>NC_136913.1:120986240-121614092 GCF_949752795.1 Hyperoodon ampullatus | reverse complement strand
CTACAAAAGTGCATAAGGAATATTTTCTGGGATGATAGAAATGTTCTCTACCTTGATTGTGGTGGTGGTTTTATGTGTGTATACAACTATCAAACTCATCAAACTATACACTTTAAATTGATGCAGTTTATTGTACATAAATTATACCTAAATAAAGTAGATATTTTTTAAGTCCACTTCAATAGTAGAGCAGAAATAACCCATTTTAGCAGGTTTGTCTGCTTGCTGTTCAAATGTTTATGGTAACTGCTCTGATGTAAACCTGTCTCAGGGCTCAAGATGCTTTAAACTAGAACCTGAAGCAAGATCATCTGGTCCAGATCCCTCAGTATACAGAGGATTAACTGAGACGCAATAAGATGAAAGGTCTTACCCAAAGTCGCAAATCCAGTCACTAGCAGAGCCAGGACAATAATTTGGATCCCACACTATCCAGTGCTTTCTGCCATAATACAGAAACCGCTCACAAAGTTTTGACTTACCCAATTGCATAGATACCAAGAAATCATAAGCCAGAACAAATGGCCAACACTGCATTCCACCAATAAATGTCACTGGCAGTCATTTTATAGTGCAACTTAGACCTTAGAAACAAATGGCCTTGAGAATAGCCTTTAGGAACCTGGAACATAACTGATTCATAAGTAGAATAACTGCTGTATATTCTGAGTGATAAATAATTGTAGTTCTTATTCCAATGTGTTCAACTCCCAAGAGCCATGAGGGTAATTAAACCCATAACTCATACATCTATCAATGGCACAGCCAAGTATTCATAATTTAAATCTTGAAAATCAATTTTTAAAATAAAATTAGTTACTAAAGAAGCATAAGTAATTAACTGCAAAGATTCACCATTAAAAGAGACTGTTTTTCTATGTTCATATTATCAGCACTGACAGTTATCACATGGAACTCAGTCCTTTATAATATTACTTAGGACAAGAGGAATTTGCCTAGTGGCATTTCAAGCAGTCACTCCAGTCTTCCATTTCATTTGTTGCAATACTTAAACCCAAGCCACGTTTTCCTATATTCTATTAAGATGTCTAATATTTCTCTGGGGCCGAGGCAACTTTTGCAAACAACTTTAGAACACTTAATCATATATTTCGTTTAAAATAAAAATTAAAACATTTTTCATGTAATAATCCTCCCTCAACCCCAATTTTTGTCTTTCCTGTTCTGTAGCAGTAACCCAAGCAGTAGTTTTCAAGGTGAACAGGTTTTATTTAGGCCAAATGTGCCTCATCCTCACAAAGCAAACTCAAATTAAAGCAATATCTGACTACTTGTCATTGGATAGGTGAAAAATTACTCCTGCCTTTGCTTCCAAAGAGCTGCCTCTTCCCCTTATTTTTTTGAGTTGTACTCCCTCTCCTGTCAAGGCTGAACTTGGCTGATAAGAAGCTGTGGTAACTGTTTCAGACCAGACTTGATGAAGAAACATGTTACTACTAACCTTCTCAGAAGAGCTTCTGGAATGGTAAGCTTCGACTGCAGCATATCTGGCTGTTCTTGCCCTTTTGGGAAAGAGTTAAGCCACAAATGAGAAAAGAACTCCTAAATGTAAGACCAATCCATTTAACTACTTAAATTCTCTCTCAGATTTCTTCCTCTAAATTATTCTCTTGTCCACAAATACCTGGGAAAACACTCATCTACTTATATGGAATATATGTTTTAATACTGAGAATAAACCTATTGTTATTACTAGGCCAGATTTACTTACATGCCTGGTTGAGGAGTTGTTTGGGGAGGGGGAAAATGTAGTGTCTAGTCAAAGGGCAAACGTTTTCTTAGAAATGTTTTTTGAGGTGCACAACATTCTTTTCTCAAACATATGCCTATGCTCTTTTCCCAGGAACACTGTTTTTTAATAAAGAAATAATTATTAATATTTAAGTGTAGCCAAAACATCCAGACAAGTGCCCCTATTTCCAAAATACAAGACAGAATTTGGCAAAGCAATACAATCCTGCTTTCTGTAATATTTTAAAACTGTATACAAATTTTCTATTTCTTTTCCAAAGGCATGAAAAATGACAAAATATCAAGTCAATATGGTTAGGTCCAAGGTGCTGCCTTCTTCTCTCTGTCCCACCAACTTCTACCATTCCCTGCAGAGAATATATAGGAAAAGGGCAACACAAGGTTGAACTCAAGATAACCATTTCAGAGAGGAGTCCATAAAATGAGAATCTTATAATAAATATTTGGGGCTGAGGCCAGACTTCTCAGAATATTTCCTGCTTGGAAGAATGAAGGTGACACTCATTGGGAGTAGAATCACATACAGCAGAATTCCTGTAGAATATAAAATAGGCTATCTTACCTGAAGGCCTAGAATAACAAGAGCCCCTTCATTTTGGCCTCAGCAGTGTTATGACATTTAAGCATGGAATTTCACTAAAGCTAGAAGCTGCTTGTTATTTATTGTTTAGCTGTAAGAAACCATGCTTAGTGGCTTCTAGGACAGCTGTGTCAAGCAGTAGAGTCAGCGGGGTCTGAGAAAGCAACTACAGCAACTGCAGGGAACTGGGTCATACATAGATTACAAGAAGCCTCTAGAAAAAAAGACATGTATTCTAGCCCTGACTGCCATTTATCAATTGCGTCTTAAACCCCAACTTCTTCAGCTATAACACCTGGCCTACCTATATAGGCCTCGGGGTAGCTGTAAGATCAAACGAGATGACCTATATAAAGATTTTGGGTTTTTATAAATTTATTTATTTATTTTTGGCTGTGTTGGGTCTTCGTTGCTGCGTGCGGGCTTTCTCTAGCTGCCGCGAGCCGGGGGCAGTGCGTGGGCTTCTCACTGTGGAGGCTTCTCTTGTTGCGGAACACAGGCTCTAGGCGCCTGGGCTTCAGCAGTTGCGGCACGCAGGCTCAGTAGTTGTGGTGCATGGGCTTAGTTGCTCCGTGGCATGTGGGATCTTCCTGGACCAGGGCTTGAACCCATATCCCCTGCACTGGCAGGCGGATTCTTAACCACTGCGCCACCAGGGAAGTCCCAATATAAAGATATTTTTGTAAAGCTCTTTGTAAACTTTGTAAACAGCTAGAAAAATATCTGTTATTATAATGATTGTATTATTAAACTTACCGCGACCGGCCAAGCCCACTGAGGTCCCAGGGAGAAATAAGATGGAATCCAGGTGATAAGGTAAGGTCTAACCTCTTCCTTTGTGCTTAGCCTCGTTTCACTTGCCCGTAGGGGGCCATGTGCAGAACTGCACGTCAGATTAGAGGTCCCAGTGCAGAACTGCTGCTCCTGACACCCGAACTTGGCGAGCCTTGTGGAGAAGGGTTGCACCGACACCTCAGCTCAAAATGGCGGCGGCGAGCTGTCTGCACAGACGCTGCGCGCCGCACTGCACTCTGGAGCCGGGAGCAACCCGCCTGCGCTCCCGGGAACTCCAGAACACCGCGAGAACCCTGCAAGAACCCCGCCCCCTCGCCGCTGCCGAGAACCGTATAAAGCAACCCCACCAACAGCCTGTGGGGTAGAGTGTGTGCGCTAGGGTGCAAGCTCGCGCCACTCCGTTCTTTTGATCAGAGAATAAAACTTTCCTTTGCTTCTGAACCGAATTCAATCTCGTTGTATTGGCGGGAGCCACACCAGGCAGAAGCACCCTTGTTTGAGCCTAACTTGAAAGGGTTGGTAACATTACTGCATTAGTTCTGCTACTTAATTTTTCTCTAATTCCCAAGTAGATGTTATCAATATTTTTGCAAGATCTAGATGACTTATTTCTGAAGTGTGGGTTTATTAGGCAGTAATATTCACCAGCATTTATATTATCTTATACTTTTTATTTCTATCTTTCAACTAGAAAGAGCCCTTCTGAAAATATTACTGGACTTCTGACACACAATGAATTATCTTTTAGGTTCAGGTAAACAGTCAGTGCTAAAGACATAGTTCTTCAGTAAAGACCCAATGGTTCTCCTCTCTCAGAGAGTCAGTCCAGCAATCTACATATTTAATGGGAAACCACCACCATGCCTTTTTGATGCAGGTAGTTCCTGACTAAACTTTAGCATATTTATTTGCTGGTAAGAATCAGAGTGCTTAATAAATATACGGGTGACCAAGTCTCTTCCTGGAAAATCTGATTCAGTAGGTTTGAGTTAGGGTTTAGGAATCTGTGCTTTGAACGGGCACCCCAAGTGACTGTTATCATGGACACAATTCTTTATACCACACCTTGAGAAACACTGGTAGGGAAACTTGTTCATTCCAAAAGGAGGGGCATCATTTGGGACCCTTTTCAGCATTAACCTTTACTAAACAGAGTCAGTTTAGTATAATTATTTACCACTCTTACATAGGTTGTTTAAGAAGAAATAATTTTTAATGAAACGCTTTTTGCCCAATGATAGACACTGTATATTTAACGGTGGATAATACAAAAACTGGGATTAGATACTGTCATCAACTTTAGATAACTCTTATACCAGCATTTTACCTGATACTATCTTTCCTACCGCAGGTAGACTCATTCTGATTTTTATTTATCCCATTACAAAAAATCTCATAAGATCTGGTCTGATTAGCAATCATTGCTTCACAAGAAAAGTCACCTTTTACTTCGATTTAAATTAAAAAACTTTGTGCCATTTCGAGGTTCATAGTAGGTTTTTTCTTTTAGTGAATAGGGTATGAAAAAGGGTCAAGAGATAAGAATCTCTTTAAGTGCTGCAAGCTGGGTGATAAATCTATAAAAGAAGTTCAGCTGCTTCCAGCAGAGGAGGTGGCACTGTTGAAGGGAACTGTAACTCTGAGTCATAGAATGGCTAAATATATATTTTGTGCTACAGGAGAATGAAATGTCTTTCTGAATGGTATGAAAAGACTCCAATTGGCATAAAAAGACAGCATATGCTATAGGCGCATGGCTCCAACGACTGTTTAAAGCATATGAGAATAAAAGTATTATATGAAAGTCTCTAAACAGTTGTGTTTTGTGGGTGCCTTCTCAAAACCCATCATTCCCTTCTGTATTTATTGCTTTTACCCAACCCTCGTACATCTCTGCAGGATCAGTGAGCTATCCTTGACCATATGATTAACAGAGGTTGTTTCAGGTATGCTCTGCACCACAGAGGTAGCCAAATCAGATAGGAAAAGTCACAGCCAGGAGAAAAATTGTGAAGCTTCAGTTGACACTACAGGTCTTACTCTTATCTCCAGAGATAGTACTGATTTCTAAAGAACTGGAGGTTGTAAATGGGTCAGCCGACAGATAACAGCTGATAGGCTAGCTCCTGCAGAATAGCAAATCATGGCACAGCCTAACATTTTAACCCTTGTACTTCCTTAATACATATTTTATGTTATTTTGTCCTACTATGAAAGCAATGTGAGCAGTGTAAGAAATTTGGAAAATAGAAAATTTGGGAGGAAAATAACACCACTGTAATCATTCATTTTAGACAAACTGCTAGAAACAACTGAGTTCAGTGAAGTGACATGGAAAAGATCCACCAGATTCTGAGAGTCGGAGGAAGGAACAGAGAGTGAGAGGCAGCCTGAAGGGGTAAAGAAAGTATGTGTTCTTATCTCTGTATTTCTCTTTTCAACTTCTCTGCTCACTCAACCTTTCCTGCCGCTATTCTCAGCCCCAAGCCTTCCAGTATGTCCTTTGGAATTCCAAGTCTATGTTCAGCAAGCTTCTCTAGATCCTCAGCTAGTGCTTCACCAGCATTAATGTGCATTTGAATCACCTGGATACCTTGTTAAAATGCAGATTCTGATGCAGTAGCTCTGGAGTGGGACCCGAGATTCTGCCCATCTGACGAGCTCCCAGATGATAATGATGCTGGTCAGTGGGACAAATTTTGAGTAGAAAGTCCTAAACCTCTTGTCAATCGATCATTTCATCATGTAAACATCATTTGAATCTAGCTGTCCTCTGAAGACACTGCCTTCCCTTCAGTCCACTAAGTGGGAGTTATTTTGTCTCTCAAACCCCACTTACCAATTTAAAGTGTCACTTTAAGACAGTTATTTTCATCTACTTCTTTTGTGGGAAAAAAATGTAGTTCCTTTGGGGTTCATGTCATCCAGTTATGCTAGCCGCTCCCACTCTTCATGGCAATCATTCAGCAACTCCTTGTCACTCTTTCTCACTGACTGCAGGCATTGGTACATAGCACGTGCAATAGGGATATACACAATGAGGAATTTTATAAGAATAGCTGAGAGTTGCTGAAGAAATTCACAAATCTGCCTGTCAGATGTATATCATTATAAATTTCTAGTCAGTATGTAAGAGATGAGTAGCTGTTCACCGAAATTTATTCTGCCCTTTGTAGTACACAGTCTAAGAGAAAAGCAGCTCTGATGTCAGAGGGCTGGCCTGGCGCTATCACTAGGTCTGGGTGTTGTTAGGAGCTGCTCTTGGTAGTCTCCTGTTGAACATGAACAATTTCATAGAAGATTAACATCAAATAAGGTTACTCTGTGACCACGATGGATCAAGACAAAAACACAACCACTCAATAATCACATGAACACTGACAAAAAGTAAACATTGTACAAACGCAAAAATGACCAAATATCCCTAACTTCGCTAATGTGACTGCTGCTTCTATACCAATTACAGTTTTAGCGTGTGTTAGTTTTCATTCCTCTTAGATATGATTTACTAAGATATCCAATCATTAAAATCACCCCACCTCCTGATATCACCCAATCAAGAGAAAAGCCCTGCTTTCTTAAACTCTCCCCCAAATCACCTAACTCAATCCCATAGCCCAAAATAAGCCATGTCTAACACCATCTTCCTGAGAAGCCCCAGGTTTCCCCAAGGTGCATGTTCTCCCCTGCTGCATGAATAATAAGTAAACCCAACTTGTGCAATTTATCTTACACCACACACAAAAAATCAACTCAAGATGGATTAAAGAGTTAAAACTATACCATTCCTAGAAGAAAATATAGGGGAAATCTTCATGACATTGGTCTTGCCAATAATTTCTTGGATGTGACACTGAAAATACAGGCAAAAAAAGCAAAAATAGAGAAGTGGGATTGCATCAAACTAAAAAGATTCTGCACAGCAAAGGAAATAATCAACAGAGTGAAAAGTTGTTACCAAAAGCTTGGCCTCTCTGTGCACCAGGGCTGAATCAAATCCCGGAGACAGAGTTTTGGGTGAAGTAGAAAAGAATAGCTTTATTGCTTTGCCAGGCAAAGGGGAACATACCAGTCTTCTGCCTCAAAAAACTATGTGTTCCAACCCCAGAGGATTTGATGAAGGGTTTTACAACAGTGGTTCAAAGATGGAGTCTCTAACAAGATTAGGGTGTGTGTAGGGTTTGCACTCCCTTAATCTAGTCTCAGGTGGTTGGCCTCCTAATCTTTTTTTTTGGGGGGGGTACACAGGCCTCTCACTGTTGTGGCCTCTCCCGTTGTGGACCACAGGCTCCGGATGCGCAGGCTCAGCGGCCATGGCTCACGGGCCCAGCCGCTCCGCGGCATGTGGGATCTTCCCGGACCGGGGCACAAACCCGTGTCCCCTGCATCGGCAGGCGGACCCCCAACCACTGCACCACCAGGGAAGCCCTCAAATCATTCTTACAGTAAAAATTATTTTCCAATATTACTTTCTCAAAGTATATAAAAGCATGGAAAAGACCCTGTAAAAGGAAAAAAACTGTAGAAAAATATGGGCATAAAAAGTTGAAAAAGGTAGTAGGTAATAAAGCATCACATCTTTCAACGTTAAAATCTGTCCAAATTTTAAAAGCATTTTTTCCATCTTTAAGGAATCACCAAACTCTTCCCTTAATGAAGAGTGGTAGTCCCTGGATGTTACACCTGTTGCACTGCCACTTGCAGTCATTTCTCTCCAACTTTATTTCCTATGACCAGACACTAAGCAGCATAATACCAGGAAGGAAGCCTCAGAAATGCTTAGTGAGCTCACGTAACCTATCCTGAGTCAAGGGTACCTCCCAAGCCATGGCCATCTTTCATAATTACCATCCCTTCTGACCAATCTGCCAGGAGCACCACTGTTGACTCCCAAGGCAACCCTGGTCTCAGCAGAAATACACAACTTTTTGTTCTGCATATTTTACTTACTGTCCTCTGTGGTTAAAGACTATTATACTATTACAGTGTCTGACAAATATAACCCAGCAGCTATCATGACACCACCTGGAGATGAACATTTTTGAAGGATTTATGTCATAAGAAAACACACTAACAAATACAGCTGAACAGGTGGATCCTGATCACAGATTCAGAAAGGTTGAACACAGCAAGTAGTGAAGATTGATACCTACCTACAAAGCAGCAATCTGGGCTCAGAGAACAGCAGGTTGCCACAGATATATGGCGTATTTATTGAAGCATTAAAAGAGTTTCACAGTCCTCCTAATTATTATACCTACCTCTGGTTACATAGAGCTAGTCTATAGTGAGTTTTCCACTGATTTATTTAACTCTTAAATACCATAAACTCTTAAGCAATACCTATGTTCATGCAGAAGCAATAAATTTTCTGCTATGCCATTAAACATTGTTTGCACTTTTGAAATGTCAGTGATATTTGCAGTCTAAACCCTGTGTTTCATGCCATTTCAAAGGTGCAGTTGTTAGAGCCAAAAATATTCATGTTTTAAAAGCCTCTCTCATATAAATGGCTCAGGGTCAAAAGATATGAAAAATCTCTGTTTCATCTTAAGTCTGTTCAAATGCATTATATAAAAGAATGTCAGGAAGAAAATAAATCCTGGAAGATTCACCTGCTTTGCGAAATGAAAGGAAGCCTTAGATTCATCTCAATTTCCATTTACAGTTTGTAAAAGTGTTTCTGAATTAACAAGTTCTAACACATCAGTAAAATCACTCCATTTAATCTATCTAAGCACTGAAAATAACACTGTGTTTTTGACTGATAGCAATAGGAAAATGTCCTCTTCCCTGGAAACTGAAATTGTCACATTTTGTGTATGCTAAGACAGGCCCTCACACCCTGAACTTCATGTCTTTCACCTGCATCTCACGACCTTTAAAGAACTCGGTGAAAATTAAAGCTGGTCAGTAAGTCCAAGAATCCAATGTGGTGACCAGAAGCCCCACTGCCCAAGTTCATGCATTCAAGAGATGCCAAGCCTTTGGAGCCTAGCCTCTTGTTAATGTTTACTGTATTTCATTAACCAAAATAATTTAAAACAATGATCCATTTATTCAATATTTTAAAAAAAATTATCTTATATTGGAGTATAGTTGACTTACAATGTATTAGTTTCAGGTGTACAGCAGTGATTCAGTTATACATATACATATACCTATTCTTTTTCACTCAATTTTTTTTTTTTTTTTTTTTTTTTGCGGTACGCGGGCCTCTCACTGTTGTGGCCTCTCCCGTTGTGGAGCACAGGCTCAGGTCGCGCAGGCTCAGCGGCCATGGCTCATGGGCCCAGCCGCTCCGTGGCACGTGGGATCTTCCCGGACCGGGGCACGAACCCGTGTCCCCTGCAACGGCAGGCGGACTCTCAACCACTGCGCCACCAGGGAAGCCCTCACTCAATATTTTTTGAGCAGCTACTCAGTGTCAAATAGAGCATTAGGCACTGGAGAGAGAGCTATGAAGAGAGCAGAAGGTCCTCCAAAACTTCCTGTTAGCAGGAATGAGTCACGGGCTACCGTTTGCTGGGAAGAAAACAGGGAAAGTGACATTTTGGGTTTTCCATCCTCTCTCATGGTAGACTGGCAAGGGAGATGGAGTTGAGAATGGCATCTTGGGTGGCCAGCCTTCAGTGTCTGCTTCTACTAGTCTGATTCTTGATATAGGAAATACACAGTGCTCCCTGAGATTGTGACTGAGGTGGTCTCTGGGGGAATGACTAGCTTCCATCACTGAATTTTTGATGTCTAAGAGGGACCTTTTGTGTGCAGGAAACACTATTTGCAGTTATTTGGTTTTATATTAATTTATTAAAATTACAAAATAAAAAGTTGTTTCTCCTAGCCTTTAAATCCAATTTAAAAATCATAGTCTATTCCATAAATCTAGTATACTTTGTCAGTCACTTGCAAGACAGCATTCAATTAATGTTAGATCAACGCAGGCTGAACAGACTAAATTCTGCTTAATCCTGTTTGTAAACTTAGTTACCTCAATTCTCTTCAACATTTCAAAGTGCAAAGTTTAGTATATCTGATTTTCTTTTTAAGCACTTCATATACCTGACTAGGTGTACTTATGATCTCAACAATCAAAACCTTACTACTTGCTTGAACAACTCATATTTTTAATTAGTCAAATTTGTAAATATAAAGAATATCAAATTCTCTTAAACATTCTAGTGCATTAAAAATAAATGTACTCAAAATATCTTACATACTTTAATAAAAATCATAAGTTAATGACATTTTAAAATTGGGACCTGTTCAAACTGTCACTAAAATATACCACATTCTCTTCAACATCACAAGCAAATTAAATACCAACTGTGCACACATTATTCTGAACTTCACATACTGGTATTAATACTATGGGTTTGATTCACTTCATTATCTCTATATTTTATTCCAATCCTCCCTAAGATTTTAAAGACACTATGCTCACTTACAAGACACAGATGTGAGAGTGGGATGGAGTAAAAGAGGCAACAACATTCCAGGGAGACTCTATTTGTATGCAATTGTATAAAGTGGGCCTCTAAAAAAATCTTTTAAAAAAATCTAGTGGGCCTCTAAAAGTGGTGCCAGGGAACTCTAGATCCATATCCTTCAGCTGGGGTTGGTTTCTTATAAGTTCAAGTTACACCCTTACATCATTCTTCTATCATCATTATGGAATTTGAATAGATGAAAGTCTTCAAACTGCTTCATCCTTCAAGTTCACAGCTAAATTACTTGAACTAATTTCTACCATCTGAGTTAATTCAGGATTCTTCTTGTACGTTTTCATCTGAGCCATCATTCTTATAGTGTAATGACATCTGATTTTATTCTGCATACCTCTCATACAGGTGTCTCCATGGTCTAAACTGCATATGACAATTCTCTCTTTGCCACGTGGCCACTATGTAATTGTATCCTCTGATTCCAGGGAGGGGGTCTTGGGTTGTGGGGTGGGCAGAGCTGCCCTGTTCTTTCATCATAGCCCTGGGACACTGGGCATACCACTACTTCTCTTTGCCAACTTTTATGCCCCACTAGGTACCCATGGAAACTCTGAAGCTGCCAAAGTTGCATGAGTGTTCTTAAACCCCCTTTTTGCCCATGTCACCCATGAGTGTGACATTATTTGTACTTTGTCACACCAGCATGGTGTGACATCCTCTCTCCAACGCTCACGCTTCTCTTCTTTCCCATCCCAGCTCTGTGATGATATCTCATTGTAGTTTTGATTTGCATTTCTCTAATGATTAATGATGTTGAGCATTCTTACATGCAGTAGCATGAAGTGCACCATGTGTTCTCCCGGGGAAGTTGTCCCTGGATCACGGGACCTTGGCAGTGGCGGGCTGCACAGACTCCTGGGAGGGGCGGTGTGGATAGTGACCTGTGCTCGCACACAGGCTTCTTGGTGGCGGCAGCAGCAGCCTTAGCGTCTCATGCCCGTCTCTGGGGTCTGCGCTGATAGCCGCGGCTCGCGCCCGTCTCTGGAGCTCCTTTAAGCGGCGCTCTTAATCCCCTCTCCTCGCGCACCAGGAAACAAAGAGGGAAGAAAAAGTCTCTTGCCTCTTCGGCAGGTCCAGACTTTTCCCGGACTCCCTCCCGGCCAGCCGTGGCACACTAGCCCTTTCAGGCTGTGTTCACACTGCCAGTCCTCTCCCTGCGCTCAGACCGAAGCCCGAGCCTCAGCTCCCAGCCCCCGCCCGCCCCGGCGGGTGAGCAGAAAAGCCTCTCGGGCTGGTGAGTGCCGATCTGCACCGATCCTCTGTGCGGGAATCTCTCCGCTTTGCCCTCCGCACCCCCGTTGCTGCGCTCTCCTCCGTGGCTCCGAAGCTGCCCCCCTCCGCCACCTGCAGTCTCCACCAGTGAAGGGGCTTCTAGTCTGTGGAAACCTTTCCTCCTTCACGGCTCCCTCCCACTGGTGCAGGTCCCATCCCTGTTCTTTTGTCTCTGTTTATTCTTTTTTCTTTTGCCCTACCCAGGCACGTGGGGAGTTTCTTGCCTTTTGGGAGGTCTGAGGTCTTCTGCCAGTGTTCAGTGGGTGTTCTGTAGGAGTTGTTCCACATGTAGATGTATTTCTGATGTATCTCTGGGGAGGAAGGTGATCTCCCCGTCTTACTCTTCCGCCATCTTCCTCAACCTCTGAAATATTATTTTGAGTCCTTATCCCATTTATGTTATAGGGTTCCTGGGAGTAACAAAAGTAGTAAAAAAAAAAAATCATATAGCAGAAGAGAGCTTTAACAAAACTGAGGCAATCTTTTTCTAACTGAGGGCTAGTTCAATAATTATTTTTTTAAAAATGTTTTTGGACTACATTTTTTCAAGATTTTGCTTTTATTTAGAGAAAGGAACTATCTGAGATGACAATTAAGTCTTATTCCCAGCCACTGATTGGCTTCCTTTGGGGGGGAGGGTAAATCTAAAGTTTTAGAAATTTCATATCTAGTGTGACCACAAGTCTGGTTGATAATGCTGCATGTTTAAACAGATTTTTGTAATTTAAGACCCTTTTGAGATTCTGGGGTTCCTGTAGTTGTTCCTTGACTGATCTTGTAGGCTACTCACCTACAAAATAATTTTTAAAAATAATATCTCTTAATATTGCATTCTTTAAAATAAAATGTTTATCCATTTTATATATGTTAATCAGCTTTGTCCATTGTGCATATGATAATCAGCAATGTCTCTAAAACAAGAGATGTACTACCTTGCCCACTTACTTTTGAAAAATGCTCCTCTTCCCCGTTCTTGGCTTACTCTGTTACATCACTACCAGCTTTTTTTGCCTGCTACTTCCTGGAGTAAGCTGGACATTAGTCAAAAACAACTGCTAGGAAAATACAATTGATCAATTCTCTTCTGTCTACTAGATTTGACCAAGAAAGACTCAGGTATTCAATGTACATAGGGCTGCAGGTAGGGAAAGAGAAGGGCATTGAATTATCCTTCTCTGGGCCTCAGTTTTTTTCATCTATATTTTGAGTGATGCATAAAATAGATCTCAGGCTCCAGACTCAATTACTTCAGTGGGGCAACCATAGGCCTTGGACTGACTTACTGCTCTAGCCTGTTTACAGTTTTAGAGCTAGAAAGTTACTGTGAAGAAGCTGAGCCAAATGTTAACAACAGTATAAATGCCATGTGTCCTCAAGAAAAACAAACACACTTGTATCATTCAGAAATTTATCCTCAAATTAGATAGCCACCATTTATAAGGTTATATAGGATGTAAATTTTTTCTTCAGTAATGATGAGAATTAATAGTATATAGAATGGCTACATAACCCATCCATTTCATAATTTTCCTTTATATAAGCTTTCTTTCATTAGCCAATATTTTTGATGCTGTATTATACCACACTTTATGGTCTTTCAATTAAAATTCAGTCTCTGAAGACTGTTTTAACTTAAATATGGAAGGTTTCTTTAACACAACTCCAAATTGCTGCTAAGTAATCTTTTAAACTACAGTATTTCATTTTTAGAAGAAAAGTACACAATGTAATAACTAGGCAATCTTGTTGAATCTTCTGCTGTGATGTTATTTCTGCCCTGAAGTGATCACTTGTCTTCATTTTGCTGAGTTTATTGCCCCAAAAGGATACCAAAAAAGCACAAATTTCTACCTGCAACAAATGTTCTGGTAGATTTAATAACTCCACTAAGGCAGCTTCTAACACTAGTTTTGGGGTTGTTCCTTTAAGAACAAGTGTTCTTTCATTTTGCTTGTCTATTATTTTTTAAAGCTGAATCAAGCAGTTGAATCACACAACCTGTAGTCTTCCACTAAGAAACAAATAAGAAGCTGAAACCCTGGGGCCAATGACCTATACTTCTGCCTATTAACAATCTATGGAATGCTCTTGGCTATGTCTTATATCAACAGCAGTGTAGAGCAGAACAGAAAGTAATTTGCAGGGCAAGGACATTTATGCAAGTGAAGATGTGCATGAGAGGCAAGGGGCCATATTACACCGGGAAGTCTCTGCTTCTGGATGATGTTAGGAAAAAGGGGAGACAGATTGTTCTCAGGGGTGCTTTGAATGCTGGCCTGGAGATAGAAGGAAGCATGAGGTCATATCTTAAGAGCTTTCATAGTCTCCCGATTTTATGTAGCACGAGCCTCTGGTAGATATGAACAGCACTTCTATCGCCTAGAAGCTGGAAAAATATGGTCAAGGAGAAAAAGGTATGAGACACATGCCAGAGGACTGCTGTTGAAGGAATGATTGGGCAACTTATAAGTGCTAAACCTCAGTTTATTCTTTGTAAATAAAGATCGACTTGGTTGATTGAACATTTCTACATCCTTACTTTTCTCTCTGTTAAATTCCACATCAAGGTCTATACATAGGGAAGCCTCTGTCTTGAAAAAGAGATAATCCCCATTTTTAGCATGATTTGATTTTGGGTTTTCTTCCTGGCCTCACATTTTAAAAATTCATTTTCTTAATATTTGTACTATCCTGAAAGGCAATCAGTGGTGGGTGCCTTGGGTTAGCTCATTTTATGCATTCTGCATTTCCAACTTAAACTGCTAGTAGGAGCCCATCTGCTTAATAACATTCAGTTTAAAATTAAACTGGGAAACATTTTTTAATTGTTTACAATCCTGGGCGAACTTTAATGGAACACCTTTCTCCTATTCCCTCTCCTAGAAGGAGCTCCAGGGGATTAGAAGAGCAACTCTGGGCTTGCTGCTTTCTCTAAAGTTTGAGAGTTTTACTTCCTATTCAGATTCCCAATTATAGCATCATGGGTCCTTAAGATAGAGGCATGTCTCCAAGGTTCAGTTGACCATCACACTTCTGGGTAGCACTTAACCAGCAAAAACATGAGCTTTGAAGCAAACAAAAGTGGATTTAAGTCGTGCATCTGCCACTTACTTGCCACGTGATATTAAACCTTCACATTTTTATGAGCATCCATTTCCTTGTGTGTAGAATGGAAATAATGCCATTTAATCACTTTCTAGAAAGCTTATGTGCACCAACTTAAGATAAAAAATGTAAAGCCACATCAGAATACCTGAGATTTAAGAGTCCTTCAACTGATATTAGTTAAGTATGGTATGGGATGTAGCTGTGGTAATCCTCACTTTACAGATAAAGAAACAGGTTCAGAGACATTAAGTTACTTGTCCAAAGTCACACATTTTCTCTGGCCATTTACCAAAGAGTTATCCTTGACTTATCTTTTCCCCTCAATCCTCCTCCCTCCCAATATCTAATCCATTAGCAAATTCTATCCTAAAATTTGATATCAAATTCTGCTATTTGTCCCCATCTCCACCATAACCATCTTAGACAAAGTCTCTCACTTTATCTCTCACTTGGCTTATTTCAACAGCCTCTTAACTGGTCCCCCAACTCCAACTCTTACCTGCCCTACTATCTGTTCTCAACAAAACAGTAAGGATAAACCATACACAAGGCTATGCCACTTTCCTGTTTAAAACTCAACAGTGGCTCCCACTGTGCTTAAAATCAAACCCAAAACCCTTAGCAGAGCCTTCAGGACTCTGTATTCTCCGATCTCTGTCTACATCTCTAATTTAGTCTGTTACCACTCAACTCCTTGTTCGCTGTTTCAATCACACAAGCCTAGTTGTATCTCCTCATGCAGCAATCTTCTATTCTGCCTGGGAGCTTTTACGCTTACCAGTCCTCTGCTTGGAAGGTGCTCCCACTAGAGCTTCACAAAATTTCTCCTCCTTATCACGCAGGTCCCTGATCAAACGCCGTCTCCTCAAGAGGCCTTTTCTGATTACCTGATCTACAATAACATCATGTTCCCATTCAGTCGGTGACTCTTCATCGGGCCTCATCTTCTCCCTAGCCCTTACCACTATCTAAAATCACTGTATTTATTTCCTTAATTTTTTACTTGTTTATTTTCAGTCCCATCTTACTCTTAAGGGCCATGTCTTTTTACATAAAACATGAAACAAGGGCTTCCCTGGTGGCGCAGTGGTTGAGAGTCCGCCTGCTGATGCAGGGGACATGGGTTCGTGCCCCGGTCTGGGAGGATCCCACATGCTGCGGAGCAGCTGGGCCTGTGAGCCATGGCCGCTGAGCCTGTGCGTCCGGAGCCTGCGCCCCACAACGGGAGAGGCCACAACAGTGAGAGGCCCGCGTACCGCAAAAAAAAAAACAAAAACAAAACAAAACACATGAAACAAAATGAAACCAAATCCTGATTTTTTTTAAAGTCATTTAAGTGGAAGCGGTAATCAGTTAAATCTATTTTATCTTTTAAACTTATCTAGTGAATCTATTTGATCCCAGTCAACTGATTAGTTTCCCATTGTACACCTAGACTAAGGCAGGCATTTTTACAAAGCATTTGAACACTCAGGACACAATTTAGCAAAGAGGAAATCAGCCAGCCTTCTGCTCACTTGGGAATCAGGAGTAGGAGTGCCATAGATGATTTCCTCTCATTTTAGCGATGCAAACCCTCCTCCAAGTCTTTTGCCAGAGCTACTAATAAGAAGCCAAATTGACTAATTTGATCTTCACCTTCTCCCTCCATCCCTGAGCAGTACACATCAGAGGTGCTAATGAACAAAAAAGGGGCTCAATGTGCAATGACAGGAGGCCAGAGGAGGAGCAGAGCAGAGATTCTGGAACTTGTTGGCTAATAAGGTTTGTTTTTCTCATCCACTTCTTGGCCAGGAATGTGAAGATGTAAGACCTGCTAGACTTACCCTTGAACATGTGCTGATACGGGGAGGTGACCAGCCCAATGGGAATCAGCAAGAAATGAAAAAGTGGCTCAGGGCCAGCCCAGCCACTAAGACAACAAAAGAAAGCCAGCTGTCTAAGTTTCGCATTAGCACACTTCACACACAAGCGACTCACAGCTTCACAAATACCTTAGTGAGGGGTGGATGGAAGTTCACATCAGTTTCATACTGTAGTAAGATCTGTACACAATCATCATTGCTGTATACTATAAACTGCTTAGTATATGTTATAATTCATTTTATAATGGCTCTGTTTGCTTAGATAATTCTGAATAAGATATACCCAACCAGTGGTTGAAGCCACTCCCCAGAGTGTATGGCGTTGGCAGAATAGTGGCTGAGTAGTTTTTTGGATGGACCAACTTCACTTCCTACTAGATATGCCCTCATGATTAAACCCCTACCAAAGCTCACAGAAGCTGGGAAAATCTGGCTTTAGCTTACGAGCCTGGAAGTGGAATTCTTGCAGCAGCCAAAAGATTTTGAAATGCTGTTTGACATAAACCCAAACATGCTAGAGCACTGTCAAAGGGAACTTTCTCGCTGATAAGGGTGCCTTTCCAGATATAAAGAAAAAAAATATTGTGGCTCCTTTATTTATGAATTGCAAACTGCTTGACTCTACCTGGGCAGCAGTTCTGAAAAGTGGCATGAAAATTTGATGACCATCTAATTTTACTGGAGCTCCGAGTTTTCCATTTGGGTCAAGTACAATGAGCAAAGAAATCAATAGTAGGTCAGACTCGGCGCTGTGTTGGCAAGACAGACTCAGAGTCCCAGATTTCTACCAATGTAAGATTTACACTGCTCAGCAGACACTGCAATGCACCTCTTTTTGCATATCTATTTAAACAAGTATTTGGATAAATGCTCTGATGTCACTGCTCAAAATAAAGACTGCCATAAGACCCAACTGCAAGATTTGTTTAGCATTCTGTGCACAGATCCCTGCAGAGCCAGCACATTTCCAAAGTTATTTCGTAGCACAAACCTTCGTCAGATGAGAATCATTAGGTTCCCCACACAAATTGGTTGTCTCTGGAGCATTTCCTCTTGGCCGTCAATTTGGCATGTTACAGAGTTAGAGCATGGTGTCTTTACTTTTCTTGTCAGTCTGTTCATCTGTTTCTAGTATGTTTCTCTTTCTCATAATCACTGCTTTTCTTTTGTGAGAGAATATCCTTGCCCTTTCCCAAAGAAGCCATGCCTCCTTAACCAAGGATAAAGTTTAGCTTTTCAATAACCTACACATTACAATGCATAGTAATAAAAATAGCTATTTTGGGGAGGGCTCCTAGTCTGTGCTAGGAGCCAGAACTGGCTACATAATTCACCAGGCCCAATGCAAAATGAAAATATGGAACCTGTACAAAATGATGAAGAATCTTACGATGGTGACAACAGAGCATTAAACTAAATGCAGGGCCCTTCAAACTGCAGGGCCCTGGGCAATTGCACAGACCACATGCCCATGAAAGTAATCCTGCTAAGAGCTGATTTATTCTTTTACTAGCCTTTTGAGGAAAACATCATTATTTCTAGTTTGCAAAAGCAGAAATCAAAACTCAGTGGAGTAAAGAAACATCAAAAATTAGACCACTAAGAAGTGGTCGAGCCAGCTCTATCTGACTCAAAAACCTGTCTTCTTTCCCCTACACTCGGGGTTGGCAAACTATGGGCCACAGGCCAATTCTGGCCCACAAGCTAAAAATGTTTTTTATATTTTAAATGGTTGAATACAACCAAAAGAAGAATAATATTTCATGAAGGTTAAAAATTATACAAAATTCAAGTTTCAACATCCATAAAGGCAGTTTTGTTAGAACATAGCCATGACCACTCACTTGTTGTGTGTGACTACTTCTGTACTCTAAGGGCAGGGTTGAGTAATTGTACCTGAGACCTAGTGGACTGCCAAGCTTGAAATATTAACTCTTTACAGAAAAATTTCTCAACCCCTGCTCTATACCATGCAGCCAGTGAGCACAGAATTGTTTGAAAGGAAAATAAATGTACATGCATAGATTGAATGGGATATTTCCTCATCCTTAGCATATTAGTTTCCCAGGGCTGTCATAACAAAGTGCCTCTAACTGGGTGACTTAACAGAAATTTATCTTTCTTACAGTTTTGGAAGACAGAAGCCTGAAATCAAGGTGTTGGTAAGGTTGGTTCCTTCTGAGAATTCTGAGGCAGAATCTGTTCTAGGCCTTTCTCTTGGCTTCTGCTTACAGCCAGCAATCCTTGGCATTCTTTGGCTTATAGATGCCTCACTCCAACTCTGCTTCACATGGAATTCTTCCTGTGCCCCTGTATCTTCATGTGACCATCTCCTTATAAGGACAAAGGTCATATTGGATTAGGATCCCACTCTATCCCAGTATGAACTCTTAACTAATGACATCAGCAAAGGCTCTATTTCCAAATAAGATCACATTCGCAGGTACAGGGGTTAAGGACTTCAGCATATCTTTTTGGGGAAGGACACAAACCCATAACACTTAGTATAGTAAATAAATAGTAAGCATGCAAATAAAGAGGAAACAACCTACAATCTCATAGCATTCCTCAGTCTGATTTCCCCAACCCTGACCAGACTAAGCCATGCAGCAAGTATTTACAGGACTTCTCCAAATCAATGTTCTCAGACTTACTTTCAACCTTCATCTTACCTAATTTCTCAGATCCTGGGAGCATCTTGGGTGCCCAGTGGACTCTACCTGCAAATCCCTTTGTTTTAGCATTTATAAATTAAGATCAAGCAATGTAGTAGAGGATGTTTACTTCACACACATTCTGAACACTGGAATGTGCACCATGATGTGCTTCCTTACTTCATTCATTCTGTCTAGTTCAATCCCTTTTTTTGTTGTGAATAGGTGTCTTTCAGACATCATATCCTTGGAAATAGAATAGTACTGTATTGTAAATCCAAGGCTATCAAGCACTTCATTGCGTCACTTGAATTATCAACAAAGGCCTTTTGGAATTCTAAAGAATTCTGGTGTGCCTTCAGTTCATGGTATGGTGTTACAGACTGCATGGGCCCCACTTTAATACTCAGCAACCACTTTCATCTTCAAAGCACTGCCTTCTGATTTAATTAGTTTTTCTGATTTTCTCTGAAGTGCACTATCTTTCTTCCTACTTTATTTTAAGGGAAAGTAAAGTAACAAGAGGAAAATCCTTATAAAGCATTGCAGATATTTCTTGATGAGTTAGGAGCTAGTTAAGGTGGCTTGAGTTTTGACATAACTAGTAGGGTTTTGGTGTCAGGGGCAATGGAAGAGACTTCCTAATTTTTCTTACATGGATCCTCTACTCATTATATACCACAACCCAGCAGAGAGTGGCTGCTTAATATTGGGTGAATGAATGAAAGGAAATAAGACACATTTTAATATCTAAGATACATCAAGCACTACCTGAAGTCATGCACATTCTCAGTTTGCTTTTCTTTTGTTTTGTTCCATTGAAATGACAGTATGCCTGTGCTAGTAACTTGTAAAATGACTTCCTCATACTACCCACCTCTTCTCTGCTGTTTCACTACTTCAGTCTCTGACACAACCATATAGACATTTCAATAATTATGTGCTACGTCCAAAGTGCCTTCAACGCCTTAACATATAAGAGAAAGCACTCAACCCAATTTCTGCTGAAGTTACAATCCTAGGAAGTCATGATCCTTTATCCTTTCCCTGTCTTTCTTTGTATGCCCTCTGGCTACAGTTAATCGGATCAGAAGCAGACACATAACCAAAATGTAAACTATGATGTGGCCTGCCACACAGAAGAAAAAGATGACTACTCAAACAGGAACAGGCTGAGCCAATCTGTTTCTTGCTCTTAGGAATTTGAACTTAAAAATAATGCAGGGAATGAAGCCATTAACAGGAGCTAAATGTGGAAGGCTATACGGAGAGCCCACGCACTGGTGAGGGTTAGGAGATTTTTGCGAAAGCAGAAACTATAAGTAGGAGGAGTTATAAAGAAAGTGGAGATATATGGGACCAAAGATTTCACTCCTCATTCATTTAATGTTTTAGATTTTAGCACCTGAATCCCTATGTTGCTTTCTAGCCATATGCTTGTCATCAATTTGACAATTTCAAAGTTGATATAGATGATCTTTCTATACCCTGGCCTCTTAGTTTTTTGACTATCTCACTTCCAATGGTCTTGACCTCCATTTAACCATGACCACTCATTGCACAATACTACCATTAACTCCCCATAACTCTTCCACTGCAAAGACTGAACTAACACAAATTGCCCAGTTTGGGCTATTATAATAGTTATGGCAAAATATGATGGTTACTCCAACTAGTGAGCTAACAGTAGAAATAGTTATAGGAGGAATAAATTTTGGATTAGCCTATCATCTTAAGTAACATAATATAATTTGGGATATGTTTTGATGGTTGAGCCAATAGGATTTGCTGATGCACTTGATGGGGGTAGTGGTGAGGAGATTAGTCAAGGATGACATCACAACTGTCCTGAGAAACTGGATGAATGTCATTTACCAAGGTGAAGAAGTAGTTCTTGGGGAGAAACTCAGAGTTCATTTTTGGAAAAGAGAAGATGTCATGGAGGCAGTTGCATATTGTGTATGAGGTTCAAAAGGGGTGTCAAATCCACACAGGTAAATTTGGAAAACTATAGCATATAGCATATAGGGGATAGTTAAGTCTATAAATGTGAAATCACCAAGGTTGTGAGTGTAAAGAACAAAAAGAAGAGAACCAAGCAATAAGCTCTGGAGCATTCCAACTTTTATCGTTTATGAAGAGGAGGAAGAACTAGGGAAGGATAATTAGGAGTATCTAATGAGTTAGGTGGAACATGGGTCAAAAGATAGGATCATACAAACACAAGAAGTAAAAGGAAAATAGTGTTACTGTGAAAAGGAAGTCCCTATATGTTTTCTGGCCAGAAGGTTATATGGATCAGCTCACCAATCAGGATACTAATCGGAATATATTAGTATATTAATACAATCCTCATGATTGGATAATTGAATGGGTTTGGGTCAACATTGACCCCCAAAACGAAAGAACACACACACATTAAACAACAACAACAACAACAACAACACACACTTGTCATCCCTGTTTGATTAAGATAATATTTAGAGATAAACTAAGCAGCAGCAATATAACTTATCTCCTCAGTTTCATTTTATAATTATCTTATTTTCAACTTTTATCAAAAGAAGATTATTTACAACTAGATACTTTTCAAGAAAATGTAAATTTCTAATATACTTTTATGACCTCCCTTACTTTATCTTTCCTAGAAACCATCCCCCTTTTTTCCTCCAAATCAAAATTAAGTGCTCCTCCTCCTTGCTGCTGAAACATCCTCTATGTCTCTCACGAGGCCTCATGAAATTTCATTACAATTATCTGCTTATGTGTCTCTCTTCCCACCATAATGTAAACTCCTAAAAAATAGAAACTATGCTATATACACACTATAGACACCTCCATAGTTAGAGTTTTTAGCCCAGTGCCTAGACTAGTGGGTTCACGTCTCAAATAAACATATATCGAACACATACTAACTCCTATGTTTAAGAAACTCCATTGCTCACAGATTTCCCTTTGTATTAAGCTTAGTTGCGGAGGGAGCCAACTATTTCTCAATGGAATGCTGTACTAGCCCTTCCAGATAACATAAAGGTAAATTTAAAAGACAACTGCACTGTATGTTAAAAAGAACATCAGGAGTCCTGACTTCTCTATTTCTCCATGCCTCTAAAAGTTGTTAAGACTCGGGGCTAAAAACCTTCTCTAAATTGAAGAGTTTAGCCTCAAATGCGATGATTACTGTAGTAATTAACTTATACTGTATACAATTGTGACTTCCCATACTTCATGACTCTAGTAGGAAAAAAAATGAGAAGAATTTTCATTCTCGACCAACATTAAAATCTGAGGAAATGGTTATGGAACAACTGACTTACAACGATATGCAGGACTCACATTCAGGCACCGCGTGTCTCTTCCACAGACTGTGGGAGGCAAAGTGCTGGGCAGCGGGCCTTCTGATGTCACAACCCCTCATTTATGGGTTAACTTTTCAGAGAGTGTGGCTCTTTCATCTTAACTTCTCCAGTTGCAATTTATTCCATCACCAAGATAAAAAGAAGGAGCAGCAATCCATTAATATTAGGGAAACCTCTTGATAATTCCTGCTTTAATGTTCAGATGGAAAATTTGTACATCAGCTTTCCTCCACACATTTTGCTTTATTTCATACAGTTAATTAGATGAAAATAGTTTATACTGAGGCACATATTAATAAATCATCTGTTTTAATTTTTTAAAAAACAATTCTTAGGTATAGGAGGTAGTAGATTATCTAGCAGAGAAGTGTTCTTTTTTTTTCTTTAAATGAAGTAAAACAGTGCTTAACTAAAGTCCACATACTTGACTTTAGCCAATTATTTCAGCCTCCTCCTCTATCTTGGCTAACAAAAATATCAACACTGACTGCTTCGAATTTTCCTCCATTTTTTGTAGAAGTGTTAGAGGGATGAAAAGAGGTGAAGGAAAATTTTTAATGCAGTCTTGCCCATTCTGAAAACACTGCAAAGAAAAAGTGAAGGAAGGGCTAGGTGGAAAACATGCCTTTTTCATCGTTTAAAAAAAATCCAAAACCAAAAAACACACACAAAAAAATCATTTACTCATAGGTTCTTTTCCCCATAGGCTACTTCTCTAATTTTATAATGGGAACCAACAAGAAAATCAGATTTGTTTCATAGATACTGACTATGAAAGTATATTTCTTTATCACTGAGTAGTATTCCCTTGTGTGTGTATATATATATATATATATATATATATATATACACATCACATCTTTATCCATTCATCTGTTGATGGACACTTAGGTTGTTCCCTTGTCTTGGCTATTGTAAATAGTGCCGCTGTGAATATTGGGGTGCATATATCTTTTGGAATTAGAGCTTTCGTCTTTTCTGGATATATGCCCAGGAGTGGGGTTGCAGAATCATATGGTAACTCTATTTTTAGTTTTTTAAGGAACCTCCATACTGTTTTCCACAGTGGTTGCACCAATTTACATTCCCACCAGTAGTGTAAGAGGGTTCCCTTTTCTCCATACTGTCTCCAGCACTTATTATTTGTAGACTTTTTTTTTTTTTTGCGGTCCGTGGGCTTCTCACTGTTGTGGCCTCTCCCGTTGTGGAGCACAGGGTCCGGATGTGCAAGCTCAGCAGCCATGGCTCACGGGCCCAGCCGCTCTGCGGCATGTGGGATCTTCCCAGTCCGGGGCACGAACCCGTGTCCCCTGCATCGGCAGGCGGACTCTCAACCACCGTGCCACCAGGGAAGCCCTGTAGACTTTTTTGATGATGGCTATTCTAACTGGTGGGAGGTGATACCTCATTGCAATTGAAATAATGCCATTTGCAGCAATATGGATGGACCTAGAGATGATTATACTAAGTGAAGTCAGACAGAGAAAAATATTATATGATAGCACTTATATGTAGAATCTAAAAAATAGTACAAGTGAACTTATTTACAAAACAGAAACAGACTCACAGACATAGAAAACAAACTTATGGTTACCAAAGGGGAAGTGGGGGAAAGGATAACTTGGGAGTATGGGATCAACAGATGCACACTACCATATATAAAATAGATAAACAAGGATTTGCTGTATAGCACAGGGAACTATATTCAGTATCTTGTTATAAACTATAATGGAAAAGAATAAAGAAAGAATATATATATTCTGAATCACTTTGCTGTATGCCTGAAACTAACACAATAAGGTAAATCAACTATACTTCAATAAAAAAAGAAAGTGTATTTCTTCATACACAGATATTCTATAGCAAATATGCTAGCTATCGTTACTCTACTTCTTCTACCAGTTCTCAATGCCAAATAGGTTTATTTCCTGTATCCATACATAGGTACTCAATTAGGTCATTAAAACATATTTTTGAATTTGAGGTACTACACACTTTAAGCCCTATAATAAAGATGGCAAAGGAGGTCCAGATGCTTTCTCTGGATAAAGAGTTTATGATTAATTTCTATCTACATTTTTTCCAACTACAGGAACTGTTAACAATTATGTAGAACTGTATCCTCTGAAGCTACACGCTACTAGTCATTGTCATGCCACTTGTGTAACCAAGTAGATACATGAATTACATGTGCACTAACTTCTTCTTAGTTTGCTCTTGAGTTCTTGTAAAAGTCACTTTAAATTTATAATGATGACTGACCTCCAGGGAATGCAACTGTCAAGACACAAAGAAGGCTGTTTAGGGACTTAGAGAAAGACAAGCATTCATTATGCAAATATTGTGTTTTCTAGATGTAGATGTTCAGTTATTCCCTTATTGCCCTAAAAATACATAAATATTCTAATTGCAGCTTTTATGCAGAAGACACCCAAGAGCTTATATCCTGGCTGGTTAAAGGACCCTGAAGAATATTAAATAGAGAGATACATGTGAAGAATAATACATAGTTTTAAAACCTACTGCAACAAGCAAGGGCTTTCTAGACTTCTATTCTCTGCTTCAGTATTCTAACAGGGGTATTAGGGTAGTGTTAAAGGCCCAGAAAGCTAAGAATATTATCTGAGGGCTTGAGGAAACTCAGATCCAGAGCCCATGTCCTGTTTTTTTTCTAGGGCCTCTTATATCTTTGTGCAGTTGGCAACCTATTCTGAATCCCCTAAACGGACACAGGCCTTTTGTTCCTGTCTCGACAATTGGGAATGCTTGCTTGCAATGGGAAATGTTCCACCAGAACCAGTCTGAGTTTACCCAAATCCTTGATGTCATGCTAGAATGGAATTTGCATTAAGCTGTAATGGTAAAGTACATGGAAATACATGCATCTATTGGAAAACTAAACTAACTCTTAGTTGTGACAAGGAGAATCAGGAACAGGAGAAGAATGAGAGTAGGTGGGCAGGGTTATGGTTCCCTCACTATACTCCCACCTCCAACTCATTATTCTGCCATCTTCAGACTGCAAACAATTATGCAAATACACAATGAGCAATTGCTATGTGACAAATACAGTGCACAAACTGTATTTGTTTGTGCCAGACAAACACAGTCTGGCTCTGCAGGCCTTCTTCTTAAGTATTATCCACTTATCAACCCCTTATTGCACATATCATTTGCAAGTATCTTATCCCATTCAATAGGTTGCTTTTTCATTTTTTTGATGGTTTCCTTCGCTGTGCAGGAACTTTTTAGAATGATATAGTCTCATTTGTTTATTTTTGCTTTTTTTGCCCTTACTGGAGGAGACAGATCCAAAAAAATATTGCTAAGGCCAATATCAAAGAGTTTTCTTCTATGGGTTTTATGGTTTCAGGTCTTATATTCAAGTCTTTAATCAATTTTGAGTTTATTTTTTATATGGTGTGAGAAAGTGGTCCAGTTTCATTCTTTTGCATGTGGCTGTCCAGTTTTCCCAACACCACTTATTGTCATAAATTAATTGAGCATAAAATTGTGGGTTCATTTCTGTGCCGGTACCATACTGTTTTGACCACTGTAGCTCTGTAGTATAGACTGAAGTCAAGGAGCGTGATTCTTTGAGATCTGTTCTTTTTTCTCAAGATTGTTTTGGCTATTTGGGTATTTTGCATTTCCATACAAATTTAAAAAATATTTGTTCTCCTTCTGTGAAAAATGTCATTGGTATTTTGATAAGCCTTGCCTTGAACCTGTAGATTGCTTTGGGTGACTATTTTGGCCATGGCTACTGTGGGTGTGCTGGTGGGCAAGGCTGGTCCCCACATGGCTGGCTGTGAGGCCCAGTTTCAACTGTTATGAAGTGCTAGTGCAGGCCAAGTTCTCCCTCCAGGTGGAATGTGACAGGAGCCACCTTGGAGGGGCTGGCTGGGGTGAGCAGGTTGTGCAAGGTGGATTCTCAGGTGAATGGCAGGGCCGAGTACATGGTGTTAGGTAGGTTGATAGTTGATGGAGAGTGACAGAAATGCCACTTGCCAGTGCCAGGCCAGCTAGGTGGAAGGAGAGAGAAAAAACATAAAACCCAAAACAAACCAAAAAAAGCACACCAGTGCTTCCATCCCTGGAGGAAGTTCCAACAGATCCCTGCCCTTCCAGCACATATGCTAAAAGTAGTCAGTGACTCTCCTTCTTGTATGACCCAGGTGCTTTTCAAGCTGTGGCATCTGCATTGAGACTGGGAGCAAATGAGTTTGTGTGCAAGCCCTTCCAGAGCACTCTTGGGGTCCCACAGCCCTTGGGCTCTTCCAGAAGTAAGCCCTACTGTTTTTCAAATTCAGATGTTATAGGAACTCATGTTCCAGGTTCAGGTCCACTGAGATGGGGAGCTCAACTTGGCACTCGGAATCCTCACACCTCAGGGCCACCTCTGGTGTTGTTGCCTCATTAGGGGTGTGGGTTCTGACTAGACTGCATCTCTGCCCCTCTTACCTGTCTCTATACAGCCTTTTCTTTGCATCCTTGGTTGTAGAATATCTGTTCTGTTATTCTTCAGGTTGTTCTCAGGGGCTTCTTACTCTGCCGTCTTGATCGGACTCCCTTAGGTCCTTAAAAATGGACACTCTTTCCCAGCTTTGCTCACAGAACCAGAGATGGCATCATGAGAAGGACTTGGTCCACCATTTCCTGGCTTTTTTTTTCTTGATTGTAGTATAGTTGATTTACAATGTTGTGTTAGTTTAGGTGTACAGCAACCACTATTGCTGGCTTTGAAGATAAAGGAAGGGGCCCACAAGCCAAGGAATGTGTGTGATCTTGAAGCCCAATCTAGCCTCTGTAACCTGATACTGAATTAAATCTCAGAGACTGAGTTTTGGGTGAAGTAGAAAAGAATAGCTTTATTGCTTTGCCAGGCAAAGGGGGCCACAGTGGGCTAATGCCCTCAAAACTGTGTGTCCCAAACCGGGGGCGGGGGGTGTTGGGAGGGTTGTGAGGAGACTTATAATCAAGGGGCAGGTTTGCTGATAAGGGTAAGGGTGATTACAGAGCCCGCATTCCTTCAATCCAGAGATGATCTGGCATCAGGTGATGATGGGCAAACTGTGACCTTCTCTGGAATGAAGAGTGCTTCATCAAGTAGTTAATGTCTTCCATTTGGTGGGGGTTTTAGTTCTGCAGAAGAGCTCAAAGATATTGTTATGTGTACCCCTTGAGGGAGAACCAGGACTCTGCCTCAAGGCTGCACTATTGTTTCTTGACTGCTCCTCCCTTATCCCTGCATCCCTCCCTTCCCTGATTAGCAACTGTTTGAACCTGCCCTTTGGAACTCAGAGAAGGGGACACAGGAAAGCTTTTATGTCCAAGAGCCCCATAAGGTCCTCCTAGGTTTCAATCTCTAGAAACTAGAAAAGACAAGGAGGTGAATTTCCCCCTAGAGCCTCTAGAAAGGAATGTAGCCTTGTCAACAGCTCGATTTAAGCCCAGGGAGACCCATTTCAGACTTCTGACCTCCAGAACTGTAAGCTAGTAAATTTGTGTTTCCTTTTGCAGTTTTTTAATTTTCTGGTAATTTGTTACAGCAGCAGTAGGAAACGGTACTTCATGAGGTTGTTGTGAGGATTAAGTAAGTGATTATATGTAAAATACTTAGAATGATACTTGGCACATAGTATGTATCATTTAAGCATCAATTACATCATCATCATTATTATTATTATTATTATTATTATTATTATTATATTATTCTAAAAAGTAAAAGACATCAACCACTAGGGAAAGGATGAAAAATGGATATGAGAACAACTAATGGCAACATATCAGACAGGATTAAGACTTGTATTAAAATTCTGTAGAAGATTGGAATTAGGAACCACTGAGCTACAGTGACGACACTGGAAGAAAACCTAAGACAGAGAGTGGAACTAGGTCAAATAAAGGGGAGAGGGCTCAAACCGAGAGGGCAGCAGAGTCAACACATGAATGCAGAGCAGCCGGGAGATTGCTGTGCCTTCCCTCTCATACCCCACAACTTCTTTCTCTAATTTTGTATCTCAGCCTGTGCAGAACTATGTGGAAAATATAATATACTACATAGGCAACATCATACTGCTGAAATTCAGTGTTATTCCAGTGACAGCTGAAAGCCTGTGCTCGGTTTCTCCCGGACTCTGCCGCTGACACATTTTCCCTTTGCTAATTTGATCTGTGTCTTTTCACTGCAATAAACCATAGCTGTGAGCGTACCAGCTTCTGAGTTCTATGAGTCATTCTAGTGATGGAATCATTGTGCCTGAGGATGGTTTGGGGGACCGCCAACAGCGTTTTGAGTGTTTCCTACTTAAAATTATAAGTGGGAAAGAAAAAATGTTGGCTTGGTTATTAAGGTAGATATTGGAATGAACCTTATACACTGAAATACACATGGTCTTCTTCAGGTTCATCTGAGGACATTTCATGAAGTCCGTTGCCCATTCATGAAAAGCCTGGATTCAGCAGACTGGGCTCAGAGGGCCTGTGTCTCTTTCCTGCCTCACCATGTACATTTCTGCATTCATAGCATAACTTTCTAGAGAGTGGGAAGTCATTCTTCAGTCCCTGGGATACAAGGAACTGATAATTTTCTTGGTGTTTTAACGGGGAAGTGATGTTTGGAGGTCGAATGACTCCATAGAGGCTGGGGCAGTGAAGTATGTACTAAGAGCAACTTCACTTTTATTATAATTGTATTATATTTAGTCATACATATTATCTGCCTAAACTTCTGCCAATTTTGGTAACTATGAACTTAGCTCCTCAGGCTTGATCACAGAGATGAATTGCCATGGCAAGTAGTCCTACACGGTTTTAAGTAAACCTCTAACCTCTAACTTTTCTACTATGCCTAACTCATTATTTTCTGTGTTACAGAAATGCACATAAATGATTTCAACTATGACCTTATACATTTTAAGCTAAACTACAACCTGAAGACTACTTAAAAGCTTCACATTAAAGAAACAAAAGAAAATAAATATGTGTATGTCACTACTGAGTGTGTCAGTGGAAATAATTTCATGAGGGCTTTGAGAATCTCCTTTAGGATATGTTTAGATCTCAGATCAATGATAATTCTCTAATAGTCCACACTAACCTGAGACTCTTCACTCTCCAATGCAGGCAGTTTTCATCACATCCCCCTTGTTTGAAATCGTTAATGGCTCCTATTTCCCATCCTGTCAGACTCAATTACCCACACACAAATTTCAAGATGCACCCTAATCAGACCCCATCCTATCCAGGCAATTGGGTCTCTCTTCTCACTCTCTCTGCCCCACGTCTTTCACTCTAATCAGCTCAGGTTTCTTACTGTCCATTCAGGAAGTCATATTTATTTTGACTTCTAGACCTTTGCTTGAGCTCCTTTTTAGTCACTCTGGCACCTCTACACATACACTTCGGTGTTCCCAATCAAACCTGCCTTTCGAAGTTTAATTCATGGTTTACACCATCCATGAAAACTCTCAGTGTTCCGTTCCTTGATGCTTTTCCTTTGCCTAGAACCGACCTCAACACACTTTGTTCATTCCTACCTCTGGGCTTTTGCACATTCTATTTCCTCTTTATCGTAGTAATCTTCCATGCCTCCACCTTCTACTGTTGAAATCGGCAAACTCCTAAACAATCACACCAGTCTTATGAAGCCCTTTACTGTAAGACCTATTGGCAACTTTGTTAAGAATTTGGTCTCTCTTATGCTTGTGCAAGATAAACTCATGGTCATCATGCCTTGCCAAGAGATAGTGCTGTAATTTCAGATGCTTGTGCCTCCAGGATCTCAGAAAAGCTTTGATTCTCGCCAGACCTGAGTCTCTCCTCAGGGGATACTGCATGCATGGCTGTGTTTCCTCAGGTCACCTTTATTCAGGCAGTTCAGGAGGAGCTTGATGTTACCTCACCTCATCAGCTCCACTAGCTCCTCCTAAATTATTTATAACTGTGTCTTACCCCTTTGACAAAGTACTGTCAACCCCGTGTTTTTACTCCTCCTTAACACAGGACTTGCTAATAAAGATTTGACCCCTTAGATGTAAATGCCCTGTGCTGAGCCTTGTACTCTGGCCCACAATATTCTGAGCCACCCATCATTCCTTCCTACCTAAACAGGTCCAGCACTCAGTTGGCAAACCCGAGCCTAAAGGATCAAACTCCTCAGGCTGCGGACCTAGCTCTATAGCTATTGGAGGTAGGGGGAGAAATACATATATAAACAAAGTCCCTTAGTTCCCTCCAGCTCAAAAATGGTCCCCCACCCGAGGTGTTACTTTCAAAGCTTCCTGAACCAGTCTTCTTGCTTGCTTCCAAGGACAAGGTAGCTCACTACCTGTGCCTGTCAGGCACTGAATCAGGCACAATAGCCCATTTTACCTGCCTGAGAGTAAGGATCAGGGAATTCAAGGGACTTTCCCAAGCTCACACAGCTTGTGAGTCTGGGAGTTGGGATTTGCATTGGACTCCTGGGTCTGTGCTCTTAACCCCTGTGCTGTGCTCACCAAAGCCCCAAGTCATCTGTGGGTAAAATGAAGCAATAAACTAGACTTTTGTAGGATCCCATCCACCTCTAAAGAGTCATGAATCCCGTCAAAAGACAAAGTCTAAGAAAAGAGCTGCTCTGCCACTCTTTTCTAGCTTTTTTTCTGAATAGCTCAGATTACTTGGAAGTGGTGTATTTGTATAAAGTAGAAAGAGTATTTCTTGGTATGTAGGGTTTCAAGCCTGCCACCCAAAATGTAGACAGACATCAGTCAGTTATGTTTATTTGTGCACCCACCAATTCAATACTTTCACCCCTAGCTACATGCTACATAAATCCTCCTAGCAATATATTCAACTTTCCCACACAAATGCTCACATTTCCCAAGGACACTTACTGTCACTGGCTGTCACTCATCCTTCCTAGGCTGTACCCAGCAGTGGGAAGTCCAACTTCCAAAAAGAAGTCTGAAGTTGTCTGCTTTGTAGTTAATCTACCTGATCTACAAGCCCTCACAGTAGCAGCTCCTACAAAGAACATAATTGGAATACTCTTTCCAAGTTAATAGATCTGCCTACCACCCAAGGAAGCGTGAGTCCTTGTTAAAATAACAAGCATTGGCTGTCAGGCATCCTCTCCAAGCCCTATACATTACTAGTCATTTACGATGCAAGCCTTGCGACTTCCCTGGTGGTGCAGTGGTTAAGAATCCACCTGCCAATGCAGGAGACACGGTTTCGAGTACTGGTCCAGGAAGATCCCACATGCCGCGGAGCAACGAAGCCCGTGCCCCACAACTACTGAGCCTGCGCTCTAGAGCCTGTGAGCCACAACTACTGAGCCTGCAAGCCACAACTACTGAAGCCTGTGTGCCTAGAGCCCGTGCTCCACAACAAGAGAAGCCACTGCAACGAGAAGCCCGGGCACCGCAACAAAGAGTAGCCCCCGCTCGCCACAACTAGAGAAAAGACCATGCGCAGCAATGAAGACCCAACACAGCCCAAAATAAATAAATAAATTTATTTTTTTTTTAAAGATGCAAGCCTTTGCACCAGGCAGAAGCCTGGGGTTGCCTACTTTGTTCTTGGTTTACCCTGTAAACAGCACATCTAAAAGTAACCTCACCCTAACTATACGTTTTGAAACAACTCATTCCAATGCATCCAAAATTTCACTCACAGGATGCTTTACATACCATAGAAGCTTCCACCCACTGCTTTTCCTTCAGACATGTATGTGCTCATCCATCTGCCCCACCTCTTCTCCATCATCCTGTGGACATTCGTTTTCTTCCTCTGCTGCACTCTGTACATATGCAGTGATTCAGTTACGGTACTGGTTTTCAACTTTCTCCTGGTCATGACAGTGATGTCAATTACCCTTTCCCCAACCTCTGTTACTAAACATTTGGAAGTCACTTTTCTAAAGAAATCAGTGGCCTTATGTTGCCCACTATGACAATGATTTTACCTAGTCTTGGCGGAAGTCTCAACGGAGGTGCACAAACCGAGAAACAAAGCCTCAGAGCCAGGCTTAGTCTCCTCTCACTTTCTACCTCTGCCCTCCAGTGGCTCCAATCAGCCTCTAAAACGGAGGATGCTCCATATTCTTTCCCGTAGCTCATCATTATTATTAAGTCATGCATTGAGTTCAATAACTTAACCTTTGTTGACTACAATATGGGATAAGTAGATTCTTTAAAGATTTTGTTTAATGAGGCACAGAGACGTTAAGTAACCTTCCAAAAATCTCCAAGAGAATTATTGAGAACTAATGTATCTTGAACTTATACCAGCCACAAGGGGGAATGGGAAGTTGAGTTATGGGAGTAAATTAACATCAATACAGCATTTTTGGCCTCTTGATATTCCATTAGAATATATCAAATTAAAATTTTGTAGAGACTCCTACTAGACTCCCTGAGGACTGTACTTCTATTTCTCTCTGTGGCCCTTATCACTATATTTTTGTGTGTGTGTCTCATATATAATGAGACACACACACAATGTTTGTTGAAAGGATATATTCATAAAAGGGGGAATGAATGCATCTTGGGAAATAAAAGAAAAAATATCTTTATACTAAAAAAAGGTAAAACAGGCAGAAAGTGGAAGGCTAAGTAGAAAGGATTCAGGAATGATGAGTATCTCACAAACTTAATATAAATTAAAATAGCTCTTCTGAAAAAAGCTAACACAATTTTCTTTCTACTCAGTCAAGAATCATTTCATGTTTCGTATTAAGGCAGAGGAGCTAATGAATCAAACATTTTAGTCAAATTGTTTTTGAAGAGTCTCATTACATCCCATGTTGATATAATTTGTCCAAGGTCCTACAGTTAGTAAGCAGCAACCTCTGAATGCACAGCCTACTCCTGTGATCCCAAAGCCTACTCTCCTTTCATTATACTCTGCATGAAAAACTGGGCAGGTATTGTGTAAATACATGAGAGGAAGGGTTTTATTTTTGCCTGAAGAAGGTAGGGCAACCTCCAAGGAGAAGGTATCATTTGAGTTCACTCTTGAAGGATGAAGAGACATTTTCCAAGAAGACAGTACAGGGAAGGATATTTAAAATATGTGTATTTTGGGCTTCCCTGGTGGTGCAGTGGTTGAGAGTCTGCCTGCCGATGCAGGGGACACGGGTTCATGCCCCAGTCCGAGAGGATCCCACATGCCGCGGAGTGGCTGGACCCGTGAGCCATGGCCACTGAGCCTGCGCGTCCGGAGCCTGTGCTCCGCAATGGGAGAGGAACAGTGAGAGGCCCGCGTACCGCAAAAAAAATAAATAAATAAAAAATAAAAATAAAATATGTGTATTTTAAATACACATGTGCATGCCTTTACAGGTGTAAAAAGCAAGGAGGACGGACAATCTGGTGTGTGCATTCAAGGATATGCAAGTAACTGGTATGGTGGAAGTTCATATTGTGCATGGGGGGAGCGATGCTTCATGGGGCTACAGAGATTGGCAAGGCCTAGATCACAAAGGGCCTTATGTGCTAGGCTAAGGAGTTTAAACTTCCTAGGCAATGAGATTCATGGAAGGATTCTGGTCAAGGAAATGATAAGATTCATATTTTGGGGGTACCTGGCTTCAGTGTGGAGAATGAAATGGAGAGGAACAAAAGCACCTAGAAAGCTATTGGAGAAGTTCAGACAAGAGTAGAGAAAGGGTTCGTTTCACTTAGCAGCAGAAGTAATGGGAGTAATGGAGAGAATAAAGAGAATAGGGATTTGGAAAATCTCAGTAGAATTAACAAGACCTGGTGACTGATTGAATTTGGGGCCCAGATGGAGAGGGGTGGAGGAATTGAGGGCAAATGATGTTTAAACTCACTGGGTTGTTAGGCTGAATGTTGGCATCAGTTGTCCAGAGAGAGGATACACGAAGAGGAACAGGTCTGGAGGTGGTAGGAGCACAATTTTGAGAGCAGACTAGAATCAGACTGAAAGCCTGATTGAGTCTGAACACCCATTTTGGCACTTAAAACTTCGTCAAGTTATTGAACCACCTTGAGCTTTATTAAAAATTTTGTTTGTTTTTCACATATAACATGTCTAATTAGAGCACTCACCCTACAGCATTGCCAAGCATTGTTGTAAAGTTTAAGTGAGAAAATGTGTTTCACGTGTTTGCAAAGTGGCTGACTGGCTTATTAGTAGCTAAAAAGAAGTGCATTGGACTTATTGAGAATTTGAGGTTCCAGTAACACATTCAGACAGAGAAGTCTGTTAAAATCAGCATCACTCTGCTCCACGCATATGTGGCCTTCCTCGGAACCCTGGAAGAGCATAAAAATCAAGACTCTGATTTGTTCTTAAATATTTTTTTATTTGAGGTAAAGTAAGTTTTCCTCACTAAAAATTATATAAAATATTCACAGAAAATTTAAGACAAAGAAAAGCACAAAAGACAACGATTTAAATTATACAAATCCTCACCACATGTAACCATTGCTAACGTTTTGGTGTATTTCTTCCTATATTTTTTTCTATTCTATGATATTCTAGTCTATTGATATGTATCTGTATTCTCGTGAAAGCATCATATTGTTACAGTAAACTTTGAGTATTAATATAGTAGAAGTCCCTCATTTATTATTTCTCAATTTCAAACATTTCCTGGCTAGTCTGTTTATTCTTTTAGATGACCCCTAAAATTTTTGTCAAGTTACGAAAATTTCACTTAGATATTTCTCTGGAATAATGTTAAATTTGTAAATCAATGTTTGGAAAATGGACATTTTTACAATAGTGAGCCTTCTGATCTAAAGGAATGATATATCTCTTTATTAATGAAAGACATCGTGTATCTACGTGACCTTGGAATTTTGTTTATGTACTATGGCTATTGTTTGAAAGATATAAATTAGTCATTTCAAAGAATGATGAATTTTTAAATCACCTTATTCTGTTTAATAAAAAGTTTAATGTATTTTACTATTTGTTGGTATAATTATATTTTTCTCTATTGCCCTAGTTATGTATATTATATAAAATAATTTTTTATAGCAGTGAAAACTTTTAATTCATTTATAATATTAAACCAACTTTACATTTCTAGATTATATAACTATAAACTTGGCATATAATTATGTTAATATACTCCTGAATTTTATTTCCTTATACTTTAATTATGGCATTGTTATTCCATATTTGAACTTTTTAAAAGAGAATGGTTATTAGGGTGTAACTCTGGGCAAGTTACTCCAATTCTAAAGGCGCAGTTTCAGTGTCTGTCAGATGGATGAAATAATAACTCCTTCCTAGGAGAGTTACTATCTGATTAAATTAATTTTTAAAGAAATATTTATACATGCTTACTATGAGCCAGACAGTTATAATATTTTCATGTGGATTAATTCCATTGTATCATTTTAGCTCTTAACCACATTCATAACACAGCACCTATTAAATTATTTGAACTCAATAAAAAGTTATTATCATCAACATCATTTGGGAAAAAGTGGCAATTTGGGGACTGGGCTTACTGTCTATTAAAAGAGGCAAGTGTTAATCAAATAATCACACACAATACCACTACCACCACACACAAATTACAACCGACACAATTGCAATAGTGCCAGGAGGGCTTATAATGGGGTGGTCAGGGAAATTATTTTCAGTGAAGGAAGTAATACTAGAGCTGAGAGCTGCAGAATGAATACAGTTAAATATGTAAAGAGGTATCATGAGAGAATTCCAGGCAGAAGGAAGAGCAGGTGCAAAATGCTGTTGAAGAAGGTGATTGTGCATGAACGAAAGAAGGTTAGAGTGAATCTAAGGGAAAGGTAAGGTGGGATGATGTAAGAGGTCTCTGGAGAAGCAGGCAGGGTCCACATCACCCAGAACCTTGAAGAAGAGAGTTTTTGTCTTTATATTTCTGGCAGTGGTTTATAGGAAGGATTGTTTTCATTAGATCTGTATTCCAAAAAGACCCTTTTAGCTGCTCTAGTGAATACAGATTGATTTTGTATGTTGTCTAATCAGCGTCATTTTTGTTCCGCCACTTCTGAGTTTTATCACTGTGCGTACATTGACTGAACTTCTATAGACTTCAGTTTTCTCATCTGTAAATTTGGAATAATACTGACTTCATTCGTTCAACAAAAACATGTTGATCACCCACTATTTTCCAGACACTGACATTTCATACATTTTTGATAAGGAGGACATGTAAATTCTCAGTATCTGGCTAAAAGCAAGTGCTCAAAAAATATTTGTCATTGTTATGTTATTTCATAGCTTCATAGAAATGAACTGTAAAACTTTCTTTTTTCATACTCTGGAAGAATTTGCTTATTAAAGAGCAGTTTAGTATAATGGTTAAGGGTGTACTCTCCCAGCAGACAATGTAAGTTCTATTTCTCCCTCTATTCCTCAGTAGCTATGGGGTCTTAATATCTTCATTAGTAAAATGAGGAGGAGAATGAAAGTACCTATCTCATATGATTGTTATGAAAATTAAATAACTGCACATAAAGCACTTAGAACAGTGTCTGGTACAAGGCCATACTCCTTTAAAACTATTTTTATAAATTTCCTATTGACTTACGTAAGTGATATATTTTATTTTATATTTTTTACTTTAAAATGTCTCATGCCACAGAGAAATTAAGAAAAATCTAACACCAGATAAATATACATATTTCAAAGGTGTATATATATTTCAATTGTTGGTTGATAAAGATAAAAATTCAAACTTACTAAGAACAATTTATAGATAAATATATATATGTGCAATAATATATATTTATACAGAATTCTTTCCATGCAAATGAAACTTCCCATAATATTGCCAGAAATAGGCATAAAGACTGCAGTTATTTGAGCATGTGTGTTAATCCTATACATTTTGCAGATAAATCAGTGGGCCTCCTTTCCATCATTTGATTCCTGTGCTTGGTTTCTGCTTAGTTTGTGCTGTTGTTAGCTGCAGAAATTCCTTTGGCCTTGTTCTTCTCACTCCAGATGTCTTTTGTTTTGTAATCAGACATTCTTGGTTAACCCCCAAATCTCCCCACCCTTGTTTTTTCTGCTGTGATCAAATTGCTAACCATCCCAGCAGGCTGATTGAAATGAGCCTGGACCTCAGGAAAGAGGTCTGGTCATTAGAGAAGGATCTTAGAGGCACCCTGTCTGAGCCGTAGTTGATGTTACGGAATTGGATACGAGTAAAAAGAATAGAAGATGACAGGGTGGGAGACAGAACTCTGGAGAACTTCAACATTTAAATTTCTGATAGGGGAAGAGGTAGAAATAAACATTTTTTTAAAAATGTTATTCAAGGCAGTCAGAGGGGTGGGAAAAGCCTTGGTGAAGCTGGAAGACAGCACTGTTGTTGCTGTTTGTTTTCTTTTGTTGTTTTACTTTGTTTTGTTTTCACAGTTATACGTGGGCTTTACATTTCCACCTAAAATCCAAACCAATCTGAAATTTTTACTGGAGAAGAGTTTAACTTTGGATGAGTTAAATAAAAGAATAAAAATTATTTTTTAAAAGTGTGAGCTATTTTAATGAGACTGAAACCTTACATTCCAATATATTTTACAGCATATCCTTGTGATTCAATGTACTCAGAGACACATCATAATTATAATGTTATTCTTTTGCATACACTGATAGCAGGTGTTAAGTAAAGAATCTTCACCATATGAGAAAAATGTGGAGTAAAACTAGCTTAATTGATTTTGACAGCTCATACTTAAAGCAACTGTGATACTTAATGGACATAAATCATCTCTCATCAGAAAGTCTAATGAATCTAGTCTTTTCACACCAATGAATATCTTTAGTGGTTGACTGTCTCACTGAATTTAAGTTTAAGAATATTAAGAATATTCAGAAGGAATTAGACGATAACCTATAAGGATGTGCTAATGCGAACCAACCTAAGAAAGATGCAAAAATGGGAGAAGAGCTGAACTGCAAAGTGAACATACTCTGATAAGTCAGGACTTTTGGTCTCTTTGTTATTGTTGCCAATGCTATGGATATGTTTTGTCATTTGGTTTTTTTGTGATGCAGATGTGCTTTGGTGAAGCTTGAAAAGAAAATGCTGCTCTACTCTCAGTCATTCAGAAAATTTGCCTTAAATACACGTGCATTTTTTTACTCCTGTTGTCAGTTAAGAAAAAATATGTGTTAATAATAAAAACATGTAGGATTTCCATGATAGATTAGAAAAAACAAGTATACCCCAGAGGGTTTTATTAAAGGACAATGTACATAATATGTCAGAGAAACATAATTTATCTAACAGAAGGCCAGCCAAGATCACATTTTGCCTACTTAAAAAAGGTTCCTCTGTCTATCACCTTACATTTCTGCCTACTCAGGTAGTCCAGTTAGCTTCATTTTGAATTACCTGCATCTTTCTTTTTTCCTCTCCATTTGACAAGTCTCCTTTTAATTTCCCAGAGAAACTGTATTTTCTCCTAAGAGACTTTGGAATAGTAATAATATAGCATTAGCTGCCTTTGGAGAAAAGGCAAGTACTGATTGAAAATCAATCTTATTTCTGGTTCTCCGAGTTGCCTGTTTCTTCCTCAACTTCCACTTAGGAGTCCAAGGTACAATTTGTATATGCATGATAAGTTTTGGGGGGAAAAAAAAGCAGCCCATAGACTGGTAGTAAGAAGCTAACTGTTCTCCTCTTGCCAAAACATTTTTAGAGACCAGCAATAAACCCCTTTTCAACAATCACACGTCACACTTTACAGGTATATAATTCTTTATAATTCACCTGGTGGATCCATAAAACAAAGTTTTTAGGATGTTAAGGTGGATGTTCGGGTTTTCATTTTTCATTAAGAGAACCCTAATTACATTAGGAGAAGCCATTTTAGATTAGGAGAAGGGGGGGATAATTGACTTTGATCACATATGTACCTAGTACATGACTGATCCATGACTGGAATCTAGGGTTCGCAATTCCCACCCATGTGTTCTCCTTCCTCAAATCTGAAACTGTTTTTTCCCCGTATTCCTTAAATGATGAAGATTACCTGAATGTAGCTGGGTGTTTTATCGGCCTCTTTATACTACTTATCCAGTGCGTATATTCAAAATTACCCTTCCTGTAGTTGAGCATACCGTCATGAAGAGACAAGGGAGGCTGAACACAGAAACAGATGGCATTTGAACATATGAAAAAAGAATTGTCAATTGGACAATGCTTTGGTTTTAGCTGCTGCCTCTGCTGCCGCTGCTACTACCACTAAAGAGACAAGAGCATCACTTGTGACATTGACTGCAGTAGTAAGCCGGATTCAGCATCAGATCCAAATGTACGTCTACGCCTCAGGGAGGGAAGACACATCTGGGGGGCACCCATGACTAAAGGACAACGGCAAACAGTCACAATGAGACTAGAGGAGATACTCCAAGGATGTTAGCAATCAGAGGGCTGGGAACAGGAAGCAGTAAAGGAAGAGGAACAATCTGAAAATACACTTCCACTCATCTTCAGCTTACTTCTCTTGTCTCTGCATATCACTCTCCGCTGTTGTTTACATCACAAAAAGGAATGGTTTTAAGAATAATCAGCTTCCCGTGAACTGAGAGGACAAGAGAGGCAGAAAGCCTGGTGGAGTGTGTGGAGCTTGAGTCTTGGGTGTCAGATACAGTTTGAGAACCAACCTCTGCTATTTTCAAGCTGTGTGATGGTGGGCAAATGACATATCTCTGAGCTTTTCTTTAGCTGTCAAATGGATATAATAATAACTGAGTCAGAAACCATCTTATTTGTTCATATCACGTTTGTCACTTTTCCTAACCTCCAATATTCATGAACATTTTAGAAGATACTCCAGAGACTAAGCATAGGTGGGGTGATAGTGTGTGAGGGGGGAGGGGGCGTTGTTTTTATTTATAAATCTTTTGCCGCATTCCAGGTACTATCCTAAGTGCTTTCTGTGTATTAACTCATGTATTCTTGAAACATCTCTACATATCCAATTTACAAGTCAGAAATTTAAGATAAGGAGTCACAGATTTATTAAATGGTAGAGGCAATTTCAACTGAGAAGTCTCAAATCTTAACCCCAATATTAACTATATTGCTTTCCCCCAAATCTTACATTTGAAGATGATTTGTTGCCTGTCTACCTGCAATAAACCAGTAGCTCCTTTTAAGCTTTACCAAACACCAAGGCCAGTCATCAACAAATCTCTCTCACATTCTACCTTATCCATTTTATTATTATCCAAGCTTATTAGTGCCTAGAGGAAAATATCCCATCCTTGAAATTTAAAACTCACTCTGAACAATGGGTGTTTGATTCTTATCGTTCTATCATTTCTTCAAGAGAATACTGCTTAACATTGTTTTAATTTCCACTTTATTATTATTTTATATGAATCCAGTTACTGAAGTCTCCATTTACTATCATTAAGTTATCTCCTTAGGCATTTGACCTGGCTAAGTTTTTACAATAAACTCAAAAATCTCATTTCTTGAAAAACCTTTATTTCTCTAATCCATCTTCCTCATCGCTTTTCCTTTCCTGTCCTAAAGCCACAGGAAGAAAAGCTAAGTATCCTTAGGGATCCAAGTGATATTTAGAGCAGTTTGATCTTGTGATTCTTATAAAATAATATAGAATCATCAAAACATCAATGATATCCCTTGCTTATGTTTGTGAACTCATTTTAAATCCATATTCCCTTGTATGTAGAATTACAATGCCTATTATAAGGTGCCTCTGGACTACTTTTTGTGAGCCAAAGTACATGCATGCATTCAATATTTATTGAGCGTACCTTAAGTGCCATGCAAAGGGCAAGGCACAATGTGCTAGACTTCTTAATGTATAATCCAGTAATAATTATAATTAATATATTTTAAGGGATGTTATTTCCACACTTGGTTAACTCTAATTCAGGAATGAAAAGTACATAATTTTTATCACACACACATGCACACACACACCTGTGATTGACATTGTTAATCAATTATGACTATCTTTTCCGATGAGACTTGACAATATCTCAGACCCCTATCAATCCTGTGCAGTAAGCAGCTAATATCGATTGATTGGAATTCAAAAGATAGGTGAAACTTGTTTGCCATCCCTACTATTACTAAAAATGATCCTCCATACCTATTTAAAAAACATCAGTCTTTTGTGGTCTATTATGAAAGACCACAATGAGATGAATATTACAACTACAAACTCACCTAGCTGATGACAATTGTTTATTCTACTTAAATATTGGCAAGGTCCAGTATATAATATTTTAAAACCATAAAGCAACATAAATGGAATTCAGGATGGTTGGGTCACTTTGATTATATAAATTCCTCTGTAAGTTTTCCAAAAGTTCAATGAAGAATGATATCCAAAGATCAGTGCCCCCCAAAGTTCAAGCAGTAATGGAAGTCTGTGCAGAACCCCCAAATACTCTATACCTGAAAAGGACAAGTGACTATTTTCACCAATTCCTTGAAATTCAAGAAAGCTTTCTGATGGAAGCATTAAGAATTTGAAAGACTGTAAATACGTAGTCAAATCAAACAGGGATACTAGCTCTCTTTAGAAATATACTAATGCATAGAAAAATAAGGGAAGGAAAAACAATCAATCATATCATAAGTCATTGGTTTTTTCAATGACCTTTTAACTATAAGGATGTCCAGGAACCTACCCCAAGAAAAAAACCAGAGGTGTGGACTCAGATCTAATAATTATAAAGAAAAAGGTGTACTTCATTTATAGTAAAGGAATTCAAATGAAAACAATACAATATGATTTTCAGTAATAAAAATAGAAAGGATCACTCTGAGGATGATAATAAGTCTGATGAACATACAAGCTTAAATAACAGGTGACCCTATAAGTTGGGAAAATATTTATGGGACACAGTCTGACACTATATATCAAGATTATTGAAAACGTTCATACCATTTAATGTAATCTTGCTGCATTTTATATGCAGCAAGTATATTCAAGAGAAATAGAAATGAAGAGACTTATGGGCAAAGTTGATTATTACAGCATTATTTACAGAACAAAAACATCAGGAAACATGAAATATAGAATATAGGAAACATAGGTTACATATATGAATCCACATTATACAGTAGGATACTACTTAGTTTTACCATTGTATTTCCAAAAAGATGGTAATAGCATGAAAAATGCTTATGTTATTATATTTAAAAAATACAAGACACAATGGTATGCACAGTATGATCTTGATTATGATATGATATAAAAAGTATGATAATAGTGCCAAGACATTAACAGCAGTTACTTCTAGGTGATGATTTTGTGTGTATTATTGTTTTTCTACTTGTTTATAACTTTCAGTATATAAAAAATTATCTAGAGTTTTTTTTCAAGATGACAGAATAAGTGCCCGTGGAAAAATATTAAAGGCTAGCAGAATCTTAAGAGATTAAGAAGAGATTAGCTCCAGGAGAAGGTGTGGAGAAAAGGGAACCCTCTTGCACTGTTGATGGGAATGTAAATTGATACAGCCACTATGGAGAACAGTATGGAGGTTCCTTAAAAAACTAAAAATAGAACTACCCTAAGACCCAGCAGTCCCACTACACCCTGAGAAAACCATAATTCAAAGAGCAACCTCAGCTTTCTGACGTGTTTGAAATTGATCATGTATTTGAAGTCAGCTTGTCTCTTTTTCCTTGTGAAGTCAGGAGTGATGCTCCTTTCAGCTCTCAGTGTCTCATGGCAGAAGTTGAAAATCTTTTGGTATACATCTCTAACACCACAAACTACTTTCAAGCGCTATTATACCATTTCACGTATAATTTAATAACCTTATACTATTATACTATCATTTATCCCCTCCTAGTTTTTGTGATAGTATTGTCATATATTTTACTTCTGCATATATTATAAACCCCACAAAATGTTACGTTAGAGTTTGATACTTGCTGTATTTGGGAAATGTAAACAGCTATGGGAGTAACCATAAAGGGCATTTCTCTTAGATATGAGAGGGGGAGTATCGGAAAAGCATTCTTACGAAGTGATATCTAAGTTGAGAATTGAAATATGAGTAAGTTTTTAAGTGGAGTGGTCAGGGCAGAGCTATGAAGACAGTGGCTTGGGATGAGGCTGGAGAGATAGGCAGGGCTCACAATATGCTCTACTTGGTAGGTCACAGTGAGGAGTTTAAACTACTCTAAGCCCAGTATGAAGTCACAGAAAGGTTTTTAATAGGGGAGACACATGATACAGTCTTATTTTTAATAGATTACAATGGCTGCTGGGTGGGAAACAGGTTTTTGCAGGTGTGGAGGTGGGGTAGAAAGAGACAGAGGCAGCCATTAGAAGGACGGGAGTGGGAACAGCCTAGTAAGAGGAGACAGCAAAAACAAAGACCCCAAGGCAAGAAGGAGTTTGGTTGTTTGAGGAACAGGAAAGTGCTAGTGTGACTCGAGGGTAGTGAGTAAGAGGGAGTGTGGTATAATAAGGTAAGGTTGGACAGAGAGTCAGAGACCAGATTATATAGGACCCAGTAGAACAAATGTCTATCTTTTGTTTTTCTTTTAAAATCAATGAAAAATTACTGAAAAGTATTAATCCAATGGTTATAACCAGAACTTTTAAATTTCATAAACATTTCAACTTTTATTTCTGAATTAAAGAGTTGCAAATTATAACAGGGTTCATGTACATACTCTACCCAACTTCCTCTAAGTGAGCATCACATATAATCATAGTACAGCCGTAAAAACCAAGAAACTAACCTTGGTAATAATACTACTAGACTGGCATTGTTTGAATTTCACCAATTGCACCACTAATGCCATTTTTCTGCTCCAGAATCTCACATTGCACTTAAATTGGATGGCTACTTTAGCCTTCTGCATTTTATGAGAGTCCCTCAGTGATTCATTTTTTAAAAAAATTTTATTGGAGTATAATTGCTTTATAATGTTGTGTTAGTTTCTACTGTACAGCAAAGTGAATCAGCTATATGTATACATATATCCCCTCTTTTTTGGATTTCCTTTCCATTTAGGTCACCACAGAGCATTGAGTAGAGTTCCCTGTGCTATACGGTAGGTTCTCATTAGTTATTTATTTTATACATAGTATCAATAGTGTATATATATCAGACCCAATCTCTCAATTCATCCCACTGCCCCCTTTCCCCCTTGGTATCCACATGTTTGTTCTTTCCATCTGTGTCTCTATTTCTGCTTTGTAAATAAGATTGTCTATACCAATTTTTTCAGATTCCACATGTATGCATTAATGTATGATATTTGTTTTTCTCTTTGTGACTTACTTACTTCACTCTGTATGACAGTCTCTAGGTCCATCCACGTCTCTACAAATAAACCACCTTTTTTCCTTTTTATGGCTGAGTAATATTCCATTGTATATATATGCCATATCTTCTTTATCCATTCATCTGTTGATGGATATTTAGGTTGCCTCTATGTCCTGGCAATTGTAAATAGTGCTGCAATGAACGTTGGGGTGCACGTGTCTTTTTGAACTATGGTTTTCTCTGGATATATGCTCAGCAGTGGGATTGCTGGGTCACATGGTAGTTCTATTTTTAGTTTTTTAAGGAACCTCCATACTGTTCTCCATAGTGGCTGTATCAATTTACATTTCCACCAGCACTGCAAGAGGGTTCTCTTTTCTCCAAACCCTCTCCAGCATTTATTGTTTGTAGATTTTCTGATGATACCCATTCTACCTGGTGTGAGGCGATACTTCATTGTAGTTTTGATTTGCATTTCTCTAATTATTAGTGATGTTGAGCACCTTTTCATGTGTTTGTTGGCCATCTGTATGTCTTCTTTGGAGAAATGTCTCTTTAGGTCTTCTGCCCATTTTTCGATTGGGTTGTTTGTTGTTTTGATATTGAGCTGCATGAGCTGTTTCTATATTTTGGAGATTAAGCCTTTGTCAATTGCTTCATTTGCAAATATTTTCTCCCATTCTGAGGATTGTCTTTTCATCTTTTTTTTTCTTTATTTTTTCTTTATTTATTTTTTTGCTTTATAACAAATTTAATCAGTTATACATATACATATACATATGTTCCCATATCCCCTCCCTTTTGCGCCTCCCTCCCACCCTCCCTATCCCACCCCTCCAGGCAGTCACAAAGCACTGAGCTGATCTCCCTGTGCTATGCGGCTGCTTCCCACTAGCTATCTACCTTACGTTTGGTAGTGTATATATGTCCATGCCACTCTTTCACTTTGTCACAGCTTACCCTTCCCCCTCCCCATATCCTCAAGTCCATTCTCTAGTAGGTCTGTGTCTTTATTCCTGTCTTACCCCTATGTTCTTCATGACATTTTTTTTTCTTAAATTCCATATATATGTGTCAGCATACAGTATTTGTCTTTCTCTTTCTGGCTTACTTGACTCTGTATGACAGACTCTACGTCCAACCACCTCATTACAAATAGCTCAATTTCATTTCTTTTTATGGCTGAGTAATATTCCATTGTATATATGTGCCACATCTTCTTTACCCATTCATCCGATGATGGACACTTAGGTTGTTTCCATCTCCGGGCTATTGTAAATAGGGCCGCTATGAACATTTTGGTACATGTCTCTTTTTGAATTATGGTTTTCTCAGGGTATATGCCCAGTAGTGGGATTGCTGGGTCATATGGTAGTTCTATTTTTAGTTTTTTAAGGAACCTCCATACCGTTCTCCATAGTGGCTGTACCAATTCACATTCCCACCAGCAGTGCAAGAGTGTTCCCTTTTTTCCACACACTCTCCAGCATTTATTGTTTCGAGATTTTTTGATGATGGCCATTCTGACCAGTGTGAGATGATAGCTCATTGTAGTTTTGATTTGCATTTCTCTAATGAGTAAAGATGTTGAGCATCCTTTCATGTGTTTGTTGGCAGTCTGTATTTCTTCTGTGGAGAAATGTCTATTTAGGTCTTCTGCCCATTTTTGGATTGGGTGGTTTGTTTTTTTGTTATTGAGCTGCATGAGCTGCTTATAAATTTTGGAGATTAATCCTTTGTCAGTTGCTTCATTTGCAAATATTTTCTCCCATTCTGAGGGTTGTCTTTTGGTCTTCTTTATGGTTTCCTTTGCTGTGCAAAAGCTTTGAAGTTTCATTAGGTCCCATGTGTTTATTTTTGTCTTTATTTCCATTTCTCTAGGAGGTGGGTCAAAAAGGATCTTGCTGTGATTTATGTCATAGAGTGTTCTGCCTATGTTTTCCTCTAAGAGTTTGATAGTGTCTGGCCTTACATTTAGGTCTTTAATCCATTTTGAGCTTATTTTTGTGTATGGTGTTAGGGAGTGATCTAATCTCATACTTTTACATGTCCTTATCCAGTTTTCCCAGCACCATTTATTGAAGAGACTGTCCTTTCTCCACTTTACATTCCTCCCTCCTTTATCAAAGATAAGGTGACCATATATCCGTGGGTTTATCTCTGGGCTTTCTATCCTGTTCCATTGATCTATCTTTCTGTTTTTGTGCCAGTACCATATTGTCTTGATTACTGTAGCTTGTCTTTTCATCTTGTTTATAGTTTCCTTTGTTGTGCAAAAACTTTTAAGTTTCATTAGGTCCCATTTGTTTATTTTTGTTTTTATTCTCACTATTCTAGGAGGTGGGTTGAAAAAGAGCTTGTTGAGACTTATGTCAAAGAGTGTTCTATATTTCCTCTGACACTTTTAATCCAGCATTACATTTAGGTCTTTAATTCATTTTGAGTCTATTTTTGTGTATGGTGTTAGGGAGTGTTCTAAATTCTTTTTTTCTTTTTTTTTTTGTGGTATGCGGGTCTGTCACTGCTGTGGCCTCTCCCGTTGTGGAGCACAGGCTCTGGACGTCTAGGCTCAGTGGCCATGGCTCACGGGCACAGCCGCTCCACGGCATGTGGGATCTTCCTGGTCCGGGGCACGAACCTGTGTCCCCTGCATCGGCAGGCGGACTCTCAACCACTGCGTCACCAGGGAAGCCCTAAATTCATTCTTTTACATGTAGCTGCCCAGTTTTCCCAGCACCACTTATTGAAGAGGCTTTCTTTGCTCCATTATATATTCTGGCCTCCTTTGTCATAGATTAGGTGACCATAGGTGCATGGGTTTATCTCTGGGCTTTCTATCTTGTTCCATTTATCTATATTTCTGTTTTTGTGTCAGTACCATGCTGTCTTGATTACTGTAGCTTTGTAGTATAGTCTGAAGTCAGGGAGCCTGATTCCTGCAGCTCCGTTTTTCTTTCTCAAGATTGCTTTGGCTATTCGGGGTCTTTTGTGTTTCCATACAAATTGTGAAACTTTTCCTTCTAGTTCTGTGAAAAATGCCAGTGTTAGTTTGATAGGGACTGCACTGAATCTTTAGATTTCTTTGGGTAGTATAGTCATTTTCACAATATTGATTCTTCCAATCCAAGAACATGGTATATCTCTCCATCTGTTTGTGTCATCTTTGATTTCTTTCATCAGTATCTTACAGTTTTCTGCATACAGGTCTTTTGTCTCCTTAGGTAGGTTTATTCCTAGGTATTTTATTCTTTTTGTTGCAGTGGTAAATGGGATTGTTTCCTTAATTTTTCTTTCTGATCTTTCAATGTTAGTGTATAGGAATGCAAGAGATTTCTGTGTATTAATTTTGTATCCTGCAACTTTGTTAAACTCATTGATTAGCTCTAGTAGTTTTCTGGTGGCATCTTTAGGATTTTCTATGCATAGTATCATGTCATCTGCAAACCGTGACAGTTTTACTTCTTCTTTTCCAATTTGGATTCCTTTTATTTCTTTTTCTTCTCTGATTGCTGTGGTGAGGACTTCCAAAATTATGTTGAATAATAGTGGCAAGAGTGATTCTTTGTCTTTTGTGACATTGACACTTTTCAAGAATACTGGTCAATTATTTTTTAGACTATCTCTCATTTTGCAATTGTCTGATGTTTTCTTATGATTAGGTTTGTTTATGTATTTTTTAACCAGAATATCATAGAATGATGTTGTGCCCATGTCAGTGCATAATATCAGCAGGTTCAGGATGTTGACCTGTCTTAGCACTGACTATATTAACCTCGATCACCTGGTTAAAGTGGTGACCGCTGGGTTTCTCCATTGTAAAGTTCCTATTTTTCTCTTTGTAATTTGATTTACATTTTAAAAAGGGTATTTTGGACATTACCTGGGGAATAGATTGATGAAAAGTAAGACAGGAATTAGACAGGAGAAGAGATGATTATATTAGACCATGCAAGAGATTATGTGACTCAGACTAGGGAGAAAGTGGTAGAAAAGAAAAAAATGATAAATTAGGTATATACTTTGGAATAAAAGTCACTAATACCTGGTGATGAATTGACTATGGGTGGGTGAGGAAGCATGAGGTATAAAGAGAGACTCCAGGATTTCTGACTTGTACAATTTGGTGAAAGTAGTGACATTCTTTCAGATTAGAAACATTGGATGAGTTTTATCTGCTATTTTTAAGGTGAAATATGGATAATGAGTTAAAGAAGTGCAAAAGTGGAAGAAAAGAGACTAATTAAGAGTCTATTGCTTTAGTCGTGCTTTAGTCCAGATGAATAATGATGGTAGCTTCGATTAGAGAAGATGATGAAAATGTAGAGAAATATCCAACTTGGAAGATAGTTTAAGAATTATAGTCAATAGGCATATCTCTTAGTTGATTAAGGAGAATTGGTGAGGGAGAGAGAGACGACAAGGGTATCTTCTAGATTTTTTACTTGCACAATTGGATGAATTGTGGTTCCATTTACTGGGACAGAAAACAGTTGCAGAGAACTAAGTTTAGGATAATAACTACTTTTCATTTTACTAAGAATATCACAGCGAGCAGGGGGTTGGGCGAGAGAAAGAGGAAGGGGTTTCTTCTGACAGAGCCAGGTTACACATGTCCTCTTACAATTTGACTTTCCAGTAACGTACTGTAGTCTCCTAAGAGAACATTTTCTATCTGAATTTTAAGAGCAAGGGTCAAAGAATCTTGCCAAGAGATATTGTTCCTGCTCAAATATGTCATTGATTCTTTTAACTTTCAATCGGATTCGTGATGTTGCTTTGGATACAACCACTGAACCCCTGCTGCCTCTTTCTTTTGGAATGAGAAGGTCTCAAAAGAAAGCCACATCCTCATATGGCAATATTTTCAAAAATCAATCAACATAACAAGTATCATGCCATCTGCACATTATCCAGAGGCAAAATTAGGCAAGACAAAACTCCCTAGTGGACAGAACACATTGTTCAATCACCTGAAACCAATACCACCAGGAAAATAATGCTAAAAGTAATAGCGATGTATTTATTACTAGAAGGAGAGTAATGTTTATCCCTTTCTGAATATTCAGTGATCAAAAAATATACATCTTAAAAAGATGGTAATCACTTTCTGGAAGACGAAACCATGGAGAAAGGACTTAGAACTCAGAGCTCTGGAAATACAAGTTATAGAAGGCATCAAACCATATCAAGAACAAGCTAATACTTTCTGTTTCTTGGTAATAAAGAACACTATTCATTTCTTTTTCTCTACCTCCCTCATTGTTTTTGTTGTTGTTGTTGTTATTGTTGTTAATTCAGCAAATATATATAGGGCTCCTAATACGTGTACTATGTTTTTACTCTCTGTGGCTTGACAGATGGTGAATTGTATGATTTGTCTATCTAAAATTATAGCATATGAATCAGTGAAGAGATCTAGGACTCTCTGTTATCAGTGAAAGATAATGTAAAAGGCACTGGCAAATAAGAATACAGTCCAAGAATGTACATTTTATTGAGCTACTCTATTAGTTATTTAGAGTACAGAGTACATGTTGTATTAAATCATTATGAAAAAGTGAAATAAGGCAATAATTATTAGTGGCATATCATAGAATTCTAGTGGGGAAACATTTTGTTTCTATCCCATCACACAGAGAGTACAAAACCTTTTAGGAATCCTAGAATCTTCACTTAAAGCTACTTAAAGCCAAAATGACTAGTCAGTTGCATAAGATTTAGCATCACCAATCCTTCCATCAAATTCTATTTATTTATTCACAATAGTTGACCTTTTAGCATTCATTGAAATGTACGACTGAATGGAAGCTAAAATCCAACTCCGGCTAAGCCATCATCTTTGTTTCAAAAGCCAGGATATCTCAAATACATATGGCCCGAATTATCTAGATCAATATTTCTTTAACTTCTCATATGTAAATACATATTATTTAACTATTCCAAAGATTCCGGAATAACTATCTCCCAATATTTACAACTCAGATATCTACATTGTAAAATCAAAAAGAAATCTTTTATTTTTTTCAAATTTAACTAATGAAGTCTTAAGTGTTCTATTTATTTTCTTTTCCAGATGCCTAACATTTTGCTGAGATGAAATAGAGCTATTTCCCAGAGAAGCTAAATTCTACCTGCCTCATGCTACCAAATGTGAAAGACAAGAATGTGCTGTAAATGACAACTGAAGTGGGTTTATGTCTACCTGTCATGCTAATAAAACCCAGATAATCAAGATTATTTCCCCAGGTAGAGTCACTTGGTCTTTTGTGGCCAATAGGATAATATCAACAAAGTAGCTAATTACCTGATGGATTTTCAGATTTCATGAGCACTGAAAGGTCTCACAGTAGGCTGCTTCTCAAATAAAAGTCTTGTCATTTGCAAAAAAACTAAGGTAAATCCTCAAGAAACCCCACAGGATCTAGAAAAATGATTAACATAAAATACATGCACATTGGCGAATTATTTATAAATATTATATATTGACAGATAATACATTAAAGACTGGCTTTCTGATATTTTCTAATTCTGTTTCAGTAAAAAATACATTTTAAAATGCTAAGTATCCACCCGTAGAAATGGAGAATATTTTTCTTTTAGCAACTAATCGGCTTGTGCATTTTTCTCCACGTGACGACGGTTGCAGGAAAATTATGCTAGGCTCTGTCTTTTAAAATGACCTGCTTTCAAATGTGTGCTGCTCTTAGTGCATTTGAACTACTCAAAAAATAAAAGAAAGGGACGGTCCTTTCGTGAACAGTCCTTAAGAAGCAGGCAACTTATTAGCAGATCTGCCTAAGTACTTTGGCACTTACCAAGGGTCTGAGAAAGGGAGTGTGCGCAGCCTCCAAGGCAGCACAGCTGTAGGTCTGATTCCTGATTGAGAGTCTGTGGACTCATGAACTGAGGGTCCCGCCTCCATTGTTTTTCTCTGTGAATTTTAATTTGAGCTAAATGCAATCCCAAGAAAGGATAATGATGAGATTTTCTGCTTCTTAGATTGGGGATAAGTATAGCTGCACTTGGGCAGGAAATGGAGAAGTAGGAATGGAAATTAAGAGACAATTCACAGAACAAGAAATGCAAATTGTTATTATGGCTGGGCTTCAGTAATAACCGAAGGGCTGTAAATTGAAATTGCAAGGATATATCACTTTTCATATAAAAGTTAGTAAAGAGTTAAAAATATGAACACTTTTTTGGCAAGAGAGAGATGAGAAGGGCTTTCCTAGATTGCTTGTAGGAATGTCAACTAATAGTTTCTGGGGAAAACATGACAAAATGCATCAAAGGCCTTTAAAATGCTCATATTCTTTGACTTCAGCATTTAAGATTAATAAAAGCTTGAGAAGAGGTGATTACTAGATATGCTAGTCGACTAACACAAGTGCCTCCGCCAACCCACCGAGTGAAGCCACTGCTCTTGTGGGACATCTGGATCACATTGCTGCTGGGTGTTTGAAAGAGTTCAATGCTATTTGTGATTGCACTTGGATCCCTAGGCGTTTTTAGCTTTGAAATATTATTTTAAAATCTAATAATGAAATAGATAAAGCCATGCACAGATGAATAATTCTTTAAGTCAAAGTCCATTGAAAATGCTTAGATCTGCTGGTTTATCTCATGGAAAGCACATTCATTTAATTGAAGAAAATCTCCAAAGATCAGACCAGTAAGGGGTGCTTGATAACAAGTCAAAAACCATTTTCCTCACAAATAGCATAGGATATATTAGAATACATTGTGTTCATTTTCATCAGGTAAGCAGCATTGAAGGAATGCATTCTTGTAGGCAGCCTTAGAAATGTCAATAATGTAAATGCTTAGCAAGAAATGCATCCACACATTTCCTGGCCTGGCATCCGGAGTTGTTGTGAACTCTCTTCACCTTGCTTCACTGCACACATACAATTGAATTACACTTTTGTGTCCTACAGGGTTATCATTTGGGTCTCTATAGGAGCTGGATTCAAAAGGATAGACCATAAATACGGCTAGAATGGTCATGATAGAGATGACAATAATCTTTTAAAAATACACAAAATATAGGTTTAGAGAGCAATGAATCACATATGTTTGACTGATTGAAATAAAACCCTGCAAAGCTACAATGTAAAAACTCTGAAGCAGAGTCCTGATCCTCCCTTCTGGCTGAACACTAAATAATGACTTGGGAAGAATGACATAAGGATAAAAATGTCACGATGAATTGCTACAAGAAAAGATCAAGTAGCCCTGGTAATTAAGAGTCTATCATTTTGACATGAAGAAAAAAAATCACAAGAGGTGCCAAATATCTGGGAAAGACATGAGCTTGTCATTTCAATACAGAGGCAAGGGAAAATCAGCTTGATTAGAAGAGGGCACTTTGGCAAATAAGAGCACTTTGTGTTTTTTGATAGCTTATACTCCTGCAAACATCTTTTAAAGGAAAAAAAAGCAAAAGCTGCCCATTAACAGTTCCTTTAAGTGTATTTAGACAGCAAATAGCGTTTAATAAGAGCTGTAGCTTAGGTCAATGCACATATTTGTGGTGTGGGTCAGTGTCTTGTTTCTATTACATCTGACAGATGCAACATCTCACTTTGACTTAAATGTAGTGTGGCTCCCAAGAAATGCAGTTACTTTGTATGCCAGTTTGTTATATCTGAAGACTTCTGGGGATAAGGTGACCATAGCAATGTAGAATGTCTGAGAGTTCCGTGACCACCTTATCCTGCATTTCCTTTAAAGTTTCTAAAAAAATCCTTTTATCTAGGCACTTTAGATATAGTATCTAATTTCATAGCGTCTGCTTTTTGGATATGAAAACTAACCATCAGAGGAGTCAAGTAACTTGCCCAAGGTCACACAGCATAGAATAGGAGAATAGGAATTTGCCCTAAGGTTTGTCAGATATTTACAAAGCCTATATCATTTTCCCTATAGTATGATAACTGTGTAAGAATACTGATGTAAAGGCAGGAAGACCTGCAGAATGGTGTCAGTTTTGTTACTGACTCAACATATGGTCATGGGGAAATCAGCCTTTAATGCTTGTCTGCTTGTCCTCCTGTCCACTTGTCATTTTGTAGACCAATTCCTTTTCACCACAGCTCATGATGTTCATTGGTTTGTGTTTCTGTCATTTTAGCAGCATGATCCTTTCATAAATACTCATGGAATCAGGATGAATAGGAGGTTGAGTTTGCTCCCATAGGCTTCTAGGATAGTGACACAAAGGTAGTCCCTCAGGGAGTTATATCAAGCAGGGTAGGAGGAAAAGATTAGAATTCACCACCCCAGTCTTTCCTTCTTATCACCTTTGGCTGGATTCCCTGAGTCCACCGTCCTCAGTGAGGTCTCTGGAACTTAGGCAGTACAATAGAAATGCAGAAAGTCCTAAACAGATTATTTAATCAATTGTGTTATCTCTGCTAGTAGCCTCTTACATTAGCTGGAATAATTGATAGTAGACTGCAATAACAATGAAGTTACTGATGGAAATTGGTGGCATCTATCTCACAAAGCAGAATGGGCAGAGTTACCAAAGACAGTAAGTAACTCTTCATCTACTTCCCATGGCAAAGGGGAAAGAATGCAAGCTACTTCTTAGGATACTAAGAAACAATTTTTTTCCTCTTTAAAAAGAATTTGGATAATATTCAATGATGCTTAATCTCTATTAATATTCATATAAGTAACTGAGAGGTGATACTACCAACCACATCAATAATCATGATGATGAAAAGTCTGAGGTGCATTCTTGATAGGGTAACAGACAATATTAAATGCTGGGCAGGGGAGAAACATCAATTTGTCAAGCATCCTCAGAGGCCAGAGGAAACACCACAAGGTTCTTCACAGACTTTACCTCATTTTAATACAGAAACAATCCAAGCATTGTCAGTATTTTTGCCTTCATTCTGCTGATGAAAGCGCTAAGGACCATAGAGGATAGTGACTTGCTTAGAATCCCACAGCAAATCAGGACAGAGCTGTCATGACTTCAGAAGCCTTTGCTCTTTCCACTACATGATGCTAAAGCATCTGGGCTCTCTCAGCTGGTCCTCCTTAGCCTTTGTGATTGAAGACACACATTTAACAGATGGGGAAGGGTGCAGTTGTAGCTTTATAGCAGAGTGCAATGTTCCCCTCTGTGCAGACAACTTGTCATGTCCCTCATTATCACTAGGATCTAACCAACTGAACAAACTAACCCAGATTTAGAATCAGAAAAAAGAAAAGCTCTGCCTAGATACCGGCACATGCTGGTTCACATCTAATTAACTCCCTTAACGGCCCTTGAAAGGAGAGAAGTGGCATTATCAGCCTCTTGACAGATGAGGAAACTGAGCCAAAGAAAGTTGAAATGAGTTATCCAGCACCACTCGGAAAGTAGGTACAGAACTGGGAAGAGACCCATGGCCTTTGGACTCTTCTTTCAGCTTTTCGACAAGAACATTCCACATCAAACACAAGGCACTATAATATATAGTTCCAGCTGTATAGGCCAATTATTCTTTGAAAATAAAATATTATAGAAGCATATTTTTAAATGAAAAATGGTAGCTTAATTTCTATGATAGCCATCCAGGTTTGGAGAAAAAACTAACTAGTGAATATGGACCTGAACTTTAGATTAACAAATTCTATTTTTCAACAAATGATTTTATCAACACGTTCCAAACTGGTGCATTTTGCAGTTTGGAAGAGACATGTCCCTAATAAATACTCTGTGTCTGTTCGGGTTCCAAATGTGAATAATAAATAAAGGATCATTGTAGAAACCCAACCATGAGACCAAAGCCCACATCTCCATGTCATTCAAAATAAGAGATTAAAAACAGATAACTCTCATTTTATGAAGTCCCATTTTGTGCTGTCTTTCATCAGCTTGACTTTTCTGGTTTTCTAGAAATGCAGTCAGAAAGAATTCCAGTGCTGACCATTTGGAGAACACTCAAAAACGACTAGTTGAGTCATGGAAGGAAGGATAGTTTTGATCTGAGATATAATAATATTATAGCTACTGTTTATAAGCTCTTATTATGCTTGGGAACTGTGATAAATTATGCTTGACATGCACTGTTTCCATTAATCCTTACAGGAAACCTCAGAGAGAGCTTCTCTTATTTATTATCATTCACCTTTTAGAGATATGGAAACTGAGGCACAGTATGTTGACATATTTCACACAGCTGTAAGAGTCAGAGCAGGCATTCAAACTCAAGACTGACTCCAGTGCCTAAGACCTTAAATAATGTTTGATGTAATTCTTCTGCCAAGAAGCCTATACAGAGTTACAGAACCAACGTGTCTGCTGAGTAAAACAGTCCTAATTCTCAAGGGAAGATCATACTGGGCTGTTAGCCAGTATACTGTATTATCCCTCATTCCCTGCAATGAAGACCAGGAGTCATTGCATATCAGTCAATAGGCATTTATGCAGTATATACTGTGAGGAGAGCTCTAGACAAGGGACAGCAAGGGTAACAAGGAAAACTGACCGAGGAAGCAAACATAGCAACAAACTCACAGAAATCTCGAATTTGACTTGCAGAAAGGAAGAATTGACCACAAAAAAAAATATTACTAAGATGAAATTGAGACTTCCTGAAAAAAGGATAGTTTGGAAAATATGCATTCAGCCAGTCATTTATTCTGAAGATAGGAATTAAATTCAAAAATAGGAACTGTGTAACAGTAGTGTATGATAAGAAGTGATTGCTTCATAGATAGCAATCACTGTCCATGAAACAGAAACGGATTCACAGACGTAGAGAAAAGACTTGTAGTTGCCAAGGTTGGGGGAGTGGGAGAGGCATGGACTGGGAGCGTGGCATTTGTAGATGCAAACAAAAAAGAAAAAAAGAAGAAGTGATTGCTTGACCAAATTAATCATTTCACCCCAAACCAGTATGCACGTGTGTGTGTGTTTGGGTAGACACTATCAAAACTACGCAAAACTGGCCAATCACTAATTAGTGTTTATATTTGTTGTTTAATGAGTCTTATATGTTATAACTGAAATGTATCTATGATTTGGATTAAAAATGAATATACAACTTCTTTGAGACAGATGAAATATATAATACACGAGGAGTGCAGCTTCCCCTTTTTTTTTTTTTTTGCAGTACATGGGCCTCTCAATGTTGTGGCCTCTCCCATTGCGGAGCACAGGCTCCAGACGCGCAGGCTCGGCAGCCATGGCTCATGGGCCCAGCCGCTCCGTGGCATGTGGGATCCCCCCGGACCGGGGCACGAACCCGTGTCCCCTGCATGGGCAGGCGGGCCTCCAACCACTGCGCCACCAGGGAAGCCCCAGCTTCCCCTTTTATCTCTTGGTTCTCAGGTCTTCATTCTCAGACCAAGACTTACACCACTGACCTCCAGTTTCCTGATTCACAAGCCTTTGACCTCAGACTTACACCATCACCTTCCCTGTTTCTCAGGTATTTGGACTTGGGCTGAATTATACCACCAGCTTTCCTGGTTTTCCATCTTGCAGAGGACAGACTGTGGGATTTCTCAGCCTCCATAATCATGTTAGCCAGTTCCTAAAGTAGATCTCCTCTTATCTCTATCTATCTGTATGTATATCTGTATCTATATCTATATCTATCTATAGATATGTATCCTATTGATTCTACTTCTTTGGAGAACTGTAATATCGTATGTAACAAAGCACCCCAAATTCAGTAATTTATACTTATATTCATTTTCTATTGCTCACATGTCTGTGTGATTGAGTTTGGGCTTAGCTAACTGGAGCTGCTCTCCACAGCAGGTCTGTGGGTTGGCTAAGGCAGCTATGCTTCCGGCTGTGAAACGTGAGTGGCACCACTTCAAGAGTTTTTCATTCTTTCCTTGAGATCTGAAGGATAACTGAGATATTTTCTTCTGGAAATGACAGAGGAACAAAAGGGTGAGCCTACAAGGACTCTTAAAGTTGAGTGTTCAGAATGGCACACTAGCAGTTCCAGCTACATGCCATTGGATAACACAAGTCACAAATTCAAGCTTAAAATCAAGAAATGGGGAAATAAACTTCTCCCACAATGAGACCACGGCAAACAAATGGATACATGGAGAGGTGAAGAACATACTCAATCTACCACAGCATGGTAAAGAATTAGGAGCTTACTCTGTTATCATGGTATTGGAAGACTTTAGCAATGGAGTGAGATGATCTGCCTTATATTTTAGAAGGAACTCATGTTGTGGTGAAGAGAATATAGAGTAAAGGGCAAGGGTGAGAGCAGGAAGATCAGTCAAGAGGCCATTGCAGGAGACTAGGCAAGGGATGGTATAGCTTTGATTAAAATATAATAGTGATAAATGTGTTGAGGGGTGGTTTGACACAAGGTATAATATGAAAATAAATTTAGCAGAATTGCTGATGAATTGCATGTGGGACCTTAAAGAAAAAGGAAGGAAATCAGCAACATCCAGGTAATGTTGGTGCCATTTATTAACAGGGGGGAGAACTGGAGGAGATATGATCATTATTGACTTCTCAGCACTGTCATTACAAATCACTGTCCTAGTGGGACATCTTTATGGACAAGTATGCACCATATCCTTTGGGTGATCTGGGACTTCCTAAGGGTGGAGAATCATTGCTTTATTAGCTCCTCTTTCTCCAAAGGGGCCTAGGCTTCAAGTACTGGGTCAAAGGAAAGGCTTAAACCAGGTCTTAGTGGTCAAATTCAACGAGTTCTCAAATTTACACTTTGGGGATTAAATAATTAAATTATTTGAGGAGAGCTAGGGAGCCACATAATAATAATACATCTAAATGAGAATGATTGAGAACCAAATTAGGGCACTTACATCTTCAGAAAATAACATCCAGTAGAAAAGAAACAGAGTGATTTTAATCAATGAGCAATATCAGGAAAAGGCCTTTACTTGCTATTGTGTAGACATAGACTAACATAGAAGTTTAAACCTTCCCCAGATTGCCTGCATCTTGAGAGGAAGACATTCAGTAAACCGTAAATTTAACTCTCCTCCCCCTTGTTTTGTCAATATCATAATAACGATGTTGCCAATAAGACATGTAAAGGGAAAGCTTATAGATGGACAATGACAATGTCTATTGAGATGATATCTCCATTATTTATGTGCCTCACAAATAGAAACTTAAATGCACAGGGAAATCAATAGGATAAAGAGGAATCATTGCTCAGTTTATTCTTAAAGCTACCAGACTAAAGAATAATTTTAAAAATATAGATGTGCAATATGATTAGGAGAGTTAAAAATTCTGAACATCTTATATTCATGCACTCAGTGCAAAAGCAACATTGATTTTTTTAAAAAAAGGCTTTAATTTTGTGTGTGTGTGTATCATGCACACTATAAAAATTAAAACTAATTTTACCTCACTGCCAAGTTTGTGTTCTAGGTTTAAGTCAGCCCCAATTTCTTGGTTGGTAGACAACTTCTAAAGAGAGGATTTTCATATGGAAGAGTCAGTTATGGGAGTGAAAATCAATTGTTCCTCTCACACTAACCTATCCCTCAAAGATAGTGACTAGTTAGGAAAATAAAAACCTCCAGTAGCAAAGAATTCATCAGCTGAATTTAAAGCCATTCCCTATATGTGGCTTTGTATATGCACTCAAATCTAAACTCCTTGCGTGTTTCCATTTATAGAAGCTCTCTTGAATTACTGTATCCTAAGCATTGTATCAATATGTGCCACTGAATATTACACTTTTAGAATGGCTTGGAAGAAGATTTTGGCCCCGTGAATAGATAACTTAACTGTGGATTTTCCCTGGAGTGACATATTGAGTACATGCTACAACATCATGTACAGCTCAGGGAATAGAGGATCATTGTGACAAAGCAAGGGATTGTGTATTGAAGTTTCTCTGGTGGTTTAAATTTACAATATTCTTTCTTGTGCATTTCCTGGGACTTTTTTGTTGTTGTTATTTTTGTTTTGTTCATTTGTTTTTATTTTTTGATTGATTTTAGATTCTCTTTGGAAAAGTGGGAAAAGTTTAAGCTTCATAGGCACACAGACAGCCCTAATTTTAATCTTGGACTTGTCATTTTCTAGCTGTGAAAACTTGAATAAGTTCACCATTTATTCATCTGTAAAATAAGAATAGCAGTAGAACCTACCTCAATATTATCATTGAGATAATGCATGTAAAGTGTGTAGCAAAGTTTGATACAGTAGATAATCACATATGTTAACTGCTACTACTCCTGATATTACTACACTCCATCACCACCAGCATCACTATCTCCACCACCACCACAACCATCACTACTGTCTTCATCCATTTGGACTGCTATCAAGAAATACCAGAAACTGGGTAGCTTATAAAGAACACAGATTTATTCCTCGCAGTTCTAGAGGTTGGGAAGCCTAGGGTCAAGTCACCAGTATGGTCAGGTAAGGGCCCTCTTTGTAGTTTGTAGCTGGTGCCTTTTCACTATGGCCTTACATTATGTGAGGAGTTAGGGATCTCTTTGGAGTCTCTTTTATAAGGCATTAATCCCATTTATGAGGGCTCCACCTTCATGATTTAAGCACCTGCAAAAGTACCCACCTCGTAATGTCATGATCTTTGGGGGTTGGGATTTCAACATATAAATTTTGAGGGGACATAAGCATTCAGACCATAACAACTACATACTTGATTACTGTGAAGAAAAATGTGGTGGGAAGGGAAAGAAAATAATTCTCTCTACTTCTCCAATTGGTATGAGAGCCTTATCTTTTGTTAAAGGAAGCAGACTCAATGAAATATGTATCAAATCTTATATTATCTTTCAAATGTTTATGCTTCCAAATAAGCTAGTTTTTCAAAGAGCTTGTTTGGCTTCAGAGAAAAGAAATGGTTAACTAGCACAATTATTCTACTAGTTGGTATCATGCAGGTCAATCCAATTGGTGGGATAAAATTATTTATTTTTCCACTGAGAAAAGGCAAACTTGCCAGAGGATATCTGTGATTAGTTGCAAAGCTCTTAAAATCCTGTGCTCTTTGCCCAGAGCTACTGGACTCCTTTATGTGACTGCACTGAAGGAGTATTTGTTTCTTGGAAATTACTAACATAGATGCTTAAAAACATGATTTGTAATAACAATAAAATACATTACGCATGGATTGGAAACTCATTCTAGTGACCTTTTTATCTATCTTTGACAAGATGCTTGAAAAATGTGAGAGGTGCACAAGCTAGAACCAAGCTAGAATTAGCAAAACTATTCTGTTCCATTATCTTTCTATTGAAACTGGGGAAACAAGTGTGCAAAGATAAAGGTCAAGAAAGTTAGACAAGGGTGTGGAGCCATTGATGGAACGAAAAAAAAAGCCCATTTTCCTGAGTTAAAGCCAACTTTTTTTTTTTTTTTTTTTTTTTTTTTTTTGCGGTACGCGGGCCTCTCACCGCTGTGGCCTCTCCCGCCGCAGAGCACAGGCTCCGGACGCGCAGGCCCAGCGGCCACGGCTCACGGGCCCAGCCGCCCCGCGGCACGTGGGATCCCCCCAGACCGGGGCACGAACCCGCATCCCCTGCACCGGCAGGCAGACTCCCAACCACTGCGCCACCAGGGAAGCCCTAAAGCCAACTTTTTAATGGGTAATTTAACAATACCCAGTTAAGTCAACTAAACACTACTTCCCTTGTTTTATGAGGGTTTGTATATTAGAGAGTGAGAGAGATAGAATAAGCATCATCGCATTCATTAACTTACTAAATTATTACAGTAGGAATATATATTTTAATAAATTCAATAGAAAACAAAAAAGCAGCCTAGGTTGTATAGAACAAAATAGAGTCTATTAATCTATTATTCACTCATGAATATAGTATTTGAATTTGTGAAAAATTATCTCGTTTTTCTTCAAAAAGTGTTCCAGGTTGAAAGAAGCACTTCTGGAATGCCAGAGTAAAAACTTCTGCATAATCCTCTTTTCCATAAAAGCAATGAGAAAGCTGGCAAAAATATTCAAAATTAGTATTTTTAAAATTGTAGAAATTGGCCAAAAGCTTGCAAAACTCCAAAGAATGTTTATTTGAGAAAAAGTACCACATCTCTGTGAAATAGCGATTGTGTAGTGTTTAAAACTTGACTTTTCCCTATTCTCCTCTCCCCAGTTTTGCAGTAACTTTGAAGCCCATTAGCCTCCCAACTGTGGTAGCTCTGAAAAGCAACTGAGCAGTCACTGGAGGAGGCAGAGTTTGGAGCTGGCCCCAAATCCCCATGTATAAAGAATTGTCACTATTTGACTTGTCTGGCAGCTCCTGGAAAAGCCCTGCTTAAATAATGTGTCTTTATTTGACCTGACTTAGCACATGACCAGTGCAAGTTGACCTATTCTTAGAGCATTTGTTAAAAACAATCAGCCTCACTTGTATAACACTTCAGCTGCCTGATGTGGGGATATCAGTTGGAACAAACAAGAGATTGACCAAAGACATGAAAGGGATATCTGGGGAATGAGATATTCATAGAAGGCTTTGAAAAACTCAAACATATTCCTGCGAATAAGGAAAGCATGTGCGGGGTTATGTGTATATCCAAGAAATACATGAGAAACACCAAATCTCTAATTTCTGGATGTCCTTGAGTCTCTGCACAAGCTGGAAGTTAGGGTGGACACAGATTTTCTAAGTGACTGCCAGAATGTAGAAGACATGTCCCAACATATACACAGAGCCCCTCAGCAAAGACTTGAGCTAGCAGAAGAATGAATAACAAGCTTAAACATAAGTCAATTGAGAATATTCAGTCTGAAGATCAGAAAGTAAAAGAATAAAGAAGAATGAACAGAGCTTAATAAGTCTGTGGGATGCAATTAAACACACCAAAAAAAAAAAAACAAAACACATAATGAGAGTACAACATAAGAGTTAGAGAAACGGGCAGAAAGAATATTTGAAAAAAAAACAATGGCTGAAAATTTCCTAAATTTGCTGGAAAATATTAATCTACACATCTAGAAAGCTCAGTGAACTCCAAGAAGAAAAACTGGACGACATGCACACCTTAAGACATCAGAGTTAAACTGTCAAATAACAAAGACAAGGCAAGAGAATCATCAAAAACCAAGAGAAAGTTGACTCATGAAGTACAGGGTATACTCAATAACATTAACAGCTAACTTATCAGAAAACATGGAAGCTGAATGAAATAGACTATCAACAAGGCTATCCTTCAAAAACAAAGGATAAATTATGCCATTCATAGAAAAGCAAAAACTGAGCATTTGTTGCTAGTTGACCTGCTATAAGAAATACTAAAGACAGTCCTTCAGGTATAAATGAAAAGACACTTGAAAAGGACTTGAATTCACATGAAGAAATAAAAAGCACTGGTAAATATAAGTACATGAGTAAATAAAAGGGCAGAGGAAAAGCATTTTTCCTCTCCTATCTGATTTAAATGACAACTGCATAATGTAACAATTACATATCTTTGTTAATAGGCACAGAATGTATGAAGATATAATTTGCTTGATAAAGAAGGGGAAAGGAAATGGAGCAAAGTAGGAGCAAAGATATTTATTCTATGGAAATTAAGATGATATTAATCCAACTTAGACTGGTATAAATTAAGACGTTAATTGTAATCACCAGAGCAACTACTAACAAAATAAGAAAAACACTATGGTGTAAAAAAAGGTACATTTTATTTTTTTCAATATTTTTATTGCAAAGCATTTAGTATGAAAGCAAGGTAGTCTCTCTAATTTGAATTACCAACTTTCATTTCTCACAGGGAATAAGATGTTTTTTTATTTCATTTATTTTTTTTTTGCAAACCAGTTTTCTTTAAATTGAAGCATGGTTGACTTACTATGTTATATTAGTTTCAGGTGTACAATCTAGTGATTCAATATTTATATAGCTTATACTCCATTTAAAGTTATTACAAAATAATGGCTATATTCCCCTGTGCTATACAAGTATATTCTTGTTGCATATGTCTTTTATACCTAGTATTTTGTATCTCTTACATGTATCCCTATCTTGCCCCTCCCTCCCTTCCTTCACCCCACTAGTAACCAGTAGATTGTTCTCTATATCTGTCAGTCTGTTTAAGTTTTGTTATATTCAGTTGTTTTCTTCTTTAGATTCCACATATAAATGATAACATAGAGTATTTGTCTTTCTCTGTCTGACTTAGTTCACTAAGCATAATACCTTGTAGGTCCATCCACACTGTTGCAAATGGCAGAATTTCATTATATATATATATATATATATATATATCACATCTTCTTTGTCCATTCATATGTTGATGGACACCTATGTTGCTTCCAAATCTTGGTTATTGTAAATAATGTTGCAATGAACATTGGGGTGCATATATCTTTTTGATTAAGTGTTTTCGTTTTTATCAGATACATATCCAGGAGTAATATTGCTGGATCATTTGGGAGTTTTAGTTTTAGTTTTCTGGGAAACTCCATATCGTTTTCTACAGTAGCTGCACCAATTTACATTCCCACCAACAGTGTACTAGGGGTCTCTTTTCTCCACACTCTTTGCAGCATTTGTTTTCTGTGGTCTTTTGTGGTGAGAATGGTCTCACACCATTCTGACAGGTGTGAGGTGGTATCTTACTGTGGTTTTGATTTGCATTTTTCTGATGATTAACTATGTGGAGCATCTTTCCATGTGCCTGTTGTCCATCTGTATATATTCTTTGGAAAGATATCTATGCAGGTCTTCTGTCCATTTTTTGATTGGTTTATTCATTTCTTTCAATATTGAGTTGTATGAGCTGTTTATATATTTTGTATATTAACCCCTTGTTGGTCCCATCATTTGCAAATATCTTCTCCCATTCAGTAGATTGTCCTTTTTTTTTGTCAATGGTTTCCTTTGCTGTGCAAAAGCTTTTAAGTTTAATTAGGTTCCCTTTGTTTATTTTTGCTTTTTTCTTTTGCCTTTAGAGACAGATTCAGAAAAATATTGCTATGATTTATGTCAAAGTGTGTTCTGCCTATGTTATCTTCTAGGAGTTTTATGGTTTCAAGTCTTGTATTTTAGGTTTTCAATCCATTTTGAATTTATTTTTCAATATGGTGTGATGAAACATTGTAATCTCATTCTTTTACATGTAGTTCTCCAGTTTTTCCAGCACTACTTATTAAAAAGACTGTTTTTCTCCATTGTCATAGATTAATTGACCATAAGTGCATAAGTTTATTTCTAGGCTCTCTATTCTGTTCCATTGATCTATGTGTCTGTTTTGTGCTAGTACCATACTGTTTTGATTACTGTAGCTTTGTAGTATAGTCTGAAGTATGGGAGCATGATATCTCCAGCTTTGTTCTTTTTTTCTCAAGATTGCTTTGGCAAATGGGGGTATTTTGTGAATCCATATAAATTTCAGGATTATTTGTTCTGTCTTCAATACATATTATAAAGCTACATTAATCAAGACAGTGTGGTATTGACATAAGGATAAATAAATTTGAGAACAGAATAAACAATCTAGATCTAGACCCACACTTACACAGTAAATTGTTTTCCAAGAAAGGTGTTAATGAAATTCAATGGAAAGAAGAAAATATTTTCAATAAATGGTGCTGGAACAACTGGATATCTGTATTAAAACAAATAACTATCTTACACCATACATTAAAACAAAATCTGGAATGGATCACAGACCTAGTTAAGAAGCTGAAACTAAAGGTTTCTAGAAAAAAGTCTCTCTTTGTTTTCAGGGTTAACAAACTTTCTTAGGACACAAATAGCATTATTCTGAAAAAATTAAAAAAATAAATTGGACATCATATTAAAAAAAAAACTTCTGCTCATCAAAGGACAACATTAAGAAAATTTAAAAGCAAATCATAGCCATGAAAAACATATTTGCAATGCATATATCTGACAAAAGCTTGTATCTGAAAGGTTAAATAATTCTTGTAAATAAATAACAACAAACACATAATGAAAATTGGAAAAAAATATTTGAATAAATACTTAAAAAAATAAGATAGGTTTATGAAGAGACATTTAAAATTGTTATTTAGGAAAATGTAAATTAAGCCAAAATGATATACCATTATACACACATTCAGAATTACTTACAGTAATGAAAATATAAGATTTTGACAAAAATATAGAACAACTGAAAATTTCATACATTGCTGTTGGAGTGTAAAATGGCGTTTCCACTTTGGAAGAAAATTTTAGCATTTCTAATAAAACTAAACCTATATTTGACACTATGACACAGCAATTCTCCTCCTAGGTATTTACTCAGGAGAAATGAATGTGCACATAGCTCAAAGGACTTGTACAAAAATATTCATGGCAGTATTACTCATAATAACCCAAAGTGAAAATAACCCAAGTGTCCATCTAGTACATTCATGTAATGATATACTACTGAGCAATAAATTAAAGAGTAATGATATATAAATTAATCAAAAAAGTTTACTCTAAGCAAAGGAAGCTGGAAATAAAGAAGTACATACTCTATGATTTTATTAATATGAAGTTCAAGAACAGGAGTAACTAACTTATGGTAATAAAAATCATACTGACTCCTTCTGGGGACAGAGGTTGACTAGACAGAGACACAGAACTTTCTGGAGCATTGGAAAGATTCTGTATCTTGAAGTAGGTCATGATTATTCAAATACAGAATGTCAAAATTTATGTAACTGTACACTTAATAATCTGTGCATTTGAATGGATGTAAATTACACCTCTATAAAAATAACTTGCTTTTTCATTTAATTAATAGTTATGTAAACTATGCACAACTTCAAATCACTTGTCTTTATACCAATATATCCCCACATATTTTGTTTTCCTGACGTTTTTTCTCTAATAGATTCTTTGAGAAGAGCTCAGGGAAGAATACTTAATGATTTCTTCTATGTCCATAAAAGGTTTTCTGTGGCTTTTTCCATGAAGATAAGTTTGGCTGGGTATAAAATGCTCAAGTCATATTTTCTTTCCTCAAGTATCTTCAATACATGTTTTTCTTGCCTTTTGGTGTAAATAATTGCTGTGCAAAGTCTGATGACAATCTGGTTTTCTTTTCCTTAACAGACACCTAGCTGCCTGGATGTTTGAAGCTTTTATTCCCCTTAAAAGTCAATTTTTTTTTACATGAAAGTCTTATGTTCTTGACCATTTTCAATTAATTTTCCCAAATATGTCTTGTGCCCTTTTTATATTAATTTCAAATCTTAATTTATTCTAGAAAGCTTTGTTGAGTTAAGATTTTCATTGGTTCATTTGTTTTGGCTTGTATTTATTTAATCCATTGTTTTATCTCTTTCTAAGGGAGAGGGAGACTCATCCATAAAATCTACATTAATATCTCTATATCTATCACTTTTTCTTAAAATCTTTATATATCTTTCTTTTTAAATTAAAAAAACTTTCCAATTTTCCATATTTTATTTTCCTTAAGGCATTTTCCATGGCTTATTTTGCTTTTATGTTTTTTCTAGTTCATTTTTCAAATGTAGTATACTTATTTTTTCTTTTCAATTTGAATTCCTTCTTGAGCTGTGATAGAGTATTTCAAACTGTCCTTTCCTTTAACAATTTTATTTTTCAGTTTTTATGATTCCATCTTATGCTGTTCTTTTACAGCTTCTATAGTTTTGGGGGAAGATTTCTTACACTTTTCATCTGTTTTGTGAGTATATCTTTCCAGTGTGCTTTCATTGTCTACAGGGACATTATTCTATTATTCTCCTTTTTCTTATGCAGACATACCTCACTTTATTATGCTTTGCTTTGTTGCACTTTGCAGATATTGTGTTTTTTACAAACTGAAGGTTTGTGACAACCTTGTGTTGAACAAGTCTATTGTTGGCATTTTCCCAACACCTTTTGCTCACTTTGTGTCTCTGTCACATTTTGGTAATTCTCACAATATTTCAAAAGTTTTCATTATTATTGTATTTGTTATGGTGATCAGCTGTCTTTCATGTTACTCCTATGAAGGCTCACATGATGGTTAGCATTTTCTTAGCAATAAAGTCTTTTCAAATTAAGGTATATACATCATTTTTAAGACATAATGCTATTGCACCTTTAATAGACTACAGTATAGTGTAAACATAACTTTTATATGCTCTGGGAAACCAAAAAATTTGTATGATTTGCATAATTGTGATATTCATTATATTGTGGTGGTCTGGAACTGAGCCCACAACATGTCCAAGGTATGCCTATAATAATACTGTATGGGATTTTGCCACAATCAATTTCCATTGCTCATGTTTAATTGAGATTAATTTTTCTTTCTTCTTAAAAAGAAAAATGAAAAGGTGGAGTAGGCAGTTCCAAGTGCCCTTTGTTCTATAGAAATATTGAAAAATCAAGCAAAAATTCTAAGAATTACTTTGTTGCAACTTTGGAAAATAGTCAAAGATTCAAGCAGCCAAGCACATGCTGAATTAAGAAAAAAGGAAAACTTAAAACAGTAGAAAAGATTTGTGGCATTTTTATTTACCTTTACCCTACCCATTTCCCCAGCTCAGTGATGGCCTTGAAGTCAGCAACTCACACTCCCAGTATGGGACTCTGGTCTCTGATTCCAGTGGAACAGAAGAGATGTTATTTACAAAGGTTTTGTTTGTCTGTTGTAACCAGTCTAGGGGCTGCCTGAAGGACAGATGAAAGGTGTTTGACTTTGTCTCACCTGATTTGGAATTCACTCAGGGCAGCAAAGTAGTAAACATTCGTCAAAAACCTTGTAAGGCAAACAAACAACCTGCAGCTGCCTGAGGCAAAAATTTTGGTTGAGCACCAGAAGTCTGGGAGGAGAAGCTGGGGAGACAGTTTCTTTGAAATACTCGGGACTTGAAAAATACCCATGTAGCGTAGGAAATGTAGAAAGCCATATATATGGCCAGAGCAGGGTGTATGCTCAGAATAGACCTGAGAAGACTGTACTTTCATCTCTCGCTGATCTTTAGGCTCAGTGCAAAGGTTATTTTTCTCCTTTTGTTTTCTCTTTCTTGTCTATGTCATCTCTCTGTCTCCCTCTCTTGCTCTGTCACTCTCTCTTTCTTTCTTCTCTCTCTCATTTTTCTCTCCTGGCATTCAAGAAAATCTCAGTCAAAATACAAGGCATGGTGGGATGAATTGGGAGACTGGAATTGACATATATACACTGATATGTATAGAACAGATAACTGATAAGAACCTGCTGTATAAAAAATAAATAAATAAAATTCAAAACAAATACAAGGCAAAGGAACAGAGACTTCATAGACCACAAATCAGGAAGAATACACCCTTTATAAATAATTTAGAAATATCCCTAAACAAACAGCTACAGTTGACAACAAACAGCAAAGATACATCTACAAAAGAGGGAAGGATCTGATTTTCAGACAGAAAACAAAATGTTCAGCCTTCAACAAAAATTTAACAATGCTAAGATACCAGAAAGTTAGCCCATTCACAAAAGAAATTAGCAAAAATTGCCCTCAAGGAAGTACCCACCTTTGATTTGATAAAGACTTTAAATCAAATGTGTAAAATATTCTCAATAGCTAAAGGAAACCATGACAAAGAGCTAAATGTAGCCAGGGTAATAGTGTATAAACAAATAGATAATATCTATAAATATTATAAATTATTTTTTTAAATAACCAACAGATATTTTGGAGCTGAAAAATACAATACCTGAAGTGAAAACTCACTAGAGAGATTCAGTAGCATATTTAATTATAAAGAATAAGGCATCAGTGAACTTGAAGATTAGATGATTAAATAGTCCAGTATGAGGGGCAGAAAGAAAAAAAATGAATGAAGAAAAATAAATAGAGGCTGAGACCTATGGGATACCATCAAGCATAGCATCATATGCATAATGGGAATCTAAGAAGGAAAAGAGAGACAGAAAGGGGAGGAAATAATATGTAAAAATATAATGGCCAGAAACGTTACAAATTTGAAAAAGGCATGAGACTACACAGGCAAGAAGCTCAATTAATTCCAAGAAAGATCAATTCAAAGATATTCACACTAAGACACATTATAATTAAAGTGTCAAAAGAAATGTACAAAATGAGAATATTGACTGTTGCAAGAAAGAAGCAACTTGTCATACACAAGGTGTTATAGCAGATTTCCAAGATCAACAGTAGATTTCTCATCAGAAACCATGGAGGCCAGAAGACAATATGATGACATTTTTAAAGTGCTAAAGAAAAAAAAAACTGTCAACCAAGAATTCTATATTTGGCAAAACTATCCTTCAAAAATGAGAAGAAACTGACATTTCTAGATAAACAAAAGCTGAGGGAAATCATTGCTAATAGACTTGCTCTACTAAGAAATTCAAAAATGAGTTCTTTAGATTGGAATGAAAAGACACTAGACAGGAAGTTGAAGTCATATGAAGACATAAAAGTCTGTGGTAAAGGTAGCTAATAGGTAAATGGAAAAGTTAGTGTTGTATTTTTTATTTGTAACACTTCTTTTTACTTCCTAAGTGACCTAAAACACGATGAATAAAGCAATAATTATAAATCTATATTAATGAGCACATAATGTATAAGAAGTAATTTGTGACAACCACAACATGAAGGGGGAGGAGGGACAGAGCTCTACAGGAACAGATATTTTGTAGCTACTGAAGTTAATATTAATGCAAACTAGATCATTATAAAATTTAGGATGGCAATTATAATCCACATGGTAACCACAAATAAAACATCTAAAATATATAGAAAGGAAATGAGAAGGAACTCAAAATGGTACACTACAAAAAATAATTTTAAAAAATAATAATTAAATACAAAATAAGGCAGTAATGGAGGAAATGGGGACAAAAGATATAAGAATATAGAAAACAAACAGTAAATGTTAGAAACAAGCCCATACTTCCTGGGACCTGGTGATTCTGCTCCCTTCTTCCTCTTTGAATTTATTGATTTTTTTAATTGCTGTGTCTGTCCTGTTCAATTTGCAATATATTCCCAGAAGTTTCTACCCAGTGTGAAGTTTTTTGTTATTGTTGCTGTTGATGAGAATTTTGGTTGCTTTCTTTGGGAATTTCATGGACACCATGTCATTCCACCACCATAAGATCTTCTTGTGGTCCCCTTGCACTCGCATCCATAAATCAGAGCCTGCAAAGCTCCTGATCCATTTTAGAGGCTATTCTTACACTAGTCCATTGAGCATTCTAATTACTACTCTTTGGTCATCAGGACCATTATAATACCTTTGATTCATTCCTTACTCTAGCATAGTTGCTCTTATCAGACAGTTCTCTTTGCCATCAAATGGTTCTCCCCACCTACTTTTATTCTGCATTTCATGGTAATTCCCGTCACCTAATATTGTCATAAATTTTGTATGTGCATTTTAAAAATTTCTTTCCATGTTAACTCTGCCTTGGAGAATTTATTGAACACACACACACACACACACACACACACTTCATTATGGCTGCCATCTTCTCAGAATCTTCTATTTGCTCAAATTTCCTCTTGATGTGGTCCTTTAGATTTTCTAGCTAAAGAAGGAGGTATAGCGGGCAACCAACTAAGGTACAACCTCAGTGGCTGGGACATTACTTTTCAAAGGAAAGTTATTCATCATCCATGTGCATCTGCTGGAAACCAAGGTATCTTGGAACTTTGAACTAGATTTTTCATAACTGGATATACATCTCTCAAACAGTCATCTCTACTTTTTTTTTTTAACATCTTTATTGGAGTATAATTAGTCACCTCTACTTTTTCATTCCCTTAATTTGGTGTAGATTAGCATAAAAGGCTTTCAAGTGATGGCTAAACTTGGGAATGATATTGCAATCTCAGTTAGGCATGCATTTGCAGCTCACTGAGATTTCCCATTGGTAGCTTAATTCATGCCCTAGTAGTTTATTTAACATTTTTTTGTTCTTGAAACAATGTCATCTATTTGAAAATATTGTTTAAGGTGTTCAGTGAGTTTTTGCCTGAATAATTTGACATACTCAGCAGCTCTGTTTAAAGGAAAGTCTCTGTTTAAGGTCTTTTCTTTTTAGAGGCATAATGTGTGTCAGAGGGAAGTTAGGAAGGAATTAACTTTGTTTAATGAATACTAAAGTAAAAAAGGATTAAACATCTCTACAAATAGCCAGATCCCATGGGCCTCTTGACTTTAAAGATTGTGGAAGGTAATTATATATTGTAATTAAATTATTTTAATTCAATTTCAAACTTTGTTTCATGAATAGAAAATATTTCTTTTTCTGAATAGAGAATACCTTTCTTTCAGCTAAATCCTCCTTTAGGATAGAAGGGAATTTGTCATTTAAATATAAGCAACAAGGGACAAAATAAATTTCAATAAAAAAATTAAAAAGACATTCCCTGTTTTGTTCTCTTCCATTCTGTAAATTTTTGGATTGAATTTAGCATTTGTAAGTAATGTTATTGGCATGAAACTGAATTAAGCCTTTTAAAACTTGGCTCAGTATAAATATTCAACCATTGTAGACTAAAGAATATAGACTTGCTGCTTTGTGATTTTCTTAGCAGTTACCAAGAGGCACTTCCATATCAATTTTAAGATATGAATTTAAAAAATAACTGAACCCATTTCTTATTGCCATTTGAATTGTTAGTAGAGTATGGAAAGTCATTGAAATATAATGGAATGATTGGAGAAATGTGTGACTGAATCCTGACCTCATTAGCTGTACCCCCAGGCTAAATTTATTTAACCTCTCTGAATCTCATTTGCAGAATGAGAAGTAGAACTAGATGATTTCTAAGGTCCTTATCTACTCTAATATCCTGCAGGCCCCTGATAACAATAAACGACCATTAAAGTAGTAGGGTAATTATTCTAACTATATTATACAGATGTGAAAATTGTGACTCAGAATTTAAATGACTTGCTCAAAATGATAGATGTAGGAAGTGGAGAAGCTAAAATTCTGACTCAGAACACTTTGATGCTTAGTCCAGTATTCTTTGGGCTATATGATAATACTCACTTTTGATTAACTTTCTATACTCATGTATAGAAAAATATATAATCATTCTTTCATTCTGTGATGGATTTTCTAGTCTACAGCTTTCTGTGTACAAGTCCAAAGCCACTGGTACAGAAAAGAACACTGTGTGTACTTGTAAGACTAGAAACACTGAAAGCAGTGTAAGGGCAACAGAGAGCCCTTCATTGAGTAGACTTAGAATCTATAAATCCAGTTTGTGGACTGTTCAAAACAAAATAAATAGAGGATGGGGCCATGAGAGTGGGAAGAGAAACACTCCCTTTTTGAAAAATCCTCAAGGGTTATAAGATCTCCACCCTACCCTGGACAGATTCTTTTCTTGGAAAAGAAACATTTTTGGAGCATTGGTTTGCTTACATATCTGTCTCCCTCTACTAGATATAAGCTTTTTGTGAAGAGAGACTACATCTTATTTCTTTCTCTATCCCTGGCACTTAGCTCAGTGTCAGGTACTAAGCATACTGAGTGAATATATATTAGTATTCAGGATGGTGTTGAGGGAGATAATCCACCTTTTACCAATAATAGCAGCAGTAGCTGTCACCTAATTAATACTTATTAAATACCTACTACATGCCTGGCAGTCTTCTGGGTGATGCAAGGAAGGAAACAGACACATATCTCTGCCCTCATAGGGCTTACATTCTAGTAAGGAAACAAGACAATAAACAAAAAAGAAGTAAAACAGCTTATACTTAGATGTTGATAAATGCAGTGGAGAGAAATCAAAGAGCAAAGGGAGGACAGGAAGTGAGAGGACAGGGGAGGCTTCATTGAAAAGTTCACATTTAAACCGATTGAATACATTTGCCAATATTGGCCAGAAGCTTCACATGCGTGTATTACTTTGTTAGGGCTGTCATAACAAAGTACCATAAACTGGGTTGTTTAAACAATGGAAATTTATTGTCTCACAATCTTGAGGCTAGAATTCCCAGATCAAGGTGTCAGCGGGGTTGGTTCCTTCTGAGAGCTATGAGGGAGGAATTCATTCCAGGCCTTTCTCCTGAGCTTGTAGATGGCCTTCTTCTTCCTGTGTCTCTTCATGTCATCTTCCATCTATGTGTGTCTCTGTGTCCAAATTTCCCCTTTTTATAAGGACGCCAGCCACACTGATTTAGGGCCCACACTAATGAACTCATTTTAACTTATCTCTTCAAAGACCTCATCTCCAATAAAGTCACATTCTGAGGTACTGGGGGTTAAGACTTCCACATGTGAATTTGGGGGGATGAAATTCAACCAATGAACTATATTAATTTATTTAATACTCACAATAACTCTATAAGGTAAGTATTGCTAAGTATGCTAGATACAAGAATGAATGATACTTCATCCTTTTCCTTCATCTACACGTAGAAAAATTATAAAACAAACACAGATAAATCTAACATGGGTAACATAAATAGAAAGAAAGACTTGAAGGAATACCTAAGCACTAGTTGAGTAGAATCAGAAGTGCTGATGCAAGTCAACTGGAAGAGGGTATATCTCACCTTAGCCTTGAGAAGCAGGAGAATTTAACTATATCAAATGTGGAGGGGTGGTTGTAGGAAGGAAGGGAGCTAATCAAGCCGGGGAACAACTTGTAGAAACGCTAGCAGGAGACACAGAGAGTTTGGAGTGTTCTGGAAACCACGAATAGGAAATAAAACCATTTTTTACCAGGATTGTTAAATACTACCATTTAAACAAAAAAATTTTGAAACACTGCATCATGACAAGATGATCTTCAGCTTGCCTTTAAGTTTTGCAAATGTGACTGCATTCAAGAAGGACCATGAAGGGGACAAAACCTGCCAGCTTAATTAAGTTCCTGAAATGCTTCTGGGCAAAATTAATATGTGTGGCTACCAGCCCAAATCATTTGGACTGAACAGACATCAGCTTACACACAAAATTGCAAGAAGTGAAAGGATATTTTAAAAATTTTATATAGCAATATTGATAATGGTGGTTAGAGAATTATATATCCCTTCCCTGGATACCTTCTCTCATTGGTTATTTCAAGGTCACTATGGTTATCAGAACCTTTCAGAGCAAAATTAAAACCTTGGGGTGAGATGGCCATTTGGTAAAGCCTCCTATGTATATCTTAGTAAACCCAAGTGGATAGAAACAAAATAAACTTAATTCCAGTGTAAAGTTTACTTATCCTTTGAAGAATGTGATGCTAAATATTAGTACTGAGTAAACTCAAATTCTCTTGCTGATCATCTCAGATGTGGGCCAACTGGCAAAATCAAGACTGAACATTCTCCTCTTTCTGTTTCCAGGCTGTATTTTATCGATAAGGTAAAGGGTATAAGAAATAATGAGGTCCACTAGTACACAGTCTTTTATGATTTGCAAAGCTTTTTCACATCTGTCATTTCAATGGCTTCTACATCTACCGTGTGAGGATAGAAAGAGAGAGATTATGATCCTCATTTTATAGAAAAGAAATACTGAGGCTCTAAGAGTTGATGTTTTCAATATTATAATCAGGGATAGGGCCAACATTAGCACTCCAAAATTTGGATGATTACTCCAGTACCTGAACATACCAAAGAATGGATAGATCTTACAATGCTATGTTGTTAAGCAACTCTACCCTAACACTCTGATTTCCTAAAATCTCAGGCTTGAGATTCTATGAAATCCTACGAGGCTGAAATGTAATAACTTTATATTTTATATGCACAATTGTCAACCAGTATAATATCTGTAGTTATAAAACTGTACTCTCAAATCACATTTTCAGGGGACTTGAAATTTCCTTGAAATAAGATTGTGTGCATGCGTGTGTGTGCATTCGTTCTGATGATTATCTATAAAACAACATAAGTATGTAACTCTATCCCTTGTCATCTGCATGATTACCTTAAACATAGATACCGCAAGTGATTTCAGGGCCCCTATGGGGTTGTGACCATGACGCCATGAGCACCATGGCTAATTTGAAGAGCAGAAGTACAAGGCATAGTTGGCCTTTGTTGATGTCATCCTGACAAATGAAAGCCAAACGATGTCACTGTATGTCATCTGAACAAAGTTTTCATAGCATGAATACAGAAAGTGGTGGAAGAATTGAGTCATCATCCAACATGTCTTAACTTAGACATACAGAAATCTCTGGAGGCTGTACCTTAGGAATCAGCACTATATTCATATGATGAGCTACACTTTAGTTTCAGTGAGATATCTTCCATCACTTTAAATTCATGTAGCTACTTTAATATTATTGTTCTTTTAATTTTGCTTTGTGTTTAATTTCTCAATATGTTTTCACGTTATAGCCATATAAGAACTATAAGCATAGGAGTCTAAACCTAGTGCTATGTTGCCATACATTTAAGTAACATACATTAAAATAAACATGATTTTTGTCAACACTAGAGATGAGATTATTGGTTTCCACTTTATAAAGGCTCTATACATGATGCAATCTGTAGAAACATTGAACTATGTGGCTTCTGACAGTCTAGAATTCTAAAGTTTGAAAGAAAGTCTGTTCTGCATATCCTTATATTGTGGCCATGAGTGTTCATAGAGTAGCCAATGAATCAATCTAACACGCATCTCTGAGCAGCTACTATGTGTATCGTCATGGTTGGGTGCTGAAAGTAGATAGAGAAAAAGCAAGCACAGTCTTGGCTCTCAAAAAGTTAAGTGTCTAGAGGACTGTTAGCTTAGTGTACCACTGCCTGACTCTGCCTGAGTGGACCCTGATTCCCAGCTTTAGAATCTATAAGGACTTTTGTCCTGTGGCAGAAAAACAACTGACTGTAGCTCCATTCCTGAGGAGTGCTGTGTAGCATTCACTGAAGTCCGCCCTGCTGTGGTACTCTAAAAGTGCCAAGACTTGAGCATGGTCTGGGTGGAACCATTTTCAAGGGCGAACACAACTTGCAGAATGAGTAATCTTGACAGAAAATTAGAGGATGTTCATAGAAAGATTAAAGTGAAGCAAACAAGAGCAAGTCAACAGAGATGTACGTCCCTGAGTGGCCTTTAAATACAAATAATAAGGATAATGCATGATGAGATAGCAAGGGATTGGGGTAGGGAGTGATCAGGTGATTGGAGTTGGGTTTACACTGGCACAGATTTCTTTTTGGCTCTTTTTTTCCATTTTACCTTTACAGATCTCAATTAGGTGTTAATATGATGATTGAAACTAGGATGCAAGGATGCAATTGGCCTAAGAAACAGCCTCCTGGAGGGCCTCCAGTCTCAAAAGGGTAGCTTATAAGTAATGATATTCACAATAATTCCAGAGATATGGAGGGAGTAACTCCTAGTCTATTGTAGGTGGGTTCACTGCATCCTCCAGCCTGTAAGAAGTACGGTACACAGGGAATGAAGGTGGCCACATCATCACCTGACTGCTTGGAACACTACAGTAGCCTCCTCACTGGTCTCCCTGCTTCTATTCTTGTCCACTATGCCCACTCTCATACAGTCTATTCTCCATATGGCAGACAGAGTGACCTTTTAAAAAGAATAATTAGTTCATGACACTCCCATGTCCAAAACTCTCCAATGGCTTATGGGTATACTTACAATAAAATTAAAATGTCTTAAAGTAGACCATAAGACCCTATAAGATCCTGTTTTACCTTTTAAAAAAATGTTCTTAGCTTCTTTGAACTTTTCCTGTTATTTTTTAGTCTCTATTTTATTTATTTCTGCTCTGATCTTTGTTATTTCCTTCCTTCTGCTAACTTTGGGCTTAGTTTCTTGTTTTTGTAGTTCTTTGAGGTATGAATTAGTTACCTGATAGCTTCCTTTTTTCTTGATGTAGATGTTTAGATGTTTATAAACTTCCCTTTTAAAACTACTTTTGCGGCATCCCATAAGTTTTGTTATGTTCTGTTTCCATTTTCATTTGTCTCAAGATTTTTTTTAAATTTCTTTCTTGGTTTCTTCTTTGACCCATTGATTATTCAGGAGTGTGTCATTTAATTTTCACTTATTTGTGAATTTTCTAGCTTTCCTCCTGGTATTGATTTCTAATTTCATACTGTTGTGGTCAGAAATGATACTTGGTATGATTTTAATCTTCTTAATCTACTAAGACCTGTTTTGTGACCTAACGTATCTGGAGAATGTTCTCTGTGTGCTAGAGAAGAATGTTAATTCTGCTGCTGTTGGGTGGAATGTTCTGTAAATGTTAGGTATATTTGATCTAAAGTGTAGTTCAAATCTAATATTTTTTAATGCTCTTCTATCTGGATGATCTATTCATTGTTCAAATTGAAACATTGAGGTCTTCTTCTGCCTTCAGACCTGTTAACACTTGCTTAATATATTTAGGTGTTCCAATGTTGGATGTATATATATTAACAATTGTTATATCTTCCTGGTGAATTTACACTTTTATCATTATATAATGACCTTTTTTGTCTCTTGTTATACTTTTTGACATAAAGTGTATTTTGTCTGATAAAAATATATGAACTTCTGCTCTCTTTTGGTTTCTATTTCCATAGAATATTTATTTCCATTTCTTCAGTTTGAGTAAAGATAAGTACTGTATGGTATCACTTATATGTGAAATCTGAAAAAAAATCATACTCATAGAAACCAAGAGTAGAAAGGTGATTGCCAGGGCCTGAGGTGTACACAAAATGGGGAGATGTTGGTCAAACAGCACAAACTTTCAATTATAAGACAAATAAGTTCTGAAGATTGAATACACAGCATGATGACTATAGTTAATAATACAGTGTTGTAGACATGAAATTTGCTAAGGGAATAGATCTTAAGCAGTCTCACCGCACACACAAAAAATTTAAAGGTAACTATGTGAGGTGGTAGATGTGCTAAAAAACAAAACCCTTATTCAGGTAATCATTTCACAGTGTATATATATATTAAATTATTCACATTGTACACTTTAAATTTACACAATTTGATGTGTCAAGTAAGCCTCAATAAAACTGGGGAAGATCCAACCTGTTGTCACCTTGCTGTTCTCATTCTGCACCCATCTCTTACTTGCTTACTGGTCTCCTTGCTCTTCTTGAAACATGCCGTGCTCTTTCCATCTTAGGACCTGGGTACAAATGGTGGTGCCTCTGTTTGGAAGGTTCTTCCCTCAGAAATCCAATGAGCAGACTCCTAGTTATTTAGGTCTCATCTCAAAGGTTACATCCTTCTCTGACTGTCTAATCTAAAGTGCCTCAGTCAGCTTAGTCCCTGTCCAGAGTACTTGACGGGAAGATCTGGGCACTGGTCAAGAGAATATTCCAAAATTCATAGAATTAATAAAAGGCTAATACCTTTGCACTACTTTTTTCTATGCCTTCATCTACCTCAAATAAAAGTAGAATTCAATTTCTCCTTTTGAAACAGATTCTTGCACTTCCTGAGTTTCTTTTCTCTCCTTTTCCTGCTTTTATCCAGAGGAGTCTTGGAAACTGCTAAAAGACAACAACAATAGCAACCACCATGACAATAATAATAATATCATAAATTGAGTGCTCAGTAAGTGCCATAAATCATTTTAAGGACTTTATGTACCTTAACTCATTTATTCTTCACAATAATACTATAAGGTTATTACTTTTATTATTCACATTTTATAAATGAGAAAATTGAGGACAGGGATTTTTATAAACAGCCATAGTCAATACAGCTCCTAGATCTACAGTCTGGTTGTTGTCTCAGAATGCAATGTCTGTGTGTCAATTAAAGTGCCAATTTATGTCAGAAATAGCTATTTGACAGCTGTAACAATAATAAAAATGGAAGTTCCATTTAACCCTTTTCCTGTGTCATACACTACGCTTGATACTTGTTGTCTCAGAATGCAATGTCTGTGTGTCAGTTAAAGTGCCAATTTATGTCAGAAATAGCTATTTGACAGCTGTAATGATAATAAAAATGGCAGTTCCATTTAACCCTTTTTCTGTGTCATACACTACGCTTGATACTTTACACAAATGACATCTTACTGTGATCAAAGCCCTAGGAAGTCTGTTTTAATTATATTAGTTTTACAGAAGAGGACATTGAGGATAATCCTGCACAAAGTCACACAGCTAATAAATAACACCCATAGCAATGGCCATGTATAAGTGGTTCCTCTGGAGATGGATGCAGAGTTGCTGGATCCAAGAAGAACTTTCAGTCTAATATCACACACAACCTCTGTGGCACATCCTATTGAATTAGAAATCTTGGTTCTTCCTTCTTAAATACCATGAAGACACTCTGCGGAAACTTGGTAGACAACAGTTTTGTTATTGTGCAGATCGTATCTCATCCCTTCACCTAATAGTCCTATTAGGCACTAAGTGCATCTTTTCCTCTAAAAGGGCCAACCAGAGTCCTAGTGCCACTCTCCTCTTCTGATGCAGGCCCTGGAATGGATTCCTCTGATGCTGGGGTGATATTTAATTAGCACTGGCTCTTCCTCTGAAACAATTATGCCTGCTAATTAGAAAAAGAAAAGGGTTGAATTAACATGGATTTTATAATTCATGTAGGTTACCAACCTATGGTCCGTTTTACTTATCAAGTAAATATTTCTAATTACCTTGTCAAAAATATGTCCATATTGAACACAGGTTTATTCCATCCTAGCTAACTCTTGTTATGCCATTTATGTTCTTTGATATCCTATTAACAGTATTTAATTTTGAAAAGCTTAACCCTATACAGAAACTATAAAGAATAATATGCAAATGCCACATAGTACTAGAGATATTAAAGACATGGAGTCTGGAATTAGCTTGTGTGGGTCGAGATCCCAGCTGCATCACTTCCTAAACTATGTACCTTGGACATGTTATTAATTGTCAGTACTTTTATCTACCTACCTCAAAGACATAGAAAGCATTTAGAACAGTGAATTGCACATAGTAGGTGTTCAATAAATATTAGCCTTTGACTATTTTTATTCATAACCAAAGTACTTTTTAAAAATAAAGATAAAATAGTTCTCAGATATATCTTTTGTTACTTCAAAGGAGTAAATATTCATCTAGTGTCCTATAAATATTTCATACCAAGTGCAACGTGTAACTAAAACTCTAAAATTTCTATATGACCAATGAAGACTATGTGGTGCCAGTGGTCAAAGTCTTTTTGGTATGGAAGCAGCCAAAGAGAGACCCAAAAGACAAGTACATAAAGGGTCATAATACAGGGTGAAATTAATTAAATGCTTAAGTATCTAAAAAGTGATTTCTTGTGTTATGGAATTACAAAGTAAGGATGAATCAAATACAACTTGGGGTTGAGGGAGTGTGCACACTGAAAGGTTTCATGTGAAGAGATTATGTACCATATGTGTTGCTCCTCGAACAACCAGTAGAGTTTTAAGAGATAGACATGGGAGCAGGGTATGATGTGGGAAAATAAAACAACTTTGGGAAAAGGCAAGTAGGCAGGCCATTATGAATTGTGAGAAATGTCAGAAATAGGGAACTTTCCACTCTGGAAAAATTCTGAGACACACTTAGAGGGGTGTTGAGGTAAAAAGCTGAGAGAAGCAGTTGGGGCCTTGTGGTTGAGGGCCTGAAATGCCAGGGAGATTTGTGCTTCATTCAATGAGCAATGCAAAGGTCAGAGCCAGGTTTGGGGTAAAATCTCAAATGGAAAGTACGTTCCTTGACAGCACAAACTTTATTCAGCTTACCACTGTTTTTTCACAACGTATAGTAATGCTTGACTCATAGTAGGTCAATATTTTACCAGTAAGCATTAGTCAAGTGGATAATCAAATGTCAGCCTTTAAATTATTACTATTGTTGATGTTGTCATTTTGCAAGTTTCCAGAGTTCCACTGAGTGACCTCAGGGACTCCAATTTTAGCTATTCACAATGTAAGAAGTCATTGTTTAAAAGAGGCCCCACTATCAAATGATTTTAAAACCACCCATCTAGTTTATTTGTCTACTTTTCCAAATGAGACGACTGAAGCCAAGGAAAATGAAGGAACTTGCCTCAAGTCACCCACTCAGTTAAGGAAAAGTCAAGAATAGAACCCAATTGTCTGTCTTTCTAGTTTTGAGTTCTTTCCACAACCCTCACTGCAGTATGCCCCAAAGAATCTGTTGTACCTAACTTTCACTAGCTGTAACTATGAAGACATTGTGACCCATGTGCACTATTGGTGGGAATGTAAATTGGTGCAGCCACTATGGGAAACAACATGGAATTTCCTCAAAAAAACTAAAAATAGAACTACCATATGATCCAGCAATTCCATTACTAGGTATATATCCAAAGGAAATGAAATCTGTACCTTGAAGAGATATCTTCATTCCCATGTTCATTGTAGCATTATTCACAATAGCCAAGACATGGAAATAACTGAAGTGTCCATTGACAGATGAATGGATAAAGAAGATGTGGTAAATATATATGATATATATTATGATACATATGATATATATGATATATATGATATTTATATATTATTATATTATTTTATATATATAATGGAATATTATTCAGAGGTGAAAAGAAGGAAATCCTGCTGTTTGCAACAACATGGATGAAACTGGAGGGCATTATACTAAGTGAAATAAGTCAAAGAGTGAAAGATAAATACTGTATGGTATCACTCATATGTGGAATCTTAGGGAAAAATACTCATAGAAACAGAAAATAGGATGGTGGTTGCCAGATACTGGGATGTGAGGAAAATAAGATGTTGGTCAAAGGATACAAACTTTCAGTTATAAGATGAATAAGTTCTGGGGATCTAATATACCTCATGGTGACTGTAGTTTATAACACTATCTTGTGTACTTGAAATTTGCTAGAGAGTAGATCTTAAGTGTTCACCATCATCACCTCGACAAAAAAAGTAACTATGTGAGGTGGTGGATGTGTTAACTTGATTGTGATAATCATTTTATAATGTATATGTATATCAAACCATCATGTTGTATACCTTAAGTATATATAATTTTGTTAATGATACCTCAATAAATCTAGAAAAAATGAAGACATTGCAAGTCCTCGGTGAAATAGTTATGGGTTTGTTCTATTTTGTTTTTGTTTAGGAAATGGAAAGACAATGACATAGTTGTAATACGTGGGTTAGAAAAGTTTTGGTGTGGTATCTACACTTGGCCTGAATTATTCAATATTTTCAATGGCATAAAATAATATATAGCGTATTTTAAATATAGTTCCTTCCTCAATAAATCTTTGAATACTCATTCCCTTCCTTCTAATTTGCCATGACCTCATTAGCACTGCAGTAGAATATTTAGAGAAAGAAAGCACATAGCTGGTAACTTTTTTTGGATTCTTTGTCATGAGCTGTTACTCAAAAGTTGTACACATATAAAACCTGCTAAAACTGTTTTGAGGATTTTTTTTGGTTTGGAAAAATATACTGCAAAGATTTCAAAATATATACATTTGTCTTGTCAAAATATTATTAGCACAGAAAGAATACCTTCCTTTTCCCAAGCACAAGCTACACACAGAGCATAAATTACAATGTTAATGAAATAATCTTAATTCCATAATTCAGGGCACAACAAACAACAGTAATAAAATTAGAAGAAATTCAAAACATGAAACAATCAAAACAAAGACAAGCTATCACTCATTCTGAAGTTTTCCACAGCACTCAATGAAAAATAATATCCTATTATTCCTATTGTTTCTGGAGACCATTAGATGATTACTGTGAAGCGTATAAACAGAGCTGGGAATCTGAAATCCATAGTAGGTCAGCAAAGAGCTCTCGGTGGAGAATTGAGAAAGGAATAGAAGCAATGAGAAGGTTACCTTTTATTAAGACAAGAAATCATTGCTTAGAGGTTCTAGGATCTCAGCACAAGTTTGTGTCAATGGACGGCCCTTTTAGGAAGAGAGCACTTACTGGGCCCAAAGGCACAAAGATGATCAACCCCCAAAGACAAGCATTACAGTGATGAGCAAGCTGGCTGCCTTATTCACAACCACCTCTCACCTTTGAAAGTTTATCCATTATTGTTCTGATACTCACAGCTTGCTACTAACGCTGACATTGCTACTGAGGAGCATTACAGCGTAGGGGGTAAGAGAGTGGTGCTAGAGCCAAGCCATGCTCGCCTGATGAAATTGGATGAGGGATTCACCCTCTCTTTGCTTGTTTCTTCACCTGTTATCTGATAAGGGGCAATAGTGACTTCCTCAAAGAGTTGTTAAGGTGATGTAAGTTGCTTAGAACTGTGGTTAGCCCATGATGAAACTGGCAGTTATTACCATAAGTTTTACACAGTTTGCCAGACATTGCCTCAAGAGTTTTATAAAAGTGCATACGTTTGTGACTGTGTACATACACTTATGCACACACTATTTCTTGATAACCTGTCATGTGCCAGGCACTATGTTAACAGAGTGCCAAACAATTTTATTCCTTATTCACAACTCTATGATAAAATGGACTGTACTAGTAATAGTAATGACTGTTAGTAAAATAACTCACCCATATTTTTTGAGTGCTTACTGTATACACAGGATTTTCTGAGTGCTCAGCTCTGCATGAATTATCTCATTAATCTTTGCAACCACCCAGTGTGTTATGTATTGTTTATGTCCATTTACTGCATGAGAAAAATTAAGTAGACAGAGGTTTAGTGACTTGCTCAAGGTAGCACGTCTGGTACTGGTAGAACCTATATTCAAATTTGAATCTCTCTGACTTCGGAGTCTAGTGTCTGTTTCTCCAACAACAACCTCTCCCTGTCAGCCTTTCCCCACCTTGAGAGCCTAGACCCTCTCCCAAATCATTCACAGTCAAACTCCAGAGTGAAATATTTGTTTCCCAAGATTTTTGTGACACTACACTTACCTACCTTTCATCCTACGTCACAATCCCTCCTCCTCAATCTCCTTTGCTGGTTTTCCTCATCTCTCTGCACAATAAAGATTGAAGAGGCCCAGAGGTCAGCCCTTGGACCTCTTCCCTTTTCTACCTATATACTTGCTCCCTTGGTGATCTTGTCCGGTTACTTGGTTTTAAATACTACCTAGAGGTGGAAGACTCCCACCATTATTATCCAGCCTGTTACTCTCCTCCTAGACACCAGGCTTGTATATCTAATTGCCTGCTTGATATCTCTCCTTGGATGCCTGATAGACATTTCAGATTTAACATATTCAAACCAAGTTCTTAATTGTGGCCCCCATATCTGCACTTCCCCCAATCTTCCCCATTTCAGAATATAATAATTTTATCCTTTCCATTGCTCAGTACAAAAATCTTACAGTTATCCTGACTCCTCTCTTTCTTTCACCACTCCCCTAAGCATTAACCCACGGGCAAATCTTCTCAGTTCTACATATGAGATATTTCTTGAAGCCATACACCTTTCACTAATTTCACTACCATGCTGTGAGTCCAAGCTACCAACATCTCTCATCCAGACAACTGCGATTAGCTTTACAACTGGTTTCCCAGCTTCTGTTCTGACCACCTCAACAACATTCCCTGCAGCAGTGTTTTCTAGGCACCAGACACTGTCTTCTAAGCCTTACCTACATGAACTCACTTAATTAATTTTCACAACATACTTATGACATAGATCCTATCATTCTTCCCATTTTACAGGTAAGGAAATCAATGCTTTAAAAAGTGAAGTAACTTGAGCGAGAAGGAATGGTAAAATAATCTTAGTCATGCCCTTTCCATGGTGCCTTAATGCTTCAGTAATCCAGTAATTAATTCCTAAGGCTTTATGTAAGAAAATAAGGCAACAGAAAATAGATGTCTAAAGGCATTAATTAAAATGTTAACTATAATTGGAAAATGTCATTAACAATGTAAAGGTCTCCAAACTGATGAACTGATAAATAAATCAGACTATATTAATATAATAAAATATTAAGCTCTCACTAAACCCATGTATTATGATTACAGAGCATCATAGACAAATACTTGATGTGTGTATGTGGAATAGTAATGGTTTGAAGCCACAATTTGCCCACTGGAGGAATTCAGACATGTCTAAGGAGGTGATAGGGCAGGTGCTGTTTGAAATCTGTTTGAATGAGTCAGTTGAATTGTGTAGACTCAAAAGGTCTTTTTCTTGAGTTTGCATGGGAACTGACATGTGTTTGTGTGGACATTTGGGAGAGGGACCATTTCTTAAGGAGGGTAGCATGGTAATCTACCTTGGTCCCTTAACCTGGCTCTATGAACTCAGGTCTAAGCTCTGTGAAGAGCCTGCAGAAAGAAACTAAATAACTGTTCTAAGAAGATCTCCCATTTACCAGGCACAAACATTTCCACTGAGCTGTCTAAACTACTCCCTACACCCTTTGCCTGTATAGCTCTTACACACATTTTTGGTTCTAGCTTACCTGTCACATCCCCTTAGAAGTCTTGCCTGCCTGCCTACCTACGTTAGGAGATCTTCCTCTGTGTTTCCTTAGCATCTTCTTCTTCCCTTATCATAACACTTATCATACTGCAACACATTACTGTAATTATTTAATTTCTGTATCTTACTCTACACTGTAAATTCCTAGAGGGTAATGAGAAGTCTGCTCTTGTTGTGTAAGTGAGGATGATATCTATCTCATTCAGTTTTGGATCTTCAGCTTCTAGCACAATATCTGGATCAAAGTAAGTCATCAATAAAACATTTTTAGTGTAACCAAATTCTTTACTGATACAAAAGCCATATTATTTTACCATCCAAAGGACTGCTGGAAAACAATGAAAAATTTACTGAAGCCTTAAAAAAAGTGACACAGGGAATTATATTGCATACCACCCAGAACTATGTTCTAAAAATCTTCTTCACACATCTATTTCCCCTAAGTTTAACTATTCACCACTCAGAATTCACTATTACTTTTTGATTTTGCACAGGGAAAACAAATAATTCTAAATAAACCCAAACCAAATAAACTCCAGCCCATTTTTTTGCACCTGTCTTCTTTGTGCTCTTTCCTGTCTGAGACCTTCTGCTCTTAAGAAAATAATTAATGTAAACCATTTTAGTTTCTATTTCTAGGCACAATTTAGCAGCTCAAACATGTTATCCCAATCAGTTACAACAAATGCTTAGACAATGTTAATGTTAAAACAACAAAAGATCTTTCCTCCTTATGAGATTGGAGTGGGTGTAAGGGTTGGGAGGATGCTAATCAAGATAAGATGGGAAATGCTGGGTAACAAATATGACCTGTTCTTGGACCAGTCAATTATAAACTAGGAAGTTTTCTGATAAGCCTTGACTTATGGGCTCAGGCTGCTTCCAGTCGGGGGCTTATTGTTGTCTTAGCATCAGTGGGAGGTTAGGGACAGTGTCTGGGAAAGGCACATCAGATCTTCAGCCTTGGCCTGTATATGACACTCAAGACTTATACACATTCTAATGGTCAAAAATTGTCACATGGACAATGTCATTGCAAAGGAGGCTAGGAAATGTGAAAGTAAAGGTAGTTATCAGTGAGAATTAACAGTCTCTTCTATCTGGGAAAAAGGAGAGGCCCAGTATACAATTAACAAATAGGTTTGCCCTTGTCATGGTAATAAGGTAGATTTATAATTGTTTTGTTTTCACCAGTATTATTTTACTGTTATTTTATTATTAAAATGTGATTTTAAAAACACAGTAACAGACGAAGTGAGAGAGTGGCATGGACATATATACACTACCAAATGTAAAATAGATGGCTAGTGGGAATCAGCCACATGGCACAGGGAGATCAGCTCCATGCTTTGTGACCACCTAGAGGGGTGGGATAGGGAAGGTGTGAGAGAGACGCAAGAGGGAGGGCATATGGGGATATATGTATATGTATAGCTGATTCACTTTGTTATAAAGCAGAAACTAACACACCACTGTAAAGCAATTATACTCCAATAAAGATGTTAAAAACACACACACACACACACACACACACGGTAACAGAACAGGAAAGAGTCTTGAGTACTACTGGGTCTCTTAAATAACCAAATATGAGTATAAACCAGTGGGTCCCACTGTCTCTATCTCTGATGCAGAGAAAATGGCAGTTTGAGACAATAAACAGTTAAATATAATTGACAATCTTCTTAGGGATAGAGGTAGAGTATTAGTTATCTACAGTTGTGAAAAGATTATTTCGAAACTTAATAGTCACTTAGTGACTTGAGAAAACAACTATCTCAAAGTGTCTCTGCTCTAAGAATCTGGGCACAACTTGTTTTCTGCCTCTGGCTCAAGGTCTTTCATGAGGTTACAGTCAAGCAGTCAGATAGGCTTGCAACTGAACGTTTCACTGGGGAAGGAAGGGATTCATTTCCAAGCTCACTCACATGGTTCTTGGCAGACCTTGGTTGTTCGGAATGATGGGCCTCTCCGGCGGGCTACATCACAACATGGCAGCTGTCTTCCTCCAGAGTAAATGATCCAAGAGAGAGTGAGATAAATCACCTAAGTCAGAAGTCACAGTCTTCTAACAACTTAATCTCAGAAGTGACATACTATAACTTCTGTCATATTTTCTTCGTTAGAAGTGAATCAATACATCCAGCACACATTCAAGAGGAGAGTATTACCCATGAAAGTGAATGCTAGGAGGGTAGGATCCCTTGGAACCCACTTTAAAGGCTGTATATCACATTAATTTCCAAAAACAAAATATTTAATGAACTAGTTTTTCAAATTATATTGGAAATTAAAGTCTTCAGGCTGCTCCTTTAGGGACTAGAATCAGATAACTTAGTGATATATTGCAACCTTGAAATTAAAATAAGCATTGTTGAAGTGGCAATAAAGTCATATATTACAAATTTTATCTGAAATAAAACTCATGTTTTGAGAGTTTTTCAATATGTAATTTATAGCTCCTATCCTAACTTATAACTGTGTTCTTTGCCTTCTAGATAGAGACTTTGAAAAGAAAATCTTTCCAATATTGCTACTTTGGGAATATAAAGATAAGAAACCATTTTTTGAGTTGACATTTAGCCATGAAAAAGCATTCCCCTTTTGAGAGGCATTTCAAATTTCCTGTTCAGACAGGTTTCCTTTAGGGCACTGTTGGGGTGAAAACCCACCATGCTATAAAAATCCCATGAGGAGTTCCCTGACAGTTTATTTGATTTCTGGATTAGACAACAGAACAAAAGGCAACTCTGGTCAAAAAAATAGTGTGTCCTCCCTTGTCAAAGAACCTTACTTTTAAAGGTCACTAGATTAGCTTACATTAAAATTTTTTTTTCTAAAGTCACAGAAGCACCATTCTCAGAAGAGATATCTATAATTCCATAGGCAAAGACAGAAGAAAAATGCCCAAAGTCACTTAATGACTAGATAGACAGAAGATTTCAGTTTCCTAGTAAGAATTTGTTAAAAACAAAAAAAAAAATCTACACATGGAAGTTTGAACCTGCAGTGGTTTCGTTATTCAGCCAATCTCAATCCTCTACTCTGCCACTGGAATAATCTTTCTAAAACAGAGTTCTGACTGTGTCACTCCCTGCATTTAAATTTGTCAAAGGTTTCCTACTGCCAACAAAATGAAGAGCAAACTCCTCAGCAGGTATAAGCTCCTTCAGGCCTTCTGACTCTTGTCAACTTCCAATTTTAGGCAAAGTCACAGTAGTAGTGACTCTGTTTTCAATACCTCTGTGATAGGGCTAGATCTTCTGCCTCACTATACAACTGAACCAATTTGTGTCTTTCTGTTCAGGCTCCATCTACATAAAAAAAACTCTTTTATCCCAGGAATCTGTCTAAAATTTTAAATCATGAGCACACACACAAGAAGAGATAGATGAATGGAACAGAATAAACCATCCAGACATATATGTAACTATACTTATTATACATATAGGAATTTAGATTATGACAAAAGTGGCATTTCTTAAAATATTATTTCTTAAAATAAAATAATTTCTTAATAAGTGGTATTGAAAGAAGAGACAAATCATTTTGGGAAAAAAACCCTGAAACTAATTGCTACCTCAGTACTTACACTAAAATATAACTAATAAAATGCTAGAAATCAACATGTGTGTTTTAAAATAATCTTGCTGGGCTTTCTAACAGGACACAGAACACCAAGAAGTCATAAAAGAAAGTATAAATACATGTAGTTACATAGATTCAGGATGTTAAAACTCACCATAAAAAATATAGAGTTCATTATCTAATACAATCCCACTTCCCTGTCCTCCATAAAAATATCGCTATTATTTCTGTGGTATTTTGGGGGGGCCCACACTGCATGACATGTGGGATCTTAGTTCCCCGACCAGGGATCGAACCCGCGTCTCCTGCAGAAGAAGCTAGGGATCTTAACCAATGGACTGCCGCATAAGTCCCTATTTCTGTATCTCCATTCATGTAATTGATCACATCAGTAACCAGGACCAGGGTAAGGCCAATGTCCTACATCATGCCACTAGAACCTTGCTTACCCTGTGGTGCCATTGCTTCTTTAATCAGAACCATCTGGGCACAGTTGTTCACCAGTATTTAATCTACCCAATTGTCCAAGCACCTAGTTTGCTTATCTCCATCTTAGCCATGAAACTATGAGAGATGTATTTAAATGACATGATGAAGTACAGATAAAGTTTTCTGTATTTCTTTCAAACGCCAAGATCTTTGTATAGCTGACAACTTTGAATCATTCAGATCACCTCACACGTCATCTTCTCATCGATGTTCTGAGATCTTTCTATTGAAAATTATAGTCCCTCTCCCAACAGTAACTCTATATTTTCTTACTCTGATTTATTGTTTTCATAGGGCTTACCATCCACCGAGTAGATCTCGTTAATAGTTTACTTGTTTGTCATTAGTGTCCCTACTATAATGTACTATTGATGAGGACAGAGACCATATCTCTGTATGGTTTTATTCAACACCACATCCCCAGTTCTTATTATGGTACTTAGCACATAGCAGATGCTCAATAAATATTTGTTAAATAAATGAATAAATAAAATAAACAATGACGAGTAATATTCACACATCAGAAGTAATGTAGTGTATAAAGTGATGAATTTATTAAATAACAATGATATTAATTTCATTTCATCCTCTCCCCTACATTTTGAAAATAAACTTTATCTTTTGTCCTACCACTTGGGGCAACATCTTTTGATAACTGAAAACATTGCCCAGATATAGAAGAACCTGCCCTATTGTGTTTCCAAGGTCATAATCTTTCTTCCCTTCTGCATCTCTATTATATTTGCCTGGAAAGTCCTCAGTAACAAGATGAGGAAATGACTATAGTTACCAGCCTTAGGGAACATATTTAGCTCATTATGTAAATGAAGTATAGTGTAATATTCAGAGCATATCAACATCACCTAAATGACCATATGACACATGTAAATAATAGTGCTCAAATGATATGAATAACCAGAGGAAAATCTATGGGAAAAATAGAAAGAAAAGACGCTTAAATGGCATGTCATTAATTTGATGCTAATAGCTCTTGTTGGAACCATTAAATATTGTATGATTTTGGTTACAATTATACATGTAATATATATGTATGATAAAAATCATGCATATCATAGAATGATTTGGACATTCAGTTCCAACATTTATACCATCCTTTTGAAGGAGGATGCATTTTAACATTAACTGTAATAAGAATAGATTCAGCAGTGTAGCAAATTTTAAATGCAAAGATATTAATATTTTAATAAAGAATTATAATAGCTGATTTGTGTTAGGTGAAATTTTTAAATCATTATAATATTTTTCAAATTAAGTTATCTCCATTTTTTTAACCATTCTGGCTTATTAATCCATTCCTTATTCCTTTTGGGAAATGCTAATCATCGTACAAATAAAATTATTGCAGCCACATATGGTCTTCTGAGAGGTCACAGGGTGTATTGAGAAAAAAGAAAACTAAACTGAGAGTCAAAATACTTGGTTTCAATTTCTAGGCATACCATTGGTTTGACATACAACATTTAGCAGATTGGTCTAACTCTTGGATTCTGTTTCCTCCTCATTTCTAAAATGTAGTTACTAATATCTGCTTTCTTTCCCTCATAAGATTTCTATTTATATAAAAATTAGTAGTAGTAAGTATCTTTCACTAATCTTAGTTTCAGGGGAAAATGTGTGTGACTGCAAGTTTATGTGTAGGTAGGGCTTACAATTAAACTACACGTTACCCTGATACTGTGCCTCTTTTTAGTATCTCTCAGTCAGTCATCTACTATTTAAGGACTAAAAACTTTAATTACATGAAGTACATCCTGAACCATGGTCAGAAAACAGCTTTATGTCTTTGCAATAGTTAATCATTCGACCATTTCTTGATTTCCTATTCATTAATTCATGAAATATTTAATGAGCAACTTTAAAAATCATAGCAGACAACTCTTATTTATTTCTACTGCTTGAAATTTCACTAAAATTACACAGGAGTGGTATAAACCCCAAAGGACAAAGAGATGGCAGAAGAGACAACAGCTAAAGATGTCAACATATTTTACAAAGATGGATAGCAAAGTGTTAAGTGACTTAGCAAAGACCAGGAAGCTGAACTTGAAATGTCTACACACCAGAGCAGCAGCAAGAAGCTAATCCATTTGCCCTGAAGATCCTGGAAAGGCTCAGATTTGGAGACACCAGCTACAGAAGAAGTTCATAAGGGACAGGGATGAAAGGTGAATAGTCTGAAATTCTGTACACAGAGGAGTTAGATTTGCATTCACACATCTCGTTCCCCTCTTCAACTCCACACACCCTTCTCTTGGACAGTGTCACTTTATGTAGATATTTATTTGGGGGATAACTTTTAAATAAACCTCAAGGTTCCCACACAATCACCCTACAGTGAAACATACCTTTGATAAGTCTTGCTCATGCCCACAGAGCTCCAAATTCATGTTGAATTAAATGTTAAAAGTCTTGATCTGACTCCTACCTAATAGGTCCGGTTCTCAAGTCTTGCCATAGCCTTGTTCTATGCTCCTTATCCAAACATATCTCCGTTTCCCATCACCACTCTTTACTGGTCAGCTTCTCACTGGTCATTTTTATGCATATTTGTCTTGCCTTAAGTGTCCTGTAACTTCTATCCAATCTTAAGAGACCATTCAATTCCCACCTGCTACATGAAGCTATCCTTTAGTTCTCTGATTTATAATGATGTACATTCTCTAAACTTCCATGTAACTGTCATTGTACTCTTTATTTTGGCATTGGATTACCTATTGCTTAATGCTGTTTCCTGATTGCCTCATATGCGGGTGTTGTGTCCCCTAAACTAAATTTTCATCTCCTTGAGGGGAAAAAACAGTTACTCGTTCTGGGGATTAGGTTGTGGACATCTTTTGGAAGGCATTATTTAGCTTACCACACTACCATAATAAACAAATTATTTTAAAAAGCTTCCAGAGATGGAATAGATGATCAAAAATGTAATAAGGACCAAGAATCTGAATATGATGAGAGCTTGCAACTGCCATACCGAAAGCTAGAGAAGGGGAAAAAGGTTGAACTAGAATTCGATACCCAAAGTCTCAAGACATTCACCTCCTCCACTTTCATTGAGCATCTGGCTTCACCCAAACAGGAGAGTAAAGCAAGAAAGAGGCAGAGATACCATCCAGGAGTGAGAAGATCTAATGCAAGTGTAAGATAAGGGAAGTCCCAGGTGAAGCCCCAGGTGAAGGGGAAGTCTCAGAATGGCAGTTGGGTGGCAGATGCAGATAACAGGGAGTACAGATTGAAGCACAAGAGACAGGAGAGCTTTATAATGTCAGGGAGGATTCCTAAAGAGTGAAAGAACTGATATAGTGCCTGAAACTCTATTCCAGAATTTGTGAAAAAATATTAAGAGGAATGTTACAGAAATGTTTGAGGATTTGGAAAATTAGTTAAAGATATGTGGAAAGTAAGCTAGTGGAAAAAATCAGGCATAGTCCATGCCAGGCAACACAAAATGGTAGAAGAAAAGAAATTAAATCAATGTACACTACATAATTCAGCAATGAATAATATTTACATAGGAATAATGCAAACATTAACTACTATTTTCACCAAAAATTATGCTATAAGTATGTCATGAAAATAAACGTAAGGAAGTAGTAACATAAAGAGAAATGCACAAATTATATTAATAACTGATAATTCGATAAGTAGCAATACAAGCTTATTCTTTAGAAAAGTGGAGGTAAATATTAGAAGGAAGAGTCAAAAGATTTTCAAGCTGTTGTCTCTGAGTGTGGGACTAGGATTGGAGAGGGGTGTGACAAGGGGCTGCTCTATTTTGTTATAAGTCCTTTAGTACCAGTTCATGATTTTTAACAATGTGCATGGATTCCTTTAGAAAATAAAAGTAAAAGCAACTCCATAAGCAAACATGAATGGAAATCACGGTATGGTCTGGAGCCATTGTCAGCACGGCTGTTCTTTGCCCAATTGGTGCTTTACATTCCATGGGGTGGCCCTGTCCTCAGTACTGTTGAAGTCCCTGGATCCGAAGAGCTCACAATTTCATAAGAGAATATGTGAACAAATATATTATGGCCTCGTAGTCAGAAGGTATTTCTTACTCCAAAAAACAGCTTGCAACTTCCATTATGGTAATCCACAAGATTGCACAAAATTCATTTAAATCTGAAAATAATCGACAAATTGTGCTGAAGGCAAAGTTTTGATTCTATTCTCTCTACTAAAGCACATTTACCAGAGTTTCTGAGAATCAATAAGCTTAATTGATTTAACATTTCTAAGATTTTATTGTACATTAAAACAGTTTGGATTGCTACACTAATCTTAGAAGCAATTTGGCCTCCTCTAGTTACACTGCTCTGAAATTCTTCTAACTTCTAGCCTCATGTTATTCATCATAACAACAGCTTAGTGATTATTGAGCATTTACTCCACGTCAGGCATCATGCTAAGAGATATATATGTATTATCTATGTCGATCCTCATGCAGTCCAATAAAGTAAGAATGATTATATTCCAATCCTAAAGACGAAACTTATGTTTAGAGGAATTAAACAACTTGCAGAGTCACCAAGCTAGTGAAAGGCAGAGTCAGGATTTGCACCCTGGTTGTATGACTCAGGAGGAGACACTGTGAACTACACTTACTTCTCTATCTCCCCAGACATTTCAGTATCTCTCCATGGCCTACAACATCAAATTTGAACTCTCCATTACCCTATTGGTTTGAAACCTCAGGAGCTTCCCAGGTAAAAAGAGAAACTGACCCCTGGGAGGGCAAGGAAAAGCAGAAGAAAAAGGCAGACCACTGCAGATTGATAGGTGGCAGGTGTAAAAAGCAAGGGAATTTGCATAAAAAGCCTGTCGTGGGCGGCCTCAAGACAAGTAGACCTCTGCCTCAGCCTGTCAGAATCTTAAAGGTTAATATAGAGGCCTTAACTGGGTTCACTCACATATTCAGTCTAGATGGTCTCAGCAACACCTTGCTCTGTCAAAGCTGCGTCCTTGTAACAGCTCCCACTGTGGCAACAGTGAGCAGAACGTACATTCCAAGGACAGAGGAGGGGTGAGGAATCTCTGATTGCCCCAGGTCCAGACCGGCAGTCACATCTTCTCCGTGACCTCTTTCAACAGGCCCAACTGCTCTGGTCTGATCTAAGTGCTCAACTTCTTTCCAATGAACCCCCATTGACCCAATTTCCCCCTAAACGCCACACTCATATTCATCTGCACATAGTTTTTAAAAATTCTTCTCAATGAGAAGCCACTTTCTTTGTCTGTTCAGCTATTACCCTTCTTACAAATTTCACTTATTACCTGAATATTTACTAAGCTATTCCATTCCACCATGATGTCTTCCCTTTTTTAAACATGCATGTAGGCCCTCAGCTACTGTCTTATATAGTATTTGAGCCTTTGTATTAAATATTAACTAAAATGCAGGCTCTCAAAGGTGTTCCTATGGTGTATGTCCATAAAATATGTATTATACTATGTATCCAATGAGCATTCATTCACTTGAACTGGTCAGAGTGTAAAATAATGACTTAGTAAAGCAGTTGAATTCCATTGCTAAAGTCATTAGGTCCAAAATCAGTGAACAGAGTATTTTATGTGTTTTGTTCATTTTGGTCAAGATTATATATATATTGATATATATATGTATATGTGTGTGTATATATATATAATGTATACAGTGTTAGAATGATCTGATGAAGTGTTTTCAACATAACAATGCCTCCCAAGTTGTTATAGAAAACATATTTTAAAATTTAGGTCTTCCAAGAGCTCATTTCTCCAGCCAGGTTTCAAATAACTAGAATTCACTAGTATTTTAAAAATAAAAAACACATACCTGAGAATTGAAAGAAGCCTCAGATTTTACCCAGTCTGCCTTCCTACCCTGAGCTGAAATTCTATTTCCAACACCCTGACATCCTGCCTCTGCTTGAGTAACAAGATCATTTCTACTTGCCTGGTCTATTGTCACATGGTTCTAACTGCTGATTTCAATCATTAGAAAATGGTAACTGTACTTTGTTGTTAGTGACCCTAATGCCATTGCTCTCACACAGAGTATTTTTTGAAAGTCAAGTGCTGTTCCACTCTCACCCTACTTACTGCAAAGCATTGGCAGCTCTGGCTGTATGGTAATTTTGCAGGAGACACTGAACATCACTGGCATTTATTTTGCTCCTGGGTTGACATATTTATTTGGGGAAATGCTTCAGACAATATGATAAAGATTCCAGACAGAGGACCCATTGGCTTTCCTTATTGGAAAACAAAGCATGTGTGAGGTCAAAAAAGCAGTTGAGATTTCTCTGTAACTGTACTAATGAGAAATGACAAATGCTGAAATAAACGATGGAAAATAAAACAGCACTAGGGGACTGGTTCAACAACTGATTAAACAGAGTATTTGCTTTTCTTTTTGCTGTATATTTCTAGACTACAGATAAAAATATAGTAATTTTATGTAATTGTGAAAAGGTCATCTGGCTAATTTTATTTCAAACATAAGAAACTAGGAAGAATACTTAACGTTCATTTGTTGTTAATCATATTGCTTCATAATATTACTGGAAGGAAAACTTTATCAACCAGGGGAAGTATTAAAAAAAACAACAGTGTCCCTAAAATGTCTTGGTATCCTTTGTCCTTCATCTGTTTTATGTCCCAACATATACCTTTATATTAATGAAAAGGTCATGTTATGATAATTAGCAGTAGCATTTATTTAAAGCTTATATTAATGTTCTGTAAGATTTATACAACTTCTGATAAGTGCAGCAGTGAACAGTTTAATTGTGCTATAAATACCATACGGAGCAGTAGATTGCCCAAATGATCAGTTTTGTCTTTCAGCTGGAATTTCCACAATGCTACAAAATCTAAAAACTAAAATTGGTATCATAATTGTTACAGAGTTATTTAGTCACCTTAATTATACTCACCATGCAACTGGCAAACTATATAATTACAATTATTTGGGAGATTGTTTTGCCAAATAGTCTGTTTAAAAGGTTACATCCCTTTTCTAACATATTTTATCACAAAACATAATTTTCTCTGGCTTCTCTTTGAATGTGAAGGATTCAAAACAACTGGCTTAAGAATGAAAGGATGGGAAGTCAGAGGGTCTTTTAGAACTTACTGGAAAATTTCTTTGTGCTGTTTGAGTTGCAAAGGAGCTGTATGAGTATCTGCCTGGACTGAACACAACTCTTTTCCAGTGAGACAATATGTGACACAGCTTATCAGAAATTATCCAAGAACAAATTGTGTCACAACAGCTCTCCACTACATCATCGTGTCATTTTTTTCAAAAAAAGATGGTGCAATACCATTCTCCAATCAAAAGAACCAGAGATCCTTGGAGAAATAGCTGTCTTTATGACTGGCTCAGGAAATATACAAGATGAGGCTGGAGCATCTTGTAGTTCCAGAAAGTGAGAAATTACTCAAATGATAAAACACACACCGTGAAGGGAGGATGTCAAAGCAACACTGAAGTCAACTGAAAGAGCCCCCAATGGCCAAATCTGGAATAATCTGAGCAAGAAAATAAAAAGTCAAATTAGCATATAACCCAACATATAAAATGAATACCCATGAATACATACTGATAGAAATAATTGATTGAATACGTAAATGAAGGAGGACAGGCATATCTAATTTGCAGAAAAATTCCAAAACATTCATGCAGATACGACAGCCTTAAGGAGGGGAGCACAATTTGTAGCTCTTGAAGTTTAGGCTGCCCACAGTGACTTCCTTCCAAAGAGGGTAGTATGGAAAGGGGAAATAGAAGAGTGACTTTACACTGGAGAAACCAGCCAGGCACTATCTCAGCTAGGTGGTAAAAGGTCAGCACTAACAGTGATAAGCCATGTTGATGTGATGTAATAAAAATGGCATTTACCTCTACAGCCTTCCTCTCCAAATTCCATAACCCTAGATTAATCATGGGGAAAACATCGGATAAATCCCAAGTGAAGGACAGTCTGCAAAATACCTGGCTAGTATTGTTCAAAACTGTCAGGATTATCAAAGACAAGGAATGTCTGAGAAACTGTCACAGGCACAGGAGCCTAAGAAGACAAGATGACTAAATGCAATGTGATATCCCAGATGGGATGCTTTATAGACTATTAAAAAGACAGCCCTTATACAAAAGTTTCTCTAAGCATAAGATTAGACCTTCTCTAACATGGCAAAAATTCTAAGAGGTTATCTTTTTCCTGCTTATGAAATTAAAATCAACGTAGAACTCTTTGAAAACATAAACTTCATATTCTTCCTCATAGGACTGATAATAAATCCTTTTTCGGGGGGTCATAATTTTAAGCACTTTCTTCTTAGGAGGATCTTGATAGACAAAAGCAATTACCATTCAAAGAAATGTGTTGAGCACTCTGCTGTGCACCAAATGGTCAGAATAAGACAATTCCTACTATCAGGTCTTGTAGTCTGACATGGGAGGCATGTACATAAATATATATAAAATAGTTGCTTTAATTAGAACACACTCAAATTTATACATGAATGTAAACAAAAGAAAAAAATTCTACTGGTGCTAAAGGAAGAGAAAGCTTTATATTAGAACTGACATTGGAATTGTGCTTTAATGAATGAGTATGGACTTTCCAGGGAGACAAGGGATATTGTGCATAAATCTATTAGTTGTTAATAATTAGGGGGGGAAAAGGAGACTGGAAGTTTAAAATGGGAAAAAGTAAAATAGATGATTAAGAGAAGATGATTTGATGATGCAGCCTTGAAAAAGAAAGGATGTAAATTTCTCACTTTTAGGTGGTAAAGGAGCTGTGCAGAGTGATGGAAACTCACATTTTGCTTTTGTATTTTAAAAGATCTCCTTTATTAGGCAGCATGCTGAGAATAGACAAGTGATCTAGAATTTTTAGAACATATAACTCAACTTCTTTTACAAACTTGTCAGACAAAACTATTTAAAATGTTGCTCTAATCAAGACATTTAATACACATTTTGACAGTCCCATTCCTTGGTGGGTAATTCTATCTAACCAAGTCTCATTGTTAGGATATTATTTATTCTTCATTAATTTTTAATGCCTGTGCACTTGTTATAAACATTACAGTATAAATTACTGAAAAATCATCTATATTGTATAATGTAAAACCTGAGAATCCACTGCAGGCTCCAGGGTAGCTATTACTATTAATAGTAAGAAATAGGGCTTCCCTGGTGGCACAGTGGTTAAGAATCTGCCTGACAACGCAGGGGACACAGGTTCGAGCCTTGGTCCAAGAAGATCCCACATGCCTCAGAGCAACTAAGCCCATGCGCCACAACTACTGAGCCCGCATGCCTAGAGCCCGTGCTCCACAAGAGAAGCCACTGCATTGAGAAGCCCTCGACCCGTAACGAAGAGTAGCCCCCACTCGCCACAACTAGAGAAAGCCTGTGTGCAGCAACGAAGACCCAACAGCCAAAAATAAATAATAAATAAATTTTTTAAAAATAGTAAGAAATGGAGGAAAAAAACCCTAGAGTAAGAGAATGGAAATCCAAATAGATCAACCGAATTTTATGAAAATGGATCTGTCTCCCAGAGCTTGGGACGACACACAAAAGAAGAGTGAGTTGGCTTGGTCATTTTTTTTTTTTTTAGCATCTTTATTGGAGTATAACTGCTTTACAATGGTGTGTTAATTTCTGCTTTATAACAAAGTGAATCAGTTATACATATACATATGTTCCCATATCTCTTCCCTCTTGCATCTCCCTCCCTCCCACCCTCCCTATCCCACCCCTCTACATGGTCACAAGCCACTGAGCTGACCTCCCTGTGCTATGCGGCTGCTTCCCACTAGCTATCTATTTTACGTTTGGTAGTGTATATATGTCCATGCCACTCTCTCACTTTGTCACAGCTTACCCTTCCCCCTCCCCATGTCCTCAAGTCCATTCTCTAGTAGGTCTGCATCTTTATTACTGTCTTGACCCTAGGTTCTTCTGACTTTTTTTTTGTATATTCCATATATATGCGTTAGCATGTGGTATTTGTTTTTCTCTTTCTGACTTACTTCACTCTGTATGACAAACTCTAGGTCCATCCACCTCACTACAAATAACTCAATTTCGTTTCTTTTTATGGCTGAGTAATATTCCATTGTATATATGTGCCACATCTTCTTTATCCGTTCATCTGTTGAGGGACACTTAGGTTGCTTCCATGTCCTGGCTATTGTAAATAGAGCTGCAATGAACATTTTGGTACATGACCCTTTTTGAATTATGATTTTCTCAGGGTATATGCCCAGTAGTGGGATTGCTGGTAGTTCTATTTTTAGTTTTTTAAGGAACCTCCATACTGTCCTCCATAGTGGCTGTATCAATTTATATGCCCACCAACAGTGCAAGAGAGTTCCCTTTTCTCCACACCCTCTCCAGCATTTATTGTTTGTAGATTTTTTAAATTTTTATTTATTTATTTATTTTTTTTGCGGTACGCGGGCCTCTCACTGTTGTGGCCTCTCCTGTTGCAGAGCACAGACCCCGGACGCACAGGCCCAGTGGCCATGGCTCACGGGCCCAGCCACTCCGCAGCATGTGGGATCCTCCCGGACCGGGGCACGAACCCATGTCCCCTGCATCGGCAGGTGGACCCCCAACCACTGCACCACCAGGGAAGCCCTGTAGATTTTTTGATGATGGCCATTCTGACCGGTGTGAGATTATATCTCATCGTAGTTTTGATTTGCATTTCTCTAATGATTAATGATGTTGAGCATTCTTCATGTGTTTGTTGGCAATCTGTATATCTTCTTTGGAGAAATGTCTTTTTAGGTCTTCTGCCCTTTTTTGGATTGGGTTGTTTGTTTTTTTGATATAGAGCTGCATGAGCTGCTTGTAAATTTTAGAGATTAATCCTTTGTCAGTTGCTTCATTTACAAATATTTTCTCCCATTCTGAGGGTTGTCTTTTGGTCTTGTTTATGGTTTCCTTTGCTGTGCAAAAGCTTTGAAGTTTCATTATTTTTGTTTTTATTTCCATTTCTCTAGAAGGTGGGTCAAAAAGGATCTTGCTGTGATTTATGTCATAGAGTGTTCTTCGTACGTTTTCCTCTAAGAGTTTTATAGTGTCTGGCCTTACATTTAGGTCTTTAATCCATTTTGAGTTTATTTTTGTGTTTGGTGATAGGGAGTGTTCTAATTTCATTCTTTTACATGTAGCTGTCCAGTTTTCCCAGCACCACTTATTGAAGAGGCTGCCTTTTCTCCACTGTATATTCTTGCCTCCTTTATCAAAGTTAAGGTGGCTTGGTCATTTCTTGCAGTGGTGTGCTGCATATGACTCAAGGTACCATTTTGCTACCTCAAGCAGCAAGATACCACAGAAGCACCTGGAACAGAGCATCAAGAGTCCTGATCTGAAAGCCTGGTTTTAAGGACCCATCATGTCTCTGCCCCTGTCTGTCAGCCTTCAATTTCTTTAACTTTCAAGGAAAGAATTTAGAAATGATCAGTAGTTTCAACTTTTTTTTGCAGGAGAACACTTTAAAAACTTTGTTTTTAAGTTTTTTGACTTTAAAAAAAACGCAGGTAAGCATTTTTTTGGTATTAATTTATTTTATAAGTTGAAATGTAGGGTAATTTTATACCATATCATGGGGCAAAGAAGGCAGTAAGGATCTTTTATTCATACAAAAATTTGAAATCATAGATTACAGATTATAGCTCTAGCCCTAAGTATCCAGAATATTGTAATCAAAGTCATCTCCACAGAACCTAAGGGGAACAGTTGTAAACCCCTAGACTAAATGTACCTTCCAAAGAGCCCGTCTGGTTTTAACATTCAGTTCGTAATGACGGCTGCTACAGGAATAGGATTGTTGTAGCTGTCTCTTGGTCTCTGGACCTAGCCTATTTGGATTTGAAACCTGCTTCTGCTACTCGCCAGTTATATGAACATAGAAAAATTGCTTAACATCTCTGTGTCTTAGTTTCCTTGCCTGTAGTGTAAAGATGATGAAACATCTGCCTTGGAGGAATGATGTGAATATTAAATGAGATAGTGCTTGTAGAATAGCTGTCACATACAAGTGCTGTATAAATGTCAGTTGCTGATATCAGTAACCCTAAGGGAGTTCTTTTGCTCCCCATTGTGCTAAAACACTTTAGTTACTAACTTTGTCAATCTCAATACCATCTGAATGCAAGGCCCAAATCACTGCTGTTGGCAGCTTCCCAACAGCACATCAAATTCCATTGAGCAGAGCAGACATTGTTGAGAACCTACTGAAAGCAAAGTACTCTGAAAGGCTCAGTGGGGCCTACAAAGACAAATCTGAGTTGTTTTTGGCAATTTGAGCCTTAGGTGATCATGGCCTGTTCTATATACAAAGTGCTATGGTGGTACGAGGCGTCCTGGACTTGGGAAGGCTTTTTAGGGAGCATAAGGTTAAGGGTCAATTTGAAAAGGTAAATGCTATATGCATAGATATAAATATTCATTGCCATTTTATTGCTAAAATCATTCTAATAATCAATAGCATTAAGAATCTAAGTAGGTTGTCAAAGCTGACATAGCTAGTAAGTAGTAGAGCTAGGATCTGAACCTAGGTGGTCAGACACTAGTCCGTACACTTAACCCTTTGGTAGGTTGTATGTTTGTTTCTAATATTTGCTCCCCTCACTGGGAGACGACTCTACTACACCCCTCACTGTTTGACTAAGCCATGTGACACTCTTTGGCCAATAAAGCAGTGAGTACAGGTGACATACACAATTTCCAAAGAAGAACTTTAAGAGCTACCCCTTGGATCTGTCGTCAACCTTTTTTCCCTCTGACATGAACCCGGAATGTCTCAGATAGGGGCCTTTAGCCTGGTTCCCAAAATAAAGAAGGCACAGAGGAGAGTCATAGATAATTCATGGAAGACATGCACTACTAATGAGAAATGGCCTTTAGCTATTGTAAACCAGTAAGATTTTGAAGTTGTTTGTGACAGCATTATAAAAAACTAGTAGAAACAAACAAATGAACAAACAAAACTAGCTGATATACCCACTATACTATAAAGTAGTTCAATTCAGTAATGCCACTTTTCTGAATGGTTAGGCCAGATTCTAAAATTGAATTACTGCATGCCTGGCCTTAAAGTCTTTTGAGGAGTTTTTTTAAATCAGCAATGCAATAAAGTCTAAACATTTTATCTTGGTAGTCAAAGCCCTAATTTTCCTCTCTTGAGTCCCATCTCTTTCCACTTTCCACATTTTCTCCTCCCTTTTGCTTTGACCATTTTCCCCTTCTTTTACCACCTTCCAATATCACACACCGAACGCTATAGTCACTCAGCACCCCTGGTTATTTTTAGGTTCTTTCACATTTCTGTAAAATTTTAAATGTCGTTCCAAATTCCTGGTGATTACACCATCTCCCCTTACTCTCCCCTTCCTGGTAAAAGTCCACTGATACTCTAAGGCCCAGCTCCAGTGACATTCCCCAGGCAAATGTAATTGTTCCATCTTCTCTGGCCTCAGGAAGCTGAATTTGGAAGTTTACCAATATGATTAGCACACAGAAGATAAATGTCTGTCTCCGCTTCTGGACAGTGAGCTCCTGGAGAACAGGGAGGGTATCTTTGTTCATCCTCATATTCCGAAGACCACACTGAACTTGCCAATTAACAGATAAGATGACAGACATGCTTGTAGCCATGCAGGCTTGGGAAATAAAATGATCCGGGAAATTCTATCATTCAAAATTTGTAAATTAATTTGGTTTAGTCGCAAGCTCATTTGCTATCCGTCTGAGTGGTGTTGCTTAAAAAGGAATGGAGATATCAGTAACATCAGTAACTAGAGAAGACTTTCTATATGCAATTTAAAAGTAAAAAACAAAAGAAAAGAAATGCACCATTATGTAGCATTTATATATCGTAATCTGCCAAGAGTACTGAGGACACTGGAGGTTACATGTGTTTCCTCTCATCTCTATGAAGCAAAACCAAAAAGTCCCCAGTTATGGGTAGCAAGACTGTAGTATGGGCAAGAACTAGTCTGGGACCATGGCTGCCCAAATATAAATAAAAACCTTAACAGGGCCCACATTCAGAGTCAATGACATCTCACAGATGCTCAAAACCTTCCTGCTTCCAAATGTTTCATGCACTCCTTCATCTGAGTGAATGGAAGTGAGTGAAAAAAAAAAGGTGTTTGTTTTCATTTTCTTCTCTACCAGGGATCAGCAAATTTTTTCTGTAAAAGGCCAGATAGAAAATATTTTAGACTTTTCAAATCATACAGTTTATATCTCTACAACACAGCTCTGCAATTCTAGCATGACAGTGGCAATACATAAAAGAATGGGGATAGCTGTATTTCAATAAAACTTCATTGATGAATAATGACATTTGAATTTCATATAATTTTCACATGCCATAAAATATTATTTTCTCCAACCATTTAAAATATAAAAAACATTCTTTGCTTGCAGACCACATAAAAACAGGTAGTGGGTCCTATTTGGCCAATGGGCTACAGTTTGCTGACCATTGCCCTAAGGCAAACACACACTCTGTAGTGTCAAGTAGAGAATTCACTTTATTACTTATGAATTTGACTGGGGTGCTTCTGATGAAAGACCACAATGCTTCTCATCTCTGCTCATGTCAAAACAAAATTATGCAAACTTCGCTAATCTTCAGCCCTCTCAAAAGTCTTGACATTTAGTAACACATTTGTATTGGATTAGAGTCCTCTTTGCATTTCTCAATGGTATAAAATGGAATTTTAGTGAAATTTCTCTCTTTTCCGAAGAACATGCAATAGGGCTAAAGCTATACAAGAAGCTCTTCTTTGTATCCTGGATGTTACTGAAGGAAGTCATAAACTCTCTTCCTCTTGATGTCTCTAAAAACAAGATGGATCTGCATGTGTCAGGAATGATTACTAGTTTGCCCTGCTCGGAGGTAGAGGATGGACTCAATGACTTCCCTAATCCTGTGATTAGGCGATGGCAGAATAAATTTAGTGTCATTTACAGCAAAAGCATGCCACTGGCTGGTTACTTTTTAAAGGTTTCAGGTTGGTTTGTTGTGGAGAAAAGAACACTAGCCATGCAGTCAGGACACCTGAGGTCAGGATGCAGCTCCCTCTGTCTAACTTGGGCAAATACCCCCAAGTTTCCTCATCTGCAAAGTTTGGCTAATAATGGGAGCTACCTCATAGGGATGCCATGAGTTAAATGTGCTTAGGATGGTACCTGCTTCATTTAAACACTAAAGAATGTTTGATCCTTGTATTGTATTATTCTCACTTTCAATAGGGTAGTGATCACCCAGTGACTGTAAGTGTGAACTTGCTCTGTAAATTACAACTGACATGCCAGATATTATCATTAAAGGGACATCATGCAAAGACTGTAAAAGCATAGATGGTTCTCCCAATTAGTTCCTCATTTTCATTTTCATTTTTTATCACTGTTCTCCATCTTATTCATTTTCTCTTAGAGCTTGATGAGTATTCAATTAGAAATTTACCTGTTCACCTTTCAAAACTCTTTTGGGAATAGCAATCTAAGATGTCACCAATTATTTTTAAAGCTTCCCCAATATCTTCTAATTTGGAACTTTAGCCACTTAAATGGAAATTTTAATTGGAGCTTTTTCTAGTGAAAGACTGCAGCATTTTGTTTATTTCCTTAGAAAGTATGATCTGAACCAAAAGTCCATTTCTCTGTCTTAGGGGAGGTTGAGTACTGAAAAACACACCCTCCTGGATGCCACCCACACCCTCACACACACAGCACTAGGGTTTTTCAAGACCTCAGTGGGTGATCCATACTTTCACTTTTGAAGGTCCTATCCTACATCCTATCAAATATATTAAAGACCCTGATATTCTGCATCAAATCTATTTTTGCTATATTGCCTTTTAAATTATTTTAATAAAAATGACTTATTTATTTAAGACTGGCTATGATAATTCTACACTCATCATCCATAATCAATAATTCCTGTAAACTCACAATGACAGCTTTGAAAATTGTTTTCCAGTGATGAAAATTTAATATAGATCTAGCAGGTAATGTTTATTGAGCAAACACTTTGTGCCATGCACAATTCTCAGCACTTTATATTAATGTATTTTATTTTCACAACAATTTTATGAGCTAGCTACTGTTATTATCCCCATTTTACAGATGAAGAAAATCAGCTCTTTTTAAAAATTGAATTATAATTGACATACAATATTATATTATCCATATGTGTACAACATAGTGATTTGATATTTTTATACATTACAAAATGATCACCAAGATAAGTCTAGTTACCATGTCACCATACAAAGTTATTAAAATATTATTGACTATATTCCCTAGGCTGTGCATTACAACCCCATAACTTAAATATTTTATAAATGAATATTCCTAATCCCTATCACCTATTTTGCCTGCCCCTATCCCTACCCCGTCTCCTCTGGCAACTACTAGTTTGTTCTCTGTATCTATGAGTCTGTTTTGCTTTGTTTTTCAGATTCCACTTATAAGTGAAAGCATACAGTATTTGTCTTTCTCTTCCTGACTTATTTCACTTAGCGTTAACACCCTCTAGATCCATCCACGTTTTCACAAATGGCAAGATTTCATTCTTTTTTATGAGTGAGTAATATTCCACATCTTTATCCATTCCTCTATCAATAGGTACTGAGGTTGCTTCCACATCTTGGCTATTGTAAATAATGCTGCAATGAACATAGGGGTACATATATCTTTTCAAAACAGTGTTTTTGTTTTCTTTGGATAATTACCCAGAAGTGGGATTGCTGGATCATATGGTAGCTCTATTTTTAGTTTTTTGAGGAAACTCCATACAGTTTTCCATAGTAGCTGCACCAATTTACGTTCCCACCAATAATGCCTGTGGCTCCTCCACATCCTCACCAACACTTGTTGTTTCTTGTCTTTTTAATGATAGCCATTCTGACGGGTATGAGGTGGTATTCCACTGTCACTTTGATTTGCATTTTCCGGATGATTAGTGATGTTCAGCACCTGTTCATGTACCTCGGCTATTTGTATGTCTTCTTTGGAAAAATGTCTATTTAGGACCTTTCTTAATCAGGTTTTTTTTTGATATTGAGTTTCTAAGTTATTCATATATTTTGGATATCAACCCCTTATCACATATATTACCTGTAAATATTTTCTTCCATTCAGTAGGCTGTTTTTTCATTTTACTGATGGCTTCTTCGCTGTGCAAAAATCAGCTCTTAGTGTCATAGCAGAGGCAGTCTGATTCCAGAATCCATAGTCTTATAAGGTTACATTTTGTAGATGTTAATTTTGACTTTTAATTAGGCTTTTTTATATTTCAGGGATTTTTGTAAAACTTCAGATACCAAACATTTTTGTAGGCCCTTGCAAAGCTCTTGAGGCCTAGCTGTCATGCTTGTGGTACCTTTCAAAAAACAGTGGTCTTACCAGCCCCATATAATCCTGCCTGATGCCTGAGGAGAGAGGAGCCTCAGACACAAGCTCAAGGAGGTGTTTTGGCAAAAGATTCAGGTACACGAGCACCAAAAGGCTCGGTATGAAACCTCGCATCTGAAAGTGTGGCCCAGTTTTGGGAGAGGGACAACCTTTCCATTTCTCACAGAAGACAGCATAAGTCCAGTGGAGTAGAAACTGCAGGAACCCAGCAGTGCTTGGTAATTCAGCGTTAGCAGCTCTGGAAGCACCCAGGGATCTATTTTACACATCTATTCTACACACAAATAACCACATTCTCTTGGTGGTAGCAGAAGCAAGATTGAAATGCTGCTCTCATGTGGCTTCTTGAATATCAAATATCAATCAGAGCAACTATCAAGTCACTGTTATCAGGTTATCAAGATCCTAAGAGGATCATCTGTAAGGACACATAAGGTATCTTTTGGGGGAAGTCCAAGACATACTTTGGAGGGGCTTTGAGGCCCAGCATTATTCAGGCAAAGATGAGTCAGTTAATAATATGTGATGGTTGTAAATATGAATTTGTTTATAGTCAAACAGTGATGAGACCTGGGGGAACTTTTATGATGAGTAGAGGGGAAATTTCTGAGAAATTCATCAAAAGTTATTTATAACTCACAAAGTGATTTTACTTTAAAGAGTTTTTTTTTCCTTTGGTAAATCCTCCTATAAATAATAAGTATTCTCTGTGCATTTATCTCCTGTGTAAAGCAAGATACACTTCTATTTGTATTCAACCAAGAAAAGCAAGATATACTTGCATTTGTATTCAACCAAGATAGCTGGCAGACAAATTGCTGACTTTAGCAATGTCATATCTGGAGACCGTCTGGCAAAGGAGAACTGCTAACATCCATCATAAAGAACAGCATCCTTAGAAAGAAACAGGTTTTCCCCCCAAAAAATTCACTGGTGTCTAGATCTGACAAGTCCCTTCTTTCAGATCAGGTTGTTTGTAAAACATATTTTGCCCCAAAAGTGGTTGTTCTGTAAGATTTAGTTAATGAATGTTATCTGTGTTATCAGCAGTCTTTAAGCACTACTTTAAGTGTACGTGAATCTTGCCAATTCATTAGACGAATATGTATTACACATCTCCTATGTGCAGAGTAGTAGAGAAAAACACAAAAAGGATGCTGCATCTTCAGGAACTCACAGTCTGCTGCAGTGATTCTCAAAAGTGCAGGGAATTTATGCCAGCCCCCTCTACCTCTTTAACCTTGAACCCCACCAAGGATACATATCACAGATATGGGAGGAGGTGTTCAACTGTACCCCTCTGCAAAGATAACAGGTTTAGAATCACTTATGGGGAATTTCCTGGTGGTCCAGTGGTTAGGACTCTGCGCCCTTATTGCCAAAGGCATGGGTGGGGAACTAAGATCCCGCAAGCCATGAGGTGTGGCCAAAAAAAAAAAAAAAAGCATACAATCACTTCTGTAGTAAGTCACAGTTATCTACTAGAGTGACACACATCTTGGTTATGTTGGGACTGGACAAATGGTTGTCCACTCCATGAAGTCTTTCCTCTTCCCCCTGGTTTAGTGGGAGAGATAAAATGTATGCACTGAATAAAATCTATTTCAAATTGTGGGCTAACACTCATGCATACAAGCACATACGCACACCCATATTTGAACCAAACATTTTGTGGAGCAATACTAGCCATTTGTGTGATGCATTCTGGCTTTTTCTATTCTATTTCAACTGAAAAACAATACAGGTCATACCCCACAACATTTGTTTCTCAAACCACTCATGAGTTTCCACCTAGAGTTTGTAAAACGCTTTTTTTAGGTTTTGGTAATGGTTGGAAGACAGAGATGAGGAAGAGAAGGTGACATGGCACATTCCTGCATTATTATCCTAAAAACAATGTGCTCGTATACTACTTACCAGGTTGCAGGCAGTTCTAAGTACTTTTTATTTATTCAGTCATTTAATCCTTACTATCACCCTATGAGATAGGGACAGGTATCTGTAGCCATTTTATAGATGAGGAAATGGATGCACAGAGAGGACCAAAGTTACCCAGGATTTGACACCAGACAGCCTGATGCCAGAGACCATGCTCTTAAACCCCCTCTAGCAAGTTTTCAGCCAATCAACTTACATAGCATGCCCTAGTCCACCAAGGGCTGAGAAAACAGTAAGAATAGGTCTGCTCCACAACTAGAAAAAAATAACAGGAATACATACTTCAGCAGGAATGAACAATGCTTTCTTAGTATGCAGAAGGCAACAATAGAAGTCGATTCCAGACCCCAAGAGTGACTCTCTCCTAGGGACCCTACGAGGGCAGAAATGACATGCAGAGCAGACAAAACTAGGACCAACCATTTTCATCCCCTGTTTTTCTTTAGGTCAAGTGAATCAAAGAACTGAAGTAAACACAAACTAATTCAAATCCCATTTCCTGAATCTCCTCATTTCAGATTCTGAGAAAGAGTCAAGACACAGAGCAAAGCAAGGTTCAAAAATTAAAATGACAATGAAATACTTCCCAGACCCACTAATAATTGTCTTGACATTTTATTAACATCTATGAATACTGTCCCTAAATACTTCTCCTTTTTCTTTTTTGTTTCTTCATTGATTTTAATTTAGATTGCCTCTGGCTCATAAGCTAGGTGAATATGCAACCTTTGACAAATCACACTATAAAACTTAGCCACTGTCCTGGGTTCCTCTGCACATCCATGCTTAATGAGCAGGTTTAATGTTGTGCATGAAAATAACACCAATTACCTAGTACTTTTAAAGACGTGCAGCACACAGAAACAAAGGAGCCACTAAATGCGCTTTGTAGAATAAATGACTTCATTCTGAATAGAATTGTCTTCACTGCAGTTTCTGAAAACTTGTGTTCTTGATGATGATCTTATTGATATTGTGTAAACATTATCTAAATAAACTCCAAAAATTTAACAATGTACAGCCTTATATTCATTACATCCAATTGGTTTCTTTCATTCAATACGTAAAATTGACACAGGAACGGATTCTATACCTAATCTTGCACTGTCTTGAAATTTATATGAGCTTTATTATATTAAGAGTGATCAACTCTGTGCTGCTGCCTTGCACCTCCTGCCTCCCAGTTTCCATGCCTTCCCACCAGGTCGGCCCCCGGAGCGCACCACTGGGGCCCATGGGGGATGCACCTCAGGGCCACCGATCCCACCAGGCTCCACTTCCATCACCTCGCCCCCTCCTGCACTCCGCCTGGTCTTTGGTGTTTCATGTACTCAGGCCCTGACGAATTGGAGGTCCGCTGTGTGGCTAACAGTGTTTTGGTGCTCTGGCCTAGTGTCAGGCCTGAGCCTCTGAGGTGGGAGAGCTGACTTCAGGACATTGAACCACGAAGACCTCCTGGCCCCTTGTAATATCAGTCTGTGAGAGCTCTCCCAGACATCTCCATCTCAGTGTTCCACTCAATGAACAGCAAGCTCCAGTGCTGGAAACCCCATGCCAAACAACTAACAAGACAGAAACACAACCACACCCATTAGCAGAGAGGCTGCCTAAAATCATACTAGGTTCACAGACACCCCAAACGCAACACTAGTCACAGCCCTGTGCACCAGAAAGACAAGATCCAATCCCACCCACCCTAACACAGGTACCAGTCCCCTCCACCAGGAAGCCTACACAACCCACTGAACCAACCCTACACACTGGGGGCAGACACCAAAAACAACAGGAACTATGAACCTGTAGCCTGTTAAAAGAGACCCCAAACACAGTAAGTTAAGCAAAATGAAAAGACAGAGAAATATGCAGCAGATGAAGGAGCAAGGTAAAAACCCATCAGACCAAACAAATGAAGAGAATATAGGCAGTCTACCTGAAAAAGAATTCAGAGTAATGATAGTAAAGATGATCAAAAATTTTGGAAATAGAATGGAGACAATAGAAGAAACGTTTAACAAGGAATGGAGACAATAGAAGAAACGTTTAACAAGGACCTAGAAGAACTAAAGAACAAACAAACAATGGTGAACAACACAATAAATGAAATTAAAAATTCTCTAGAAGGAATCAAGAGCAGAATAACTGAGGCAGAAGAGCAGATAAGTGACCTGGAAGATAAAATAGTGGAAATAACTACCACACAGCAGAATAAAGACAAAAGAATGAAAAGAATTGAGGACAGTCTCTGGGATAACATTAAATGCACCTAACATTTGAATTATAGGGGTCCCAGAAGAAGAAGAGAAATAGAAAGGGACTGAGAAAATATTTGAAGAGATTATAGTTGAAAACTTCCTTAATATGGGAAAGTAAATAGTTAATCAAGTCCAGGAAGTGCAGGGAGTCCCATACAGGATAAATCCAAGGAGACACATGCCAAGACACATATTAATCAAACTATCAAAAATTAAATAAAAGAAAAAATATTAAAAGAATCAAGGGATGAGCAACAAATAACATACAAGGGAATCCCCATAAGGTTAACAGCTGATCTTTCAGCAGAAACTCTGCAAGCCAGAGGGGAGTGGCAGGACATAATTAAACTGATGAAGGAGAAAAACCTGCAACCAAGATTACTCTACCCAGCAAGGATCTCATTCAGATTTGATGGAGAAATTAAAACCTTTACAGACAAGCAAAAGCTGAGAGAGTTCAGCACCACCAAACCAGCTTTACAACAAATGCTAAAGGAACTTCTCTAGGCAAGAAACACAACAGAAGGACTATACCTACAATAACGAACCCAAAGCAATTAAGAAAATGGTAATAGGAACATACAGATCGATAATTACCTTAAATGCAAATGGATTAAATGCTCCAACCAAAAGACATAGGCTGCTGAATGGATACAAAAACAAGACCCATATATATGCTGTCTACAAGAAACCACTTCAGACCTAAGGACACATACAGACGGAAAATGAGGGGATGGAAAAAGATATTCCATGCAAATGGAAATCAAAAGAAAGATGGAGTAGCATTTCTCATATCAGACAAAATAGACTTTAAAACAAAGACTATTACAAGAGACAAAGAAGGACACTACATAATGATCAAGGGATCAATCCAAGAAGAAGATATAACAATTGTAAATATTTATGCACCCAACATAGGAGCACCTCAATACATAAGACAAATGCTAACAGCCATGAAAGGAGAAATCAACAGTAACACAATCATAGTAGGGGACTTTAACACCACACTTTCACCAATGGACACGTCATCCAAAATGAAAATAAATAAGGAAACACAAGCTTTAAATGACACATTAAACAAGATGGACTTAATTGATATTTATAAGACATTGCATCCAAAAACAACAGAATACACTTTCTTCTCAAGTGCTCATGGAACATCCTCCAGGATAGATCATATTTTGGGTCACAAATCAAGCCTTGGTAAATTTAAGAAAACAGAAATCATATCAAGTATCTTTTCTAACCAAAACACTGTTAGACTAGATATGAATTACAGGAAAAAATCTGTAAAAAATACAAACACATGGAGGTTAAACAATGCACTACTAAATAATCAAGAGATCACTGAAGAAATCAAAGAGGAAATCAAAAAATACCTAGAAACAAATGACAATGTAAACACGGCAACCCAAAACCTATGGGATGCAGCAAAAGCAGTTCTAAGAGAGAAGTTTATAGCAATACAATCTTACCTCAAGAAACAAGAAAGATCTCAAATAAAAAACCTAACCTTACACCTAAAGCAATTAGAGAAAGAAGAACAAAAAAACCCTAAACTTGGCAGAAGGAAAGAAATCAAAAAGATAAGATCAGAAATAAATGAAAAAGAAATGAAGGAAATGATGCAAAGATCAATAAAACTAAAAGTTGGTTCTTTGAGAAGTCAAACACTATTGTTAAACCATTAGCCAGACTCATCAAGAAGAAAAGGGAGAAGACTCAAATCAATAGAATTAGAAATGAAAAAGGAAAAGTAACAACTGACATGGCAGAAATACAAAGGATCATGAGAGCCTACTACATGCAACTATATGTCAATAAAATGGACAACCTGGAAGAAATGGATAAATTCTTAGAAAAGCACTACCTTCTGATACTGAACCAGGAAGAAATAGAAAATATAAACAGACCAATCACCAGCACTGCAATTGAGACTGTGATTAAAAATCTTCCAACAAACAAAAGCCCAGGACCACATGGCTTCAGAGGCGAATTCTATCAAACATTTAGAGAAGAGCTAACACTTATCCTTCTCAAACTCTTCCAAAATAAAGCAGAGGAAGGAACACTCCCAAACTCATTCTATGAGGCCACGATCACCCTGATACCAAAACTAGACAAAGATTTCACAAAGAAAGAAAACTACAGGCCAATATCACTGATGAACATAGATGCAAAAATCCTCAACAAAATACTAGCAGACAGAATCCAACAGCACATTAAAAGGATCATACACCATGATCAAGTGGCTTTTATTCCAGGAATGCAAGGATTCTTCAATATACGCAAATCACATTAGGTGATAAACCATATTAACAAATTGAAGGATAAAAACTATATGATCATATCAATAGATGTAGAAAAAGCTTTCAACAAAATTCAACACCCATTTATGAGAAGACCCTCCTGAAAGTAGGCATAGAGGGCATTATCTCATCACAATAAAGGCCATATATGACAAACCCACAACCAACCTCGTTCTCAATGGTGAAAAACTGAAACCATTTCCACTAAGATCAGGAATAAGACAAGGTTGTCCACTCTCACCACTATTATTCAACATAGTTTTGGAAGTTTCAGCCACAGCAATCAGAGAAGAAAAATAAAGAAAAGGAATCCAAATCGGAAAAGAAGAAGTAGAGCTTTCACTGTTTGCAGATGACATGATACTATACATAGAGAATCCTAAAGATGTTACCAGAAAACTACTAGAGCTAATCAATGAATTTGGTAAAGTAGCAGGATACAAAATTAATGTACAGAAATCTCTTGCATGCCTATACACTAATGATGAAAAATCTGAAAGAGAAATTAAGGAAACACTCCCATTTACCATTGCAACAAAATTGTAAAATACCCAGGAATAAACCTACCTAAGGTGACAAAAGACCTGTATGCAGAAAACTATAAGACACTGACGAAAGAGGTTAAAGATGAATCAAACAGATGGAGAGATATACCATGTTCTTGGGTTGGAAGGATCAACATTGTGAGAATAACTATACTACCCAAAGCAATGTACAGATTCAGTGCAATCCCTATCAAACTACCACTGGCATTTTTCACAGAACTAGAACGAAAAATTTCACAATTTGTATGGAAACACAAAAGACCCCGAATAGCCAAAGCAATCTTGAGAAAGAAAAACGGAGCTGGAGGAATCAGGCTCCCTGACTTCAGACTACACTACAAAGTTACAGTGATCAAGACACTATGGTACTGGCACAAAACCAGAAATATAGATCAATGGAAAAGGATAGAAAGCCCAGAGATAAACCCATGCATCTATGGTCACCTTATCTTTGATAAAGGATGCAAGAATATACAATGGCGAAAAGACAGCCTCTGCAATAAATGGTGCTGGGAAAACTGGAGAGCTACATGTAAAAGAATGAATTTAGAACACTCCCTAACACCATACACAAAAATAAGCTCAAAATGAATTAAAGACCTAAATGTAAGACTGGACACTATAAAACTCTTACAGGAAAACATAGGAAGAACACTCTTTGACATAAATCATAGCAAGATCCTTTTTGACCCACCTCCTAGAGAAATGGAAATAAAAACAAAAATAAACAAATGGGACCTAATGAAACGTAAAAGCTTTTGCACAGCAAGGGAAACCATAAACAAGATGAAAAGACAGCCCTCAGAATAGGAGAAAATACTTGCAAATGAAGCAAGTGACAAAGGATTAATCTCCAAAATATACAAGCAGCTCCTGCAGCTCAATATCAAAGAAAACAAACAACCCAATCCGAAAATTGGCAGAAGACCTAAATAGACATTTCTCCAAAGAAAATATACAGATTGCCAATAATCATATGAAAGGATGCTCAACTTCACTAATCATTAGAGAAAGGCAAATCAAAACTACAATGAGATATCACTTCACACCAGTCAGAATGGCCATCATCAAAAAATCTACAAACAATAAATGCTGGAAAGGGTGTGGGGAAAAGGGAATCCTCTTGCACTGTTTGTGGAAATGTAAATTGATACAGCCACTATGGAGAACGGTATGGAGGTTCCTCAAAAAACTAAAAATAAAACTACCATATGACCCAGCAATCCCACTACTGGGCATAAACCCTGAGAAAACCATAATTCAAAATGAGTCATGTAGCACAATGTTCATTGCAGCTCTATTTACAATAGTTAGGACAGGGAAGCAACCTAAGTGTCCATCCACAGATGAATGGATGAAGAAAATGTGGCACATATATACAATGGAATATTACTCAGCCATAAGAAGAAACAAAATTGAGTTATTTGTAATGAGGTGGATGGACCTGGAATGTGTCATACACAGTGAAGTAGGTCAGAAGGAGAAACACAAATACCATATGCTAACACATATATAGGGAACCTGAAAAAAAAGGTTCTGAAGAACCTAGGGGCAGGACAAGAATAAAGATGCAGATATAGCGAATGGATTTGAGGACACGGGGAGGGGGAAGGGTGAGCTGGGACGAGCTGGGAGAGTAGCAGTGACATATATGCACTACCAACTGTAGAGTAGATAGCTAGTGGGAAGCAGCTGCATCACACAGGGAGATCAGCTCTGTGCTTTGTGACCACCTATAAGGGTGGGATAGGGAGGGTGGTGGGGATACACAAGAAGGAGGGGATATGGGGATATATGTATACATATAGCTGATTCACTTTGTTGTGCAGCAGAAAATAACCCAACATTGTAAAGCAATTATACTCTAATAAAGATGTTAACAAATTTTTTTTAAATTAAAAAATAAAGAGTGAGCATTCTCTAGCAAGAATGCAATACACATAAAGTAAGATACTTATTCATAGGTATATTCAGGTAACTGAAAACTGATTAAAGTTTAGGGTATAAAGAATTGTTTGGCAATACAGGAAAAACCATTTTAATAGTTTTTTTAGGAAAAACAATCAACTGTCAACATGTATTTATTAAACATCTACTATATGCCTTGTACTATGGGGATTATAAAAGTATGAGACTCTATTCTTTCCCTCAAATTTAATATATGATATGAAATGCTATGACATTATAAAGAAAGCTTCCCATTTTAGAGATAAGTGTGCCTATATGAAAACAGCTAGATAGACTAAACTCCAGAAGAATAAAGTCCATATAAATTTATCAGGATTTATTAGTTCTGACTTAGTAATCAGAATAGGCAAATCCTCCTCCCAAGCAAGAAACTTTGCATTTTGTAATCAAGGCAAAATGATTATTGTAGTGAGTATATTCTAATTGATTCGTTGTCAGAATATTCTGTTTATAAAAGGCTTTGAAAACTTTCCTGGCTTTCACTTATCAAAGTCATAAAAGCTGCATGATTCACATATTTCCCTAGTGGCTATTTAAGGTACTGCACTTTCAAAACAGCACATCCAGACTTCCCTGGCAGTCCAGTGGTTAAGACTGCACTTCCAAGGCAGGCGGTGAGGGTTTGATCCCTGGTCGAGGATCTAAGATCCCACATGGCATCGCCAAAATATTAAAAAAAGAATAAAAAACCAGCATATCCATTTCTATACTTATACATTGGTTATGAAATATAGAATATGAGCTAAATATACAGCAATATGAGCTATAAATATAGAAGATTTAATTTAAGATCTATCCTCACAGAATATTGTAAGTATACAACTCTGTGCTGTACACAACTCTTCTGAACATTACTCAAGAATAATTCATTGATAGAGGATTTTGATCTAGAATTTATGTTGTATAATAACAAGGCTTATGAAAATCTAGGAGGTGACTTTGCTTGTGGAAAAAGTCATTCAACCTTTCAAGTAACATAGAGTTCTTGAAGCTATTGAATTAATAATACTACATTTCAGCGTCTTGATGGAGACATACTGGATTCATAGCCATCATCGTACATGCTGCATTGCTTTCACAATGAATGCAAAAGACCTCATTGTTCTCCTCACAGACCTAGGTTCTCTCCATCTCCAAAGGCAGTGACTTTGGTAGACTTGACCTCAGTAAGTCATCCGTGGTAAGAACGCTTTCACTCTGGTTTTGTTGGGAAATTGTGATTACACACTGAACCAAAAGTTAAAGAAATGTCAGAGTAAAGCAACAAATTTAGTCCACACATTAAATCTCACATTTCACTGTCTCAATTGGAAACAGTGAACAGACTATGATCACTTCATACCCCCAAACTCCAACTTATTAAATAGATTTTGCAAATAAAAAAGAATTCGTTCAGGAATTTTAGTTATATACACCTAACTTGAGAGGTTGTCTATGATAATTACTAGTGTTGTGACCTTGGAAAGTTATTTAACTTCTCTGAGTTTCATTGTGTCACATATAAAGGTAATGATAACAGTACTGATCACAGCGTTGTTATGAGACTTAAATGGGATTATGTATGCAACAAGCTTATCACAGTGGCTGACATATACTATGTATACAAAAATATTATTGTTGGTGTTCTATCATCATCACCATCATTTGGATTCTATAAGGAAGAATAGGATATGGTCCCTGTTCTTAGAGAGTCTTGAATCTACCGTGGGAGGAAAACATGCTTAAGTGAAATAGTTTTCAGGTGACATTTAAAATAGCTAAATAATGAACTTGAGGCAGTACTATTAATTGTCATGAAGATTATATGGAAAATCTTTGTCCTGGCAGGTAAGAAGGAGATAACTGGGAATAGTTGAGATGATACTCCTTTGAAAATTTTGTTCTACTCCCTCTTGTATCTGTTACTAGTTATCTATGTCTTTAAGCAAAACACACTGCTTCTCCAGACCTGATGGTCCCCATCTGTAAAATGAAGTGGTTGGACTTTTCTAGAAATAACATTCTAGAAGTCTTTATTGGAGTGAGAGAAGGATTCACATTTGAATAAACAATCATCAGACCACAGAAAGGAAACATAGTAAACATGGATAGTACCAGATATATCAAGGCAAGTGTGAGTAGCTCTTCCTGGCTGGAACACACTGTTCAGTTGGGGAAACAGTGGGGAAAAAGGCAGGCTGAATGCAGTTTTTGGAGGAATTTAAATGCCTTGATAAGAAGTTGGACTTTATTTTACATGAAGTGGGCAGAGTTTTAAAAAGATTAATCTGTTCTGGTAAATATGAAGGATTTAGGGCAGGGAATAGGCAGAGAGACTGGTTGTGAAGATGTTATAATCTAAGCTTTAGCTGGAACTAAAGGAGTAACAGAGAAATATAAACACAGATGAGCAAGGTATTATGGAGTGATTTGCAACTGATTGTCAATTGGATAGGACAGGCAAAGCAGAGATGGCAGCAGATGATTAAAGGTTAGAGGTCAGGAAACTGCGGGTGAGTTGGGAGGGAGAGCTAGTTTGGAGTAGTGCAGGGGAATTAAAGAATTAAGCCTTACAAATGTTTCATTTGTATCATCAAAAATATAATTTAGGTAGACATATTCAAAGGACAAATAGTGGGAAAAAGGAGAAGGTATGATGGAACTCTAAATTTGGGAGTTATCTGCGTAGAGGTGATACCTGAAGTGAATTAATAGGTGAAATCTCAAAAACAGATTAGCAAACGGTTATGCACAAACTGTCATCAGCTTTAGTATTTATTTTAATATTTCAAATGAAGGCAGCATAGTATAACTAACCCTGGTAAATGTGATAAAATGAAAATATTTGACTTGGGGGATATATTTAGTATAAAAATATTTCCATTAGTGTTTGCATTCCTTATTTTAGTGACTGAAGTCAATGTATTCATTTGATTTCCTCCAAAACCTACTCTGGGGCAAGGATCTGCCTGCAAGTTGTTTGAGAGGTCATCACAGGAAACACTGTGAGTCAATGGGGAAGGAAGAAAGGTAAGAGAAGAAAGTCAATAAAAAGTGCACTGGGGCTTCCCTGGTGGCGCAGTGGTTGAGAGTCCGCCTGCCGATGCAGGGGACACGGGTTCGTGCCCCGGTCCGGGAAGATCCCACATGCTGCGGAGCGGTTGGGCCCGTGAGCCATGGCCGCTGAGCCTGCACGTCCGGAACCTGTGCTCTGCAACGGGAGAGGCCACGACAGTGAGAGGCCCACGTACTGCAAAAAAGAAAAAAAAAAAAAGTGCATTGATGAGGAGGTTACCACTGTGGGCAACTGAAACTCAATCCTGTTGTAGATCCTCTGAGAGATGGTGTGGAACACATCTCAGAATTATTCTACTAAGGAATGAAGAAGCTGAGATATTTATTCAATAACCCATGTCTGTCATTTGTTGAGAGTAGCTCCTGGGATGTTAATTCCCCAATACTTACAGCCTTTCCCTGTTGGGGACAGTCAGAGAACACTCTAAGAGAGAGGTAGGAAGTCATTGCCCTGTATTGGAACGGTCTGTAGGAGATGTCCGTGTCAGTCAAGATGATATAGATGAAGTGCCAAGAGCATCTACTAGAGGCAATCATTTTGGTTTGCTTCTATGTCCTGCCTACATAAAACTGGTACTGCAGTGAGGTGTAATGACATTTTCTAGGCAATAAGAAATCTCATGGTTAGGTCATATTAACAAAAGGTAACAACATTGTGGCTTCTGAGGTTTCCATGGTCTTATATGTTATCTCCATGCAGGGAATCAAAAGATTAAATTTAAATTTTTTAAAACAAACGTTTGTGAAAGGAGTCCATTTTTTCCTTTGAAAATAAACAACAGTGTGTGAATGTATGTGTGTGTGTGCAGATAAAAGCATCACAGCGTTATATAGCTACATGTTTGTACATTTTTAGAGAACTTTCTATTAATATCAGAAGAAGCTGTACTTACAGGATATATAGATGTGTGGAGAAAAATAATCCTGATTTTGTCTTGACATGACCTTATAGGATGTGTGGATAGAAGACAATTTGCTCAGTCAAAGGAATATAATGGTTTCTTTCTTGGAGTCTGGCCGTGATATTCTGATTCTAGCATACACATAAATATTAGTCACAAGGCATAAAATGACCCAGAGATGATGATTCTGACAAACCATCTATTTCTATTAATACAGCTACAGACATAAGTTATTTCTTCAGTTGTTAACTTGGTAATCTGCTAGTCATTCCTGACAAAGTAAAAATAGTTCCTACAGAGTGTGCAGAAAATGCTTTCATGTGAAAATGCACCTTCAAACAGTATGATCACTGTGCATATAAGTGTGATATCACTCAGCTGAAAATGAACTTTAACCATAGATCACAAGCAGTTTTGCTTTTTCATTAATGTGGACCAGCTGGCAAGATACCCTGCCAAGTCCCTTAGAAGACTGGATGTGGAAATAATTATTTAGCAAGGTACAGACTGACAAGATTGCTATAGTGATGAATCGGTACACATGGAGCTCATAGATGATTAATTGAAAGAAGTCTTGTTTCACTAAGAATGCCTAATATCCACATAATTTGATTTATGAATTTTTCTGTATTATGGTTGATCTGATATCATACATTTTGCAGAACTCCATTCAACAAAAAGAAAGTACAAAAGAGGGTGAAAATAATATGGCATAATGCAATCCAAAAGAATCCTCAAAAAAGTACATTGAAATCACACTGTTCTGAGTGTTCAAAATGCTGTTTCTTCATAAGACAATGACTACCACTGATCTACCAAAATATCATTGAGAAGTTGGCATAAAAGGCAGATAAAAACAGACTTTCTGGGACTGTCCTGTGGATTCTAAAGCTTTTTCCAGTAAATCTTATTGTTGCAATGGACATTTATGAACATGCTGCTGTCAAAAAGCTTCAGTCTCAGAAGCGAGAATCAACATTCATATATGAAAACACACCCACAACCGAGCAATCTTTTCTTATTGTGGAAAAATTATCTGTAGATGTAAAATATGGTGTGCTAAGAAACATATATACTCAGGTTACCAACCATCTCCTTTTCCATTTATGACACCTCCGTGATTCGTACTACTGGGTAAAAACACCACATTTATCTTGATGGCAACCACACAGGAGTTGGGGTATTTTCATTTAATTCAAATCACTCCACATATCCATCTCTTTTAGATGGTCTGCAAGCAGGTTGCTGTCAAGTGGGGCTGGCTTGACCTTCTAATACTGACAACACTTTGGAGAATTGCAGAAACGTCACTGCTCCTTTAGTCTCTGGCAGTCAATCAACCCTAATTATAATTGACTAGGGAAAAAGAAGGCCTCCTGAAAGAAGTTTTTAAAGCTTAGGTTGTTTAGATGGTATTTTGAGGAAACCAAATAGCTGAGCAATTTAATTTAATTTCTTCAACCCTGGCTCATGTTTTCTAGGAGCCATCATTCATAGGAGCCTGAAAAATCTCAAATATTGATTATAGTGCATTTACTTCTGAGTAACATGGGCCCAGGAGATGGTTTTTCATATTCAGGAAGCGCAGTCATCAAAAACATTGAAAAAATGTTTTAAAGAAAAAATTGGAAAACTTTTTGAAGGAATTATCAAAGCACCACTTGTTCCTCTCAGCTATGAAGGTTTCATCTCCAATTTTATTACCTCAGAGTATAGCCACAGAGAGAATCTGTACCTGTTTTTAAACATATTTCTAGAAGGAATTTTCCAAGCTTCCATTGTCAAACAAAAATGATTGATAAAAGGATGTGGCATTGGGAGAAACCCACAAAGAATAAAAAGTACACAAATGTAAGAAAAATAAAATAAAAACTAGAAGAGGAACTCAACAAGGCTTCCAATTGTAGAGGAAAGAGGTTAGAAGAGAGAGGGAGGCTGATTTTGTAAAGCACTGATGGATCACAAAAACAGGAAGCTCTGCAAAGTGCACAGCACTGGGAATTGGGAAAATTGGCCTACTTTAGGTCATGCATCTAAGCAAACTTAGACATCCATACAACCCCTGATAAAAGGAGGGCACATACAGTGTTAGATTTCCTTTCCAACTCAAACATATAAACGCTAATAAACCATCCTAACATCCAGTGTTAGTTCTCCAAGTTTTCAAATTCAGAAACAGTTGTGCTCAAACTATGGGACTTGGACTGCAAATTAGGAAAAATTATTTTTGAACAAAAATGTATACTTCTACTGCTTTCTTAGTCTGTATTTCAAATGCAAACTATTTTGAGTGAATTCAATTTTTAAACATTTAATTTAAACATCTAGAGGGTTTTTGCTTATGTGGTGACAGATTAAATTTTTTTCTACTTTTTGATGAGCTCTTACTATGACACATAGGCATCATTTTTATTGGTGTTGAAGAGAAAGCCTGTTGTATGCTCTGGAGAGGCAAGGCTTCAATCAGCAGCTATCAGAGCCCCAAGACCTGTAGCACCATTATACAGTGCGGAGGCTTCCTGCCTTACCCTGCTCCAAATCACAGGTGAAGGGAGTAAACAAAACTTCCACTACCCCAATGACTTGCTCAGCATGTTAAACGTAAATCTAATTTTGTATCATATGTAAAATAGATTCCCAACTAAGTCTTTCATATCAGCAAACTGAACAAATCTTGACCCTATTGTACTGTCTTTCCTGCTTTTCTGTTTTTCTCTTCCTTGCTGGTATATGGGTCAAAGGTCCTGCTTTTAAGACTATGGATATGGAAGGAAATATCTGAGTATTATAAAAATGTAAATTCTCCCATGATTAATATATAGCTGTCACACATTTTCAATTATTAGTCAAATGAACTTTTAAATTAGAAGTAATTGTTTAAAGATTGATTTAAAAAAAAAAAAAAGAAATGCTCAAGATCAGCCCAGTAAAGTAGAACGTAAGAGGATAGTCAGGGGTAGAAGGATGACTTGATATCCATCTGGAAAAACAAATCAGATCCTTACACTAAATCAATCACCCAAATGAAATCCAGTTTCACTAATGACCTAGAAGAAACTCTAGGAAACTATGTATACAATCTAAGGGATCTAAGGGAGAATGAACTCTTAATAAGACGACTGAAAACCCAACTGTAATAATGAAAATACAGGTACAGGTGACTATTTAAAAGTGAAATAAAAGCAAATACCATGACGTTTATAAACAAACTATACAAATGGAACATATCCAGTTTACCTGAATGGTAATATAGTATAAAACTATTATACAGTATCACAACTAGGATATCAACATTGATACAAAGATAAATAGTTCCATCACTGCAAATATCCCTCCTGTTACACTTTTATAACCACACCCAATTCCTGCCTAACTCTACTCCCTCCTAAAGCCCTGGAATCCATTTCTAAATTTTTTTCATTTCAAGAATGTTATATAAATAAAATCGTACACTATGCAAGCTTTTGGGATTGGCTTTTTTCACTCAGGATAATTCCCTGGAGATTTATCCAAGTTGTTACATATATGTATAGTTTGTTCATTTTTATCAATGAGTAGTATTCTATGGTATGGATATATCACAGTTTGTCTAACTATTCACTCAACGAAGGGAATCTGGGTTATTTAGAGGTTTTGGCTATTACAAATAAGGCTGTTATGAACATTCATGTGTATTTTGTGTGGTGGGAACATAAGACGCCATCTCTCTGGGAAAAATGGACAGGAGTACAATTTCTGGGTCTTTTGGCAGTTTCACGTTTAGTTACTTATGAAACTCCCACACCTTTTTCAAAGTGGCTGTACATTATCACTGGCAATGTATGACTAATCCAATTTCTCCACATCCTCACCAACACTTGGTATTGTGGTATTGCCACTTTTGTTTTTTTTTTTTTGATAGCCATTCTGATAGGTGTGTAGTGAGATCTCATTGTGGTTTTAATTTGCATTTCCATGATGGCAAATGATGTTGAACATCTTTTCATGTGTTTATTTGCCATCTGCCTATCCTCCTATGTAAAATGTCTGTTCATATCTTTTGCCAATTTTCTAATTGGATTTTTTTTAACTGTTGTGTTTGTTTTTGTTGTGGTAAGACTATTGAGTTTTGGGAATTCTTTATACATTCTAGATACATTATAAATGAGAAGAAAATGACTGTACACATTGTACACAGGTACACACGACTGTGAGTATGACCTCAGATAATGCATTTATGTAAAATTATATTTGTAAATACATCCTAAAAATGAGTTTAAAAAATGAAATATAAATGGATTGCTTGTAAAAAATGAGGTTTTAGAGATTGTTGACTATACAAGAAAGGCCACTTACATATGACATTTCTCTCATTTCAATCAGAAGTAAAAGAAAATAAGTTTTCTGTGACCTTTAATCATAATCCTGTGTGAATTTGAGCAAACGGTCGCTGGAATTCCATAAACCAATGTTTTTCAGCCTAACACAAGCTTGAGCCTTCCTTTGCCTAAGAAACCGCAAATAATCCATCTAAGCTGTGAATAAAGATTCTTTAATCTTATAGAAAATGAAGCTTTATGTATTTGATATTTCCTGGTGACAATGGACTTCAATGTTATTGTTGTTTCTTTTTCCCTATTACATACTATTATCAGGAAATATCCAGGCTAGCATATATGCTTCCCTGGGAAAGCTTAAATATTTAAATGCATGAAGTGTAACTGTCACTTAACATGGATAATTAATACTCTCACTAGAGTGAATTCTTCTAAATTAATATGCCCCCTTACAGTAGTCACTAAGCATGTATTCATTTATTAATCATACTTTATTTTTTTCATGATATATATGCTAAGAATGTACTATGTGCCAGATTCTGTTCTAGGTGCTCAGGGCACAGCAGTGAAAAATCCTCTAGCTTTTTGGATTATATGTTGCAATGGAGAGTGATACTGTTGACATGGGCCAGGTAATTTCAGAGAGTTGTAAGTATAATGAAGAAAACCAAGGTAAGTAAATAGAGGCTGATGGAGTGAGGGTGAGGCCTGTTTTAAGTAGGGTGACACAGCAGAGACGTGAATGAATGGGGAAAAGAGCATCTGAAGTCTGGGGGAAGAGCGCTTCAGGCAGAGAGAACAGCAAGGATAACAACCCTGAAGCAGGAACAGGCTTGACAAGTTCAAGGAGCTGCAAAGAGTTCTGTATGACTAGAGGAGCAAGCAATGGGGAGGGATATAGAGGAGAGGATTCTGGAGATGAGCAAGAACCAGAACTAGCAGGGGCTTGTAGAGCAGGGAAGGAGTTTGCAGTATATTCCCATGGTGATAGGAAGCCACCAGATACCTTTGAAAGGGGAAATGAACTGGAGAGATTTACATTACAAAACTATCTTGTATTACAAAAATGGGATTTAGAATTTTATTTTGAATTTTGATTTCAAAATTTATTTTGAAATCCCAATTTATTTGGGATTCCATTCAAATCTTGTATCACATTCATGGTTATATTTCTAATAGAATAAAATATTTGTACTCTGAGGATTAATTTCATTGAAAAAATATTTTATGATTAAGGCAACTGAAAAGAGTCCCAGGCAAGCAGAAGCTGGGTTAGAGGCCCAAGCTTCTTTGTTTTAAAGGTAACTACTGGGTTGGAATTCTTCCTGACTCTCTATCTTAAGTGGAGATTACTCTTTAACTCCCTGGGTTTGGAAATTTTTCCTGGTTCTCTCTCTTAAGTGAGGTTTCTCTTCCCAACTTCTGAGCTGTAAAAATAATCCTGATTCTTTGTGAGAATACTCTGTTCTCTCTAGTTGATTGTTGCTACTCACATGAGAACTTCTCAGTTGACAGAAACCCCTTTCTTAAACCTATATTGACCTTTGAGACCAAAGAGACCTATATTTGGGAAACTTGAGATCTTCCCAATCTGACCCTTCTATCCTCTCCCTTCCCATCACCTCTGTTCTTCTTTCATTCTTTTACCATCTTCAAGCTTCTTTTCAATTAAAAATATCAAAGACAAAAGTGTACTAAAATTTTAGAATGGAAAGCTATATGGTCTCTCTTTGTGCCTATTCATAAGATTATGTATGCCTATAAGGTATGTTATACATATATGATATTTTCTTACCTCTGGACAGTATTAGCAAATTAATTTATTAAATCACTTAAAAATTTATAAAACCAATCTGCTCAAGTGATTTAGAAATAAATGAGCACTTATATAAATTAGGTACAAGTATAACCTACCTCAGATATATTGCAGGTTCAATTCCAGACCACCACAGTAAAGCAAAAATTGCAATAAAGCATGTTTCCCAATGCATATAAAAGGTATTTTTACACTATAATGTAGTCTATCAAGTGTGCAATAGCATTATATCTTAAAAAAAAACAATGTATTTACCTGAATTTTAAAAACACCTTACTGTTAAAAAATGCTAACATCATCTGAGCCCTCAGTGAGTCACAATCTTTTTGCTGTAAGAGAGTCTTGCCTCAATGTTGATGGCTGCTGACTGATCAGGGTGGTGGTTGCTGAAGGTTGGGGTGACTGTGCCAGTTTCTTAAAATAAGACAACAATGAAGTTTGCTGCATTGATTGACTTTTCCTTTCACAAATGATCTCTCTAGCATGCAATGTTTTCTGATAACATTTGGGCCACGGTAGAAATTCTTTCAAAACTGGAGTCAATCCTCTCAAACCCTGCTGCTGCTTAATCAACTAAGTTGATGTCATATTGGAAATCTTCTGTTGTCATTTCAACAATCTTAACAGCATCTTCACCCAGGAGTAGATTCCATCTCAAGAAGCCACTTTCATTGCTCATCCATAAGAAGCAACTCCTCATCCCTTAAAGTTTTATCGTGAGATTGCAGCAATTCAGTCACGTATTCAGGATTCTAATTCTAGTTGTCTTGCTATTTCCACCACATGTGTAGTTACTTCTTCCACTGAAGTCTTAAACACCAAATTCATCCATGAGGGTTGGAATCAACTTCTTCCAAACTCCTGTGAATGTTGATATTTTGACCTCCTCCCATGAATCATGAATGCTCTTAATGGCATCTAGAATGGTGAATCCTTTCCAGAAGGTTTTCAACTTACTTTAAACACATTTATCAGAGTAATCACTATCTATAGCAGCTATAGCCTTATGAAATGTATTTCTTAAATAATAAGACTTGAAAGTCAGAATTATTCCTTGTGGGGCTTCCCTGGTGGCGCAGTGGTTGAGAGTCCGCCTGCCAATGCAGGGGACACGGGTTCGTGCCCCGGTCCGGGAAGATCCCACATGCCACGGAGCAACTAAGCCCGTGAACCATGGCTGCTGAGCCTGCGTGTCCGGAACCTGTGCTCCGCAACGGGAGAGGCCACAACAGTGAGAGGTCCGCGTACCGCAAAAAAAAAAAAAAAAAATTACTCCTTGATCCATGGGCTGCAGAATGGATGTTGTGTTAGCAGGCATAAAAACAACATTAATCTTGTTGTACATCTTCATCAGAGAGCTTGGGTGACCAGGTGCATTGTCAATGAGCAGTGATATTTTGAAAGGTATCTTTTTTTTTTTCTTAGCAGTAGGTCTCAACAGTGAGCTTAAAATATTCAGTAAACTATGTTTAAATAGATATGCAGTCACCCAGGCTTTGTTGTTCCATTTATAGAGCGCAGGCAGAGTAGATTTAGCATAATTCTTAAGGGCCTTAGGACTTTTGGAATGGTAAATGAGCATTGGCTTCAACTTAGAGGCACCAGCTGCAGTAGCGCCTAACAGTGGAGTCAGCCTGTCCTTGAAGTTTTGTACCAGGCATTGACTTCTCCTCTCTAGCTATGAAAGTCCTAGGTGGCATCTTCCTCCAATAGAAGGCTGGTTCATCTATATTGAAAATCCGTTGTTTAGTGCAGCCACTTTTATTAATGATTTTAGCTACATCTTCTGGATAACTTGCTGCAGATTCTACATCAGCACTTGCTGCTTCACCTTGCACTTTTATGTTATGTTTACAGCTTTTTTTCTTAAAGCTCATGAACCCACCTCTGCTAGCTTCAAACTTTTCTTCTGCAGCTTCTTCACCTCCCTCAACCTTCATAGAATTGAAGAGATTTAGGACTTTGCTCTGGATTAAGCTTTGGCTTAAGGGAATGTTGTGGCTGGTTTGATCTTTTATCCAGAAGACTAAAACTTTCTCCATATCAGCAATAAGGCTGTTTTGCTTTCTTATCATTTGTGTATTCACTGGAATAGCACTTTTAATTTCCTTCAAGAACTTTTCTTTTGCATTCACAACTTGGCTAACTGTTTGGTGCAAGAGGCCTAGCTTTTGACCTATCTCAGCTTTCAATATGCCTTCGTCATTAAACTTAATTATTTCTAGCCTTTGATGTAAAGTGAGAGACGTGCAACTCTTCGTTTTACTTGAATGCTTAGATGTCATTGTAATGTTATTAATTGGCAAAATTTCAATATTGTTGTGTCTCAGGGAATAGAGAAACCCAAGGAGAGGGAGAGAAATCGGGGAAGGGCCAGTTGGTGGAACAGTCAGAACACACATATTTATCAATTAAGTCTGCCATCTTATATGAGTGTGGTCCATGGTACCCCAAAAAAATGACAATAGTAACATCAAAGATCACTAATCACAGATCACCACAACAAATAATAATAATTTCATAATAATCATGAAAAAGTTTGAAATATTGTGAGAATTACCAAAAAGTGACACAGAGTCATGAAGTGAGGAATTGCTGTTGGAAAAAGGGTGCTGATAGACTTGAATGACTCAGAGTTGCCACAAACCTTCAATTCATAAAAGACACATCTGTGAAGCGAAATAAAGGAAAGCACAATAAAACGAAGTTTCCCTGTATTCCTAAGTACCCAAAAATATAGAAACTAACCCAATGATCTTCAAGTTCACACGACTTGGGTAAATCTTTGGCAATTAAGACTAGTGTAATAGCGTTGGTTTAATTTAAAACAAATTATGTCTTATGGGGACCTCCCTGGTGGTGTAGTGGTTAAGAATCTGCCTGCCAATGCAGGGGACATGGGTTTGAGCCCTGGTCTGGGAAGATCCCACATGCCGCGGAGCAACTAAGCCCGTGCACCATAACTACTGAGCCTGCGCTCTAGAGCCCAGGAGCCACAACTACTGAGCCCACGTGCCACAACTACTGAAGTCCTCATGTGCCTAGAGCCCATGCTCCGCAACAAGAAAAGCCACTGCAACGAGAAGCTTGTGCACCGCAACAAAGAGTAGCTCCCGCTCACCACAACTAGAGAAAGCCCAGCAATGAAGACCCAATGCAGCCAAAATTAAATAAATAAATAAATTTATTAATTAAAAACAAAACAAAACTATGTCTTATGAAATATCAACATTAATTATAATATGAGCATACATTTTTGTTCTACTTGGGCTTAGTAATCACATAAACTAATATTGTATTTACTGGATGTTTAAATTATAACTGTAACTCTGCCACCAGCTGTCTCCATTTTTCCCTCAGGGAAAAAATATATACATAAAGATGCAGTAAGATGAATTGCTTGATACCCATAACTTTATGTATATCAAGAGCAATAGTAAAACAAAAAAAATTATTTAACATTGTTTTAAGTTTTTGCTTTTGTGATGCTTGCCTAACATGTGTGTGCTGTAACAGTAATCAACAGAGAAATTACTTGAGTGGATGGCTAGCCTTGTTTGGTGTTATAGAATGTCTGCTTGGAAACAGGTCCCTAAATCTTTTTGGTAACTTGAATCCTAAGAGTTATGTTAAGTCAAATAACAGATGCAGTAGTCTCCCTTTATCTGTGGGGAATACGTATGTTCTAAGACTTCCAGTGGATGCCTAAAACCGTGGATAGTACTGAGCTCTATATACTATCCTTTTTCCCGTACATACGTACTTATGACAAAGTTTAATTTATACATTAGGCACAGAAAGAGGATATCTGAACTTCCAGATTCACTAATCTTGTGCTTTGGGGCCATTATTAAGTAAACTATGGATCTCTTGAACACAAGCTCTGAGATACTGGACAGTGATCTGATAACCAAATGATTAGTAAGGGATTAATGGAAGGGTATTGTATACAGGGTGGATATGCTGGAGAAAGGGATGATTCATGTCCCAGGCTGGAAAAAGTGGAAGGCATGAGATTTTAAATTTATGAATTGTTTATTTTATTTTCCATTTATTATTTTCAGACACAGGTTGACTGCTGGTAACTGAAACCTTGGAAAGCAAAACTGAGGAGAAGGGTGGACTAATGTATTCATTATATATTTAGATTAGTTTTAAGTAAGATAAAACCCAAACATTAATTGCTAAGCACAAGTTAGAGTTTATATACTTTTGGCATCCTATTTTTATATGATATATAGAAGTTAATATATTTGGCTTATTAATAAATGTGTTTTCTTTGCCACACTGAGAATTTGTACTATGAGGAAGAATATATCTATAAAAATTTAGATGTTATATTCATAAAATTTGCTAGTCTGCTACAGGATGCTTGTATGTGACAGTTCACAACTGTTTATTTTCTAATTTTCTCTATAAAAGATAGGTTACTAATGATTAAAATCTATAATAAATATATGTAATTAAAACTACTAGAAATAATAAGATGAAGAAAAACTTATGAATGTATGCAAGGAAAGTAGAACATGTTTTTGATAAGGAAAAGTATACAAGGTACAAAAGATGTGTTTGTGTTAAGGGAAAAAGAAAACCATTTTATCCTAAAGTAAGAATATGGTTGTTTCAGATTGAGAAAGAGGTAAAATATAAGACAAATCTGAATGTATATAAAAGTTGTAGAAGTTTTGTAGAAAATGAATTTCATGTGTGGTCAAGCTGGTAAAGATTGAATGATTTATAAGGTTTTAAAAAATGAGTCTTAATATCAAAAGTGCCCTGGTACAAATCTAGAATTTATCTATTTATGTATTAAAACTGCATTTTTTTTAGAATATTAGTCTGCTACTAATAAGACAGTGTAAAATGGTTTTTCTTTACTTTTAAAGTAATTTGCATAGGAAAAAATTTGGTATCTTATCCGAATAATTTCCTATGCCTTATGTAAAACTTTATCATATCCTTGATTATTTAAGAGAAGCGGGACTTCTCACATTTAAATGAACTAATGTTTCTTTACATTTTTGGCAACTTTGCTTCCCCCAGATTAAATCCTAAATGAAATCTTGTTTTAGAACTAACCTTGAGATTTCGCAAATGGTCCTGAAAAATCTCAAAGGATTTGGTCTTTGGACTTATAAAGAAAAATGTTGAAAATAATTTGTTTTACTTGATATGTTGAATTGTATAAAAAAGTGTTGTCAAAAAAGAGAGGTGCTTACTCTTCCCTATATTATATTTGTATGAGTAAATGTTATTAATATAAATATTTCAGAAATTATATTAAATTCATAGACATTTGTCAGTACTCTTGCTGTCCATGGTATGTCCTGATTGAATATTGTCAGTCATAATTCTAGTTACTATTTTAAATGTTGTATGCCAACAATTAACCAAATTTCCTTGTCAAATGAACTCTCATCAAACCTTTAACTATGACCATTTTAAGTCTTTTATCATTCACAGATAGTTATTGTTTTACTTTGTTTCTTCTCTAAAAAACATTTGCAATCAGTTACAGGCCAGAATGCTTCATGATGGCATTGCTTTAATAACTTTCAGACCATAACACTGGACTGAGTAACAAGTTCTGGAATTCTAGTGGAGAAGCTTATGGTTCATGAAACTGCTAATCCAAGATCAATAAGAACAAATATTAATTACATGGGACTGAATGAATTGATGAAAGATGATTATGGTTTTTGTTTTGAACATTGCTAGTTATTTAATGTTTTATTTTCCTGATATAAGGAACCCTTTTCCCTTTTCTCTTTAGCTATCTATAACTCACAATTATTTAGTAAATTATAGTTTGTAAACAGAAATGAAACACTTTTTTTTCTTCTTGCCTGATACCTCCAGAATTCAAAAATCTTATTGAATATTCTTATTTTTATGGCAATACAATTATTTGTATAAGTTCAAAAAGAATCTATTCCTCTTGTAACAGTTCCAATAGTTGGAAACATTGATTATATAACCAAGGCTTATACTACAATGTCATATTTGAAAATGATGCACATAGAATCTGGTCTAAGGAATTAAGGCTGATTTTATTGAGCCAAAGCCTATAAAGCCCTTTTGGAAAAACCTTCCTAATATCTGGATTAGAGTGTTCCCAGGCTTGCAGGTGAGTAAGGAAGGTGACTTCCCAGCAGACCCAGGAATCTTGGCTTATCTTGCAGATCTGAATAAGAGAGGAATTGAACCAAATCTATAGGTGCCGCAAGTGATGTCTGGTTGGAAGTTCTTGTTTTGGCTTCCTAGCCTCAAGAGTCTTTTAAAAGTATAATCTAAGATTCCTTATGATAAGTTCCAGCAAAGCAAACTCAAAAAGGCTTATGTGGTCAATCATCATTTTTGCTGCCCTTATGTAAATAATAAGGCCAAGTCTAATGAGATCAGTCTTGTTTGGTAAACAAGAATAAAAATGGGGGTGATTGTAGAGAGAAATTTTGTGTTTCCATGGAAAAATATAGCATATACCATACAGTCTCAATTTTTCTAGTTTTCTTCAATACGTGGCTACAGCTCTCCAAACTAACATTTCCGATTTTTCCCACCGTGTTGTCATCACTGAGAACTAATATTACCCTTTTCCCAAAGTACTGCAAGCTAGAGCTGAACTTAATATAAACTTCAAATAAATCACCATGACAGATCATGTATGGGTGACCTGCATGCCTGCTGCTCTGTCAGCCACTCAAAAAGTTCACTGGAACACCTCATGTCATCAACAAAGACATTCAAACTGTAAACCAGGAAATTCATTGGATGACCACTGCCATCTTTGAGCTCAACATCTCGAAATCTTGACTGGCTGCCTTCTGGACTTAGAAACTGGGTTTCCAGCTATGAATCTTTGTTATTCTTTTGTTTTCATAGAAATTCCACTCCTTAAATGTCTGACTTCTAGCACCATGCAACAAGAATCTTCTACTACCATGTACCAACAGATGATTCAGCTGGTCCTTAATGAACAAAAAGCCACCCAAATGATAAATGGACTTACATTGCTCAAAGAAAAGAATAACTCCTCTCCTTGAACCAGGGAAGGGACTGACAGATTCTTTCCTTGACCAAACTTCAGTTTCCTCTGAGCTCTTTTTCAACTAAGCTCCATCCTTAGACATGTCAACAAGAGTCCAATTTTAGCAAGAAATCTGCTAAGTAAGTTTAGCTGCAATCCCCCTCCCTTGATATCTGATGGCTCTCAACATCTGATCAAATTCCTCATCCTCCACCATCCCTCAGGTGATATCTGGACTGCCTTCAGCAAGAATCCTGTTAAGACTGCTTAGCCAGAATTCACCCATACTCATGATATTTCCTCGTAGTAAGTTTCCATCCAGAAATATCTCCCCCCACCCCACCTCTTCTCCTTGACTATAATCCCCACTTTTCTATATTGTATTTGGAGTTGAGTCCAATCTCTCTTCCTTACTGCAAAACACCAGTGGAGTAGTACCTACACCTACTGTGATAGTCCTGAATAATGTCTACCTTACCATTTTAACAAGTGTCATGAATTTTTTTTTTTCTTTAACAGCGTTCAGTCTCAATCCCCACTTCAGAGTTTTTCTGGTATGAGTTTTCTCTCAGGGAAGGTTTTCATCATTGGAAAAAATGAAATTTCATCTCAATTGATTTTTAGGCAAACAATGAGAGTCAGAAATTCGACCAATACCTAAAACTAGATGTAAATTATATCTTAGAGCCTTTGTAAAGAGAACAGCAACAAAGACAAAAATGTTTTAAATGGATAGAAAGTAAGATAGAGGAGGAAAGAAGGAAAGAGTAGAGCAAGTATAACTTTTGGACCTCAGCAGCCACAAAAAGAATAGAGGAAGACCCAGCTAAGCAGTATTTGAAGCCTTGGCTTTCACAGATCCTGTGTGTGCTATCCCCTCTATCACTTTCCTTTGAAATGGTAATTAGCAGATTAACCACCTTTCACAGCTCTTTAAGAACTTTTTCTCCTTAATTTGAAGGTCTTTGTTCTGTGAGATCTAAGCCTCTGACAGACTCAAAATAATCTTACTTCCTTCTGTTGCTTTAGTGATACTTGTGTTTATATGATAGTTGGGGGCAGATGTGCTCCTAGAGTTTGAATGAGTTGTAGTTACTTCCTATGAGAAACTCTCCTAATTTCCCAAGACTTTACTCACTGTCACTTCCTTAACCCATGCTTGCCTTGTACCTGGTTATATTCTGTGCCTCTTACTACCATTGAAAAATTATCTGTTTACTTTTCAGTGTTCCCTATTGCATCGTAAAATTTTTTAGGGCTTATATTTGCCTATGGCAATGTCTCTCATATAGTATTAACTTGGTAAATAATTGTTAAATTAGTATTTTATTGATTGGCCATTTTAAAGAACGGATTTAAAGAATGAAAGATATGACTATGACTTTGCCCTGCTATTGAAAAAATATGCTTCATCTGGCTCTTAGAAATGAGAGTCAATTAAAATCTAATTGGTAATTGCTGTTCCTTCTTGCTGTTATATTTTTAAAAAATGCAAAACTCAGCGTTGATATTTGATGCAAAGCAATGGAAATATACACATCACATAGAAAAAAAACATAATTAACAGCCTAATTTCAGAACAAAACTAAACTGGTTTTTATGTGGATGAGACAGATAAGGAGAGAGAGAGAAACAGAGAGAGAGAAGGAGGAGATTCCAAATTCAGAAGGATCAGAAATGGAAGGAGAACCAAAGTAGCTATAATTCCTTTGCTTTAATTTTAATAGTTATTGAATTATTCATCATTTTAAATTTGTTGATATCTTTAAAAATCCCTTTGTTAATAGTTAAAATTTCAGTGTGTCAGAATTAGTTAAAACTTCCATGGTTTACCCACTGGAGAAGTGTCTTAAGTGTCATCTTTCCCATATGGGAAGGATGATGAATAGGAGGTAATATTAAGACACCTGAGTACAGGAAAAATGTTCCCATCTCTCTTAGCTGTGTCACATTGAATGTGTGCAGTTTTAAAACATCTCATTATCTTTTACCCTTAATTCATTCTATAACCTAAAATGGGAAATTTTGACTCTAGAGTCTAGATTCTAGACCTGGCACTTTGCAGAGACTTGTAGCCAGGTAGCCAGTTGTCTAGTTTTATCTAAGTAGGTTTTAACTTTTAATGCAGTATTAACACATAGATAACAGGTGCTATTGGTCATCATACATGTCTCTTCTTTTTAATGTATGATCCAAAGCAATTCCATTGTCTAAAATGTAATAGTTACAAGAGGAGACCTTTAAAAAGTAAGATTGCAGTTACCAGCTGCCAGCAGACATTGTTTTGAGAATGGTTGGTGGCATCCCAAATCTGACACAGCTCAGAAACTCAAGTTCTTGACAATACAAGGACTTGTCTGAAATCACACCCATAGTGTCACCTAGTTATTTCCTTGGATGTCTGAACCATAGTTACTACATTTTGACTTTTAGTTGTAATTTTCTCCTTAATAGCCAAAGCAGATGTCACCATCAATGATGTTAGTGTTTCTCTAGGTCTGAGAAGATGCAAGAATTGGGACTCATAAAATATTCTCCTGAAAGTGTCTAACTACCTGAAGTCCTGTTTTGACAGTTTTTCCTAGAGCACAGAGCGCCTCATTCCTGATCTCCACCCTGAACTCCTTTCAGGGGCTGTCGAGGGTCAGAAGCTGCAGCAGCTCATGATTTAATCTTTGTAGAGGTAGATGGCAAGTGCCAGTTTCCAGTTGGCAGGGCCCCTTCATGGTCATAAGTTCAACCATGGTTTGGGGGGGGCATTTCATGACCATTTCATTCCACGGTGCTAGGAACACTCATTCCCAGGTCTGGTGAAGATTTCACTGATAGGCTACTCAATGTGCTATTACTGGACTAGGCTCTGTTAACAGTGGCCAAAATCTCTGGACTAGTCCCTGCCTTACTAGTCCCTTATGGTCCAGGAAAATATTCCCTCTTATTGCTTCTTCTTATATCTAGAGTTACACTATTACCATCATTGATCTCATAGGGAACTATATGCCTTCATTTTATCAGAGGCTCATCACTCATTTGGTGATGTAATAAACAACAATTTTGTAAAACAGGCAATAAATATAACATAGCTAGCAGCATTAGTAAGGTCATAAGCAAGAATTAAGCCAAGAACTTCTATTAGATGCAGCCCAGTATATCCCAGGTCATCTGACTTATTCTGTTTTGTACCAATCCTTATTTTTAAGGGAAATTATATATTGGCACTGTCCATAAGGCATCCAGCTTAATTTCCTAATGTTACTAGACTGATTATCCTTAGTACAATTTAATTGTTCCCAACATAGCGGAGTCTTTGCACTTAAATTACCATAGTCTGGTATTAACTACATAAATCCATCTCATAATTGTGGAAGGTTTTATTCCTTGGCTAAAATTTTGCTTGTTGCTCTGATTGAACTTGAGTAATAGAGGAAAGTTAACATTTATGGCCAGGGTCAGAGCAGGCATTATTAATTGGTCAAGTGAGGTGATACCCTCTAGTAATATCAATAGTAGCCTGAACATGACTATAATTTTTCTTTTAAAATAAATTTCCTAAGAGCCAACCAATTAGAGCCTTGGAATGGAGAAATCCACCCAGGTAACCTAGAAGTGCTAGACACAGGTAATTGGCCACAAACCCAACAATTGGATTGATTTTTAAAACTAGCATAGGATCATGCCTATAATAGAAAAACTTTTGATTCATGTGCAAACGTCCAAGAAGTCAAGAAAACATTATAAAATGATCATACGAGTCAGGTCCAGGATCTTGGGCTAGCTGTCTACTTCTGATGTCATCTTCTTCTCATCCTACTGTGAGTGTAGTTTCTCCTCTGAGAATTGTTTTAAGGTGATTTTGAGTTCAGCAGTCCTCTCTATAGATCAGTCTGGTGCAGGGGTCCTTTGTAAGTGGGAATTAATCCAAGAGTCAATTCCCTTCAGTTTCACTGTGCACGAGCTAGTTAAGAGTACCTGATAAGGGTCCTTCCGTCTAGGTTGGAGATAGTACTTTATGTCTTTTCCAGTATGCATAATCCCCTGGTTGCAGGTTGTAGGGCATCTGATCTTCATCCAAAGACAGATTAGTGAGATAAGCTTCAGAAACAAACTTTGAGTGTCCTGTTAATAATTTAATTAAACTTTACATTAATATAACATAACAACAAGGAACTATCTGGGAAGTGAGTCTTAGTAAATATAGACTTCCATTAACAAAACTGGAACTTAATATTCACTGAAACATCTTTTTCTCTCTAAAATTACCCGCTTCTTTTTTTACCAAATATAACCAAAGTAAGGCTAATTTATTTGCAAAATAAGTCTGGTCTCAATAAACTTGGCCTGATGATTTATATAATTATAATTGATCATATATGCTTTTTTGCTTGCCGAAACTTCTATAGGAACTCTCAGACTGAACTTTTAAAAGACCTATCAGGGCTAGGAAAGTCACGTCAAGGGCTTATCACGGATTTAAACCAGTAATTTTTCAGATAAAAACCATGAAAATTATAAACATATTCACCAGTTCACTCAGTCCTATGTAAGTAATCCTTTTTGCTAACAGCTTTATGAAACCATCAGGTTTTTCATTAGAATTCTTCAATTTCTGACCCAGTTCAGCATTATGGTCTGAAATTTAGAAACATATTTATCCAAAAGTCCTTTCTATAAATCTTCTTGAAGAGGAAGCATTTTTGCAAAGGTATTAAAGTGAAACTTCAAGTGCCTATAATGACAAAAGACTTAAGGCACGTTTAAAATCTGATTACAATGCAATTGACAAAGAAACTTGGCTACTGTTGTGACATACAACTCTTTAAGATAATAACTAGAGTTATGACTGATAACATTTTACCAGAACCTATCAGATTTTTAGGAATTCTGTATAACTTCTAGAATATCTACATTAATAATATTTACCATACAGTATAACCTGAGAAGATTTATTACTCATTTGGCAATACTTCCCATATAAATTAACAGTCTGAGAGACAATATTTTGATAATATTACAATGTTATTGTTGTAGATACTTGGGGAGAGAGTTGGAGCTAAGGGAGGGTGTTAGGTGCCAGTCTCAGCCTATCAATAGTAACGGTATCAGCTAGAAATGCCTGGGAGCTCTCACCTGGACCCTGGTCAGCTTCCCACTGACATCTCCCCTTTCCAAGCCAGTGTTGTAGCTGGGCTGATCTTTGTGGTTCTTACTATGCTTAATTGCAAGACACCTTTCAGCAATAACCACCAGGAAACTATGAAGGAAAAAAACAAGTTTATTATTTACAAGCCCTGGAGCATACAAGGCACACCAGCAGACACACAGCAAGGTTGTGGAAAGAGAGAGATCTAGCGCTGACCTGGAGTTTTTGCTTTTTATCTGGGTGGAAAGTGAGGGTCTAGGATATCACCAGCTCACTCTTTATTACAGAATTTAAAACATAAGCGAGGGCTTCCCTGGTGGCGCAGTGGTTGAGAGTCCACCTGCCGATGCAGGGGACACGGGTTTGTGCCCTGGTTCGGGAAGATCCCACATGCCGCGGAGCGGCTGGGCCCGTGAGCCATGGCCACTGAGCCTGCGCGTCCAGAGCCTGTGCTCCGCAACGGGAGAGGCCACACCAGTGAGAGGCCCGCGTACCGCAAAAAAAAACCCCACAAAAACAAAAAAAAACATAAGCGAGAATTTAAAGTATGAGAGGGAAAAACAAAAAAACAAAACCCCACCAAACAAAAAAAGTCCACAAATGGCACAAATGGTCAGTTTCCTAAACCAATCAGGATCTCTAAAACAAAGTTGTTTCATGGGTGGCATCCAGGCCCTTTATCTAGTCCTGTGGCTGGCAATGTGTTTATTGAGATGTGTTTATTGTGCCTTTGCAATCACAGCTTAAGTCAGGCACTCGCATTACAAAAAGAAAAATCACAAAATATATTTATTTAAATGTGTGATTTCAGAACCTTTGCTAGATTTTAAATTGTAATGTTATTATTCTTAGGAATATATATCCACTGAAAATAGTTTTGCACAATCTAATGAAACTTATGATCCATAAGGATCTTTGAACGACATAAGCTGAGGCAGCGTTTCTTCCAGTGTTATATGACACATGCACTACTTTGATTCTGTAGGGGAGCAAAATTTGCCACCTCAGAATGTCTCTTTGGCATGTGGATTATTTCAAGCTGATGACAATCAAGGTCCAAAAGACTCAGGAAGAACATTTTACCTTCCCCCTAACTGCCTACAGAATGTAGATGGAGGACGTGCTTGGGAAGGGAGCCAGCAACATAGATAACTATAGTATAAACTAGGTGTGTAGATGGGGAGGAGCCTAGAAAAGTCTATTGGTTAAAATTCCTGTCTGTGTCCCATTGTCTCTGCCTGGCCCAGCAAACATTTATTTACAAGACATTTGCATTTCCATCTCCATGTCAATTGCCTTTCTCCCCTACATAATCCAAACCACTAACTACATCCACATCCTGTTTTGTCTTTAGCTGAAGATGGTATTTAAGGGGAGGGTTTAAGCCATTTTGTCAAGTTCTCCTGGGTCTCTCTCATGTATGCATGTTATTAAATTTTGTCTGATTTTCTCCTGTTAATCTGTCTCATGTCAATTTAATCCTTAGGCCAGCCAAAAGAACCTAAAAGGGTAAAGGAATATTTCTTCCTCCCTGACACTTCAATCCTGATACATTTGGACTTCTCTGCAGCATTTGACATTATTGACAATATTTTCCTTGTCAGCTACCTTCTCGTGGATTCCACAATACTGCATTCTCCTAGCCCTCCTCCTACCTCTCTGATAGTTCCTAATCAGAATCCATCCATGGCTTCTCTAGTTGTCAAAATTGAATATGACCCAAAGTTTTGTCTTTGTATTCTCCTTCTTAGTCTCTATTGTCATGTACTTCTTTATCACATGCAGACAAGTATAGCTTTTTTGTGGATATCCCTCACATTACCCTCTCTGGTGTTTTCCATAACAAAGAAAAGTAAGTGTAGCTGTGGCCCGAGAGTGGGATATTTGAGTTTAAGATTAAAGAAATGAAACAGTTTCAGGTGTTGACAAGATCTGGAGGATGATCTCGGAGGAAGGTCACTGGAGGAGAGTAGAGATGATTGACTTTGAAAAAGAAGATATCAAGGCACTGAGAAATGCTGTTTGGATCATCCTTAAGCCATGAAAGAGAATGACAGGGCTTGAGAAGGAGAGAATTGTGAGAATGTGCCAAATAATTCAATGTTAGCAAACTTCTTCTATAAGGGGCCATATAGTAAATATTTTAGGGTTTGAAGGTCATATGGCCTCTTTTGCAATTACTGAACTCTGTTGTTGTAGTGTAAAAGCAGTTATAGATACTACATAAGGTGAACAAGCATGACTGTATTGCAAATCTTTATGTCCAAAATAACACAGAATAAATTTGGCGTATGAGCTATAGTGTGCTGACCCCTGAATTAAGGGATTAACCAATAAGTAAGTAGGTAGAATAACAAAAAGATTTAGAAGGTGTTATAGCTGAATGCCATAAGCCTCCAAAAGCAAAGAATTTTGCACGAGCATGGTGGAGTAATGATCTAGAAGTAGGATGACGATATTACTTCTTGACCTTGAAGTAGCTAGAGGATGGAAAACATAGGTATCTATTTTGAGAGGGCTTTAAGGAAAGTGATGAATATCCAGTATCAGTAAAGAAAAGAGAGGATGTCTAAACAAGAGGTTGGGGATATAGAGTAATTGTAAACCACAGAATGAAGGTATGTGAGGCAAGGTCAAGATTCTACCGATGTCTTCTGTAGATAAGAGCAATGCTAGTTCCTTAGAGGTGAAACACAACTTCTCAATAAATAAATACTTTCAGTGTTTTAAAAGGCATGCATTTTTCTCATTGTGTCCTGAATATAATACAAAGCAAATTCTGTTTCTGATATATATATATATATATATATATATATATATATATATATATATATATATATATGAAACTTTGCAAGGCTCTTTATATTAAACCTCACAAGGAGAATTTGTCACCTTTTATTTATGTACATATGTATATGCATTAACACACCACATTCCTTGGATATTGGTAAAAATTCAAAGTGTTATGTATAGATATAATTATACAATTTATAACATAGCTTTATTTTAAAATGGATTACAATTAATCTTCATGTTCTTTGCTATTTGTGATGGCAACCATAGAAAAAGCTGGCTTTGAACTTTTGGTAAGTTCCACAATGATTTATTATTCAAAATTATAACAGAGTAAATTTTAGCTGTAAAACATGACCTTTTTAGTGTCCTATTTCCTGAAACCTAGCCCAAAGTTATTTGACTTCATACAGATATTCAGTATCATAAATTGTTACCATTCTCTTCAAATCAAAATGTATTGAGCACTGTTGTTTTATGGTGGAGCAATACAACAACAACATTGAATACAAGCATGTGCATGTACACAAACACACACAAATGTATATTTATTTGCACAACGCATGTTCTGGGGATATAGCTCCAAGAAGAAAATCTCTGTCAGAATAGTCATTCTACTTTACTGTCTTTGGGAATGATTTTGTTGGAAACATGATTTAAGACAGTATTTATCATACCCATTCTGACATGAGACTTCACCTATGCTATATCACCATAGGCCTCAAAACAAATGTTCTTTCTACTACATGGTCTCCCCCAGTGAAGTTTATTGAGTATTAAATAATACATCCACCCATTAGGGTTATGAAAAGGAAGCTGAGATTAATGAAATTATTTAAACAATTGCTTAGGAAAATATTTTGGATAATGAGAAAATACAAATGAGTGAAAAAAAAGAAAAGAAAAGAAGTATCCCACTTCATCGAAATAGCCATCTTTTACTAGTTTAGTGTCTATCATTACAGATGTTCTTCTCTGTGTATGTTATAATATGAATCTTTGAATAAAATGCCATCTTATTATTGTAACCTGAGTTTTTTACCCACCCCCCAATTAGTAAGCTACGAACATATCACCATGTCAGTAAGTTTATGTATATCAGGTTAGTTTTCAAAAAGTACACATTATTTCATTGTCTGAACATGGTATACATTTTTAATCAGTCTTTCAATGTTGGGTATGTTCATTATGTAAAAGCTTTATTTTTCTATTTTTCAAGATTTGTGAAAAACATCCTAGTACATGCATCTCTGAATATTTCTTTAGGATTAAAAGAATAATCATTTATTATTTGTTAGGTTTCAATTATGAATTGAGGAACTCTGTGCTACTGGCATGATGCTAAGCACTGAGAAGGCAGAATGGAAGACCCAGAAAAAAAGCCCATTTAGTTATATGTAGAAACTTGATATAGTACAGAACATTATAAACCAGTGATGATGGAACTGATTATTCAAACATATTATTGAAACATTTATGTATATGAAAAGATACAATAAAAACCTTAATTTATATCATATCACAAAATGTGAAATGTAAAAATGTTTTTAAAACATTGCAAGAAATATAAACAAATACCTCAAAATTGGGGAGTAAGGAAGAATTCCTTAAATAAAATCCAAAGAGCACAAATCATAATATACAATATTGATAATTATGACTACATTAACATTTAAAACCTCTGTATATCAAAAACCCCCACAAAGATAAATACAAGCCAGAAACTTGGAAAAGGTGTTTGAAATATAAGAACTGATACTTGTATAAGGAATATTTAGATAGCTCCTATACTAGAATATAAGCTCCATGAGGGCAGAGATTTTTGTCTGTTTTGTTTACTGCTAGATCCCTAGTACCCAGAACAGAGCTTGGCAAACAGTAGACACAATAAATATTGGTTGAATGAATAAATTCCTATATAACAATAAAAAGAGCAAAATATAAAAACAGCTGATTCACTGAGAATGAATTTTTGGTCAATAAACATATGCAAAGATGCATGAACTCATTACTTATGAAGAGAATGCTCATTAAAATAAAAATGTAATATTGAACAGTTTCATTCCTTTAGATTAGCAAAAATCAAAATGTCTGATTATATTAATTATTGATAAGGGACTGATAAAACAGAATTTCCCATCTGCTGTAAATTGGCATCAAAATTGTCACAAGCATGTTGGAGAGAGATTTGGCAATATCTTGTCAAGTTGAAGATACCCATACCCAGATTACCCTATGACCTATCATTTACACCTCTACATATAAATTAATAGAGGACTATATAAACAGGTTGTGGTCAATTCATATAATGAAATTCTAAGAGCAGAAAAAAAACCTTTTCAAATGAAAATATTTAAAATTAATGTAATACTAATTGGAAAGTATTAAGTACAAATGCATATGCAGTGTAGTTCCACTTATATAAACTTTTAAACACAAAAATGATATTCTATATTAGTCATTGGTATATACCTTGTGATATAAAAGTATAAAAATAGACAATAAGTATAAACAATGACTTCAAGATAGTGATTCTATTGGGGAATTAGGGAAATGAAAGGGATGGGAAAGAATTCACTTGTATTACTTGTTAATTCTGGATCACGGATACATAAGTGTTTGCTACAATTATTCTGGTACTTTCTTCATGTTGAATGTGGTTCATAAAGAAAATGGATTGAATGTGAGGTAAGGTAGCTTGCACAAACACGGAAAGAAAACAATAAATGTAATATATTGGTTTTCATAATAGAATAATATCCCTCTCCCCCTCATTTTCTTTTTTCTCATTTTCTTTTCACCTGTACATATCTTCATCTCTTTCCTCATTTCTTTCTCCATTTATTGCCTCTGATTTTTACAGTGTTGGCTTTGTTCTCAGGTACATTCTCTCTACCTTGTGGTCTATATGCCTCTAGGCTTACATGGTCATTATCACTCTTGATCTGAGTACATCAGAACTCTCTAGTTGAATTTGTATCATATAGCCCCCCCTGAGTACTCTGGTTGGGAAGATGATACACTCCTTTTGTTAGGACTGAGTCATTCGTCCACTTCTGGAAAAGCGGCTCTTCAAAAAACAATTAGAATGATATTACCAGCAGAAGAGTAAAGGAGGTCTTGACAGGTAAAAGTAATAGCTGTAAAACTACAAAGTTGTTGTAAAGAAGGAAGTGAGAGAATGGAGGGATGAAAGCAGGGCATAGTAGGATAAGATCTTTTTCAGTTACTAACTTCTCACCCTGTTTATTTCTTTCTTAAGTAGCACTTATTAAAACTGTGGTTAGTTTATTATTGAATATGTTATTTGTTTATTGTCCATTTTCCCATTAAGCTTATCATTTCCATGAGTCTGTGGACTATGTCTGTGTTGCTCACCACATTATCCCCTAGCTTTCACTGCAGTATTAGACTTTCAATGAGTATTTATTGAACAAGTTAATATATAGCAGTGGTTCTCAAACGTTTTGGTCTCAGGATCCCTTTATGTATTTTTTGAATTATTGAGACTCCACGGAACTTTTGTATATGTGGGTTATCTCTATCAAAATGTATCATATTTGAAGTTAAAACTGAGATTTTAAAAATATTTATTTAGTAGTTCATTTAGAAATAACAATAATAAATCCATTGTATTAACATAAATAAAATTTTATGAAAAATAACTCTTTTGCAAAACAAAAATATTTATTTATTTATTTTTAAATATTTATTGAGAAAAGTAAAATTCTCATTGAAGCAAGTGAATTCAATCATTATCAATATATTGTTTTTATTGAAGTATATGAGATAATCTGGCATCATATAGGTATAGAGTTGGAAAATGAAGAATATTTTAATAGTCTGTTGAAATAATCAGTAAAAGATATTTTTGTGTATACCAAGTATATCATCCTGTGTATAGAAAAAAAGTATACCATCCTGTGTATGGTAAAATGTATCCTTGACTAGGAATCAGAAGGCCTGAGTTCTTATTTCCACTTTCCTGTCAATTCACTGTATGATTTTGGGCAGGTTAATTAACATCCCTGGAATGTAGTTTTCCCATCTATTAAGTGAAAGATTTGGCTGGTAACAAGTTGCTTTTTAAGGGCCCTTCCATAAATGTGTTTTTATTTCTTGACTTTACAATCACCCTAGAATCACAGTACATGTACTGTCACGTTTTACTTATTACTGCATGTTAGTCAATACACACTGCCTGAAGCTCACAATGACAATTTATTGTATCCTCTTGGAAGTCAAGACAACAGGGATCTCAACTTCATAAAAACTCTACCAAATGATACATCAGATCAGAAATGTCTCATTAACTGTATTACATTAGAATACAAACATATTTGGGCTTTATTTAAGAGTGGCTCGGGCTTCCCTGGTGGCGCAGTGGTTGAGAGTCCACCTGCCGATGCAGGGGACACAGGTTCGTGCCCGGGTCCGGGAAGATCCCACATGCCGCAGAGCGGCTAAGAGTGGCTCTGTATATGCTATTATTTAATTAAATGTTCTCTGTAATTTCTTACTCCATACTGCCAGTACAGGTTAAAAAGCTCACCAACAAAGAAAACTAAAATGAAGAAAAGTAATCAGAGTCATTGATGAGTAAGTTAAAATAATTTTTTGCATCTTCTCATCAAGCTAATAGTACAGATGTGTCTTGATGCTGCGGATAACTGCAGGCTTTTTCCTTCCTTGATAGTTAACTTAGTACCTCTCTGTTTTAAAACATATGTAATATTAATCAATAAATTTTTTAAGAATAGCCTTTTCCAGTCTGTCCATGCTTTCTATCATCTTTGCTTTTTTCCTTCTGTTCATGTTACCTACTTATCTACCATTTGTCCTGTCCAATATGGTGGAGGATATATTCCTTGCCACCAGGAGCTAACAGTATAATAGATGAGTTGGGTGTGAACATACATATATGTGATATAGTATGATGGAGGCGATCATTGAGTTAAGGGCTAGATGCAGTGTTGGGATAAGGAGGAAGTGATAACATCTACTTCAGCAAGTCAAAGACATTTTCACCAAATGGGAGACTTTTAAGCTGTCATTTGAAGGATAAGAAAGATTTTCCTATGAAGGAAAGTGGAAGCAGGCCACTTGAAGCAGAAGATAGAGAAGATACGTAAAGCATGTTGGCAGCAAACAACATGGCACATTTAGAGAACAGCAAGAAGTTGAATAGTTCTGAGGCATGGTTTCATGATAAGAGATGAGACAAGAACAGATGCCAGACCATAGAAGCACTTGTATGGCCTGTTAAAGCAACAGTGAATGTTTGTAGTCAGGGAAAATACACGGTCAGATTCATATTTTAGAAAGATCATGCTGGAAGCAGTGTTGAGAATAACCTGGAAGGTGAAAGACTTAATCCCTTCCCCCTTTTCTTCTCACTTTCAGCCACAAAATTATGAAACTAGGTGCACCTAAGTGGTTTGTTTTCTTTCATATGGTTAGTACACAAAGGATAGGTACAACAAGGCATTGGGCCCAAACCCCTCAGACTTTCCTGCTGGATCTTTCTTTTCCAATGCTAACTCTCTAGCATCTTCTTAGCCCTTGGACAGCCTACTTCTCCAAATCCCTGGCCCCATTTGTCATTTTATCCAAGTTTCTGGAACTTTGGGGTCAGTCCGTTTAGTAACAGTTGCCAACTCCATCCAAAGCAGTTTATTTGGAGGATAAAGTTTTACAGTGATTCTGGGTAACTTGTTTGTGAATAAAATGACACACCTCCTGCTAAACCCTAGGTACGGCTTTCAAATGGTTCTTGTTTTTCCCAAGCTGTTTTACCTGCATTTGGCACTACTCAACATTAAGCATTCTGTTACTCCTACAGATCTTGTATCTTTTGCAATTAAAGAAAAACACATTTGCAAAGGGTGTGTCCTTGGAAGCTGCACAGAGAACTGTTGGTATTTGGGCTTGACAAGATGACATTTAGATTTATTTATCTAAACTCAAGGCATACAATATTTCTGGTATGATAATTATTCTTGGCTTAATAAGCACCTTTAAACTCTACACTAGAGAAAAATTAATCGTACTTCTAAATGCCTTAAAACTGATTATGATTTTCTCTGCACTAATGATAACACAAAAATGATGGGTAGGTTGATAGTCATAAAATGATAGCAATGTTGTTAAGATCAAAGTCTTTGGTTTCAGATAGGTCTGGATTAAGTCTTAGCTCAACTTCTTCTACTTATTGGGTGTGTGGCTTTGACCAAGCTACTTGATCTTGCTGAACTTCATTTACCTCAGCTGAACAGTGGGAACAAAAATCAATGCCTACTGTGTGGAATTGGTATGAGGAATCAGGATTCAGTGAGATCATGCATGCCGAATGCCTTACATATAATAATGGATATATGTTATTTGTAGACAAAAATTAGCACTAACCACAAAAAGATGGTTCTTATTGTGGTTTGAGATTTCCGTTTACAAATGAGTATCAGAGACTGGATTTACCTTCTTTCCTCAAGCAACAAAAAAATTAGAAAACTATATGAAACAGTGTTTTTCAAGATACTGTACATCAGGCAACAAAGGATAGGAATCCCTGAGAGATGAGCAGTAAGCAAGGTGAGCCCTACAGGTATCCCTACTGCCTGCTTAGTAAGAATTCCCAGCCAACAGTGCCGGGGGGGAGAACTCAGGTGGAGACAGATCTTAATCACAAAGCTGAGTAGATTGTATTGGGGATCTGGCAAAATCAAGGCAGCTAGTGATCACAGAATAGAATACCATAAAGGAGATAGCTGTACAGAGAAAGCACTCAAGAGATCTGCAGACAATCTCCCTCGGGTATTCAGAAGATTACTAATCAGAGCATACATGTGAGGAAACTAGCCCAGGCTCAGGAAAAAATATGAGAAAGAATAAGAGGAATCATTACCTGATGCTCACATGGGGCTAGAAATAATGCCTGTTCCAATAAGCCAAACTGAAAAACTTCAAAATTTATGGAGCTTTTTGATTACACAGAAGGCTTTTGCCTCAGTAGTGGGGAATAATTAACCATAGACTGAACACAGTGTTAGTCCCACCTAGAAAATCCTACAAGCAAGATATGAAAGGATTAAGCTGTTTCCAAGTAACTTTACTGCATCCCAGAGCAAAGCTTAATATTTATAAGAATATAAAAATATCAGCACCCAGCAAGATAAAATTCACAACATCTAGCATCTAATATAAAGTTATCAGACATGCAAGGAAGCAGGATAATATAAACCATTATGAGGAAAAAAGTTCATCAATCAAAATCAACCTAGGATGAATACAAATGTTAGAATTAACAGACAAGGACTTTGACACTTGTTATACTGTAGTCATATGTTCCAAAAGTTAAGTAGAGACACAGATGATTAAAAATATAGTCAAACTTCTATAAATAAAACTGCAGTGTGTGAGATGAAAATACTCCTCATAGGATTAACACAAGATTAGAAGTTGCAAAAGAAAGGATTGATGGACTTGAATTCATAGCAAGAGAAACTATTCAAAATAAAACAAGAGATAACAAAGATTTAAAAACTGAACAGAGAAGCAGTGAACAGTGCAACATGTTGAAGCAACCTAATATATGTATAACTGGAGTCCCTAAGGATTGGGGCAGGAGGGAGGTGGCAAAAAAATCTGAAGAAATAATGGCTGAAATTTTTCAAAATTTGGAGAAAACATTAAACCTGAAGATCCAAGAAACTTACTGAACTCTAAGCACACAAAAAGAAGAAAAGTATGACATGGCACATGACAATGAAATTACTCAATATGGTCATAAAAGTAAAATTTTAGAAGCAAGTAGAAAAAAGAAAACCACATGTAACATACAGAAGAACAAATTTAATTAAGGAAGGCAGCAGATTTCTCATTAGAATCAACACAGGTATGAAGAAAGTGTATCTAATTGACTTAATGGACACTTAATACTTCCATCAACAACAGCAGAATATACATCCTTTTCAAGTGTACACAGAATACTTACCAAAAAAAAAAGTAGATCTTAGTAAATGTTAAATGATTCAAGTACGGCAAAATTGGTGTTTAGACCAAAATGGAATTAAATTCAAAATCAGTAGCAGAAAGATCTCTGTTAAGTCCTTAAATATTTGCAAACTAAATAATGCACTTCTAATACAGGGGTCAAAAAAAATCAAAGAGAAATTAGAAAAGATTTTGATTGAATAAAAATGAAAATACAATCTATCAAAACCTATGGTATTTAGCTATAATAATGATAATAGGGAAATTTATATTACCAAATGGCTATTTTAGAAAAGAAATAAGGTCTCAAATCAATGACACCAGCTTCTACTTTAAGAAACCAAAAGGATAAGGGTAAACAAAACCTGAAATAGACAAATGAAAATAAGCAAAACCAGAATGCAAATCAATGAAATAGAAAGCAAAATCAATAGAGAAAAATCAGTGAAACCACTGGTTCTTTGATAAGATCAATAAAATTGGTAAACCTCTAGCCAGGATGACCAGAAAATAAAAAAGATACGGTTTATCAATATAAAGAATGACAGAGGTGACATCATTACAGATTCTGCACATTTCAAAAGAAAATAAAGGAATTTTATGAATATTGTTATGCCAAGAAATTTGACAACTTAGATAAAATGAAAACATTGCTTAAAACACAAATTACTAAAGTTTACTCAAGAACAAATAGATCATCTAAATAGTCATGTTTCTATTAAGGAGACAATTTTTAGCTAAAAACTTTCAACAGAGAAAACTACAAGCCCAGGTGATTTCAAGGCCAAATTATGTCAAACATTTAAAGAAGATATAACACCAATAATACCAATTTTACCTAAGCTCTTCCATTAAGTTGAAAAGAATACTTCCCAATTTATTTTGATGGCAAGATTTACCCTGACACCAAAACCACACAAAGAAAATATAAGAAAAGAAAAGCATGGATCAACATCTTTTATTAATATAGACACAAAAATTCTTCACAAACTTTTACTAAATCAAATCCAAAATATATTAAAATGAATATATAATCAATATAAAATCAATTTTATATCTTTATCTAAGTGTGTATCTGTATATATGCAATAGACAACAGAAATTGAAATAAAATACAATGCCATTTGTAAGAGTATATGGATACAGCTGACCAAAGATAAGCAAGCCTTCTGCACTGAAAACTGCAAAACACTAATGAGGGATTTTCCTGGTGGTAGAGTGGTTAAGAATCTGCCTGGCAATGCAGGGGACACGGGTTTGAGGCCTGGTCCAGGAAGATCCCACATGCCGCGGAGCAACTAAGCCTATGCGCCACAACTACTGAGCCTGCACTCTAGAGCCTGCGAGCCACAACTACTGAAGCCCTCGTGCCTAGAGCCTGTGCTCTGCAACAAGAGAAGCCACCGCAATTAGAAGCCTGCACACCGCAATGAAGAGTAGCCCTGGATCACCACAGCTAGAGAAAGCTCGCACACAGCAATGAAGACCCAATGCAGCCAAAATTAAATAAATTGATTAATTAAAAAAAAAACACTAATGAGAAAAATTTTAAAAGACCTAAATAAATGAAGAGACATGCTTTGCTCATGGATTTTGACTAGTTAATTGACCCTCACAACTTGATCTATAGATTCAACATAATGTCAATGAAAATTTCCATAAGGAAGAAATTGAAAAATTTATTCTAAAATGCACTTAGAAATGCACAGAACCTAAAATAGTCAAAACAACTTTTTTAAGAACTGGAGAAATAACACTATATTATTTCATGAGATTATAAAACATACTAAAGGCAGCATGTACTTGGCTTAAATGTAGAAAAAATAGATCAGTAAAACAGAATAGAGATTCCATAAATAGACTTACACATAAATTTAAAAATGATCTTAAACAGAGTTACAAAGGCAGTTCAGTGAAGAGAGGATATTATTTTCAATAAACTGTCGAGATTTTTTTCTTCTTTTCTTGATATACAAAAAGCTACACATAATTAATGCATAAAACTTGATGAGTTTAAAGTACACACCTGTGAAATCACCACAATCTATGCCATAAATCTACCCATGACCTGGACAAGTTTCCTCCTTTCCTCTTATTTATTATAATAATAATGGTGATGACATTGATGATAATGACAAGAACACTTAATATACAATCTACCCTCTTAGCCCCTTAGAGAATTTTAAAATATAAAACAGTAGTGTTAACTATAGACGCTATTCTTTACAGTTGGTCTCTAGGATAAATTCATCTTGTAAAACCAAAACATTGTACCCTTTGATTAATACCTTCCTGTTTCTGCCTTCTCCCGAACCCTGACAACCACCATTCCACTCTCTGCTTCTATGAGTTTGACAATTTTAGATTCACTGTGTAAGTGGTATCATATAGTATTTGTCCTTCTGTGCCTGGCTTATTTCACTTTGCATAATGCCCTCCAAGTTCATCCATGTCGTTGCAAATGGCAGGATTCTCTCTTTTTTTCAAGGCTAAATATACTCTATTGTATGTAAACACTACATTTTCCTTACTCAATTATTCATCAATGGACATTTGGTTGTTTCCATGTCTTGACTATTGTGAATATACTGCTATGAACATGGGAGTACAGATATCTCTTTGAGATCTTGATGTTAATCCCTTTAAATATATACCTGGAAGAGGGATTGGTGGATCATATGGCAGTTCTATTTTTAGTTTTTTTGAGGAAACTTTACATTATTTTCCACAGTGGCTCTCCCACCAGCAGTGCACAAGGGTTCACTTTTCTCCATATTCTTGCCAATGTTTCTTTTTCTTTTTGTTGATAATAGCCATCTTAACGGATGTGAGGTGATTATTTGGTGATCATTGTGGTTTTGATTTGCATTTCCCTAATGATTAGTGATGTTGAGCACCTTTTCATGTACCTGTTGGCCATTTGTATGCCTTCTCTGGAGAAATGTTTATCCAATTCCTTTGCCCATTTTTAATCGGGTTATTTGGTTTTTTGCTATTAAGTTGTAGGAGTTAGTTATGTATTTTGGATACTAGCCCTTTTATCATATATGTGGTTTGCAAATTCTGGTTTTAAAACCATTGGATATCCACATGCAAAAAAAATAACTTTAATACATAGCTCATAAAACAAAACAAAACAAAAACTAAAAAATAAGTTATAAGCCTTAATGGAAAATTGATATTGTAAATTATCTGGAAAAAAATATAGTGGAAAATTTTTGCTACCTGAGGTTGATCAACACAAATTCTTAGATACGAAAAAAAAAGTAGAATCTATTAATGAAAAAATCGATAAATTGGAGTTCATTGAATTAAGAGCTTATCTTTGAAATATACTTGAGAGAGAAAAGACAAGCCACAGACTGAGATAAAATATTTGAAAATCACATATGTGATAAAGCATTTGTACCTTTATATATAAAATTCTTTCTATATAATAAACAACCAAATAAAAGTGGGCAAAAGATTTGAGCAAGCACTTCCTCATTCAGAGGGAAAATCACAGAAATAGCCACTCAACAAAAATAGTCATTAGGGAAATGCAATCAAAGCCACAATGAAATACCACTTCATACCTATTGAAATGTCTAACAATGATTATTGATCATAACAAGTATTGTCAAGGATGTGGAACACTGAAAATTTCATACAGTGTTGGTGAGAATGCAAAATCTTACAATTTCGGAAAACATTTTGGCAGTTTCTTTTTCAAAAGCTAAACATACAACTCTCTTATGAATCTGCCATCCTAAACCTAGGTATTTTTCCAAACAGAAATAAATCATTCATCAATAAAAAGAATTGGACACAAGTGCCAAAAAACTGGAAACAATTCAAATACCCATCAGAAGGTGTGTGGATAAACATAGCTGTATCCATACAGTGGAATACTACTCTATCACAAAAACAAATGAAATTTTGATATACACCATTCATGGATTAATCATCAAATCATTACGGTGAGATAGGGAATAGAGTCAATAATATTGTAACAACTTTGTATTGTGTTGGATGGTAACTGGTCTTATTGTGGTGTTCATTTCACAATGTATAAAAATATCAAATCACTATGTTGTATACCTGAACCTAATATAATGTTGGATGTTAATTATAACTCAATTAAAGTGAAAAAGATCGTTATGCTGAGAAAAAGTACAAAAAGAGTACATACTGAATGATTCCATTTATATAAAACTTTAAAAAATACAAACTAATGTATAATGACAGAAAGCAGATTAGTAGTTGCTTGGCAATGAGGATGCTGGAAGGGGCATCAAGGAAAGGTTACAAAGGGGTAGGAGGAAACTTCTGCCCATGATGAGTATGTTCACTTTTTGATTGTAGTGATGGCTTCACGGGTGTTGTATACATATGTCAAAACTAAACAAATGTTATACTTTGTGCAGTTTATTTTATATCAATTTTACCTCAATATTTAAAAAATTACTTTAATGATATTTTCTGAAGACAATACAAAAACAACTCTGAAAAAAATTTAAAGATCATTTTGGAGGTGGGGGAGAGTATTTTATCACTGGTGTTATTAAGAAATGCTATAGTATGGAGGTGATAGTAAAAATAAGAGTAGCTATCACTCAGGTTTATTCTGTTATTAAGATTCTCTGAACAATGCTCCTCTTCATTGCCTATACCAGAGGTAAACCACTGCCTCTGTCCCGTCTTTGGTAAGCCACTGCTCCACCTCCAGGTTTCTTAGACCTAATTAAGTGACTAAGGATTAAGATCTAAGAAACTGATCTAATTAACGTTGAGTTTGTGGCCTCCAGGCACCATGAGTTTAGTATGTGGGCATGCTGTCAGTGACCTTTAGGAGGTAGAGATTTTGGGTCCTTCTGAGGGCTTCATTTCCTTACAACATAGGATGACATGCAACAAATACCACTCTGAAGTATGTGGCATGGAGACGATTTCTTTTTCTGTTTTTGTAGATGGCACCGTTACGTCACTCACATCACACCTCTCTGCACCTGGGTCCATCCCTCCATACATATAGAAATGCCAAGCCCTTTTCCCCCTTTGCTATGGGTTAAAGTCTTAAGCACAGAAATTTGTCTTCAGTTCTCAGTCCTCACACAACCCTTATCCCTCATGTCTGCTTGTCTGTGAACCTGCAAGTCAGGCCTCCAGCCCTGCAGGACTCCAACTCCTCCCTTCTCACACACACCGTTTTCCCTTCCTTCTCTCCCTCCCCACCATCAGAGAACTTACAGATGCATGCAAACGCACACCACACACACACCCCTCCTTTTCACATCATTGATTTTATTTTAATCATCAGCATAAATGTACCCTTATCAGTGCACGATTTGTTCCCTTTGCCATTGACCACTTCTCCACAGCATCTTCTGTAGACACAGCAGATAGTTCTAGGTCTCTGAGCCTTGCCAGGCACAGGGCATTACTTGGAATGGTAGAATTCTCCAGCATCTCCTCTTCCTGGTCTGCTAATTTTTACTTCCATGTCTTATTCAGCTCATGGTAACAGATAAACATGTTTGGCTTATTGCTCTCTTACATTTTCCTGAAGCAGTGGTAATTATTTAAGCATATTTTTTCCTTAAAGTTCCTAGAGGGGGTATTTTTCCCATCTTATCTTCTGCACTGGGTAGGGAAACAGGGTGAGCCCAGAAGGGCACTGGTTCAGGGACAGAGAATGGGGATTGGGTGGAAAGGGGGGTTTCCATGAGGAATGTTAGCTGAAGAGAAGATTTGCTCCAGGCAAGAACAGGTAGGAGTTGTGGGTGGGATTTATGGGGAAGAAGAGGAAGACTGTGAGTGGGTTCATTTCACATTGTCACCAACTCTGGACCTGGGTTCACAGGTGGTGCTTGGCATTTGTTGTTCTTTAACTCTTCTAGCCTCTGGTGGTTTCCTCATCACCTTAGCTACGTTGAAGCCAACAGTGGCCTACCCCAGGCCTCCTGCCCTGCCTTTACATCCCCTCCTCATGACAATGAGGTGGCATACACTTCAGCTTTGTTTGGTCAGCACAGTTCTCCCTGAGTCTAAGATACATGTGAGGTGGCTTAGACATGGGAAGGTACCACTTCTGACAACATGATGAGATGGAGTGGTGTTGTGAGTCCAAGAGACTCAGGTTGGAGAAAGGAGGTTTTATTTAGCACCACCTAAAGACATTTTCCCACCTGACCTGCCACCTCTTCTCATTTTCCCAGATTCATTTCTACTTGTACACATGGCAGAGAGACGGTTCTCCTCCAAGCCATTCCCCATGGCTATCCCACTCAGCAGTTCATTCTGTAGCCTTTTACGGTTCATAATTATCTAGTATTTCAGATTTCCTTCAACTAAGATGGCCATATTTAATCTCAGTAGAGATGTGAATCATCCCATTTCCTTCCAACAAATTTCCCTTATGCATCTTTCACTTCTTGAATACTACTTGGTAAATCTATCATACTACCTCCTTTACCCAATGTCTATTTAGCTTCCCTTATTTTTCTGTTAGGAAACTATTAATAGAATCAACAACATGGATAAATCTCAAAATAATTATGTTGAGTGAAAGAAGCCAGGTAATAAAGAGTGGATACTGTATGACTCTATCTATATAAAATTCTAGAAAATGCAAACTAATCTATGGTGTCTAAAACAGCTCAGTGGTTGCCTTGGAGGAGAGGGTTTGGGAAGGATGGGTGGGGAGGCATGAGGAAATTTTAGTAATGATGGATATATTCACTAACTTGATTGTGATGATGCTTTCACAGGTGCATGCATATATCAAAACTTATCAAATTGCACATTTCAAATATGTTTATTTTATTGTATGTCAATTACTCTTCAATAAAGCTGTTATAAAAAGTCAACAAGGAATGTAATTAGCACCCCTTACACAGAATGATTCTCAGAAACATTTTAAAATATCACTCTAATCAGTATGTTGGTGAAGATTAATAAACAAAAATTTAAGAAAATGTAGCAATTTTCTCTAAATTTTTAAAATGCCTTCTTCTAAATTCTCCTTAATTTGGTTGATCAGATTTTTTAAATTACTGTTGTTGTTTTTGCATCTCTGACTTCATTTTCTTAAAAAGGAGAAATTATTCCATGGCAATAAAGTGGTTTCTCTTTCAGGTCAAATACACACTGATTTGGGCTTAAATCTCTGTTAATTGCTTACTCTTTGGTCAGACATTAAATATCGTTGTTTGACTGCAGGAAAGAAAAATCAAGTGAACATCTTAAAAAGCTGAATGATAATTAAATATAAAATAACTAAAACTTATCCCCACCCTGAAGCCAATCACTGTGTTACATTCACCCTAACCCTATTTTGCCAGTTGGATTCCTAGGACTACTTTTCTTTAATTCACTTATTGCATTTATTTATCTCTTATTTATTGAATGTCTCATGTGACAAAAGCACTCTGGTGAACATCAAATGTCCTAACTTCTAATTTTATCTTTACCACTGTGGTAGGAATACTAAAAGTTTCCTAAATTGCCTACCTCCCAATCCCCAGAACATGGGCATATATTATTTTACATGGGAAAAAAAGACTTTGCAGATGGAGTTAACATTAAGGAATTTGGGATAGAGTATCCTGGGTTATCCAGGTGGATCCAATCAAATTATATGAATCCTTAAAAGTAGAGAACATTTTCTTTCTGTGGTCAGAGGAAGGTGTGTCTACAGAATAATGGTGAGACAAGTGCAATGTTGCTGGCTTTGATGATTGAGAAAAGGTTCCTTGAGCCAAAGAATGTGTACAGCTTTTAGATATCCTGCCAAAATTTTGCTTTTAGTCTGGGGAGATCCATTTTGGACTCTGACCTGCAGAATTGTAAGATAATAAGTTCATATTGTTAAAACCAGTGTTTGTGGTAATTCATTGCAGCAGCAATAGGAAACAAATACAACCACATGTCCACTTACAGATGCTATGACCATGGACAAACCAAGGGAATAACCATGTCTGTGCTACCTGTTTCAAATATCTGTTGAATGGGCTTTGTACTAAACTTACTAAAACATTGCCAGCAAACTAATCTCCAAAATGTGTTGTAAAAAATCGAGGTCTTCCAAGAAGGGAACCAGTTAACTACTAATCATAATTTGATAAGGAAAGAGAATAGACTGACAAGAATGAAATGTGTCTTTTTTTTTCTTTCCAATGAAATATTCTGTCTTTGAATGTTGTCTTGAGATTTTGATATGCAGCTCAGAGACAGATTATAAATCTCTGAAAATAAAATGTTTAAAATTAAAATGCTAGAACAACCTTAATAATAGCAATATGAAAGCACTTTCATTATTGATTACTTTTTCGTATTAATAGCATCAGGAATCTATTGCCATTTGTCTACTAATTTCCTATGTCTAAGTGCAGCATTTGTGTTAAATAAAAGTGATAAATTGGGCAAAATATGATATAAATAGTGAATCAACATTTCAAAATTTAACTCTGTGACCAGGAAACTGAAGGAATGTGTCTTCTACTGGATTTTCTTTTTCCTCATCAATGAGCACTCCTCAGGTGACTTCTCTTAAGCTTCTGATCTTATCAGTACTTTTCAAATTTCTCTTATTTAGCTGAAATTCTGTAGGAAGATTTTTTTTCTGTCTTGTCTGAGCACCAGGCAAAGGTGAATAGGATTCAGTTGCAATGAATGAGACTTAGGGTAAATGTCGCAAAGAACTTTTCAATTTTGGAAAGGATTATAGTAAAAAATGGATGACTCTTGGTAGACTTGGAAGATAGAAATGCTTGATTGAAGTTTGGAGAAAGGTGCTATGAAAGACTCAACCTAGTCTTTTAGATCTACGGTTATGTCATTACAGGTATGGCTAAATTAAACTCAACTATGACATTTGGCTAGTATAATTGCTATGTTTTATTAAAATGGTAATGCCATGTAATAGGATCAGGGATACCTGAGATCACATTGGCATTGCATTAAATCAGTGCTCCAATAGGTGTCATAGTATAGTGAAAAACAATGGGTTTGGGGAAAGAATTTTGGTTCAGGTCTCAGAAGCATTCATTAAGTGTATCTATAAATCATTTAAACTTTTTGAGCCTCAGTGTCTTCTTCTGTAAATGGCTGTAATTCTAGTCCTCCACCAGACTCACATGTTATTGTGTAGCTGAAAATAAAGTAATAAATGTAAAGTAACACACAAGTGGTAATTGCTTTGTTTGTTGAAATCAGGTTTTAAGAATGGAGCAAAGTAAGAAATATGCAAAATAAATGAACTGGACTTATTACTAGAGTTTAATTTCTTTCTCTTAAAATGTAACAAACTGAAAGAAATATAAAGGGTCAGTCTTAGGAACTTTGAACATTTCCAAATTCAACTAGAATTAATGTCTATAGACACGGTATTGAAATTAACTTTTAGAAAAACTCATGTTCCTATGACTCGCAACTAACTTTACATGAGGTCAATTTTGAGTGATTAATTTCTAATTGAAGCAGTTTGATTTGATATGTCTACCCTTTAAAAACATTTTTAAGGAAGCCCTTGAGGCATGATGGAGTGCTTTTAACAACGTGCTTCAACATCACCTTTTGATCACATATACATATTAAGGACATTTACGATAACACAATGTTGTCACATTCTAGAGTGATTTACTAGCCTCTAATCAGAAGTCTGTGACAAATGACCTTGGTTTTCAATGAATTAAATTATCTTTTTAATTTCAATTGCAGAAAACACATTTTTAAAGAGCTTGGTACATGTCATTTGCACATTATTGGTTTTCAGAAGAACCTTAAGCAATTTGACCGCAATCTGGAAATGTAGAGATAAAAAATGATCTGTATATACCTCTGGGACACTCAAAATTTGAACAAGCTTCCATTGTTTTCACAACAGTAAATTTAGATTAAGTAAAAGGAAAATTGGACCGGCCATGCTTCAAGCCAGAAGATTTAGAAGCATATAAGTAGCAGATTTAGCTGTAGATCTATAGTTTTCCCCAGATTAAGTAAATTATAACCATTGTTATCACCATTTCCAGTTGACTTTTACCCAGCGAAAGGAATCAATGGATCAGTGCTTTTATGACTTGGATATTATTCGACTTAACTCATTCGCCTAGGAGACTTTATTCTAGACAGAGCCCAGATGAGAAGGTTGTAACTTTTCTACTACAGTACTCTTCAAATTTGAAACATTTCCAAGTAAAGATGCTTTCTTTTTATTTCAGAGGAGCCGCCTTGAAGCAAATGTAACATATTTCTTTTGGACAAGGAGGTGGTAGTTGAGGTCTTAAAGAGGAGGAAATTTGAAGGTTTCAACAATGTGTTATTATCTGCATAAGAGTCTGCATTAGAATCACCAGGAAGGCATTTTCTTAAAAAAGCAAATCATTCTAACAATTAAATTGAAGAGTGATACTAATGAAAATTGGAACTTCTCTTTCATACCCCTTGCCAAGTTCACATCATAATAAGTTTATGTTATACATTTATCTATGGTGGTAGATTATTTAAATTGCAATGCAATCTGATGGTGGTCAGATTTTCTAAGGACATTATCTACCACCTATCAAATATTATTAATGTTATTTCTCTTAAAGATAACATTGAAATGTCCTGGCAGTAAATACAGCATATATAGTGCAGTCTAAGTTTTTTTCTATATTTTCTATAGAGATTATGTTGGTAGCTTATAAAGTTGGATTACAAAATTTTCCCAAGTAGTTTTCTTATATGGCTGAAATTTAATGCTTATCACACATCCACACCTAAAATTCAGAGATGAAATGTAATGTTTACTCCCCCGTGCCAAGAGCTCAGAAATTATCCTTGTTGAATTTCAGTTCTGTCTTTCCCGCAAAATAGTTAAAGTGTGTTGTACTTTCTTCTCTGTCTCTGTCTCTATACCTCTCTCTCTCTCTTTCCCTCCATTCTGAAACACACATTAGAAATTTGTTGCATTTTATGTTTGCATAAATAAAATCGCATGTTGCTATAGGGAATCTGAACATTTTGTGAATAAAGCTCATAAAATACCACAGATTTTGCAGTTAAGTCTGTGTACTAAGGCAGTACTTACACTTGGTTTCATCTGAAGATGAAATTGTGATATACAGAATTCCCTATACACAAATTATATATTTTATTAATGTTAAAAGCTCTTTCAATAAGACTGCTTGCTGCAGCAGGTGTGTGTTTTTCACAGCACGGGTCTTTTCCTAAGCCCAAGGCTGATAGCTGTTTATCACAAAATGTCCTCTTTCAAAGTGCTTGAATGGTTAAACTTCAGCACTGCTTACCAGTCCATAAATGAAGCTGATGTATCTTCAATTACTTTTCTTCTGTTGGCAGCAGAAATATCTGTGACTGCCTGGGTTCACTTATTAGAAAGCTCTCCTGCTGCTAGAGAAAGGAACAAATGGGGGTAAATGGGCACTTCTCATAGAAATGAATTGTCATGAGATGCTTGGTACAGGGCCCTTCAAATATCAGGTGACAAAGACTGGTGTTATCAATAGCGAGCTTAATTAACTGGAGCTCACCGAGATTTCATCTTTTCTATTTTGATTGATTCGTAGCAGCTAACTGGATTTAAGTTCCCAGAATCAGAGTTTAGGATTATGCCAGGAGCTCCCAAGCTTGGGACAGAAAGTCATAGTCTCTTGTAGAAGAGGAAATGGGAAATGGAGATTATAAGGCAATGAATTGTAAGTAAATTAATTGTTAATTACCCTAAAGAAGGAGTTATTTTATGAATCACGTTTTGACCCATGTAGGTATCTGCATTACGTATAGACAGCTAATTTTTGTTCTTATTATGTGGGTACATTTTTTTTGCTGTTTCTTTTTTTCCTTAAGTGGTAAATTTCTGAAATAATATTGAGGTCACATAAATATTATATAGTATACAAAATACTACTCTATCACATTGAAAACTTGAGCTAATGAAGCTCCACCATAATACAGAGAATAAGCTTATTCACAAAGGATTGTGGTCCTGATCAGGTGTCATCCTCTATAGACAGAAAACTGGGCTCCAAGGAAACACACTTGTCCTGGGAGAAACGTGACTCCCCAGCCTGCAGTGTCAGAATTCAAATTAGTATTTTGTGTAATCTAGAGAAAATAACTGACACCCATAAGTCGGCATCAAAGGCAGGATGCACAGGTGTGTATTTTTAAGGTGATTTTCAATCAATTTTAATCAGCACTCCCAGAACATTTCCAAAGTACATCATTATTAAATGCATCCATATAGGCAGCAACATAATTTACATATTCCTGTAGTTACCTTCTTATGCACTGCATCAATCTTATAAAAGCATTTGAGAGCTGAGAGAGTAGAGGGTCAGAGATTGAGTGACCTTGAGTGTTGCCCTGAAATAGTAATCTTTTGTTGTTAGAACAGGAACTTAATGGATGTACAACTGCATGGATTTGATGGGGTTTTGCTTGTTATTTCTAATAGAACAAGTGAGATACATAGTCTATAGAGTTCTAAAGGTTGTGTGAGTTTTTTAAAACAATATTTAAACTATTTAAGCACTATAGCACTATTGATGGATTTGAAATCAAACAAGGAATAAATCAACGCAAGCTTCCACCTCCCCAATAAGCCATAATTTCCCATTGATCCAAATCTCCTTTTAGTTCTTATAAGCATGTATATCCAATGTTATACATTTAATAATAAACACTGACATTTATTGGGTCTTTACCATGTGCACCATCCATGTTTTGACTAATTTAATCTTCACAACACCCCTATGAGATAGGTAATTACTATATTATACCATTTTACAAGTGACGTGAGTTCAGAAATATGTTAAGTCTACTTCCTTACACAAGGCCATTAAGTATCCTGCCCAATGTCATATAACACTAGGAAGAGGCAGAGTAAGAATTTAATCAGGCAATTTGACTCCACAGTCTGCATGCTTAATCATTATGCTATTCCATCATTATAGTATAGATACCAGTTAACATGACCTTACATTTAATAAAGAGTTTTCTTGGAAAAGCAATGTAGTCACCATGTTTTTTTGCAAATGTCCACTGTGTTTAGCATGCGCATGGGTGCTATGGGGATATGGACAAACGTAGAGGGGAAAGTATCAACCTTCATGGAACTTTTCATTGATGATAGTGCATTATCCCAAGGTAAACTACTTTCAGGCCATGTCTCTGTGAGCTTAATTGATTTTGGAAACAGTGATTAATGAACTAATTTTTAGTTTACTGATTATGTTATAGAATGGTTACCTTTTAAAAAAATTATTTGCTTCCTTCACTGCTCCATAAGGTAACTGAGGGCAGGAACCAGGTTGTTTCATCACTGAATCTTCAATTACAGTTCCTTACAAACATTAGGAGCTCAATAAAGGTTGTTTATGTAACATAAAGGGTGTTTACAAGAAGTTTATCTCTCTGCCTCCAGTGTGGTCCACTCATGGCTCCCAGTCAAATGATAGGACTCTGAATCAAATGGCATTGGAACATTTTGAAAGTCTGCAACTTTTTATTCACCCAGACATTCAATGCAGTTCAATTTCATAGATAATGATTGAATATCTACATTGTGCTTACCACTCAGGTCAGAGTATGAAGACACCTTATAAACAGTAAGGTAATATGTAAATAGAAAGGATTATCATAAGGCAATCTACAAGGGACCGTATCCTTGCCTTAATTAGCTCTTCACAGTTGGATAAACAATGACCCTCCCACTTGTCAACTTAGTATAAACTCAGTCTCTAGGTCAATATGACTAAATCGGGATGTAGAGCAGCAGCCTTGCCACTACAGTTTGCTGGAATAAGGTTGAGCATAAGTCCTCCTTAAATGTGGGATCAGTGCCTCCAGAGGTAGACTTCTGATACCTTTGTTGCCCTTAGGTCCCAGTGTAACTTCACCTACCTTACAGTACCCAACACTATGGCATAATGGTCCAGGAAAGAAGTCTGAGCTTGAATCCAGGGCTCAGACTCTTGGACTGTCTACCTGAGCTACATTGCTGACCTTATTGCTTCAAATTCCAGTCCTCCTTAGTGGGTGGATTTCAGGGAAAGCCTTGACTTTCCCTCCTTCTCTACAATGTTTCTGAGAATGGACTATAAGCTTCATACTGATATCAAATTATTTCACTTTGTGAAGTATTGAAGTTATGACTAAAACACTATTCCACTCATAGGAGGTATACAATCTAGTGAGTAATTAAAACAGTTTATAGAAAGTGACGTCTTCATTCACTGATTGATTCTGAAAATGCGTACTGAGTACTTGAGAAGGAAGTACTGTGGCAGCCCCCATAGGAGGAGATGTTTGCCAAGAGTGTCAGGGAATCATTTCTTTAGAAGATCAGATTGCCATATGGGTGAAGGGAAGAGGGAAGTTATGCCTGTCCTAAAATGCCATTACAGAGATTTACACACCAATGCCAAAGCCTTCAGGGTAAAGAATATCTATGTTACAGCACATGTAGAAATCTGTTCATTTTCAGTGTGACAAAACTGTCTCCAAATAGCCAGATGATCACAGATAGGCTGTAAAACATTCATTATCAACTCAAGGTTCAACAGAGTTTGCATTATTAATTGCCACCTGTCCAAGTTCGCATGGCATCTGATTTGTGCAAAATTAGCATGACTACTTGCAAATGGAAACACCTATTCATGAGCACTGTATATTTTCCCTTAGTTGAAAATAGGGTACCCATATGCATTCTTCCTGATATATCTTATTGGCATGTTGAACATCTTAAAAAATCATTGCTGTACAGTGCCTCAATTCATTAACAACTTCATTGATGCAACATTTAATTAATAATCAAGTCACTTTTATTACGTTTTTTGTAAATGAATTTGATGCACTGCTTGTATTCAAATGTCCAATGACAGCAATAAAACAATTGGCCTGGAAACTGGCTGTTTTAGAAGGTTTTAGCATTTGAGCTCAGACATATGTTAAATCTACTTCCTTACACAATATGTCAAGATTTCTTGATTTTGAACTGTGATATTTATTTGATATTTTAGCTATTATCTCCCTTGGGTGTACAATGAAGATTTATAAAGAAACGTAGGAGAACAGAGACTAGATTGGCAGATATTATAACATTTCTAGTTCTGAGTTACTAGTGAATCTTTGCTACAATATAATTGCACCATACAACTTCAAGGCAAGGACAGATGTGGAAATTTTTGCTGTCATCATGTAGTTCTCATTTTACTAAGGAGGAAGCTGAAGCCAAGAGATGTCACGTACATTGCTCAGGGTCACAGGGCTAGGTAGTAGCAGAATTGAAATTGGAACTCAGGTTATCATTTCTAAAGCTACTTCTCTTTTCACTTTAGTATAAAATAGGCTTGTATTAGAGCTCATTGGGAATTTACTCAGAAGGAACTCATTATTAGGTGGCTTTTCATGATGTGAACCTGGAAAATGATTTACGAAGTCTTATAAATTTAGAAGGGGTGTGTGTGTGTGTGAGATGGCACTACATTCTTGAATAATTGTATGTGTAATGATAGAACCAAATTATAATAAGCCTTCCACATGGAGCCAACTGCAGATCTTTTTTGGATTTTTTAGATATTAGACCTTAGAGCTAAAAGAACTTTGGGTCAGTGGTTCCTAATCTCTCAGGGGTTAAGGACCTCTTTGAGTGTCAGAGAAAAGCTTTCTCCTCATGAAAATGCATATGCTCACAAAATTGTGTATATTACATCCAGGGGTTCCTGGAGCCACAGTAACTCAGGATGAGCTCCTTTCACACTTTCTCATTTGCAAAATGGGTGTGTGTGGGGGGGGAGGTTAGATCCTGCTTTATAAGGTACCTGCTCCAACTCCTGTACTTTATACAGAGGAGGATACATCTAAATAGAGAGGGGGAGAGACTTCCAAAGTTCACACACTCTGCCCCTAATTTGTAGAGTTTAGGCTACTGTTCTTTCCACTTAACCAATTCATTGCAGTATTTCTTTTGTCTTTTTCTGCAGAAGATGATATGTGAGTGAAATACTATAATATTTGCTTATATATACTAGATCATGCTTTCACTGCAAAGCTTTGAGACACTAATTTTTATTCATAACTGCTAAGGCATACCTTCAAGAAAAGTTCCATATATAAAAAGCATCCAGGGCTTCCCTGGTGGCACAGTGGTTGAGAGTCCACCTGCCGATGCAGGGGACGCGGGTTCGTGCCCTGGTCCGGGAAGATCCCACATGCCGCAGAGCGGCTGGGCCCATGAGCCATGGCTGCTGAGCCTGCGCGTCCGGAGCCTGTGCTCCACAACGGGAGAGGCCACAGCAGTGAGAGGTCCACGTACTGCAAAAAAAAGAAAAAGCATCCATAACAGGAGCTTGTGTTATAAAGAATACTGAATTTAGGGCTTCACACAGATCCTAATTGCAAGGTGTAATTGTTTATATACTCCTTGCTGCTAGGTAAGGAAACAGCCGCTGAGACTGGCACTACGAGATAGCTTTCTTTCACAGAATATCATTCCTGCCATTATTGTATAAAGATAATTACAAGTGGTTTAGTCTTTGTCTCCAATGGTTAGCTTGACAATTATAAAATTAGTGTACTTTTTAGATGACATACTTAGTTGCATAATTGTCACAATTATCCAAATTACTTCCCATAAAGGCAGAAAAGTGCACGTGTTCTGAAATTCATCATTTGGATTATTGATGTCGTGCCTGGTTGCCCCTCACATCCATTTGTCGAACAGCTTTGCAAAGGCTTTGCCTTGACAGAGAGATCAACAAAGCACCATGACCACATGCTTGACTGGGGCACAGAGGGAACTGTTTCATATGGCACTGCAGAGTTAACCACTCAGAATGCATTGTCCCTGGTTTAATAGGCTTCTGGCCAATCCATAAGGAAAAAAAGGCAGGAGGGGGACTGAGAACACTTAGCAGAGATGCAGCAGTGCTGAGAAGCACCTGCAACCCTGAGAATCTACCCTCTGCATAACCCTGAAAGCCAGTTAGCAGTCCTGCAAACATAAGAAACTAAGGACACCTGCCTTTCCAATCATTATTTTTTTACTTTTGTGATGAAAGCGTAAAGTACAAATGTTACGAATTTAAATATTGATATTCACATTCTTTCCCCATCGTAGACAGAAAACCCTTTGATTTTGCTCTAAGCAGGAAATAACTATTGCAGTAGAGACCCATGTAGGCTGATGCTTCCCCTCTCATCACATCTTACAGTGTTCCACTGAAGTGATCTTCCTAATGGCATCTGATCAGTTTATGCTCCAGCTCACAAACCTCTGTTTGCACTCTCTTGCTACTCTATCACTTACAAGATTAAGTGCATTTTCCTTAGCTTGGCAAACAAGATCTTTCATGATCTGACTTCCTTCCCAAATGCATCCTCACCTGCTCCCCTACATAGGTAACCTACACTGGAGCTCACTGAGCTATCTGAAGTGTCACCTGTCATGCCAGGCTCTTGCTTCCTTTCTTCTTAATTTTCTGTCCTGTGTGCTAGAATTGCCATCTCTTCCTCGGCCATGTAAAACCCATTGCACAGGACTGCATATTATTGAAGACTTCCCTAACATGTTCCTTCCCCTATGACAGAGTTAATTAATCTGCTTTATGTTCATCAGTACATAGAGGGCTTTGGTATGGCACACACCAAGTGGTAGTGCAGCTTATGCGTATTTCTTTCTCTATTAGACCCAAGGTCAGGAAATGTGTTTTGTTTAACTTCGTTTTCTTTATCTAGGCCACCAGACTCATACTTTAAAAAAGTTGGTGATAGTAGAATAATTAGTGTTTGATAAGTCAGCCAAAATAGCTTGATCATTTTTTATAATTCCACCTGTTCCTTGATGGTTTTATTGCTTTAAGTGGTACAACAGAATAATATCCAGTCCTAAAAATGCAGATGCCTCAGACTCAGCCCCCAGAGATTAGATTTCAATTAGCCTGGGGTGGGGCTCAGATATCAGAATTTTTTAAAAGCTCCTCAGGGTATTGAAATATGCAGCCAGGGTCAAGAATCAGTTGTGTAGAAGCTGGAATTGACAGTTGAATCAATGTCAACAGTTTCTACTTGTCCTTCATTGGAAAGGATTGTTTCTTTAGAATATTTACTTACATTGAGCACTTTTCATATCTTATATGCACATTACATACTCTCACATACACTTTACATATAATACATTACATATTTTATCATTATATATATCCATTAGGTGCCATTTGATAGATGAGCTGGCCATGGCAGCGGGCATCTGTAGTACTAATTAGAGCTGAGTTTGAACATGTAGCAATGTGTTGGGCTTCACTCTGCAGGCCTGCAAGCCCTGTACTTGCCCAGCCTCAAGACTGAAGAAAGAACCCGGAGTCAGTGACAGAGACATCCGTGATTTAATGGATAGGGGATATTACACGTCTGAAGCAAGATCCTGGAGTGACATTCCCCCTGCTCCCCCGTGTGCTGCAGAAGATGGGAAGGACATGGCAGCAGTGTTCGCTCCCTGGGGCAGGGTGAGGTTACCAGTTATAAGGGGAATTGACATCAGGTTGGCTCATCCATTACCAGGGAAACCAGCAGAGGGGCATGCCCCTCACAGCCCCTTTGATAAGCTATCATGGTGGAGATAGTTCTGATCTAAAGATTAGAATAGTCACTAGCTAGGGCCTGGGGCAAGTATGTAGGTCAGCCATGTGCACAGGCTGTAGATGAAGCAGGCACTGGTCGGGCAGGGGATGTACAGAGAGCAAGAGAACAGCCATCTTGGGTAGCCTGACCATACACAATGGTTTCTAGTGATCCATCTGGTTTGGACATGGGTACAAAAAAAATAGGGTCTAACCCAGGGATTCTAAATAAGTTTCACCTCAGCAGCTGCTTGGAGATCTGAGCTGTGAAGGCTCCTTAGAATTCAAGAGGGCTCAACAGGAAAGAGTGCTTTGATACTAGCGTCAACTAGGCATAATGCCATAGTCCTGGGCTGGGACAGTAAATCGACACGTGTGTGTAGGTACTTTAAATGTTTCTCCAGATATTTGTTTTTTCAGAAGTCTTTTCACCATCCAGCCAATGGAAACTGATGCATTCATCAGTGACCTGGAACGGAGCTTGACTCAACAACCTGTGCTGAGGTATCGAATAGCTTTTGCAAATTAATGTCATGTAGCTCATGGCTGCAAGAAGTTTGTCTCTTATTTCCAGAAAGGCTGAGAACTGAAGGTTATATCACATCTCTTCATGACTCCCGCTGAAAGTAGGTTTGGTGGTATTGCTGAAGCAGCTGAAACCACCACAGTTTGGAGATGTCTTAGGTATAGATAGGAATTTGCCTGCCAGTAAAAATATTATAAGACCTCTTTGTCTCTAAGAGAGAACACATATTGCCCCTTCTTTCACTGCCTACGAAAAAAGAAAACTGATCTATAAAATGAAATTGGATCTGTGCACTTCTGAGATCCATTCCTATCTGATTTATGCCTTCTGTACACACTGGAATATGGGAGTAAGATATAAATTTCTCAGGTATTCTAATAAATTTCCCCTCTCATCATTTAAGACTAGTCCTACTGCTGGGAGAATACATTCTCTTAAAGGGCATCTAACACTAATCTTCCACTGCATATTGGAAACTATAATCCTAGGGTTTGTTAGCATTTTTCCAACCTTTGTGATACCTCTCTGAAAGGCAGTATAAGAGATTATATTTATTTCTTTGATTGCAAAATATTATGAGTTGTAAGGAGTAAAACTAACTTAGTCAAAGATTTGGGGGCAAAAATAAAAGCAGTGACACTACATATACACATTAAGTTTATAGCATAACTCAATTCAGAAACATTAAAGTGTAAAAAAGATATAGATATACTTAGAATCAAAGAAATATTGAAGTATCATCTTCTTGCCTTTATATAGACATTAGAGTTTACTGAGAATTTCTGCAGTTTCCATTTCATGAGATCTTTAAGTAGAAATCTGGGGAGTTGGGCTCAGAGGGGGAAAAGAAACACTCATACCAATGGGAGTGAGGAGAAGGGATCAGGAAGAAGGGTCTGGGGCACATGACTGCTGATGTCCTTCTTCACGTGGACTTTTCTCCCTGGATCCTCCCTGCCATCAGTTCTAAAGCTGCATGCTGATGAAGGAAGCCAGAAACACCTGGAAGATTCTCCTGAGAATCCTTCCAGAGGAACTTTTTGGCACATATGAGTGCTAGAGTCACTTGTTCTAGTGAAAGTCAGGATGATTAAATGTGGGGATAAAAAATGACGTTTTGTTTTTTAGAAGTTTTATTACACTGTTTTTTTGCTGTTTTCTTTTTAACTAAATGGAAAAGGGAATCATGATTAGTCAAGTAGTGATATTATGAGCATATGATGGATATTCTCCACAGAGTACAGTAAATTTTCTTTAAAATGGTATATTGCTTTTACCATCAGGTCAATAATGTTGGACAGTAAATTAAATAGAGAAAATAATTTAATATCTTACTTTAGACAAAATAATAACAGATGTATTTTTCAGTGCAAACTAATGACTTCCAATTTTTGAATCCTTCCTGCTATAGAAATAAAAATATAGGAAAAATATTCATTATGACCTTTTTTATATTTAAATATTGAATTCATTTATTTAGGTTTATTGGAAGGAGTACTGATATGACTACATTTCCTCCAGTGTTTAATCGTGCTTATTGAACAGATTTCTATTTACTCAATTTGAATTGCCCAAATATATATATATATATATATATTTTTTTATTGTGGTAAGAACACTTAACATGAGATCTGTCCTCTTAACAATTTTGAAATGCATAATACAGTATTGTTAACTTTTGACACCATGTTGTACAGCAGGTCTGTAGAACTTATTCATCTTGCATACCTAAAACTTTATACCCATTGAGCAAGAACACCCCATTTTCCCCTCCCTCCAGCAACTCAAGATGACCACTCTACTCTCTGCTTCTATGAGTTTGACTATTTTAGATTTCTCATATAAGTGAAATCATGCAATATTTTTCCTCCTGTGAGTTGCTTATTTCACTTTAATGCCTTTCAGATTCACCCATGTTATTGCATATGGCAGCCTGGTTTTGAAGGCTGAATAATATTCCATTGTGTATGTGTATTCACTTTTTTGTATCCATTCATCTGTTGATAGATATTTAGTTAGTTTCTATATCTTGGCCAATGTGAATAATGCTGCAATGAACATAGAAATGCAGATATCTCTTCAAGATACTGATTTAAAATTCTTTTGTATGTATACTGAGGAGTGGGATTTCTGGATCATATTTTAGTTCTATTTTTAATTTTTGAGGAATCTCCATACTGTTTTCCATAGCAGCTGTGCCATTTTGCATGCCTGCCAACAGTGCACAAGAGTTCCCTTTTTGCCCTATCCTCACCAACACTTGTTATCAGGTGTGAGGCGATATCTTATTATGGTTTTGATTTTCATTTCCCTGATGATTAGTGATGTGGACCCCCTTTCATACACATGTGGGCCATTTGTATGTCTTCTTTATTCTGCTCCTTTGCCCATTTTTTAATCAGGTTAGCTGCTTTTTTTCTTTTGAGTTGCATGGGTACCTTATATATTGGGGGTATTAATCCCTTATCATGTATATGGTTTGCAAATATTTTCTCCCATCTGTAAGTTGCCTTTTCACTCTGTTTATCAATTGTTTCCTTTACAATGCAGAAGCTTTTCAGTTCCACGTAGTCCCACTTGTCTATTTGTTGTTGTTGTTCAACACTTGTTTATAACAGGGGCGGAGCGGGCGCACGTTAGCGTGAGGCACGTTAGCGTGAGACAGCACGAGACCATTAGCGCGAGAGCCTGAGCGCTTCGTGCGAGAGGTGCTGCTCCGCTCACAACCTGGCAGGGGAGAGTGTGGTGAGAGGCGGATCGGCCGTCTCCTCGGAGCCCTCCAGGCTCTCGGGCCTTGGGCCGGCGGGCAAGCTGAGGGGCCCCGGGACAGGCTGAGGACTGTGTCCCGCAGAGCTCCAGAGCCCTCGCCACGGCTGCGCACTGGCCGGGCCCAGGCCTGCAAGCAGTGGCGAACCTCTCCGCATCCCCACCTCCGCGACGTAATGGCGTCTGTCTCCATGGCTCGCCGACTATAGAGGCCTCAGCAACTGGAGTATACGGGACCCTGCCATTAAGGTAACAGCTTCAACCAGCTTCAGTCTCTCAGTTCAAGTTTCAAAACTTGGTTCAGCTTAGATCAGTTGTCCACCCCTAGGACGTGGTTAGAGGTCAGGGTTAAGTGGCCAGGACATTGAATGTCATTACTTCAGCCACCCGTCTCCTTGCATTGCTCTGCAGTAAACATTTCTCTGCGCCTCACTCTGACATTTTGGTACTATTTGGCCTCACTGTGTTACCGAGTCCAAGCTCCCTCTGCTCACCGCAGGACAGGCCAATGAATCAGAGACGAGATGTTGAGGCACGGAAGACGACTTTATTTGGAAAGCCAGCAGCCGGAGAAGGTGGCAGACTAAAGTCTCAAAATAACCATCTTATCAGGGTCTGGATGCCAGTTTCTTTTATAGCACAGAGAGGGGGAGGAGATGAGGAAGTAAAGTAAAAAGGCCGTAAGTTTTGCAGGTATCCCCTGGAATGGCCAGCCTCGGGGAGGGGATGTGTTAACTTCTTCTTTATTGCAGCCATCCACAGGAGGACAGGGTCCAGATGTTTCCCTGAACAAAGGCACTTTGGTTTAACATTCAGGCAGAGGGGCAGGGTTCCCCGAGCCAGGCCATTATGTATAGACAGTGTCCTTTTAGTGAACCAAAGCAGCGGAAAGCAAAGTTTAAAATTAAAGAAACAGATCCAACATGTAGTCAGATTTGTCTCTTCCCTGGTACAACTGTGCGTGGGGCACATGGACTTTAATAACATCTTGGCTTTCATATCCCCATCTCCTGAGAAAGATATTGAGTCAGAGACCTTTCCCTAGATCTTCTCATATAGCAAACCTTGGGTTCTCCTATGCAGAAAGAAACCAGTGATTACTCCATATACAGCTGCAGTAGTCTAAAATTAGCTGAAATTGATTATTCCATTCTCATTTACTGAAGTTTCCTGTCTTAGGCTGCTATAACAAAGTACCATAGACTGAGTGGCTTAAATAACCAGACATTTAATATTTCTCACAGTACTTGAGGTTCTTGGCTTACGGATGTCCACATCATCTTGCTGTATTCTCACATGGCAGAGAAAGAGGGCTCTTGGATTCTTCCCTCTTCTTACAAGGTATTAATTCCATCATGAGAGCACTCTCATGACCGCATCTAAACCTAATTATATCCCAAATGCCCCATAGTAATAATGGTAATGCCCCATAGGTAGTAGTTATATCCACATACTATCACATTGGAGGTTACAGCTTCAAAATATGAATTTTGGGAGGACACAATTCACTCCATAGCAATTCCTAAGTAAACTATCCGCTGGCCAGGAGAACCAGCCCACTTTTATAGTATGCAATGTTCTTCATTCACCAGGGACTCAAACTAGACTTCTCTATTTTCTTGATTTTATTTCATGTATTAAACTGAAGTTGTGTCCTAATTAAAATGTGGTAGTAGGTAGACAATAAATATAGAAATTATGACTTCTTTTTCTTTCTTTTAATTAACACAGAAATATTTTATAAATTATTTGTTGGTGAGCTTTTGATTCAATACTTTCTTGAAAAATAATTCTCTTGTTGTTATGGAAAACCAGAAAGAGACTGATCTGCAGCAGTCATTGTATATTATCTATTATTGTGAAACAAATTACTTCAAAACAGTGGCTTAAAATATTAAGCTATTATTGCCTGCTTTCTGTGAATTAGGAATCTGAGAGTGGCTTATTTCGGTGCCTCTTGTTCAAGGTCTCTCATGAGATTACAATCAAGTCTTATACTAGATGCAGTCTCATCTGAAGGCTTGTTGGGAGTGGGGGCAGATAATTTACTTCCAACTCACTTATGTAGTTTTCAGCAGGTCTTGGTCCCTTGCTTGTGAGCCTCCTCAAAGGATTGCCTCAAGGCATAGCAGGTAGCTATTATCAAGGCAATTACTGCAGGACACAGTGAGAGAAAGCTTCCAAGATGGAAATCACAGTCTTTTTATAACCAAAACGGCCAATAAACACATGAAAAAATACTCAGCATCATAAGCCATTTGTGAAATTCAAATCAAAATCACAATGAGATACAACTTCACACCCATTAGTATGGCTAAAATTTAAAAAATAGAGAGAGAGAAAGAGAGAGAGACTATAGTAAGTGTTGGTGAGGGTTTGGGGCAATTGGAACCATTGCTGGTGGGAATGTAAAATGGTATGACCACTGTGGAAGACATTTTGACATTCCTTAAGAAAGTTAAACATAGAATTTTCGTATGACCCAGCAATTCCACATCTAAGTATACATGCAAGATAATTAAAAACATGTTCACAGGAAAAATTGTACATGAATATTCATAGAAGCATTATTCGTAGCAGCCAAGAAGTGGAAACCACCCAGATGTCCATCAGTTGATTAAACAATAAACATATGTTTGTATTTCCATTCAATGAAATATTACTTACCCCCCAAATGAATGAAGTACTGATAAATATTATAACATGCACTAAGAGAAAAAAATCCTAGGTTAATTAAAAGAAACTAGGCATGCATATCCTATCATTTAATTTATATTAAATTTCAAAAATAGGAAAATCCATTAAATCAGAAAGTTGATTAGTGTTTGCCATGGGCTGGAGGAGGAGGAGATAGAGAGTGACTGCTAATGGGTATAGATTTTCTCTTGGGGTGGTGAATATGTACTGGAATTACATAGTGGTGATGGTTGTATAACTCTATGAATATATTAACACTTGGTGAATTATACACCCTAAAAAGGTGAATTTTATATTTGTGAACTATATCTCAATAAAGCTATCAGTAAATAAAAGTGAACAAAAATGACTATGAATGCAATCATGAGTCTACTACAGACTCCAAAAGAAGAGATGAGTAAGAAACATCAGAATGATGTTTATTTTTTAGTGAACGTAAGTATGGGTGGTATAGTTGCTGATCCCAGGATAATTCCAGTAAATATACATAATCATAGAGAGAATGATTAGAGATTGAGGTGTAGTCTGGTTTAGATTAGCTTCTTTTTTTTTCAGAAAAAAATTGGATTGATTTTGGATCTTGATAAATTGATAATAAAGTTAATCTACAACAGTGTTTGTCAGCCTTGCCACTATTGACATTTTGGGTCATATAATTCTTCATCATAGGGGACTGTCCTGTTCCTTGTAGGACTTTAGCCACATCCTTGGCCTCTACCCACCAAATACCAGTAGCCACCTCTATCCACCAGATACCAGTAGCCATCCGTCACAGTCGTAACCATCAAAAATGCCCCTAGACAGTGCTTAATGTCCCCTGGATGGCAAAATTGCCCCTTTGAGAACCACTGATTTTTTTTTTTTTTTTTTTTTTTTTGTGGTACATGGGCCTCTCACTGTTGTGGCCTCTCCCGTTATGGAGCACAGGCTCCGGACGCACAGGCTCAGCGGCCATGGCTCACGAGCCCAGCTGCTCCACGGCATGTGGGATCCTCCTGGACCGGGGCACGAACCCGTGTCCCCTGCATCGGCAGGTGGACTCTCAACCACTGCGCCACCAGGGAAGCCCGAGAACCACTGATTTTAAACTTTTTTTTATTAAGGTATAGTTGATTTACAATATTATATTAGTTTCAGGTGAACAACATAGTGATTCAAAATTTTATAGATTATACTCTATAGTTATTATAAAATATTGGCTATATTCCCCATGTTATACAGCATATCCTTATAGCTTACGTATTTTATACATAGTAGTTTGTACCTCTTAATCCCCTATACCTCTTGCGCCCCTTCCCCCACCCCTCTCCCAACTGGTAATCACTAGTTTGTTCTCTACATCTGAAAGACTTTTCTTTTTTGTTATATTTGCTAGTATGTTTTATTTTTTAGATTCCACATACAAGTAATAACACACAGATTTGTCTTTTTCTGTCTGATTTATTTCACTAAGCATAATACCTTCCAGGCCCATCCATGTTGTTGCAAATGGCAAAATTTCATTCTTTTTTTCTTTTCTTTTCTTTTTGCGGTACATGGGCCTCTCACTGTTGTGGCCTGTCCCGTTGCGGAGCACAGGCTCTGGATGCGCAGGCTCAGCGGCCATGGCTCACAGGCTTAGCTGCTCCGTGGCATGTGGGATCTTCCTGGACCGGGGCATGAACCTGTGTCCCCTGCATCGGCAGGTGGATTCTCAACCACTGCACCACCAGGGAAGCCCGTCATTCTTTTTTTATGGCTGAGTAGTATTCCACTGTGTGTGTGTGTGTGTGTGTGTGTGTGTGTCTATATATATCTTCTTTATCCATTCATCTGTTGATGGACACTTAGGTTGCTTCCATATCTTAACTATTGTAAATAATGCTGCTGTGAATGCTGGGATGCATGTACCTTTTTGAAGTAGTGTTTTCATTTTCTTCAGACATATACCCAGGAGTGGAATTGCTGTATCATATGGTAGTTCTACTTTTAGTTTTTTGAGGAACCTCCATACTGTTTTCCACAGTGGCTGCACCAATTTATGTTCCAACCAACAGTGGAAGAGGGTTTCCTTTTCTCTACAACCTTGTCACCATTTGTTATTTGTGGTCTTTTTGTTGATAGCCATTCTGACAGGTGGGGGGTGATATCTTATTGTGGTTTTGACTTGCATTTATTTGATGATTAGTGATGTTGAACATTTTTTCAGGTGCCTGTTGGCCATCTGTATGTCTTCTTTGAGAAAACATTTATTCAGGTCTTTTGCCCATTTTTATTAGGGTTGCTTGTTTTATTTTGAGGTATATGAGTTGTTTATATATTTTGGATATTAACCCCTTATTGGTCATATCATTTGCAAGTATGTTCTCCCAATAAGTAAGTTGCCTTTTCATATTGTCAGTGGTTTCCTTTGCTGTGCAAAAGCTTTTATATTTAATTAGACTCCATGTCTTTATACTTGCTTTTGTTTGCTTTGCCTTAGAAAACAGATCCAAAAAAACATTACTAGGATTTACATCAAAGAGTGTTCTGCCTATGTTCTCTTCTAATAGTTTTATTGTTTCAGGTCTTACATTTGGGTTTTTAATCAATTTTGAGTTCATTTTTGTATATGGTGTGAGAAAATGTTCTACTTTCATTGTTTTACATGTAGCTGTCCAGTTTTCCCAGTACCACTTATTGAGGAGACTGTCTTTTCTCCATTGTATATTTTTGCCTCCTTTGTCATAGATTAATTGACCATAAGTGTATGTGTTTATTTCTGGGCTCTCTAATCTGTTTCATTGATCTATGTGTCTGTTTTTGTGCCAGTACCACACAGTTTGATTACTGTAGCTTTGTAGTATAGTCTACAGTCATGGGGCATCATACCTACAGCTCTGTTCTTCTTTCTCAAGACTATTTTGGCTCTTCAGGGTCATTTGTGTTTCCATATAAATTTTAAAATTATTTTTTCCAGCTTCATGAAAAATGCCATTGGCATTTTGACAGGAATTGCATTGAATTTGTAGACTGCCTTGGGTTGTATGGTCATTTTAACAATATTAATTCTTCTAATCTATGAACACAGTGTATCTTTCCATCTGTGTCATCTTCCATTTCTTTTATCAGTGTCTTACAGTTTTCCAATTACAGTTCTTTTACATCCTTAGGTAGGTTTATTCATAGGTATTTTATTCTTTTTGATGCAATTGTAAATGGGATTGTTTCCTTAATTTCTCTTTCTGGTGCCTTTCCACTGGTATGTGGACCTGGGTCTCAGGATCTCTGGCTGCAGGGCCCTGGGGGTCCCAGGTCTAGTGCCTGCTGTACTGTATGGGGCAGTGTCCTGGGCCCTCTGGTGGGCAGGGCCATGTCCAGGGGTGGCTGTGGGCTCAGGGTGTCTTTAAGGCAGCCTGTCTGCTGGTGGGTGAGGCTGTGTCCCTGTCCAGTTAGTTGCTTGGTCTGAGGCATTCCAGTGCCTACAGGCTGATGGGCAATGGCAGGGCTGGGTTGTGAGGCTAATAAGCTAGAGGTAGGATTCCAAAATGTCACCTACTGGCACTAGTGTCCCCATGGTAGAATGAGCTCCCCAAAATGGCTCCCACCAGTGTCTATGTCCACAGGGTGAGCTCCAGTTGCCTCCTGCCTCTCTGCTAGATTTTTCGAGATCAGCAGGTAAGTCAGACCCAGGCCTCTTTAAAATGACTGCTTCTGCCCTGGGTCCCAGAGCCTGTGAGATTTTGTGTGCACTCTTTAAGAGTGGACTCTCTATTCCCCCAGCCCTCTGTCTCTCTGGAAAGTAAGCCGTGCTGGCCTTCAAAGCCAAGTATTCTGGGGGCTCACCTTCCCAGTGTAGGACCCTCCTCCCCCTGGGCTGGAGAGCCCACTGTGGGGATTAGACCCCTCACTCCTTGGGAAGAACATATGAAATTGTAATTATCCTCCCATTTGTGCATTGCCCACCTAGCAGTATGGGTCTTGACTCTACCACGTCTCTGCCCCTCCTACCTGTGTTGTTGTGGTATCTTCTTTATATCTTTAGTTATAGAAGGTCTTTTATGATAAGTTCTGGTCGTTTTCATTGATAGTTGTTCTGTAAATACTTGTAATTTTGTAGCTTTTTTTTTTTTTTGGCTGTATGTGGGCCTCTCACTGTTGTGGCCTTTCCCGTTGCGGAGCACAGGCTCCGGACACGCAGGCTCAGCGGCCACGGCTCACGGGCCCAGCCGCTCCAAGGCACGCGGGATCCTCCCGGACCGGGGCACGAACCCGCGTGCCCTGCATCGGCAGGTGGACTCTCAACCACTGCGCCGCCAGGGAAGCCCAATACTTGTAATTTTGGTGTGCCTGTGAGAGGAGGTGAGCTCAGTTTCTTTCTACTCTACCATCTTTTACTTCTAAAAGATTAATTTCTTGTTCTTAACTTCTTTTCTGAAAAGCTCATGGATAAAACTAGTGGGAACCGGCTCTGCACATCCTTGCTGCTTCTTGCTGAGAGGATGCATTATTTCTTCTTATGTAATATATTGGTGCCTGATTAAGATGCAGATCTGGAAGTAGCAATGGCTCCCACTTCTTAAACTTTAAGTTTCTTAGGTCATTGCTGGTTCTTCTCTGGGATTGTTTTTTCTCATAAAAATAAACAACACAAGCCTACTGGTTCTACAGTGCTGGCCATCACCATCACCTGCATGTTTTGCAAACATGACTCTGAGCCCTTAAGCTCTCTTCTCTGGCAGGCTTGCATACTATAACATTGTGGTTTCTATTCATTTACTCAGTGTTCACTGCTTTTATCTAACTCACCTTATTTTAATCAAAAATCTTAACATCAAGTAGTGCTGTAGTCAGAATGAATGCTGTTTTTTATGTCATGCAAATACAATATAGGAAAATATAAAGGAGAACCATGTTTCTCTTTCAGAGGGCGTGTGATCCAACCTGCCAAAATTTCATTTAATTGCTATATAAACCCAAGAGTCGGTCAGGTGTGTTCAGTATAAACCTTCTCTGGTGTTTAAGAAAATTTCCAGCTGAATAGTATTTGACATTTTAATAAAAGGAAGTGTGGCATTATGCTGCAGTCTGCATGCCTGACTAGAAACAGCCAACCATGCCGAGAAGATTATAAAGCTTTTCCTCATGCCCTTTAACTTGAATCCAGTCATCGAAAGATTGATTTAGTTCTCAAACTTAATTTGCAGCTCTAATTTTATTATTTTTTAAAACCAGCTAGATCTTTTTAATATGTTGGATCAGCTGCAGCTGTGTCTCTGCTTGAACTGTGGGATATAACTTACTTCTCTGTTATCTCTAATCATAATGAGAGAAAGAAAAAACAAGTTCAGAGTCATTGCCCTCCTTAGAGTCAAATCACGTCCTTGACTCCAGGAACTGGAATAATCTTTGTCCTTCAGATAGAAGGATGTAGGGTTTAAGGATTAGGAAAATTTCAATAACTCAGAAAGTTCTCTTCATCAGTTTAGGGGAAAAAATATGTAGGGCTGTTTGCCTAATGCACACCAGAGTCCAAAGGCAAAACAAACAAAAAAAGAATATTGAGACTCATAAAAAGGATCATTGACCTGGAGTAAACATCACTTTTAAAAGCATGGCTCTTAATCTTTCTTCTAAACAAAGACAGAGGTGCATCCATTTGCCGTATACATTGTGGTACTCTGGAAAACCCTGTTGTTAGACTACTGACATGCATTGCTAAGCTAACAGCCATTTATTGTAAAGCCAAGATACTCAGTTTTTTTCAGATGATGTAGAAGCTATTTTAACATAAGCTAGCTGTTGGGAAAGACGTTTAACTGCTTGGAGCACCCAGTTTTCCAGTACCTACTTCCTTTCTTCCTCTCAAGCTACGGGATGAGATTCAGGCTGCACTAGCTGTGTCTCCAGGAACTGAGGAGGACTCTCTAGGAAGTAAGGAGGACTTGAGGAGAGGGGTAAAACCTCTTGAGCACCTGAATTGCTGTGGTATGTTTTCTGGGGACATGGACACTAGAAAGCTGCCGGCTGACCTAATCTCTGTGTATCTTTTTTTTTTCTCTTTCTCCTGCCACCTGCCTCACTGCTCACTCAGCTCTCTTTTTCTCTCCTTTTATGCTTTGTATTTCTATATTTCCAGTGTGTATTAGAGAATTTAGATATTTGAGAAAAAATATATATATATATACCTTAGGATTTTACCTCAAACACTGTTAGCATTTTTTTGTAGTCTCCTTACTTCTGCAGCCTCTTGTCATAGCCATTGTGTAATGTATTGATATCTCCAGTTATAACTATACACGTTTACATCCTGTTTTTTTCTATTCAACATGTCTATACAAGCCAAACTGCCCCCATCCACCAAGATTCCTCAGCTATTCAAAAGGTCTAAAATTTTGCTCTGGTCCATCTGGCCTTAAGTCATAATTTACTGGGAGCGAGGCTTGGTGGCGTGTTTGGCCCAGGTTTCATGTCCCCCTGTTTTCTCAGTCCTGAGTAAACATTCTCTATGTTTGATAATGTCATCTAATTTCTCTACTTCTTCTCTAGAATGATTAAGTATTCAATATAGAATAAAGGTACTTAATCCCACTCCTGAAAAACTTTCTGAGGGTTCAGAAAAAGTTTTTAAAAGGTCAGCTCAATCTGTCTCTGTCTGTCTGTCTCTCTCTCAAACACACAGAGCACAGAAAAACAAACAAAAAACAAACATTACCTGCCCAGCATAGAACAACATTTTAGAAATGGTGTTTTGTTGTATATTTGGAATCCAGACCCCAATAACTACGTGTCATGGGGCATCATTCTCACAGCAAAATGTTAGCCATAGGAGTGAGCACAGTCTGTTACCGTTCCCTAACCCATACTCTGTTCCCAAGTTCCACCAAAGCATATATTGCAAAGAGCATAATTTGTTAAACCTCTTCCCCCCACCCAAAAAAAATAACATTTGGGGTGGAGATTTTGGTTTTCATTGACATTACTTTCTCAGCCCCAGTCCCTCACGCCATGAATTTCTTTGCCTTGTTCAGTCCTATTTCCTTCAGGCCTGAAATAGCCTCCTTTGCTTTGGGAGTTTGGGGTATTGATAAAATTCCTGTGTGTTCCTGCGGGTGGACCCTCCTTTTTCCCCAGGCTATGTTGTCCCTCATGGGGCTTCTGCACCCAAGCAGAATTGGAAGGTGAGTTCTGGGGGAAAGCCTCTTCTGGTGTTCTAATCCTCCCTCTTGAGCACAGGCAAGCACCAAGCACCTGCTTTGAATGGCAGATTGCCTGGAGAGCTGCCTGGGCCTGTTCCCAGGTGGGCTGGACAGAGATCCTGAGTTCCACAGAAGGAAGCCATAAGGGAGATTGAGAGTTAATGCAGCAGACAATACTGACTCTCAAGTACAGGCTTAAGCCAGAGCACCAAGAGGAGAATGAAAGGCTATCACATTTCATGATTAGAAAACAAATACACTTAGCAAGGCATTCAGTACTTAGTTTGATCCTAGGTAAAATAAAATGAGGGAATTTTTCTACAGCAGAGGCAGTACCTGTACTTCACCCAATTATTTTTTCCAGAGAAATGCAAAGACCTTCTTACCTAACTTCACGCCCCATGGCATCCCTCATTTATGCTGTCCTAGCTGCTCTGCATGACCTAGGAATACCAGCATTAGACCCAGTCTTTGAGTGAACAGAAGGGGGTGGGGTATGAGAGACATTGACATACTCATTACCTTTTGCCAAAATATTCATTTTTCAGGGTATCTTTTATAAGCACAGTTAGTTTCTCTAAGTATGTATTAGTACCTTGGAAGGCACAGAGAGTCAGAGGGGAAATGCTATTTTATCAGAAGTTGTTTTAGGGGAAGGGAGAATCACAGTATAAGCAAGTCTGGGTAATAATCGTGTCATGGGCTAATACCAGAGTCCCGGCCTCAGTTGGTAAAACACCTGGAGCCTTCACATGAGGAAAGAGATGAGGGAGTGAGATTGAACTTCCTAATAATATGTAGCATTATGTCAGAATTACAGAAAAATGAGTCAGACATTGATTTGTTAGTGGCAAATGCGTATTACCAGATGACTTTCAAAGATGGAAGCAAGGATAAGAGCAAATGCAACTTTAGTTCAAAGGGGAAAACAGAGGCAGACTCTAAGTTGCTGAGATGGAATTTAGCTTCCTGGGCATGTGATTATTCATTCCTATACACATTTGCTGTACAATGGCTGCATGGGAGGAGGTGAAAGTGGCAAAGGAGCTAAGACAAGCTAGCTAAGGCATGCTGAGGAGATAGATAGATAGATAGATAGATATACCGATATACCACTCGTGTCCCTGACCATTTTCTGCCTGACATTAAAAGGTGCTGGCTAACACAATGGCCTCAGCCTCAGCAGATTGAGGTTCTAGTACTCTCTCAGTTGTGGTGGCTGGAAACGCAAATTCCTTCTCTCTAGCTAGGTCTTGATTTAAGTGTATCCATAGATAAAGTTGCTGGAAAGTCATCACTTGAATGTTAATTACATCATGATGAATGAAAAATGTTTCTTCAAAATGCAGATGTATTTCAGCAGAAATTATACTTGAAAATTTGCCCCATTGAAAACCACTTAAATGATTTGGTCTCAAATAAATTATTTTATTCTTTATTTGAATTATTTTAGGAACATGGTTATACGGCAAAGATTTCCTTGTAGGTTTAAAAATAGTTGGTCATTAACTGTCAGCAATCTGATTCCTCCTAGAATGATTTCATTAGTGTTCACACTTTTGGAAGAAGTGACTTGATATACTGTTCAGCCTTAATTATCTGATGACTGTTGACCTTCAAGGCCAGAAGCATACAGCTCCAGAATCCTGATAGGAGTGTTGCTTTCCATGCCAGCAGAGGATAGAAGTGCTGCAGAAGTGATGTTTCCAGTGTCCTAACGGATAGTGGCTGGTTGAGTTGCTATTGGACATGTCCTAGGTGAAGGAAGCTTAATTTGTAATGTGCATCATAAATGTGATAGAAGAACTAGTGTGAGCCTAATGATTAAAAAGAAAAATAGGCATGACTTGTTGATTTTGAGGTTGGCCTGTCTGTACTACTAACCTCTGACTGATTTTTTTTAGACCAGGCTTCTTAGGAACTTAGAAGAATTGTCCTCAGGCCTTGTTTATATTAGGCAAGAGACAGAGATTCCACAGTGTAGTATGGTTAAAGTCTCCTAGAACTGCACATAGGAGAAAATACAAAGAATGAACAAACATACAGAGAAATTCCACCTTTGCAGGTAAAAAAAGAAAGGGAGATGAAAACAACCACAGAGTATCATTTTCACCCATCAAATTAGTGACAACAAATAAAAAGGAAGCTAAGATCCATGAACAGTGAAGTTGCATTAAAAAATGACACACTGGGCTTCCCTGGTGGCGCAGTGGTTGAGAGTCCGCCTGCCGATGCAGGGGACACGGGTTCGTGCCCCGGTCTGGGAAGATCCCACATGCCGTGGAGCGGCTGGGCCCATGAGCCATGGCCGCTGAGCCTGCGCATCCGGAGCCTGTGCTCCGCAACGGGAGAGGCCACAGCAGTGAGAGGCCCGCCTACCGCAAAAAAAAAAAAAAAAAAAAAAAAAAAAAAAATGACACACTGATACACTGTTAGAGGTAGAAATTCTTCCCGTTAATAGGGAAAGCAGTACAGCAATACTTTGTAGAATCCTGTGGATGGGTCGTCAAGTTGAGTATTTTCTTTCTGTCAGGTTATGTCAAAGGCCAAGTGTTTAATAGATAAATTTATCCTTTGTGGCATCAACTTCAGAAAATTATTAGTGTCCCCCAAGCAATCCTCAAGCCTGTCACCTGCCATTATGGATTTGTTTTCTTATGACATTTTGCAGACCTAGATTCCCAGAAGACAAGGCTCAGACTTCCCTGTACCTGCAAAACAGCTAGCACATGGTTTAAGGTAGTAAACATGTAATACATATTTTATAATTAAATTTATAGTCTCAATTCATATCACCTCTTAGTGTCAAGAAATTGTGTGTGTGTGTTTAAAGTCATTGGTCAACAGCTGGCAAATAGTAAATATTTGTTCACTCACTCATTCATTCACTCAAAAAATGTAATAAGTGCCAGATACAGATACAACAGCAGAGTTTCAATTCTAGTGAAGGGGAAATGGACAATAAACATGAAAAGTGGCTTATGTAATGTTGTTAGAAGGTGATAAGAGATGTGTACAAAACACAGAACAGAATAAGAGATTGGAATTGCTGGTGGTAGTTTGCAATCTTAAATAAGGTAATCAGGGCATGGATTACTGGAAAGGTGTCACTTGAATAAAGACTTAAATGAGATGAAGGAGTGAATTATGTGGACAACTGAAAGAAGAGTGTTCCAGGTAGAGGGAGAAAGGACAAAAACTCTGAGGCCGAGATGTGTCTAGAAGGTTTGAACAACTGCAAGGAGGTCAGTGTGGCTGTAGTAGAGCAAGGGGAGAGTAAATTTAAGTATTAAGATACAGGATGAAAGATGTAATAGAAGGACACATAAATAGGATATTGTTGACCTTGTTGTTGACCATGAGAAAAATGGGGCACCGCTGGGGAGGTTTGAACAGATAAATGCCATGATCTGACTTACATTGTAATATGATCATTCTGGCTGCTCTGTTAAGAAGATACTCCAGAAGGGCAAGGGTGGAGGCAAGGTGATGAATGGGAGGCAACTGCAATATCCAGGTGACAGGTGATATGGCTTAGACCAAAATGATGGCAGTGATGGTGATGAAAAGAGACCAGACTCTGGATGCATTTATTGAAGGACTGAATAAATTAATAATATCATGGTATAAAACTAATAGTAAATCATAAAGTAAGCCATGAATCTGCTATATGCTTATATTATCAAATGAATACTAGATATCTAAGTCAAAGTTACAGTATTTTCAAATCATGAATTTTATTAATATTACAGCATAAATTTTTAATGGAAATTTTCTACTAATTTTTTTTGACATTGCACAAGAGTTACGGCATATACAGAAACAAATAAAGAACAATCTAGCCTGGCTGACCTGTGGATACTATAGGGTCACGTAGATTTATTCACTGCCTGGGATCCTATGCACGAGAAGCTTTGCAGGGCCAATGATTTTAAACTATCAACTCTTTAAAGTAGCAAAATGCTCAGGGTTGCTGATAAATAGCTAAATATTGGAAACTCCCTGAATGACAACTCTCTATATGACCCAAGATTTTGAAAGAATTCTGTCCTGACATTTAAAATTTTCTTGATCATTTGTAAAAATTTGTCCACTTTGGAGCTCCACAGACCTAAAGATTTGGGGAACATGGAGAGGGTTCAGAAGACTGCCACCAAGATGATTAAATCGTTGAAAAATAAGGGCTATGAAGAAAGGTTAATGAAACTGGCATTGTTCAGCTTCAAAACTAGAAGACCAAGAGGGGATTTAATAATGGTCTTTAAGTGTATAAAGAGCTATTACACAGAGAATGCTCACCAGCTGGTCTCAGTTTTCTCTTTGCACAGAACAAGGAGAATGGGGTGTAAATTGTACCATGAGGGATTTAGGCAAAATACTAAGAAGGATTTTTCTGATAAAAAGTGTTGTTAAACACTGAGATAGGCTACCAGCCCGAAGTTCATCTGACTCTGCCTCCTAGCAGTGTACCTGCAATTCCAAGTATATAATCCATTAATATCAATTCCGTCTATATTTCCTGACAGCTTACTGTGTGCAAGGTACTATAGGTTAGGTTATTTTCTGTGGAAGGTCATTGTTGCAATTCACCTATTGACTTAGAAGGAAAAGCAGTATAATTTGGATTATGTAACAAGTGAGTTATAAATTCAGAAAACAGAAAGCAGCTACTTAAGGTGGCATGACATAAGACCAGTTAACTTTGATATGCAGGTATTGGTGTAATATGACAGAGGAAAAAAGAAAGTCTAGAGTGGAAGTGCAGGCCTGAAAAAGGGGGTGCGGGTAGGCTTTGGAAGGTTGCTGAATGGAATTGAGTCATGAGGAGCATTCTGCTCGAGGGCAAAGGCAATGTGACTGTTCTTCTTGCCTCCTTGCTCTTTGGAGTAGGGCAGAGCACTGGCGGTGAGGCTTGTACTGCACCAGCCAGTCCCATAGGTGAGAGGAATGTAAAACAAACAAACAAACAAGACAGGAATACAATAAACATTTTTTCCTAGTCCAGTTTAAATTCTAATCATGATCTTTACTTCTTCCACTATAAATTTCTTCCCCTTTGGGGGGGTGGGATGAGGTTTGGCCCAGTCGTTTTCTTAGATACTTTATTACTGCAGTTGGGCTGAGAAAGCAAAGGTCTTGAGTTTCTGTTTGATACTCATCTCGACTCATTCCCTATAAATTTAACTCATCTGTTTAATCCCTGTTATGCTATAGTAGAAGAAATATGTGTCCTTTTGAGTTTATATCTGGTGTCCTTAACGGCTGTGAGATATTTAACATTTCTTTATCACCCTGAACTTTAAATTTCCTCGTCTGTAAAGCAGAGATAGTTATTACCTCAAGGAGTTTCTGTGAGAATTAAAATGTTTAGCAAAGTGTTCAGCGCCTAGTAGGTACTTGTCATAAGCTAATTCTCTATACCTTTTCCATGTAACGAACCATCAATTATGGAATGGCATCATTCCATGTCTTTTCTCTGCTGAGCACCTGAAATCTTTGCTTCAGTCTAAACCTCTCTATTTAGTTACCTTAACTCTTGTTCATATGGTAAGGCACCTGGGTTGCTCTCATTAAATAAGATACTCTCAAAAGTATGAATATCTTCCTTGAGAAATGGGCTGTTCAGAATGGAACACACGATCATAAATATTATCCCGTCTGTACAGAGTATAAATATGTCCTTATTATGACCTCCCATGAAGTGGAAAATATCTTTCTATTAGTACATCCTGAAATTGCATTGCTTTCTTTACAGGCACATTCTGTTGATACTTTTAACACACATTCTGATGAATTTTTAGAACCTGGTTTTCTTTGGAGATGCTCTAAGTCTGGTTCTGTCTGAAGGTAATGCACTAGAGCAAATGATCACACAAGACTGTTTTGAGCCCACTGTATCTGTGATTCTCAGAGACTGGGCAATCCTGAATGAGTAATTTAATGTCCCAAATACCTAACTGACTTTCCAAATGAAATGAAACAAAACATAACCTAACATAACCCAACACAATGTAAAACATTCCTATGAGTCTTCCTTTCAGGTTACTACAATAACCTCTTTCTTACTGTTAGACTTCTTGGAAAAGCTACTTGTATTTGCTACTTTCAGTTCCTCACCCATCAATTATTCATCTCAAAGAAATCTCGCTTTCCCCTCAAACTGCTTTCCCAAAGGTCACCCAAGAACTAATTGTAAAACCCATTGGTTTATTCCCAATTATTTTCCTCTCTAATCACTCTGCAACATTTGACATTATTGACCATTTGTATCTGTACAATTCTAACCCAGAAAAACAAAACACACATGAATAGGAATATTTAAAACAAAAGTTTGAATGCAAGGAATTGCTTACATGGGCAATGAAAGAACTGAGAAGTCAGAGTGGACAGTGAGGTCACTCAAAATTAGCAATATCAGAAATGATGACAGCCTTAGGCTGGAGGACAAAGGGAAGGGGCAGGGTTACCAAAGCCCAGGAGAGGAAGTAACTTCACTAAAACTAGAATGACAGGGAGAACTAAAACCACAGAGGAGAAGAGATTGTCACTTAAGATACTATTTGAGGCAAAGTGAGAGGAATAAATACTCTGGTTTCTCCCCTCTTCCCACCCTCCAATCTTCTGTTAGTGCCCTGAATTGGCTGAATCCAGGTTGAAGTTAGGTATCCATAGAGACTGGGAAACAGACTGCAGAGGCTACCTCACCACCACCTTGTCATACAGAATGGAGCAGGGGAAAGTAAGGAATGGGTATGAAGTAAAACAGACCCAGGATTGGCACAGCACCGTTGCCATTTGACATTCATTCTCACATTTCTACCTATGCACAACATCTTTACCCTTTGACCCAATATGAAGCAAATATCTCTTTATACAAACACTCACATCTCTGTTCAACTAGGGAAGACAAAAAAGATGATCAGTCATTGTGTTCATCCCAATTAAAGAATCTTTAGATAACACTGCGTGGGAGCAAAATTTTGCCAAACCAAAATGTATCTTTGGCATGAGGATTATTTCAAGCTGAAAAAAATCAAAGCCCAAAAGACGCAAGAAGAAGCTTTGAACTTCTCCTTAACTGCCTAAAAATGTAGATAGAGGACATATTCCAGGGAAGAGCCATCACCATAGATAACTATAGCATGAACTAGGTGTGTGGACAGGGATGGACCTAGATAAATTTGTTGGTTAAAAGTCCATTCTATGTCCCACTGTCTCTGCCTGGCCCAGCAAACATTTATTTACCAAACCTTTGCTTTTTCATCTCCATGTCAATTGCCTTCCTCCCCTTTTAATCCCAAACCACTACCCTCAACATCCTCTTTTGTCTTTAGCTAAGATGGTGTTTAAGGTGCGGTTTTGGCCATTTTAATGAGTTAATTTTCCTGGGTCTCTCCCATGTATACATGTTATTAAACTTTTGTTTGATTTTCTCCTGTTAATCTGCCTTATGGCAATTTAGTTCTTAAACAAACCAGAAGAACCTAGAAGGGTAGAGGAAAATGTCTTCCTCCCCAACAATACAAATTTCACCTCATCAGATTCAGGTGTGATTCCTCATGCTCAGGAGACTAACTTGCAAAACTGCACACCTCTAATTCTTCTCACACAAAATATAGCAAGACTATCCTAATTTCTTAGTTGACATTTATTACTTCATTGAATAGAACTAAATCTGCTCAGTTACAAAACTAGAAAACTACAAGTCACCCTGGAGTCCTCTTGTTTTCTGCAATAAGTCTATCATGATTACCACTGATTTCACTGTTTTAGCATCTCTCAAATATTCAACTAACACAGTGATAATTCAGGCTTTCATTATCTCCCATTTGGATACCTGAAATAGTCTGCTAATTGGTCTCCTTGCTTTCACATACTATGGATTTTTCCACCTTTAAATCTTTGATAATTCTGTGTCCTTTACCTGTAAAGCATATTTCCCTCTTGTTGAAATTCAATTCATTCTTTAAAGTTTAATTCAGATATCACCTCTCTTGTGAAACCTTTTTTGATTCTCTGCTTCCCTATCCATCATAAGATTTAATCACTATTTTATTTTTTTACCCTTAATGTACTTTGTATATACTTTTATTATATCTCAGATTGCATTCTGTAACTTTCTGCTTTTTTCTTGGTCTCTAAAACTAGAACAACTTTGCTCCAGTCCCTACCAGAACATTAGGGAAAAAGTTGGTGATTAGAATATATATGCTGAATAGAAGTCTATCTGAATGAATATGTGAATTAATCAGACACTTGATGGATGAGGGCAAAATGCTTTAACATTGGCTTTAGATTTCATTGTGGGTATTAACAATTCTATGTTTAAGTTAAAATCATGTCTGAAGAGTACATTGTGGAGAGAGTGTACCTCCTTAACCCTGAACTCTGGGAGCTCAGTTGTCTTGATTGCTTCTATGGAAAACATGTTAGAATGAACTGTAGTAGAAGTTTATGGGTAAGAATAAAAGGCCTAGAGTGGTTCATGTTAGAGAAACAATGTGAATTACTGGAAAGAGCACTTGGCCTACAATTTGATAAACCTGGGTTGATTTTCTGGTTCTGCTTCAAGCCTCAGAGATTTGATACAAAAATCAAAAGGAAATTATAAGGTAAAATATGTGAAAATCTTACATAAATGCTACTATACAAAAATAAGTGAGATAGTGTAATGAAATTGTTAGAAGTGCAGTATTTGGAGTCAGAGAGTCCTGGGTATACGTTTTGTGTCTGTTCCTTAAATCTCATGTGAATTTTGTCAAGTCATATAACCTCTTTGAGCCTCAATTTCCTCCTATGTAATATGAGGATTGTGTGGTACATGCTTTCCAAGATGGTAGCTGTGATTAAAGGATAAAATGAATGCAAATAACATACCAAATGCAAGGTAATTAGATTAGCTCTCAATGACAATTCTAACAATTATTATTTTTACTCATAAACAGAGCATCAAATCATGCCAGTGCAGAGACATATCAACATGGAAAATCATCAAGATACATTCATTTTTCAGTTGTCTGGAAAAATTGTCCAAGGTCTATACTTCCACTTACTTTCATATCATGCTCTGAAATGCCATTCAGAATTCACAGTGTGTTTCTAATCTAATGCATTGCAACACAGTGAACACTACTATGCTATGTGCTATGGAAACGTTGTAGAATGCCAGCATGGATAACCACCATGCTGAGTCAGGCATGGTGGGGCACAGGGAAAGCTTTTTCTAATGTAATAATGAAGAAGGGACTTTTCTGATCAAATAAGTGTTTATAAAACTCAATTATGACACAGAATATGATTCTTAATGCTACATTCAAAGTTGGATCTCCAGTTCTCCCTAATTTTATAGATTATGAGATCAACTTGAACTGTTATTTTTGAAATTCAGTATCTGACAAAGGAAGACATGAAGTTAACAAGTCCTTTCTCATTCTTTGTGTGCTGTTTAGACATTAAGCTATACTGATCAGCATCTGAATTTCTAGTTGCTCTCTATGATAAGTACTATACGGTTAACTTGCAGAACTGCCTAGTAGAGACGTGCACTATGGAATTTTATGGTTTGATATAAGATGAGAATGAGTTCATTTCTGAGTGACTTTAAGCCCAGAAACTGATATATCTCTAATATGAATAGGAGAGCTTAGTAACAATGTAAAAAATATTCTTTATATTATCTCTCTGAGGACAATTTTAGAGGTTATTTTGCTTAATCCTAAAGATTTCCTGAAAGAAATCTGAGTTTTTGTAACTATTTACCAGAAAATGTATAGAAAAATCTGAGCATCAGACAGGGTGAGGAGCAGGCTTAAGAGGCAACATGAAGATTGCTTAACTGTGAAGTAGCCTAAATATATGTTACTTTTTTAAAAAAAGAAATAGTAAATACTATGAGCTGGAAAACAAAATTCTGTTTTCCCCCTGCTACTGAAATTCAGAGTCTTTTATTTTTGTCAGGTTTCTTGCAGAAAGGGAGTAGACAAATAACATGTTTTAAAAGAAAAGGTCTTCAAAACTCTTTGGCTAAAATAAACTACTGTTTTTGACTATGATGGTGTAACTCATACCAGACTAGCTCTCCCCAAATAAACAACCAAAAAAACTGGACAAATTATATGAGGAAATGCTTTTCAGGCACTGGCAACTAGAGAGCTATAACTGCTAGAGGAGAGAAAAACATAACTGAGCTCCACAATATCTTATTTCCTCGGCTGGAGCAGTTTTTAAAATACAATGCATTGAGCTGGATATAAGAAAGCATGAGAGTCTGCTCAGCTGTGGATACAGAGATCAGACTTCTGGGCAGCTGAAGATGCTAGATTCTGCATGTCAGGTAATAAGGGAGGAGGAAGATGTGCAAAGGGAGGCCCAGAAAATATGTGTGGGACAGCTCTATGAGCATTTGGCAGTGTGAAATGGAAAATTTGGAAGGAGCAAGTATGAAATATCTGTTATTAAACAAAATGTAAGAAGTATGAAGTAGAAAATGTGAAAGGGAAAGTGTAAAATGTAAAGTGTGATGTTACAGTATTGATTAGATTTTGTTAACATATCATTAGCCCTAATACAATCACTAAAAAATAAAGGAAGCATATCTAAGAAGCCAATATAAAGCATAAAATTGGACATAAAATTGGAACTGAGCAGAACCCTGCAGGGCTCCCCCAAGTACAAAAGCCCATCTATGTCCCTTGCCCCTTGTTTGTAGAAAAGCTGAAGTCTCTCAGGCCTCCCAGAGTCATAAAAGAGCAGGCTTGAGCAGTTAACGATTAGGATAATAGAGTCATAGTCTCAGTGTCTGATGCACATTCGTGAGTTGTTTTACAGATACTATAACTGCCACCAGAGGAAGAAAGCTAACTGTATGATGACCAGGCAATAGTCATGACATAAGTTGCTCCGTCTTGAGCAGTACTGAGGCAATGGCTAGCACAATTTCAAGAACTGGCCCCAAGAGAACGGAATTAACATTATTGCTCATAATAATCTATATATTTGTAGGCATCAAAATAATTATAGCATGCTCTGCTCATATAGGTAAGCAGGCAACAAAAATTTCCAGCAAAGAGATGCTACAGACCCATGTCAACATCTTCCACTCTGTGAATATGGCACCCTAGGTCAGCATGAAGAAGTTATAGAAGATGGATCTTCACTCATGATCCCATAGAAATGGAATGATATTTGATTGTGGGGAATTGAAAGCAGCTCTTTTGCCCCTTTCTTCTTTGCCCATTTCTCTTCCCCTCTAACCTTAAAAGAACCTAATCATAGGAATGAGATCACTGGGCAGTTTAACCTAACTCCTGACTTACGCTCTACTGAATGCACACCATGCCTTGCCTAACCTGTTGATTCTTTTCCTAGAGTAAAAAGAAGTAAGAATGAAGAATTAAGTAGCTAAAAAATGGCTAGTTCTCTACTCCCAACAGCCCCATTAGCAATCCTGCAGGCAGATCATGTGGGAAAGATAGCATCTGAAGAGAGAGTCAGCGGGTCTGCACGCAATGGAGAATGATGTAGAATCCAACCTCCTGCCTTGATGATTCACTGATCTTCTTACCCCTTTTTTCCCTTTAAAAACTATCATAGCTGAGCAGAATCTTTGGAGTTGGTCTCAGAATATGAGTCCACCTTCTCCCCAGATAGCCAGCTTTTCTGATTAAAGCATCTTTCCTTTCTACTGACACTTGCCTCTCAATTATTGGCTTTTGAGTGGCGAGCAGCTGAACCTGAGTTCAGTGACAAAATATAAAGAACATTTAATTCAACCAAAAGATGAGAAGAAACGAGTAATGAGGAACAAAGAGAGAGTGAGAGAAAGAGAGAGAAGCAAGTGGAAACTCATATATAATCAAAGTTAAACCGAACCATTTCAATAATGTCATCAAAGGTAAATAGACCAAACCCTTTAATTAGAAGATAGGGATTGTCAGATTGGATGAAAGGATAAAAAAACTAACTAGGGATTGTTTACAGGAAACACAAGAGACTTTAAAGATACAAATAGGTTGAAAGTAAAAGGAAAGGAATTACATATACTATGTATACAGTAAGAGTAATAAGGCTGGAGAGTCTATATTAATATCAGACAAATTGAACTTTAAGGCAGGGAGTATTATAAGAGATGAAGAGAAACATTTCATAATGATAAAATGGGCAGGTCAGCATAGAGGCATAAAAGTCCTAAATATGTATGTACCTAATAACAACATCAAACTTCATAAATAAAAAATTGATAGAATTACACACATCAACAGGTAGTCACAGTTATAACTGGAGAGTTTTATACCTCTCAGTAATTAATAGAAGTAGGCAAAATCAGTAAAAATATGGAAGATACAAAGAACACTGGGGATCATAAGTAATGTCTACAAAATATGTCTGTAATAATTTATGAAAGTTTATAATGCACTTTTTACATTATTTTTTGAATGTTGTCAACAGTAAGCCATAGACAGGCAGAATGACTCAGAACTGCCAACCTGCCTTCACCTCCCTACCCATCTTCATTTATCAGCAAGCATCTAAGCCACCTCTTGCACAAAATCTTTGATTTTGGGTAAATTTGGTCCCTGGTCGGATTTTTATGTTATTGTAACTCATTCTACATCTTCTAACCAGTATCATAATGTACTAGACAAAGCCTTTTATCTGCCATTGGGAAATTTCTAATCATCAAGGGTGGAAAGTGGAGTCATCCTAGTAGATGTAAACCTAGAGACCATCTGGATATCCCTGCCTCTTGGATAGTCTAGTGAGGACACTTGTGATTATCCACCAACTAAAAAGTCATGGGAGATATCTGCACCACAAATAATCCTTATTGGCTTGTTATCAACCAAGAACCCTGAATACCTCTCCCCAGGTCACTTTCTAAAGACTTGTGCCTTTCGTAGAACAGGTAGCTAACAATAGTGATTACTATATGTGACAGTATAATGTCAACTGAAACTGTATTCCTGATCCTAAGGCCCACATTCAGAAGGTGAGTCCAAATTGCCTTTCCTTTGACTCCTACGATTTGCATCGTCTCTGTCTATTTGGCTGATGTAATAAACACTGTAACCACCTCTGAGGAGAATGAAGTAATTATGTGTCACAAAATACAGCCATCTACATCAGTGTCTGTCTTGGATTAGTGTGGTAGAAGCACTGTTCTTAATGTTTTATTTGAAACCTACCTGCATCTGAGTCATTTTAGGATTGCTTTGTATGAATTCGTCATAATTTCAAATATTCCATAAATTTGCATTGCTGTTGTTATTTCCATTTGTGATAACAGTGCTATCTGGATGTCTTATGTAGGTATGCTGGTATACATGTATACTAATACAAGGTGCAATAGCTCATCCAAGGCAATGCCAGCTTTCTTGATGAATAGATAACGATGAAAAAATATGTCAAGCTCCTCAGCTATGAGGCATAAAACGCCATTACAAAACCATCAAGAAACAAATTTTGCTTAAATGTCAACTATAGATGAAATTTTGCGGTTGTTTTTGAGGAATGTCTAATGCCTAAAAGCACTTCATTGAAAGAAGGTGGCCGCCAAAGGTTTTAATCCTTGTTATTTCTAAGTTGCCAAAGAACTTTAAAACATATTACTTCAAGAACTGGCAAGGATTGTAATGTCACTTGGATTTAATTTGCTCCAGGAAGCACCTTGCTTTAGGGTAGAGACTGGGAGGCATTAACACAAGGTTTGGAGCTCTGAGTTAGAAGGAAGTATGATAAGATAGAGAGATAGGAGCATTCCATCCTCCTGACCTCACTGAGCAAACGAAAGATTATCCAAAAGACTTGCAGTAAAAAAGCTTTCCTGTCAGACTAAATGGAATTCAGACCTTATTTTCAGAGATACAATATGCCGTATTAATGTGCATGGCTATCAGGTTCAACTCACTCTGAAGGATTTATTGAGTTACCTGAAAATGTATGTATGTACACACATATACACGTGTATACACACCCTGAGGTTATGTTGTGCTATGCAAACACATAAATGCAAGCATTATTAATCCATATCAACAATATAAAACAGCATTTTCACACAAAAACTGGGAAGGAACACCACAGGGATTATCAGCAGTAGAGTTTTGGGGACTTCCCTGGTGGTCCAGTGGTTAAGAATCCGCCTTCCAATGCGGGAGACGTGGGTTCGATCCCTGCTCGTGGGGGGAACTGGGATTCCACATGCTGTGGGGCAACTGAGCCCGCACGTAGCAACTAGAGAGCCCACGCACCACAACTACAGAACCCATGTGCTCTGGAGCCCACATGCCACAACTGGAGAGATGCCCGTGCATCACAACTAGAGAGAAGCCCATGAGCCGCAACTGGAGAGAGGCCTGTGTGCCACAACCAAGAGCCTGCGCACTGCAACGAAAGATCCCATATGCTGCAACTGAGACCCAATGCAGCCAAAAAAAAAAAAGGCTTTTGATAGGCATCAGGTAATTTAACAGGATACTGCTTTTTTTTTTTTTGTGGTATGCGGGCCCCTCACTGTTGTGGCCTCTCCCATTGCGGAGCATAGGCTCTGGACATGCAGGCTCAGTGGCCATGGCTCACGGGCCCAGCCGCTCCGTGGCATGTGGGATCTTCCCAGACCGGGGCACGAACCTGTGTCCCCTGCATCGGCAGGGGGACTCTCAACCACTGCGCCACCAGGGAAGCCCCAGGATACTGCTTTTAATTCTGTTTCTGAAAAGTAAGCTTGGAACCACATGATCTTGGGGAGACAGTAGCACAGTGAGACATCTGATCTTAAATACCGGCTGTGTAGTTGAAGGTACTGGTAGAGGGGTTTAATTATCTGATTTCTTGTGTGAACTCCTTGTTTCCTTTTAAGTAAAACTCTATTCATGTTCAAGTGTAGTTTGTATTAAGCATAAAGTTGTGACACTTAATCTGTTTATTATGTGTTGTAGCCGAATATAGAGACAATTTCTTCCTCTCTACTCCTATTATCAAAGAGTATTGACAGATCATTTTATTACTTCCTAACACCTTTTCCATTTTTTTTAGTTGAGGAAACTAAGGCTCAGGTAAGTTAAGTAACTTGCCCACATTCACACAGCTAGTGAAGCTAGCAATAGGACTCAAAAATGAATCTGTCTGATACCAAAACAGTGATTCTTTTTATACTATTCTTCTGTGTAATGGCAATCAATGCAAAGAATGACAGAACTTCCATTTTAAAAGGCCCTCAAAAGTTGTTTAGTACAATGCCAGTCCTCTCTCTCTGTCATCTGATGTTTTTATCTCTGTTGCAGAACCTCCATTTGTTTACCTAGAATTTATATCTTTGGTCAATAGGGTAGAAGATGTAGAATTCAATCTTCCACATCTGAGCTGAGTGCATCTTTATGGGGGCCCGATCCTTCTGCTGTCACCCAGCAGCTGGGGCTCTCTCCTGAGATATGGGCTGTGTAGAGGGTCCTGGGCTCCAGCTCCCCATCTCACCCCATCCCCAAGGCTCAATGAAGGATTCAATATAAACCAAAAGGAAGGTGTGCTTTTTTTTTTTTTTTTTTTTTTTTTTTTGCGGTACATGGACCTCTCACTGTTGTAGCCTCTCCCGTTGCGGAGCACAGGCTCCGGACGCACAGGCTCAGCGGCCATGGCTCACGGGCCTAGCTGCTCCGTGGCATGTGGAATCTTCCCGGACCAGGGCACGAACCCGTGTCCCCTGCATCAGCAGGCAGACTCTCAACCACTGCGCCACCAGGGAAGCCCGAAAGGTGTGCTTCTTAAATAAGAGCCTTTAAGGCACTGGGGGGAGAGGACTGGGAAGCTGGCTTTGAAGCTAGGTGCACGGTGGTTGAGTTTTTGTTTAAAGTTGTACCTGAGGGAACTATGGTTAAGGGTTTTTAGTTATTTGGAGCAGGACAGCACTGGACTTTGTCCTGCTCATATCCTGGCCTTGATAATGCCCCACATCCTCCAGCCAGATCTCACTGTAAGGTTTTTCTATGAGTAAAACTTGCAAAGGGCAGGATTCCTGTGACTTCTGTAACGTTCTGTAGTAGTTTCTCTCTCTGTGTCTCTCTCTTCCTCTATATCACTCTCTCTCAAAGAGGTTACTGCTACATTAATAGAATTGCTTGATATGTTATATAGTAAGAGGACTCTCATCTTTATTTTACCAGCCAGAACCTGTATTTCAATTATACATTAGGTTTGGGACTTCCCTGGTGGCACAGTGGTTAGGAATCTGCCAGCCAATGCAGGAGACACGGGTTTGAGGCCTGGTCCAGGAAGATCCCACATGCCGCAGAGCAACTAAGCCCGTGCGCCACAACTACTGAGCCTGTGCTCTAGAGCCTGTGAGCCACAACTACTGAGCCCACGTGCCACAACTACTAAAGCCCGTGTGCCTAGAGCCCATGCTCCACAACAAGAGAAGCCACCACCATGAGAAGCCCACGCACTGCAACGAAGAGTAGCCCCCACTCGCCACAACTAGAGAAAGCCCGCATGCAGCAATGAAGACCCAGTGCAGCCAAAAATCAATTTTTTAAAAAATTAAAAAAAATTATACATTAGGTTTTATTTTGGTGTGTGTGTGTGTGGTGGGGGGGTGGTGGTTGCTGTATTACATTCTTGAGTTCTGCTGAGCTCTCTGTTTACATAATTCCTGAGAGTTTCTTCAATAGTTGTTACTGCTACTTAATTTCCCCATCCTTCAACTATGAAGTTGAGGTCTTTGGTTCCAAGTTCCAGGCCTCGTCATATCTTATATACCAGGCCCCATGACGTTAGACTCATAGATTTCATCATATTAGATTCATTCTTTTGTTCCATTTGTTCTGTTATTTTTTAAACTATTCTAATAGTCAATATTTTTCTATTTTTAAATCATCCATAGATTTGTTAAATATGTCTTCTAGGTTTTCATCCAACTAATTAAGAAAAAAACATTGAATAAGAAAAGTCTTCCAACAGAGCTTTGTATCATGGTACTGTAGACTTTTTTCCAGTTTGTTACCTGTGGTTAAATTGCACATCTTAATCATACTTGCTCATACAGGGACTTAGTCATACATCAACTTAGTCATCCTAGCTCTCAGTTCATATATTTTCATCTTACCTTCAAGGGTCTCATGACAAGGCTTGTCAGATGCTTTGCTGAATCCAGGATCATGTTGACATCTATAGATTCTGTCTTTGCATCATTAGGTCAAAGAGTTTCTATGTCCTATGAATTTCAAAACCTGGTCCTGTTCTTAGGATCTGGGGAGGCCATGGTCATGAATTAGTTCTAGGCATTCCAAAGGGAGTCTGACTTGGTCTGGAACTAACTAGGAGAGACTTACTGATCTGGAGTGGGCTTATATGAGAAGATTTAGATGACCTCTGGCTGATAATGTTGGTGCTTCTTATTTTTAGCTTTATCATTTATCCTGAAATCTCTTACACTAAGTTATGCCATGTTATAACCTTTAGATCACATTTCATTTTGTGCTGTGACAGATAAATTATGTGGTGGAGGTGACACCCTGGAACTAAATAATGCAATCAGTTGCTAGCTTTTTGAAACCAAGATCTGAATGATTCTTCCTGTATTTAAGGAATAGATTATTATTCAAGAGTTGTAGTCATTTATTTAATTTATTCTGTAGGTTCTCCAGTTTGCTCTAGGAAGAAGCTAAGTAGGCTGATACCACCTTTGACGAGTTCTGATGTTAGTCTGAGAGCAGTGATGACTTGAAGTGACTGATTATCAGGATTCAAGTGGAGAATACGAGTTCACATTTTAAGTACCTTTTTCTTCCTGGTATCCCAGTCACATAAATATGTAAGAAATTGTTTACCTTCATCATAAAACAATTGCAATTCCCTGTTCCTGAGAGTACATGACAACAGGTATCCAAATGTAATTTTTAAAAATCTCTTTAACCAGCTGACCAAATGTGTCAGTCTGTCTCTTTTCAAGAGACTTCTGGTCTGTGGAACTTCTGCTGTTTCAAAAGAAGTGAGAGTCCTTAGGGAAACAGGAACTTAACTCATAGTCTGGGTATGAATTCAGTTTTTTTTTTTTTTTTTTGCGGTACGTGGGCCTCTCACTGTTGTGGCCTCTCCCGTTGCGGAACACAGGCTCCGGACGTGCAGGCTCAGCCGCTCCGCGGCATGTGGGATCTTCCTGGACTGGGGCACGAACCCGTGTCCTCTGCATCGGTAGGCGAATTCAGTTTTTGTTGTTAAAGAAATTGATGGAAGTTTCTGGTGCCAGTACTTAAAATCATGCTACAGTGTGGGAGTGATTGCTTGACTATACGGAAAAAAATATTAAATACTTATGTAGTCGTATTTCAAATAAATTGAAATTTGTGGAGTAAAACATCAGATATTATAGCTTACCACTTCTCAATTTTTGTTTAGTTAGTTGTATACTTTGCCCTGTTGCCTGGAATTCTCTGTCATAGTTGTCAATTTCAGTATATCCTCGAGATGCCATGTGGATCAAGTACAGCTTTGTAAGTTGCTTGCTATCACATATATTATGTTACAGTGGAAAATTACTTGAGTCAATTTTGACTTCTTCCTCACTTTGGCTCGCATGCAGATTGTTGCAAATTCTCTTTCCATCTACAGAACATCATCCTTGCATTTCCTCTTTAATGGTTAATGTCCTTCATTTAAATATCAGTGAGTCTGACACCTCTAGTCAAGAAAGCCTTTCTCTCTCCTGTCTCTTTGTGTATCTCTGTATTTATTGATCTTTTTTTGGATCCTACACTCATGTGCTCATTTTTCTTCATTGAAATGATAAATACTTCTGTAGTTTTCAAAGTTCTGTGTGTGATTCTTATGTTTAAACAACATTAATAACCCTCAGACTAACCTATTAACCAGGATTATGGCTAACTAAGCTTATAAAAGAGATGTTTCATTAAGTATAGTAAGACATGTCTGGCCTTCCAATCCCATATTTAATGATTTACATCTGTGAGTCAACCTTGTTGAAGTCTGGCAGCTGTAAGAGTGGTACTCTCTCATATATGTATCCATACATTCAGTTTATTGTATATCAGATATTTATTGAACACTATGATGGCATACTCCATGTCTCTTTTGAATGTGATTAGCTATGCTGTTCTTAATTTCAATTCAACAACTTTCATTTTCTCTTCTATGGAAATATGACTCTGAACTTCTGTGTTCCTCTACCCTAAAGACCTTCTGCCAGACTATGGAGTACATTTTGGAAATCCTGGCTTCTTAGAGCTATGCTCCTCAATGTTAATGAATATGTAAATCCCCTGGGGATCTTGCTAAAATTTAAATTCTGATCCAGGAGGTCTGGAGCAGGACCTGAGATGCCACATTTCTAACAAGCTTCCAAGTGATGTTCGTGCTGATGGTCTGTGGATCCTGCTTTGAATAGTGAGGCTAGAGTTTTCTGGGTGTTAGTGTCATTACAGAACAGGGATTATAATAAGTATTCTCCCTCCATTCCTTCACTGGTAACTTTTGATTTGGTGACTGAGGAAAAGCTGATGGTTGCATAATTGAGGTCTCTATTTCTCCGGGCTTTCAAAGTGCTGCTAGCTTGTCAGGAGCAGCTTAGTCCAATATCCTGATTGTGTGTCCTTGCCTTCTCCCTGTGAAGAGGAGAGGTCAATTTCTCGCTCTTACTTCCTCTTGCTTTGCTGATTTTGTTTTGTACAACCAATGCATAATTAAATACCCCCAATTTTGTTTTACTTTTGTCCCCCTAAAGCTTGTTGATTTTAAATAAATACATCACTGAGATTTTATGCTCTGCTGCAGCAGCAGGCAAGGTTTCCATTAAGCCAGGGAATGAAGCCTCGACCATCAGTTGCTTAGGTAATTACTCAAGGTCAGTGAAAGGTGTCTTGATATTTTGTCACCTGAATATGTAATGAGAGCTCTTTAAATTCCCCAAGACTAAAAACAAGATTGGTTTAAGGTTAGAGATAGGACCAAGCATAGATATGAAGTGAAATAGCTCCAGCTGTGTAGAAAGAGACTATGAGCAGAAATCTAGGCAGAGTTAGGGAGTCTAGAGGTGTTATCGTCCTTTATTGTGCATTGAAAACAACTTCAAAGCTTATTTAAAATGTAGATTCTTGGATGTCACTCCCCCAAAATCAGAAGACATATACATAGAGTGGGACCCAGGAATATGTATTTTTAATGAGCATAAATGATATTCTGACGTATTCTATAGCACCCACATTATGAGAAATGGTGGTTTTTATGCAATATCCAAAGGCAGAGTTTTCGAGTATTTGAAAGGAATGTTTGGTCATTACAGAATAGACATGTTTAAGAACTATCTTAACTATAGAATACTCTCCTCCATAAGCAAAAAGTACTTCACTCAGCGTGTTAATGGAAACATTAATTCAATTGCCAGTGGATAAATTTTCAAGGAAAGGTAACTATAATAGTGTCACAAAAATTATTGGATCTGTTTGCTTGGAGCCTGTCCTCTTCCACTCTAATAAATGGCAAATCTTTCTAAAGGGTGAGCTTATTAGAGGTCTTAGGTACTAGCAAAGCTTAGTACTTTCCAGTGACACCCAAATGACCTTCAGAAGTGTAAGAAAGGAAGAATAAAGCTAGAAAATAAAATCTATGGCAGCAAAATAAAACTTGAGTAACCTCTCCTAAATTTTATGGAAAAAGTACAAAGAAATGGAAATAAAAAGAGATGTATCATAGGTCTGGAGGACAAAGAAATGAGATTCAGTGCAAGGGTTACAAGTAGGTATCCCTTAAGTGCAGAAGGAAAAAAGAATATAAAAGAAAATAGGGGTGCAGGAGTGATGTCAGCAAGATGGCAGAGTAGGAGATCCCAGCCTTCATTCCATTAGAAAAAACAATTGGACAGCTATCCATGAACCAAAGTAACTCTGGGAGAGCTCTGGCGTCCAGTTAAGAAGCTGCAGCAACACAGTGGAAAAAAGAAACCCAAGAATAAGCACACACAAAAGGTAGGAAGAACAGTTTCCTTTTGTCTACATCATCCCACCCTTTAGGCCAGCATGGCTCAGGGCCAGGAGGGATCTCCTTGGTCAGCAAGTTCTTCTCACTGGGGAAAAGGAGATCAGGGTGAGTGTCCAGCTTCTTCAGCCTTTCAGGGCACTGCGGAAGGACCTACTTGAAGTTCATCCCCCAGGGATAGCTAAGGGGACTGGCATAGCGGAGGCATCTGTCAATATCTGTGAATAAAAAAGAAGGGCGGGGCACTCGGTACCAACCACGCAGCAGGTACCACCATGGTCCCCAGTGGCCTTCTTTGCAAAGTACCCCAGCAATCTCCACCACTGAAGGCCTCAACAGCCCTCACAGCCATCGCACCCTTCCTGCAAACATCACCTCTGATGATCCTGTAGTGTTGACCATCGCAGACCCCAGAGGCCTGCCCTGCAGATCCCAGAAGCTTTCACCGCTGAGGAACTCAACAGCCATTGCAACCGCTGCAGATGCCCCAGAGTTTTCACTGCCAAGGGCACTGCAGTTTTCCCCTTCATGGACTCCAGCTGCCTGAGCCGCCACCCACCCGGTCACTCCACTATGCTTTGGACCTGTTCCAGCCAGCGCTGCTGTGGGTACCTTGGTCTCAGGAGCTAACTTGGTCATGGCCCACCTCCACCATCACTAGGGCACCGGCCTGCTACTCACCCCAGACCCTGCTGCTGTCTTCTGCTTCCACCGCTGAGGGCAACCTGAAGACCTCCACCGCGGCTGAGCGCATGCCCCGAGCCTCCACCCACGCTGATGGCCCTGTTCCCCGCTGTCGCATGCACTTGGGGGACAGCCAGCCCCAGCCCCGCCACAAGACCCCTCAACCATGAGCTACTGGCCGCACCACTACCAGCCGTGGTGCGTGTGATCCACCGGTACGTTCGACACTGGGCCCAGAGGCACTTGCAGCAACTGTCACCTCCCCGAAACTCTGCCGCTGAGGCCCACACAGTTGTGGCGGATTGGTACAGTCTGAGAACACGTATCCAGTTCTTTAAAATTATCCATACATTAATTTTTTTAAAAAAATCCATTCTTAGGAAACAGATTTGCAGAAAGATGGATGTAGAGGGATATTTCCTAAATTATAATGAAATGCTTTATTTTTCCTTTATATTTTATCTTTCATTCTACTCTCACATGCTGTCACCTGTCATATCTCCTAATACTCAATAAGCTGTCCCTAATAACATTAACCTTTCCTTACCAAATTATTGTTAGGACAGCTTGACTTTTGAAGAGGCATTGTTTGTTTGTTTTCTCAGTAGTCTCTGGGAAGCTGACCCCTAGTTAAGGGAGGTATTACTGTAGATAGTTCAAATGGATTCCATGGCAAAAGTACCTGATGACGCTGACAGCCATGACATTTACAGCTATAATGGCCTAACCATGTAGTGTCATGAATCGTATATAATAAGGATGCATTTTTTCCATGAGAGAATGAGAAAGATGTATTAATGAGCTATTAAGAACTAGGAACATCAGTTTTAAAGAAAAACTTCCTATGCTAATGTTCAGTTGAATTAGCTCAAGTGTGGAATTAGCTCAAGGGTGGAAATATTTTTGTGGTCTGCGATATCATTTATTTGAAAACTTAAACTTACTTATTTTGGAAGCAGGCCAACCAACCAATACATCATTCATGTCGTACCAATATATTAGCAATTCTGTGAAATTGAAGTAACAATGTTAATTTTCTCTCAAAGTGAATGCTGTATCAGTGATTTAAATGAGTAATTAGGTACTCTCAAATTAAATTCATTTTGATTTCTGAAATGCACTCCATGTTATACTATATTTCCTCATTAGAAGCACATGTCCTTAAACATTTTAAATTATGCAGTTTGGGAATTATACACCATATCTCTAAACATTTTCATTCAGTACTGTTCATATCAGGACATTTGAATCCAAATGTGATATTTTATATACTCTGAAAATGGCATGTATTACTTACTTCTCTTATTTTTACTCCATTTCTTTTCTGCTTCTTTAGCAGGCTCCAACTCCATCTCTCTTGACTTGCCCCTCTTTTATATACCAACTTGTAGTAGCTGTCATCTGTTACCTGTATGACTCAGTTCTTTCTGCTCTATGCCCCTCCTTAAAATGACTTGACAAAATGTCATGCCTATGATTGTCACTGTGTGAAGCTTTTAAAACTTTTATAGGTTTCATGAGACTATGTAGGTATATAAGACTTCTATAGGTTTTAGAGCACATAAATTTAAGGAAGATAATATATTGGCATATGAAACCAATATATCTTCATCCTTGGTAATTCCTGGTTTTGGTTTCCCACTACTCCAACCCCCTTAACAAAGGCCAAGCCTGCCTGATGAACCTTAAACATCAAGGTTGCTATTATAAGCCAAGCATAGTGAAAACTCAAGACATCCCTTTCCTTCTGGCCCTTGTAGAGTATTACAAAATAGAATAAACACTCAGGCAGTGTAAAGATGTTAAAAGCATGCATCCTTGTATCCTCTTGTCAATATGGAAACTCAAGGTGGGGTGGATTGGGCATCACTGTAGAAATACCCAGATAGGAATAATAGAACTTGATAATACCCAAGTTAGCAGGCTGCTGGAGGAAGCTTAAATCCAGGTTTGTTTCTGAGCCATGTCCAAAATGGTGGACAAGGAATAATAATGTAGCTTCAGTAGAGAGAGGTGATTGGATAGATGAGCATGTGTCAGTACTCCTGTCTCACCAAGACCTGCTTGTGGTGTACAGGGGAACTGCTTGTTTCCACATGCCTCAAGTGCACAACTTCTTTCCCTTTTACCTAAATACCATTTGGGCAGGAGGAGAAAGAAAAAGTCTTTTTAAAGGGTTGAATTTTAAATTGACGATTTCCCCAAAGAGACTGTTTAAACCCCTGGATATTGAGACACCAAGACTTGTGAAGGCTTGGGAGCAGCAAAGTCACGGACTTTGTAAAACAGAGTATGAATTATTGTTTCCACTGTGTGTGTGTACGTGTGTGTATATTATGGATAGCTCTTTAAAAGAGTACATAAGAGATTATCACCAAGTGAAATAACTTGAACAAAGAATAAACAATGGCTGTGAATGGAAACTCTTGGATAGGAAATGCATTTGTCTTCAGAAATCTGTTACAGCAGAAATATTTGAAAAATAATGAATACCACTTGTTTTTCCTGAAGTATTTCTTGAAGCATCCTAGTCAGCATTACATTTATAACGTCTTCTCTAGTTAAAGAATTATAAAATAATTGGACAAGCTCACACTAAGGAATATAATTTTCCTAAAAGAATGAGAAAGACAAACTGATTACCATTAAGTATAACCTCACTGCATCTCCAAGAATAAATTAAAAGATTTTTTAATATTTTGGAAATATATTATACAGCTGCTGATCACCTCTGTGTTCCAAGCAGGGAGCAGAATTCAGGCAAAAGGATTGGTCTTGGTCAACAGTTCCCCTTTTAAGGATTCTTCCTGGATGTCTCCCCCAGAAACTGGTGCTTATATCTCATTAGAAAGATCTTGGTCACATGGTCACTGGAGCTATAAGAGAAGCTGAAAATATGGTATTTGGTACCCTGAATAAAATTGGAATTCTATTACTAAGAAAGAAGTAAAAAAAAAAAGATATTGGCTAGGTAGCAGTAGCAGTTTCTGGCATCCTGTCTTATAAGATGGTGTTTTTGTTAAAAAAACAAAAAACAAAAAAAACTTGGCTTGGGGCTTTAGTTTTCAAGTGTAGAACAAGTGGCTAAGCAGGTAAATATATATAAGTGCTGCATGAACCGTAGGAAGCTATATGCATGAAAGCTATCATTACTACCAGGCTTCATGTGAATTTTTTAAAGCCAAGAGTAGACATAATCTATGCCCCTTCAGGGGTTTGTAATCTTAGAGAATAATTATATTCATGCTACATTAATTAGAGCATGGAATAAAAACAAAGCTAAACAAATAAAACAGGAAGGATAATCCTAGATTCTAATCCTTTATTTTTAAAAACACTTGTGGAGGTAATTTTTCAAAATACCACTTAAGGACCAGATCTAGCCCAGCCTTCAGACCAGATTGTTAATTATGTTAGTCAAGACCTGTTCTGGCCTTTGAATAATTCTCAGAGGGCAAGCTTCTTTTCAGCATTTTAGGGAGGCACCTTGCTGCCTCCCCAGAAATAGCTTACAGTCAGAATTTATTTATAGTATGTCTGGGGTCTTATTAATAGATTTTATTTTTAGAGCAGTTTTAGGTTTATAGAAAAATTGAGCAGAAAGTACAGAGTTCCCATATACCCAGTCTTCTCCTGTCTGCAGTTTCCCAATAGATAACATCTTTCTTTAATGTGGTACATTTGTTAAACTTGATAAATCTCTATTGATACATTATTTTAACTAATATCCATAGTTCATATTAATTAGGGTTCACTCTTTGTGTTGTAGAGTACTCTGGATTTTGGCAAAATGTCATGTATCCACCATTACAGCGTCAAACAGAATAGTTTCACTGCCCTAAAAATTCCCTGTGTTCCACCTATTCATTCCTTCCCAACTTTCTGTCTGGTTTTGACATACTTTTACCATTTGGCATTGAAGATGGGGTAAAAAGGCTAAGGGGATGCTGATGTTGAACTTGATGGTTCCTTTAAAGTTGGTAACATTGTTCCCAATGTAATCTGAGTTTGACCTCCTCATAGAGGTTTTCCAGTAATGTCCATAATTAAGAAAATTTAATAAGCATTCAGTAAATATTATCATCATCATCATCATTGTTATTATGCAGCAGACCCTGTGTCAAGTATACTAACTCTTTTAGTCTTTACAAGAAGACTATGAGGTAGTAGAAATTATCCTTGTATTCAAAATTAGAAACTGAGGCCAAGTCTCGCAAAGCTGTCTTCCCAGGATCGTATGGTTATCTCAGGGCAGAGCCCAGGCTGGCTTCCCGGGAATATGATCAATGCATTCGCAGAGCCCAACACTAAGAAGCACCTGACACTTGATTTAATGCCCAGCTCTTGACATACTGAAATTCTTACTACAGCTTTCTTTTTTAAAAAAATAAATTTATTTATTTATTTTTGGGTGTGTTGGGTCTTCGTTTCTGTGCGAGGGCTTTCTCTAGTTGCGGCAAGCGGGGGCCACTCTTCATCGTGGTGCATGGGCCTCTCACTGTCGCGACCTCCCTTGTGGCGGAGCACAGGCTCCAGACACGCAGGCTCAGTAGTTGTAGCTCACGGGCCTAGTTGCTCCACGGCATGTGGGATCCTCCCAGACAAGGGTTCGAACCCATGTCCCCTGCATTGGCAGGCGGATTCTCAACCACTGCACCACCAGGGAAGCCCCGCTACAGTTTTCTTTGACCTCATGTTCTGTAAGTAAATCATAACTGGACAATGGAACATGAATGTGAGCAGAGGAAATATGAACAATGTGGGTCTGCTGCTGGTCCTTGCTTTTGCGTTTATACTTAGCATTTGTGATGTCCACCATGCATCTTCCCTAACAGCTAACCTAGTACTCAGGACCCATGCTTGTTTTAATGCTCTGCTGTTGCCATCTTGAAAGTCTTAATAATTTTATCTGTGAACTTGTGTTTTGTACGTGGAGTCCAAAGGGATAATGGAGTATGTATGTGACCAGAGGAGATACACACAATATGTTGATCCATAGCTACTCCTTGCCTCCCCACTTGCATATAGTGGATGTGATGCCACATGAGTTCAGAATTCTGGTTGACCCATGATGCATGGGAGTTGAATAAGACTCAATTGAGTACAATGATAAGTGTGTTATGTCTATGAGTAAGCCACGTGCTCACATTGTTGAGAGGCTGCACTTTCCTTTCCTGTTCCCAATGCAGAAAGAAGGTCATGGTATTATAAGAAATACAAACAAATAATTAATCCTATCATATTCTTTCTTACTCTTACTCCCCTGTATTAGCCAGTCCTTTACACTGAAAATGATAACCTGGAAGGAGAGGGAAAGATAAGGCAATCCATAGTTCCTTTTCCTTTCATTGGTTCTTTCCTAATCAGTCAGCCAAAGCTAATGTGTGTGTATTAAGAATTTAAAGAAAAATTGATGAGTTGGCTTTGTGAACTGTTTGCACTGTTCTGGCAAGAACAAATTACATATGCATATATGAGCTATGAAATATGAATTGTGTGTTTTTGATGACTCCACATACAAGTTAAATGCTTATGCTTTTATTTAAAATGGGCATTGCACAATATAAAGATGAACAGTAAAATTCACGCTAACCATTTAAAATTTTAATTTTTTTTTACTTGTATTGATTTTAAGTAGCACATAAAAAATACCATGACAAGTCAAGAAGAGATTACAGAGGAAAGGGAAAAAGCTTTATATTTTAAGCCCTTTAAAGACACTTTTTTCCTGGATACCCTTCATTTCATTTTGCATTGGGTCCCACAAATTATGTATCCTTCCCAGGGCAGACAACTGATTCACAACCAGGTCTGCCAGACTCCATGGCTCACGCTCCAAACTAGAGGTTCCCAACCCTTTCACCTTATGGCCACATAGAGAAAATGATGTTTATAAGGAATGCTAACTCTGTGGTAAGTTGAGGAGACTGGTTTTGGCCAGCGATGGCCAACTCGTGGGCCCAGGCCTCCCTGGTCCTGGCCTGGCAGCCTTGAAGGCTGAGGAGATCAATATCTCATTGCACTTGGAAGGGCCTCTACATCACAACTACCACATAAAAATGCCTTGATGGCACATCATGCTGTCTACCCTTATCTTCTTTTTGGATGTGGTACTTAAAATAGTTACTCAGTTTTTGTCAAACAATAATAACGATAGCAAAAATATAAAATGTGTATTTATTTTTTCTATGTACCAGATATGTTTCTCAGCACTTCATATATATTAACTCCTTTAATCTTCAAAACTCTATGAGGAAAATACTATTATTATTCTCATTTTGTATTAATCGAATTACATGAAATTGCAGACTGACTATTTTGCACCTACAAAAAAGGCAAGTTCATATATTTAAACTCAGGAGATGAGGAGGCTGACAGATAGAGAGATTAAGTACATTACCCAAGGTCACTCAGCTAGTAAAAGCCAGAGCCAAGATAAAATTCTCTACTAGTTCAGACACTGGCAGTCCAACTCTGAAGCCTGGGACCTAAGTCACTGTACAATGTTATCTTTCAAAGAGAATTAAATTATGTGTTATATTGGAAATAGTTATTGAAAACATGGGGGCATGGAGTTAAGACAGCAATTTTTGACAATCTCAGACATTCAACTTGCATTTGTCAATTTCCTGTGCTGTGTTGTGATATGGTAGTCAGCCAAGCACGGCTTTCCCTTCATACAACTTGTAGTCCAATCTGTTTCAATATCTGTTTTTTAAGCCTGCTAGGAATAGCAGATGCCACTTACAGTGCCCTGGCTGCATTTGGACTGGACCTGTTGCTAATCTCACTCCATGCCCTATTGTATTCAATATTCAACAATCCTTTGTCATCACTGTCATTATTCTTATCAGCTTGCAGATGAGGAATCTGGAACTCAAAAAGATTATATAATTTACACAAGGTGACCCAGATAGTAAGTGGTAAAACCAGGCCTCAGTACCAGGGCTGTTTGATGTCAGACGCATGCCTTTTCCACTAGTACACCTCCACATGAGAATTTCCTCTTGTCTGCTCATAGATTGAGGGATGGTCATCTGCTGATTTTATGGTATTCCAGCAAATAGTCTCTACCCACTTCTCAGGCCCCATTCTGTGGCTGAAATGATTATTTTGCTTACAATAAAGAGTGAGCTGTGTGTGCAGCTGGAGAAATTTCCATCCAGATGCTGGTGTGTCACTTTGAATTGTTATTACAATATAAAGTTCCTGTTCATATTTGTTCCTATTTGCATATGTACAGGAGCCACAGTTGTTCAGCTAAACTAAGCCATTTAGCAAAAATGCAGCCCAAGATTCACAAAGCAGTTCTGAAAATAGCCCATTTGGGGTTTCTTGCTGAGAAGACTGCATAAAATATGCAGACTCTTTGATTTATCTCTGAACAGTCCCACACCTTTTATCTGCAATCAACCTTCCCTCCCTTGTCCCTGCTTCCTTCCCTCCCTTCCTCCTTTCTTAAAGTAGACCCTGGGAATCCACTCTGTGCCAGGGACTAGAGAGACAAAGAATAAAACGTAACACTCTTTGCCCAAAAGGAGCTCAGGTGCTGGGTTCAAAAGAGTTCACTCAAGAAACAGCATTGTTCCCAGAAAGAGAACTGTAGAAAAAAAGGAATCTACTTGAGGTTCCTGCTTGTGTTATCCATCCCCTTTCTTTGTTCATACCGTTATTATTGCATTTATTGTACTGAATTACAGTTTGATTTTTTTCAATCTCTTTTACCTGGTAGTCTGTATTCTAGAGCCTAAAATGGGACCTGGCACAGAATAGCTACCCAACTGAATGCCTACATCTAACTGAATTGTCAGCATTGATACTTTATGCTTTTTTTGTGTGGGAGAGAGTGCGCAGTAGAGTTCCTCCCTCAGGCAGAATTTCTTAAGTAGTCCCTTTCCCCATCCTCCTTTCACAAACTGATTATGTTTATATATTTCATTATCCTGGGATATTGTACATGAGTTTTAACTTTGGCCCTGTCCACTCATAGGCATTGTTATGATTCAGATAATCATATTTTTACACAGCATTTGGTTAGGTCCTGTGTTTCACTATATTATCCAGAGGAATTCTAAAAATTATAATAAAGAGCAAAGCAATATGAGTGATATTGTCCTCCTCTTGCAAAAGTTAATTGATTTGCCCAAGCTTAGGGAGTCAATTAGAAGGAGTCAAGTTTTGTGCTTCCTACTCCATGTTTTTCCTTTCCTCTTTCTAGACCATCATCGCTAGGGCATGCATTTCATTGTTCTAATCACAGAGGGAGATATTCCGTAATGCTGACACAGGTACTGTGCTATGCTCTGTGTATGTATTATCTCATTATCCCCATTAGGTGAGAATTGTTATTATTTCTATTTTATAGATGAATAAAATAAGGCCAAGAGAAGTCAAGTAATACACCCAATGGTATTTGATCCAAGGCTATCTGATTCCAGAAATTGTGCTATTAAGAATTAATAATTAACATTTAGGGAGTGTTTTCTATGTACCAGGCAGCATACTAAGTATTTTACATGCAGTAGTCTATTTATATAGTCATAACACAAATTTTAATAGGCACATACCACAATTGCCTTCATTTTACAGAGGAAGAAAATTTGATTGAGAGAGCATATTAGTGATCTTTAGAGAAATAGAATAGAGAGGAAGGGGGGGGAGAGAGAGAGAGAGAGAGAGATTGAGATTTCTTATAGGAATTGGCTTATGCAGTCATGGAGGCCGAGAAGTCCCATCCCACAGTCTGCTGTCTGCAAGCTGGAGGATCAGAAAAGCTGGTGGTGTAATTCAGTCTAGGTCTGAAAGCCTGAGCATCAGAGGACTGATGATCTAAGTCCAGATCTGAGTCAAAAGCCTGAGAACCAGAAGCACTGATGTCTGAGGGCAGGAGAACATGGCTGTGTCAACTCAAGCAAAGAGAGTGAATTCTTCCTTCCTCCAGCTTTTTGCTCTATTCAGGCCTTCAATGGATGATGCCCACCCACATGGATGAGGGGATCTTCTTTATCCAGTCTGCTTATTCAAATGCTAATCGCTTCAGGAAACACTCTCACAGACACAGTCAGTGAGTGTGTTTTACCAGCTATCTGGGCATCCCTTAGCCCAGCCAATTTGACACATAAAATTAAACACCACAGAGAAGTTACATGACTCAGGTTCAAACTGCAAGTGCATATTTCCTCCTCCATATCTACTCATTCCCATCCTGTTACTATGCACCCATTACATATCATATCTATGGATAACTGACTGTGCTCCTGAGGTCAGCCTCTCCACTTTAGAGAGATCCCATCCCCATCACCTCCTCAAGTATACCAACTTCAACAATTCTCACCCCTTTCCTATATTATATTTCCCCTCTCTACTGGGTCACTCAACTGCAGAAAACATACTATCAGTTCTCTCATTCTCAAAGCAATCAAACAAATAAACAAAAACTTTTGAAAACTTCTTTTTCATTTAGCTAGTGCCCCAGTTCCCTGATACTGTTTAGAGCAAAACTTCTTTAGAAGAGCTGTCGCTAATCACTGACTGCCTCAAATTATTTTGTCCTCATTCACTCCTAAATCCAAAGTAGTTAGGTAAAACCCACAACTTCACTGACATTGCTATTGTCAAGGTCACCAATGAGCTCTGCATTGCTAAATCCAGTGGTCCATTCTCAGTCCTTATCTGACAACATTGGCATCTGACACAGTTGACCACTACATACTCGTGGAAATACTTTTTTCACTCAACTTCCAGAACATCACAATCTCCTGGTTTTACTCCTACTTGACCACCCATGCATCTTAGTCTCCTTTACCAGATTCCTGTTCATCACCTAAGCTTTTAATGGTGGAATACCCCAGGACCCAGTTCTTAGACCCCCTTCTCATCTGCGCTCACTCCTTCAATGATCTCATATAATTACACAGTTTTAAATACCATCATAAACCCCTGATTCCCAGATGTATATCTTCAGGCCATACCTTTCCATTCAACTCCATATAAGTATATCCAGCTGCCTGCTTGTATCTCCACTTGGATGACCAATAAATATCTCAGACATGATCTTTCAAAATAGATTTCTTGGTTTCCTTTTCAAAACCTGCTCCACCCACAGAGTCCCCCAATTTAATTAATGACAACTTCATTCTATTTGCTTGGACCTGAATCCTCAAAGTTCATCATTTATCCCTCTTCTCATCTGTCCTACATTTAATCTGTCAGAAAAATCTTTTTAGTTCTATCTTCAAAATTTATCTAGAATTATACCACTTATTGTCACTTCCATAGCTACCTCTCTGGTCCAAACCACCACTGTGTTTTCTCTGGATGACTGCTGTAGTCTCCTAACTGATATCCTTGTTTCCACCCTGTATCCCCCTTTAGTTTACCCTACAGAGCAGCCAGAGTGATTTTGTTAAAATGTAAGGCAGCTCCTACCATTCCTTTGTTCAAAATCCTCCAATGACTTGCCATTTTTTTCAGAGTGAAATCCAATACCCTTGCAGTGCCCTACAATTATCTCCCATCTGTACCCCATCGCTTCTTTGAGTTCATCACCTTATACTCTCCCCTTCCTCCACTTTGCTCCGGGAAAATTGCTCTTCTCACCGTTTCTCAAGTATGCCAACCATTGTCTAATTTCATAGCCTTTCCAGTTGGTATTTGCTGTGTCTGAAATGTACCTCCTGCTAGTATATGCTTAGGTTACTCCCTTACTGCTTTCAAGTTTTTGTTCAAATGTCAACTTTTCCATGAAGCCTACCTGATCATCCTGTGTAAAATTATACTTTATTCCTTATTCTCATGACCATGCTTAATCTGCTCTATGTTTTTCTGCATAGCATTTATTATCTTCTAGTGAGCTGTATGATTTACTTATGTGCTGTGTTTATTGTTTATTCACCTGTCTTCTCCAGTGGAATTGAAGCTCCACACAGGCAGGGATTTTTATGTTTTATTCACTAGTATTTCTAGTGTCTAGACTATTTCCTGATGCATACTTGGCATTCCATAGTTCTTGAATGAATGGATGGGTGAATAAATAAGTGAATGAAATAGTGAAGCTGGAATTGAAAACTAGTCACTGTGGCTTAGAGACTCAAAATTCATTTTCTCCAGCACTAACTATATTGCATTTTGCTTAAACACTGCTCTGCTGGTCTGAGTTCACCCATCTTAGGATCCAGCTCCAGAGCTACTTCTATAGCTCTTATTGCCAAACTGCTACTTTTAGCAGTTACTCATCACATCATCAAATTCTAATGAGCACCAGTAATTGTCAAAGCGTTGATTAAGTATATATTCTAATTCTACACTGTATTGTTCTAGTATGGAGCTGTTACTTACTTTTCACGTGACCTAGAGAAAATCATTTTCATTTTGAGACTTCAGTTTGCTCATCTACAAAATGAAAGCTATTAGATATTCTCTAAGAATGCTTTAATTAGATGTTCTCTAAGAACGCTTTTCTCTGTGGAAGTTTGGGTCTAAGCTGCCACAGCAACATTCCCATAATCCACATAGTGGAAAGAGCACAAGTTTTAGAATCAGAGAGCTGTGAATTCAAATCTGGGATTCAACATAATTGAACAAGCCTGTCCAGTTTTCTGTACCCTCTGTAGATAACTTATCTGTAAAATGTGAATTATCATCTTCTCTATGTTACAATTTTTAACACTAGTCTAAGGATAAAATTAGAGAATATATTTGGAAATGACTAGCACAGTGTGTGATACATTGTAATAATACAATATGTGGTGTTTTGTATGTAAAATATAATAAATCATATTCACATCTGTATAAGCTTGTAAAATGATGGGCTGGGGGAAGAATACAATATGGGACTGTGCAACACAGCACAGTGGTCAGTGACAGGGTAGGGCCTATCATTACATTGGCATAGGACCTAATCAGGTCCCAGTAGGAGCAAACTCTGCCAAAATGTCATGCGCTCTTTGTATATTCAGCTGCCACACCACTTTCATGGTTATGTTTCAAATAAGATGCCATCTTACATGTTGTGAATGTTTGGAAGGAAACAATTCACAGACACAAATATACATCTGGCTTATAGTCTCAGTGTTTCATGCACTAATCCCTCATTCATAAAACGGGAATGCTTTCCAGAGGCAGGGGATGAATACCATGCCTTCTGTGCATTACCTACAACTTATAGACCAGTGCTGTGAACACAGCATTAGGGGAGATATGCTTAACTATTGATAATTATGATTCTAGTTTGTATAATGCTTTAGCCAACAGAAACTTTTATATCTATTTTATCTTTACAACAGTCTCATGAGGTAGGTATTGTGATAACTCCCAAATCACAGATGAATAAATTAAGAAAACTGAGATGGAGTGATTTCTGCAATGAAACTCAAGGACAGAAGTATGATCTAATTCCCTGTCTTCTGTCTTTAAAGTCACCCCTGAAAGATGGAGTTAATTTGCTTCCACAAGGCAGCAGGCTAATCATACTCTCTTTCTAAATTCTGCTCTTGTTAGCTCTTAGCATGATATCTATCACAAATGTTAATAAACATTGGTAAGTAGTTTGGAAATCCTGCCATTTGCTCTGTTATCTACTGGACTGTCTGAAGCCACTCACTGAGTTCCTCTTTAGCCAAGGGCTTCCCTGTAAGCAAACTGGATCTGGGAGTCATTTGCTTGGATGCATACCATGTGTCCCAAATCAGGCTCTGTGCTTAGGTAAATGAGACCTTCAACTTCCCTCATTAGACCTCACATGTATAAACGTGTGTGAGGACGGTTTTAGAGCTACCAAGAAGCTTTAAAGCTAGAGAAAGTAGAAAGAGAAATAAAGGACAAAATTAAGAAAGATATGCAAAAAGAGGACAGAACTTAAGAGTAAGAAGATGTGGGTTCCTTTCTGGCCCTTCACATTAATGTGCCATGCAGTCTTGGGCACATCACCTAACATCTGAAGCTGTTTTCTCACTTTTAGGATGGAGGTTGTGTTAGAGTACTCCAGAGAAACAAAAACAGTAAGACACACACACACACACACACACACACACACACACACACACACACACACACACACACACACACACACACACACACACACACACACACACACACACACACACACACACACACACACACACACACACACACACACACACACACCCCAAGAGATTTATTTCGAGGAATTAGTGTATACCATTATGGAGACTGGTGTGAAATCCCTAGAGCAGGTCATCAGTCTGGAAACTCTTGGGCTGCAACCTTGAGGCAAAATTTCTTCTTCTCCAGGGAGACCTGTTTTTGCTCTTAAGATGTTTCAATTGATTGAATGAGGCCCACCCACATTATCGAAGTAATCTCCTTAAAGTCAAATGATCATACATGATAACAACAACTAAAAATACTTTCCTAGCAACATCCAGATTAGTGTTTGAATAACTGGGTACTATAACCTAGTTAAATTGACGCATAAAACTAACAATCACAGGGATGATGTTGATGGTGGTTGTGGTGGTGGAAATAGCTATCTTTCAAAGTCATGAAAAATAGATGTAAACACCCATTTTAGGTATCTAGTACAATGTCTAGCATATAGTAGAATCTCAAATGTTACTTCAATATGAACAAAAGCAAATGTATGGAGTGAGGACTTATTTATTTATCTTGGACCTCTTTTTTTTTTAATCCCAGTAACTTCTCTAAATTCATTTGATTCTGGCATAACTCAACTATATTTTCTCATGGCTCTAAAGCTAAGCTGACTTAGGATAAAAGTATCACTTCAGAGTGAATTTCAGGTAGATATATTGTGCTTGAAAGAGAGCTCTGTACTTCCCCTGTAGAGATAACAATTCTCATTGCTTCCAACCTGGCACCTGAATTCTAATATATCATTATATTTCCATTAGGCTATTTTTGTTTTTAGTTTCCTGTAGGCTGTAGCAATTTATTACTGTTAAAAGAAGAAATCCTTTCAGGTTTTTGAGGCTAAATGTGGCTAACCTCATAACTTTGTCAATTAAAAATAAGGACAATTACATATGCAGAAAGTACACATTTTATTGTTACTTACTTCTCACTGCATATGTATATAGACTGTTGTGGTAAAGTAGAAATAGCATTGGCCTTGGGATCTGGAAAACAGAGCTTTCATAGTGGTTCTGTTACATACTAACTATGTGACCTTGAACATCTTAACTAACCTCTGAATGCCCATTTCCCTAGCCATTATATTTTAAAAGTAGCCTTGTCCATCCTGCAGGTTTATGGGCTTTTAAAAACAGATAACACATGAAAAACTATCTCAAACAATGCCTAGCTCACTGACAATGCCTGATAAATGTTGATTGAATCGGAATCTAAACACAATGTGGATATAAAATCAGAACTTCACCTAGATAATATGAATATCTAAAAGACTGAAGAGTGAGTTAGCTCTGCAACAAACTAAACACAGCATTTTCCATGCTAGAAAACCTTCAATTTTTCATTGGCATTCACACTAGAATTTTCAAGTTCCATTTGGAGCATAGGTCTCTCTTACACATAATAACATTTTCCTGATTATTCATTTTTGTCAAATGAAGGTATTTGGGTACTTTTTCAGCAGAGCCAGTGTGTTAAGGTTAATCAGATTTGGATAGAGACCAGGGTATAGAACATTGAATGAACACTATCAAGACAAAGGAGCAATAAATAATCAAGATCAACTTGGCAGTGAAAGACCAGTCACTGGCAACAGGAAGCAGGGTTAGAAACATTGGAGGTTAGATTCAATTGCTAGGTAAGATCAATTACGTTCCAAGGGATTGGGATCTAGCTACAAGAGCAAGATGAAAAACATCTTAAAAATGATGGATCAAGTTGCCAATTTTAGAACAGTAAAAAAAAATCCAGGGTGAGGAACACAGCACCCACAGTGATACCTGCCTCCTCCTTGCCCCAGTGCTGGGCCACAGTTTAACCTCATGCATTCCCAGTTTACCTTCTGCCTCATGGGTCTTCACAAATATCTTAGCTCTGAACGTGAACCAAGAGTTTTATTTTCTTATTTAATAAAAAGTTGCAAATTTCCAGGGTAGGAAGAATATTCATATGCTTTCATATGCTTTAATAAGCATTAATTAGGGAAGACATGAAATGAGCTTCTGCTTGAGTTTACACACATTGATGAAAATTAAAGTGACACATTTTCAAGATTTTCATAATATCTACATTTTATATTGCTTATTTATCATGTGACGAGTAAAGTGTTGCCATCTCAACATTTACACAAATCCTTTCAGATTTTATTCCATTATCTTTTCTCTCAATTTTTGTTTGCAATAGTATTTTTCACTCCTTTCCTTTTGATATGGAATTTTCCCAGATAATCCTCTTGAGAAGCAAAGCTTGATAGATGTAAATGTAAAAGGCAATTATGTAGAGTAGAGACAAGTGGGCAAAGAGGTAACACACAATAATCCAGGTACCATTATTCCTTATTGACAACTTGGATCCTTTCTGACAATGATGACATACTGTGACTTAATCCACTTTCAGTGACCAGCAAAGCAGGATGAATAATAATCAAACTCTGTACCAAGATTTCATGAAATAATAGACCAGAGAAAAGCACAGGTTAACTTAGAGGTAGTTTTTCCATTACTATTCACAACACATCATCCCAGGGTAACAGGTGATGAGATGTCAAATCTCCATACTATCTTTCAGGACAAAATAAAACCATCAGATGTTAGACATTGCACAAAATGACATAATCATCGCTTTAATAATTGAACTCCAATTAAGCTGCGTATATACTCATTACATAACCACTGTGCAGTATTTGCAACAAAGATCATATCATGCTCTAAACACACACACATACACAGACACCCTAAACGCAAAACCTCTGTGATATATCCTTTAAATATAATTCTTGCACAGGACTCTTAAGGCAGTTGATTTGTTGTGAGGTGGACTAGTTTGAACCATAGCTTCTTTATCTAGGTTAGTCAGTACCTTTAAGCCTCAGTATTCATGTCTATAAAATGGTAGTAATAATACATCCTTATTTTCTGTCTGGGTTCAAATAAGAGAATGTCTGGGAAAGATAATTGTAAGTGATAAGGTGCTGTACAGATTATTATTACATACAGTAATTAATTTATTCATTACAATTCCATCAGTTAATTCTAAAAAAATCCCTATGGATAAAAACAAAAATGAAATAACCATTACTTTACCATCAATTTTATCCATATTCAAATTATAACTATAGTATTGTTACAAATACACTGGAACTTCAGCATCTAAATGTAAGTTACCCCTTCAAAGTACTTATCTTTGGAGTTTGTATTTAAATGGGCATTTATCGAGCAATTAATACTTATAAGATATTTTGCTAAGTATTTTATAAATATTACTTCAATTAATCCTTACACCATTCTGATGCATAGATATAATTAACCCTATTTTGCAAAGAAATAATTGAAGGGTGAGAGATGTCTCCAAGTTCATGGCATGTTTGCTGGTATAGCTGCTGTCATTATTCAAATTGGGGGGAAATGATTGCATAGGCAAAACCTAAGAAAGTAGTTGTTTATACTATAGTGTGTCTGTCTGGACGTAAGAAAGGAGACAGTCTTCTACGTCAGGGAGATAAGAAAGAAAATGGATTGCCAAAATAAGATGCTACATTTTGACTCAAATTTAGAAAACAAATGAGGCAACAAAGATTCAGCAAGGTACTAAGACTGATGGCCTTTAAAGTTAAGCAGAAGAATTTGACCTTAGTTCGTGAGCACTGTAAATTACTGAATAAGGTAATGCCTTGATGAAACCAGTAATTTGGGAAGACGAGGCTGACAGCGGTTTCTAGGATTTTGAACAATTTAAAAATTTATTCATAGAACTTGAGAATTGATATAATGTTGCAAATATGCACATAAAAGTCAAGGTTTTTTAAAAATATCAATGCACAGTTTTTAACAGATATTTATTTTAATATATTTGAGGCATGTACTGTTACTTAATGTGAACATTAGTACATTTTGATAAATTGAACCTGTCTGAAGCCAACCAATCTTTAGGACTATTTATTTATTCATGAACAATTATGTATTTTCCATTTTGGGCCTCTTTCTTATTTTATATTTCATGCCTTTATTTATAGTTACTTTTTTATGTTTGTATTATTCTTCGTTTTTTGATGTATACCAAAATACAAGTAGTGAAAAATTAACCATATGAATGGTAAAAGACTGTTTTGTCTTCAGGGAAAATGTATAGAGTTTTCTTTGCAATGGATGTACCAAATAAATTAGGACAAGGGAAACCATGTGTTAGACAAGTAAGGGGAGAATTTATGACTTTGCAGTTGTTTGTGTTGTGTGTGTGTGGAGAGACCCAGAGTCAAAGACAGAGAAAGACAGAGACAGAGAGACTGATTTCATTTCAAATCCAAGGCTTTACAGTTTTTCCCTTAAAGTATGAAAAGTCCAGTTGGAGTAACAGTGCAATGGAAAACTTTACATTAACATTGGTAATATAGTGTTTTGAAAATAGAAAACATCCATTAAATGGTACTTTACATTGCCCAGTTCTTTTGAATTGATTTTTGTTTACACAGGCCTACTTTTCACTTTCATGTATGAATCACTTCTTATATCTTAAATATCTGATAATTACTGTTAAAATTTGTTTTATATCCAGAGACAAGTGTTTATGTTCATATTCTTTGTAAATAATTTGGAATATGACTATGACAAAACCAATTATAAAAGGAGTACTTTTACTGGAAGTCTAAATGTGAAGAGCTGGGGACACATACCTCCAAACTCAATGCTCCATAGAAATTATTGAAAGTATCCATACATTCATAATGGCATGACCACCTCAGATGTGTAAATAAGAAAGGGTCCTTATATCTTGGAAGACAGAAGCAAATGGCTCTAAATGGTGTTAGAATAAAGCCATTTTAATTGAAATCAAGGTGCCTATATAAGTAGGGAGAAAATGCTGAAGGGAATACATCAATTAATGATTATTGTTTACTTCTGTGTGTGCTGGGGGGCTACTGGGTGAGGAGTGAAGGGCAAAGGAAGACTTAGAAAAAAATAAAAAGGTGTTCATGGCAAACACAGCATGTATATAATCCCAGTTATGTTAATATGTTGGTGTTTTCTGTGTGTTTGTGTCCATGTGTGTGTATTTGCATCTGTATGACTGCAGAGATGTATAAGATGGTAGTCCCCCATGTCTGATAGGAAAAGATACCTGAACACCCATGACCTGCCATTAGTCCTGAACTTCTCCCACAGTTATCAGAGGCATATTATGATGATTCAGACCTGAATCTTCCATCACGCCAACAGCTAACCTTATTCGACACTAATATTCTAGATTATTTCAATATGGGAGGTTGTGGGAGTTGGAGGAGAGATGAGAAAAATTCTTAAAATTTTTGAATGGGAGTTTTAGGTGGAAATTCACTTAGGTGTTGATAGAATAATATGTTTAATTATGAGGGTAAAAAAAGCCAATAATATTAGAAATTAGATATATAGTTTAAAAAACAAGTCAGGAAGATAATAGTAATAGAATAAAAAACAAAATAAATTTAACAAAAAGTAGAAAAGAAGAGATTAAAAAAAACCAAGAAAGTAGAATGTCAGATGCTGGGGGGGGGCGGAAATGGGGAGTTGTTCACGCTGTATGAAAGTTCAATAATGTAAGATGAAAAGGTTCTAGAAATCTATTGACAACATTGTGCTTATAGTTGACAATACTGTACTGAACACATAAAAATTTGTTAAGGTAGATCTCATGTAATGTGTCTTTTACCACACACACACAAAAAAAGAAAGAACATTGGACTTCAAATGAAAAATAGTTTCAACATAACAAATCAAAATAAATATGAGTGGATTAAAGTCCATTACAAATACAAGGATATGTAATCACATGCTACACTAGAAATCAATTAATTGTGTGGGCAAAAAGTAAGTAAAGTTTATAAAACTTTCTCCAAAGAATACCGTTCATCCTCATTATTCACAGATTCCGTATTTGCAAATTCACTTACTTAAATTTATTGGTAACCGCAAGATTGATACTTGCAGTACCTTTACAGTTATTCACAGACATGAATAGACCAGCAGAAAATTTGAGTTGTCTGATATGCACTTTTCCAGCTGAGGTCAAACAAGTTTTTCTTGTTTTAATTCTCATACTATAAACAAATGTCCTTTTTGTAGTATAATTAATGCCACCTTTTTTGCATTTTTGGTCTTTTTTTGGTGGTTTCACTGTTTAAAATGCACCACAAGCATACTGCTGAAGTGCAAAAAGGCTGTGATGCTTCTTATAGAGAATACGCCTGTGTTAGATAAGTTTTATCCAGGCACGCATTTTAGAGCTATTGGTTGTGAGGCCAGTGTTAATAAATCAACACTATATTTTAAGTAAGGTGTCTTTAAACAGAAACACATTAAACAAGGTTATGTTTTGAATACTTAATGAAAACACTGTGACCAGAGGCTTGTAAGAACCCAATCCGGTAATTCTCCTAGGAGCAATGACTCAGTATTTGCTAATGCAGTGCTCAAGGTGACATTAATAGAACATAATTACTGTGAATAATGAGAATCGACTATATATGTGCATATGGAAATCTGTACCAAATAACAGAACAATACTATTTCCAGAAACCAATGAAATATTCACACACCTAAAAATATAATGTAAGTCAGAAAAATCTCAATTATTCTAAAATTTTACATCATATGTGTCACAATCTGTTGCTACAATGCAAAAAAAATAGAAGTTAATAAAGGGCATTTCACAAAATTATACATTGTTTTAAATTAAAAAATATTTTTCTGATACTGCTAAACATTCACTAGACCAAATAAATTTTAAAAGATTGACAACACAACATGCTCACAAGGATGTGGAGTAACTGAAACTCTCACTCATTTCTGGAAAGAATGTAAAATGGTACAACCACACTGAGAAATGTTTCAGTAATTTCTTAGAAAATTAAACATACCTCTACCCTTGACTGAGTAAATGCAATCTTAGTGTTTATTGAAGGTATATAAAAACATCTGTCCACAGAAGGACATTTATAAAAATGTTTATAACAAATTTATTTACAACAGTCAAAAACCTATTGTAGGGCTTCCCTGGTGGCACAGTGGTTAAGAATCCACCTGCCAATGCAGCGGACAGGGGTTCTAGCCCTGGTCCGGGAAGATCCCACATGCTGCAGAGCAGCTAAGCCCGTGTGCCACAACTACTGAGCCTGCGCTCTAGAGCCCACGAACCACAACTACTGAGCCCAAGTGCCACAACTACTGAAGCCCACGTGCCTAGAGCCCGTGCTCTGCAACAAGAGAAGCCACCCAATGAGATGCCCGCGCGCCGCAAGGAAGAGTAACCCCCGCTCGCCGCAACTAGAGAAAAGCCCGCGCGCAGCAACAAAGACCCAATGCAACCAAAAATAAATAAAAATAAATAAAATTTAAAAAAACAAAAAAAACCCTATTGTAAAGAGCCCAGGTGTCCATCAACAGGATAATGACTAAAAAACTGTAGTATATTCATACAATGCATATTCTACATACTCTACGAAGCAATAAAAAGGAAAAAAAAATTGATACATGAAACACTATGTATGAATCTCATAAAGTATGGTTCTATTTATAAGAAGTCCTAAAACAGGCAAAATTGATCTAACATTAAAAAAATTAGACCTGTGGTGGCCTCTAGTGGGGGTGGGGATTGACTGGGAAGGTATATGCAGGAGCATTCTAGAGAGAGTTTGTGTATCATGATAGGGATATAGGTTTTTTGGTGTATATATTTTTCAAATTGTGCAGCTAAGATTTGTGCATTTTTATGTTTGTAAGTATCACCAAATAAGAACTTCTAAAATAATTGTATTATTGATTGGGGAATAAACAGAAAATGGAAGTTTATATTATACTGTTTGTTTTACTTTGGTTATGTTTGAAATTTTCAGTAAAAACTTAAAAAGTTCTTTTTTTTAAAAAAATTATTTATTTATTTATTTTTGGCTGCATTGGGTCTTCGTTGCTGCATGTGGGCTTTCTCTAGTTACGGTGAGCAGGGGCTACTCCTCGTTGAGAAGCACGGGCACTAGGTGTGCGGGCTTCAGTAGTTATGGCACATGGGCTCAGTAGTTGTGGCTCCCAGGCTCTAGAGCACAGGCTCAGCAGTTGTGGAACATGGGCTTAGTTGCTCCACGGCATGTGGGATCCTCCTGGACCAGGGTTCGAATCCATATCCCCTGCACTGGCAGACAGATTCTTAACCACTGCACCACCAGGGAAGTCCCAAAAGTATTTTTCTTAATAATGTTTGGTTTAAAGAAGATATCAAACCTGAAACTACAGAGCAATTACAAATGAACAACTCATATCAAAACCCTGAAACTTATTCTGTTCTCTATATCTCATTTTCCAACATCCAACTGGCCAACAAGTTTTGTCGATTACATTTCCTTACTACTTCTCAAGTTGACCCTCTCCCTTCTTTTCCAACTATTACTAACCTAGGCCAAGACTTTATCTTTTCTCACCTGCATTATTGTAGTAAATTTCTAACCTAACTCTTTCTTCACTCTTGCTCCATGTATTCCAGTGTGATCTTTCTAAAGTACAGATCTGACCATGTTATTTCCCTGTTTAAAACCTTTCAAATATGTCCATTTTTCTACTTGATAAAGACCAATCTCCTTATCCTTTATAATTGTGTCCATTTCACTGATAACAAATGGCAATCTGCATTGGAGAAATGTCGTTTGTTCAGTAGATAAATGTAGCAGTTGATGTGTAATGGTGACTGCAGGATTTACCATATACCAAAAATTCCCTAAATTCTGAAAAATGCTTATTAAAGACACTTAAATATAGTACTATAAGGCACTAAATATCTAAGGATCAGCCAACTTGTTAACACTTTCTTCTACACTTGGAAAAAATGTAGATTTTTTTTTCCTTTCACACACACTTAAAATGCAATGTGCATCAGTGAAAAAGAATTGGCTTTATAACTTTCATTGCTATAATAGGAAAATATATACCAAATGCCATTACCAGAATCACAACTACTACTGCAGTGAATTCTATGTTATTTTTGCTTCTTGTGTCATTCACTTAAGATTCGAAGTTCCAGATTTCAGCATTCTCTTGGCTAAGCTTGGATCATGTGCTGTACCAGGGATAAGAGATAGTATCTGCCTTCTAAACTTCTCACAGTGATTGATTTTCTACCTCAGAGGGAAGTTTCAAATGATGGGAAACCTAAATAAAACAAAGACCAACATCAATTCATGCCTTAGGTCTTTTGATAGTCACTTCAACCATAATAGAAAGATACTGTGGTTATTTCCATTTTCAGATGAAGAAACTGAGGCTTAGAGAGGTTAAGTCGTTGCCCTAAATATGCCCTAAATAATTATGTGTCTGGCCCTATATTTGAACCTAGGTAATCTTACTCCAGAGAGCAGCCACTGAATATCTCAACAGCAAAATAGTATCAATGTCTTGATATGTATGATGCTTTGAATGTTTTTTCTTCATATTCAGATTTACTGTGTTCATTTGTTGGAATTAGTGCTTATTTTTAAGAATGATCATTTTATTTGTGTGTAAAGGAAGCATTTGGCATTTTTAGAAATCTACATGAAAGATATAATGAGTAAAAAAAAAATTCCCTTAGGGGCTCAGAAGTTGAGTCCTGGAGATGTGTACAAAACAAAATTCAATCATTAGAATAATAAAAACTGAAATTTTGTAGGGCATTTGGAGTGAAATCAACATTTTCTTGCCGTATTCAATAATGCATGGTAAGAAAAGGGATATTAAGGTGGAAAAACAGCTGTCTATTTGGACAAATAATGTCAAGGGCTATCTTAATTGAAGAGCATGTCTTGAGTTTCATCAGTGATGAAGAGAAAACTGGGACATATTTATCCAAGGTTATAAAACTGAGCCTTAGAAAATCAGAATTGATTTGAATAAAATGTACATCCAGGCCTATCATAACACAGTTAATGTGAGTGGAAAATGTAATCAAATTGTAACAAAATTTAAAGAGGAAAAATCAAAAGCATTATAAACACATTGTCATGCACATTCTGTTTGGATTTATCTGTAGTAGGGTATTTATGAGGAAAGAACTCCGAATCTGTCTGAATTTTATCATTTATTTGCATGGTGCTGTATATCCATCTGTGGAAATAGTAGCAATGTTTCAAACACATCTAAGCAGAGTAAAGTTGTAACACTAGGAAACTAATTTGTTAATAACCTGATGAACTTCATTATTGTGTATTATGTTCTGTGATGGAGTTCCTGAGATTACTGAACCTTTGGATCTTGAATCAGCTACTTTCAATGTGCATGTGGCCTGTGAATTGAGTGGTTTCCTGACTCTGGTTCCCATTCCTGAAATTCTGTTTCTTTAAATTATATGTTATATGTTACAGGAATCCTTTATACGGAGCCTCATAGTAATAGAATTTGTAGATGGTTTCTTTGCTTCTAAAATAGAAGCAATGCTTGCTTCATTTTTTATCATCTGAAGGACAAGATGAACATTTCAAAATTTGTGATAGTGGGGATGATGCCAATTAATATTATCTAAATCAGCACTGTCCTGTAGAATGTTTTCAATCATGGAAATTTTCTGTCTCTGCACCATCCCATACATTAACCACTAGGCACAAATGGCTACTAAGGACTTGAAATGTGACTAAGGGATTAAATTTTTTATGCTATTTAACATGAAGTAATTTGAATATAAATTTAAGTAACACATGTGGCTAATGGCACTGATCAATACTACTTTCTAATTTTCAAATAAGAAAATCTTGTTTTGCAGAGGACAAGAAACCTTCCTCGTTCATCAAAAATAGGTCATGGCAATTAAGATGTATGTTTTACCCTAGTCAGATGAAATGTTATTCAATTAATATTTAATATGAAAGATTGGATACAATATTCCTAAATTTATATCTGTACTTTCAAAAGGAAATCCTCCAGACTGACAGTGCCTTTAAAAATGTCTTTCTTTCTCACTGCAAAACCCTCAACATTTAACACAATGCTTATCAGGCAGAGTAGACAGAGTAGGCACTTGATAAATATTCATTCAATGGATGAATGATAAAACAAAATTAAATGAATATCAGAAGCACTATTTAAATGGAGCAAACCATTAAATCAGTGGTCAGAAAATGTCCAATGATAGTACAGACTTAAATGCAAATGTTATTCCAGAATTTTGATTTTATTGGAACTATCCAAAACTCAAATCTGTCCATGAATGTTTCAACTAAATCCGTTTCGACTGTTTGTTTATTCTTCAATAACGTTCATCTCATTTCAGAGCTACTGCATATTGCTTTGGCAACTGTGCAATGCTCATTTTCATTAAACAAATATTTATTGGACATGTACTGTCTTCCAGGCACTGTGTTAGAAAGACATTGTGTTGGTTAAGGCTGTGAGCTCTGAGTCTGATCTCAGTTGGAATCCTGCCTTTCTGCTTACTGTGTAAGCTTGGGCAAGTTACTTACCCTTGTCATGCCTCAGTTTCTGTTTCTGTAAAATGGGGTAATTATAGGACATGTTCATAGGGTTATTTTGAGGCTTAAGTGGTTTAATGCATGTACAGAATTTAGAATACTCCCCAGTATATAGTAGGCATTTAATAGATGTTAGGTATTAGATGCTGAGAGTCAGCAATAAAACAAACAGGGTCTACATCCTTGTAGGGCTTAATTTGGCCCTCAGTATAACAGGGAAACTAGTCCTTGACATTTACTAACTGTGTCCAATGGACCCTTTTTATTTGATTTTTTTTTTTACATTTTACAGGCACTTTAAAAATAATTTACAGAAGTAAGAATAAAGGGACAGTGAAAACCAAGTTCATTAGAAACTTTCATAAGAACTTAAACATAGTAAACTTCTTTGTACCAAGTAAATTTTGGTATACAAACATCTTGAAATATGAAAGAATTTTGTCCTATATATTTTTAGCAAAACTTTATGGGTCAGGTACTTGTATAAAAATATTGAGTGATGAAGTTCTTCCTGTTGAAGGACTGGAAGACAATATCATATTTCCTTTTTGTCTTTAAAAATATATTATTTACTTATGAATTCTTGAATTTGAGAAAATTCAACTTGAGTGATGTCACATGAAGATTACTGTAGTCTGAAATTTTTCTTTTTATATGATTAATTCCACCATCACCTTTGGAGTCTAAAGTGCTGCTATCCATTTCTTTGCATTCATCTTCTGATTTGTCTGATAACTGTGAGATGCCATCTTCTGTCAATTTTCTTCTCTTTGCCTTTATCGATGAAAAAAAAACAAATTCATGGTTATGATCAATGTATGGTAAAAACAAACTATAAGGATATTGCACCTGATCTTCTTCTATACTTTACTGAAAGACAATTCAGTACTTTGGAAATACATTAAGAAAACTGAAAGTTGACAATTTATTTCACTGTTGTATCATTTTCTTGGTGATTGTATTTTCATATTGTATTCTAATTTTATATTTTCTTAGTCTTTTTTCTATTTTCATATTTTCTTGGTCTCTTTTGGACATAGTTCATAATTATTGTGTAATCATGAGTAATGATTAAATCATTTCTGGGATGATGAAATATAAACTCTTTCAAGACATTGAAAAAATAAGTTAACTAAGATCCCATAATGCGTGTTAGATTTATTAAAGTGTCCAATGGATCCACAAGGTAATTTTAAGATAGAATGAGTTTTATTTTTTTAAAAAGTAAAGTTTCTGTTTAATCTTCAGAAGACCTCTAAGAATGAATAGAAGACATGAAATATCAACTCTTACAAATCATTAAGACTGCTCAAAGAAGAAACTCAAAACCAAAAACCTGGTCCAGTCGACCATAATAGTATCTAATGGGTAAGATCCAGAGAGGGAGACAGATGTTAAACAATTGCATAAATTAGATAATATGAAAAGTTATAAATGCACTAAAGAAAACTTTTAATTGCTATGACAGAATAAAACAGGTTTCTTAATTTGAATTGATGTGTCAGGGAGGTTTCCCTGAAGAAGTGAGATAGAATTTATGATCTGAAGGATGAGTAAGAAATAACCTGGTGAAAAGTAGATATAGAAGGATACCAGCATGAGCCAAGACTCTGAGGCAAGACACAGCTGGACACACTTGAGGAACGGAAGTAAGGATTGTGTGGTTGTGAGCAGAGAGAAAGTGTTCCAGTGACATGAGAGGAAGCTGGAGAGTCAAGCTTCAGCCCAGTCAAAAGAGGCCCTTCTAGGTCATAGTAAAGAGGTTGAATTTTACCCTAAATACAGTGAGAAACCGCTACAGGGCACAAAGCATGGAGAAGACATAATCATATTTGCTTTTAAAAGTCACTAAAGAAGTATATGCTCATTAAAAAAAATTAGACAATGCAGAAATGTAGGAAAACAAATAGTGAAAGAGTTCTCTTGAGTCCGTGCTGCAATATTAAGTTTGGTGTGTTGTCCCAGGCTCTTTTAATCAATATGCAAGAATGACTACAGATAAGAACAATACTAATATTAACTATGATTATACTCATGATAATCCTCTGAAACTTGCATTCAACATTACATTTTGGACATGTTTCCACGCCAGTGTCCATATTGACCTACCTTATTCTGCCAACGGCTGCCTAGCATTTCTTTTTTTTTTAAATAAAACTTCTTTTTTATATAAATTTATTTTATTTATTTTTATTTTTGGCTGCGTTGGGTCTTCGTTGTTGCATGCAGGCTTTCTCTAGTTGTGGTAAGCGGGGGGCTACTCTTTATTGTGGTGTGCAGGCTTCTCATTGTGGGGGCTTCTCTTGTTGGGGAGCACGAGCTCTAGGCGCACTGGCTTCAGTAGTTGTAGCAAGCTGGCTCAGTAGTTTGTAGCTCGTGGGCTCTAGAGCGCAGGCTCAGTAGCTGTGGCACATGGGCTTAGTTGCTCCGTGACATGTGGGGTCTTCCCAGACCAGGGACCAGGGCTTGAACCCATGTCCCCTGAATTGGCAGATGGATTCTTAACCACTGCACCACCAGGAAAGCCTGCTAGCATTTCATTGTAAGAATACACCAGGGATGGCCAAAGTTTTTCTGAAAAGAGCCAGGCAGTAAATATTTTAGGCTTCACAGCTCAAAAAACCATATATTCTGCTATTGTATAAAAGCAGCCATATACAACGGATAAACAAATGATGGTGGCTGTGTTCACAGGTTGTGTATGAAAGAGTGTGAGCAGGATTTGGCCTATGGATTGTAGTTTGTCACTCCTGGAACCTAGTACAATTTATTGATCATAGCATTTATGATCTGAAGGATGAGTAGGAATTAACCTGGTGAAAAGTAGGTATAGGAGGATACCAGCATGAGCCAAGACTCTGAGGCAAGAGAGAACTTGACACACTTGAGGAACGGAAGTAAGGATTGTGTGGTGGTGAGCAGAGAGAAAGTGTTCCAGTGACATGAGAGGAAGCTGGAGAGGCAGAAGAGGGTGCCATTTATTTTTTTAAAACCCCAACTTGTTAAAACTAGATACCCACACATTTTTTTAAAAAATTGAAACTTTATAGAAGAGTCTAAAATTAAAAGGAATAATTTTTTCTCCACTTTCATTCCGTAGTCCCATTCAACAAATGTAAGAATTTTGCCAGTTTCTCTCTTTTAATTCTTTAGGTGGTTATCATTATATTTTTGAATAATATTCTTATATTGTTATTTCTTGGTTTAGGCGCATTTTGATTACATAATGCTAAAAAGGTAAAAAAAATGCATGTTGACTTTCTAACGTTAAAAAGAGGAAGAGTTTACTTCATTGTTACTTCCTACCTCCTGTCTTCCTCTCAACATTGTTATATTATTATTTTATTTCTACTGAGGTTTGTATTATCTACATTTTATTCAGTGACTGTAATGAAGTACTCTGTGCTTTGTTTCTAGGTTAATTCTTTAAAAATTAAAATAACATTATTATGCATTAACATTATTCTGATTATGTAAGTGTATTTACTGCAGAACCAAGTACCGACATCATACTGGCCATATTCCAAATCTGTCTTCTTGTATGTCTTTGACATTATTTTGGGCTAACTCCCAAATTAACACATACATATGCTGATATATGCACAGAGTATATAAATGGCACATACATTAAAAGTACATTTATTTTTCCTCAAACATTTAATGAAATCTTTGCCCTCATTTTAGAAGCCAAAGTTTAAAATAATTTACCTTCTGAATTTGAAAGCCATTATTTCATTACCTTCAAGTATTCGGTGCCACAGGTGGGAAGTCTGAGGTCAGTCTGATGTTCAAAGTAACCTGTGGGTATTTTTAAAAATTTAATTTTGGATGCTTTTTTTATGTTTAGCAATTTGAAGGTTTTCAGAATGCTTTAAGGTGTTGGATCCTGTTTTTTAAATTACTACTCTTCATTTAGCTCTAGTTAAATATGTGTTAGGGCTTAAACACTTGTGTCTTTCTCTATTCTGTGAATTTTAATTTTAAGTTAGACTGAAAATCCATAAAACATAAATGCACAGCTTAATACATTGTTAAAAAAAAACGCTCACTTAACACTACTCAGGTTAAGAAATACACTGAAAGCAACACAGAAACACCCCATATGCTCCTTCGCAATCACAACTCCCCTCCCACTCCACTAAAGTAAACCAGTATTCTATGTTTTATCACAAATCACAATTTTCAAAATGTTTTCTCCACCCAAGTATGCATGAAAACTACAGATTCATTTTTCCCTGTTTTTGAACTTTACATAGATGAAGTCATACAATATGCATTTTGTGTCTGAATTCGGTTACTTAATATTATGTTTGTGAAATTCATCCTTTTAATTCCTACGTAGTCCTCTAATATATGAATGTACCACAATTTACTGATTGATTCTATGACTGATGGGCATTAGGGTATTTCTAGTTTGGGACTCTTATGAATGATGATGTTATAAATATTATCTTACACATCTTGTGTTGAACATCTGTTCACAGGTCTGTTGAGTGTGACTTTGCTAGATAATAGAATATGCAAATGTTCAACTTCTGCAGGCAAGGTCAAAGTGTTTTTCAAAGTTTACACTCCCACTGGAAATATATGGGAATTATATTACTATTGCTCTACATCCTTACCAGCACTTTTTATTGTCACTTTTCTCTTTTTTCATTTTCTTTCCTTTTCTTTTTTGGCTGTTCTGGTGGATATGTAGCATATTGTGGGGGAAACAGCTGTGTTGGACTCAGTGGGACCAATCTACGGACTATCTGTTGTGTAAAGAAATAAGAAAAGTTTTACAGGGTTGCAAAGCAAGAAGAAGTTACTCTTGGATGGGCAAATGAGGAATGGCATCCTGGAGAAGGTCATTTGACCAAGAATTGGAAGAAGATAATAGTGATAATCATGAGTATTAAGTAAATTACATCTTTCAAGTAGCGTGGAATGTTTCAAAGGAATAATTCACTGAACTACCTCAATGAGAAGCACAGCTGCTTTTCTGTTTTACAGGGAAAATTGAGACTCAGAGAAATGACTCTCCCAAAGGCACACAGCAGAGAAGTGACAGAGTCAGTGTCTTAACCTAGGTGCATGTGCCTACAGAGCTTATACTCTGGAAGGAGAAGTATAGGTAATAACTTTAATTGAAGATAGGCTGTATGCAATGATTTATATGTGTTGTGGTTGCTTTCACAACAGTCCTACAAGGATTGAGTTGATATCTTGATTTCAGAGCTGAGGAAATTGAGACACAGACAGTTTAACCTATTTACTTGTTTCACTGTGCTATACTTTCACCTAGGTAAGTAAAAATACCTGAGCAAAGCAGGTAAAGATTACAGCACATTCAACATATTTACTGGGATTGTGTCTTTTAGTGTAAGTTGGATGATTGGCCAAGTAGAGTGTAAGGTAAAAGTATAGGTTGAAACTATGCTGGTTATGGCTTTGACTACCAAATTAAGAGGTTTTAATACCATTCAGTAGTTAGTTGGGAACCATTAACTTTTGAAAACCTATAGGGTAATAACATTTTGTAAAGGTAACTTTGGTGGTGGTGTGTAATATCAGTTGGGGTGTTGAGATTGGATTTTGGAAAACTGGAAAGGAAGCTACTGCCTAAACTCCAGGGAAGAGATAAAGGGGAGATGGTGGAAAGGAAAATGGGGATCAAGTGTTATAGAGGAGATCTGTTGCAGAAATTGGAGAGGGAATTCATATCTTCACTCCCTAGTCTGATTCATAGTCTATATTTTCTTTTCTTGAATCAAACACAATTTTAAATAAAAATTATTGAAAAGGGGAAAGCTATATCAACTTACTGTTATCTCTGGAAATTACTTTTTCTACACATATGTCCGAATGGCTCATTTCCCTTGTAATATGAAGCACTTATGGTAGGAGAAGAGCACAACATTGATCAAAAAAAAAGTCCTGAAAAATGTGTATATGTAGGTTCTTTCACACAAGCACAAGATTTGGCTATAAAGTTACATACTTACATGACATCTAAAGGACCAGGAATTAGGGGGTTAGTGAAACGGTACGTGAATCATGAGGAAATGGCTAAGAAGAGCGTCTTAATTCTGCAGTGGTCATTCACATAAATAATACTGGACAATTTACCATCTGTCAAATTCTGTGAAGATTTGCCATACCCTTTGCTCAGATGAGTTGTCCTTGAAGTACAGTTAGCATTGTGGTGTGGAATATTAACTGTCTTGCCATGACAGAATGAGTCTAGGCAGCAAGCATCTGATACTGTGAGAGAGAGCCTTATGGTTGGTGAAGATCAAATGTGGCTACAGCTATATCCAGGAGGCAGAATCGCTGCTTAGAGCTGCCAAAACAGGATGCTGAGAACATTCGATTAAACGTCCTGTCAATTAATTTTAATGAAACAGTATAGCAACTAATTAACTTCATTAAGTGTCTCCTTCTGATAAAATAATAATTTAATCGGTTTTGGACACCTATCAGATTTTCCCTTGAAGATACACACACACACACGTATAGATACACACATATATTCTGCAAATATATGTGTATACACGTACACATATACTCATACATAAATATTGATATATTACTTTATGAACTGTGGTCCATTTAATTATATATTATAATTGAGTTCCAGCTTCATGACAAGAGATGCTATTTCCTATTTCTTAGGATGAGTTTTAATCTAATTTTTGTGGGATTATTGGAATGATGGAATGGATCAACCTATGTGGTTTTCTCAAATATATATTGCTGAGTGCTAACAATGTCCCAGATATTGTGTTAGGCAGTGGAATCCAATGAACGTACAATCCTTTGTAAAGGTGTATCATCCTGCTCTTGGACTTTATATGGATTTTCCAACAGTCCTTGTGTCCAGACTGAGATTAAGCGATAAGTAATCCTGGAGCCTTGATGGCTAGAGGGGGTGGACGAATTTGGGGCTATCATTTTAAATATCCAGATGGTTTTACTTTATCATTATGAAAGAAGGTTGCATTTTTACTGGAAGTTAGAAACTATTTTTTCCAGGTTTATTGAGATATAATTGCCATAAAGCATTGTGTAAATGTAAGGTGTATATATTGATTTGATGATTAGTGATGTTGAGCACCTTTTTATGCACCTGTTGGCCATTTGTACGTCTTCCTTGGAATAAATGTCCATTCAGTTCTCTACCCACGTTTTAATTGGTTGCTTTTTTGTCATTGAGCTACATGAGTTTTTTTTTTTACATATTTTGGATATTTAGCTCTTATCGGATGTATAAATTGCAAATATTTTCTCCCATTCCATGGGTTGCCTTTTCATTTTGTTGATGGTTTCCTTCACTGTGCAGAAGTTTTTTAGTTTGATGTAGTTCCATTGTTTATTTTTGCTTTTGTTGCCTTTGCTGTTGGTGTCAAATCCAAGCAGTCATTTTCAGGACCAGTTTCAGGGAGCTTACCCCCTATGTTTTTCTCTGGGAGGTTTATGGTTTCAGATCTTACATTCAAGTCTTTAATGTATTTTGAGTTGATTTTTGTGTATGCTGTTAAGATTGAGGTCCAATTTCATTATTTTCCATGTAGCTGTCCAGTTTTCCCAGCACCATGTATCGAAGAGACTATACTTTCCTAGAAGGCAGATCCTATTTGTTTTTTGTTACTTTTTGAGAAATACATCAGTTGGCATTCGGATTTGAAAACACAACACAAAAAAATTCTATTTGTAATGTGATTAAACTGGATTACGTAAAGTAAAGGATTTTCATCGATTTGGACAAAATTAAACCTGTGTAGATTAAGTTTCCTTTGGGAAACTATTTCTTCATCCTGGACCTTGGAAGAATAAAGGACTTGATTTTGGCTAGAAAAGACATGTCTCTCAAGAAGTTTACTTTTGGGAGGCAGCCATGATTGTACTTGGGTCTGCTCATACTGATAGCTACATTTTCAGGAATTTTGTGAGCTGGTTAGCATCATGTTGGTAGCTTGGAAAAACACCATGGAAATCAGCAAATGCTACAAATCAGCCACCTCCCTACTCTGCCCAAGAGAGCCAGCTTTTGAACATTTACCAGCAAACCATGGGAGGCAAGTTATCATATGTGGTTAATATTATGGGCTCTGCTACTTCCTTGCTGAGTGATCTTGTGGAATTACTAAATGTGTCTGTGCTTTGGTTTCCTCATCTGAAAATGGAAATGATTTTTCTATTTACCACCTAAGATTGCAGTGGATATTAGATTAATGAATAGAAAGCACTTTGAGCTTTATGTATTCTAGACATTGCTTATATATTATATAATGATATGAATAAGTTATTTTTACTATCGTTGAGAGGCAGTAAAGAGGTGTCTGCAACGCTGTAGCAGACAAGGACTCAGAGAGGTGTCCAGTGGCTGTATGGAGTCTGCAGAGAGCTATATAATGTCCAGGTTTAGAGTTCTGTATTATAATTCCATTTACAAACTCTTAGTCTGTTCTCAGCTTTCACGATGAGGAATTGAGGAAAAGTCTTGTCAGAATTATTATTTTTATTATCTATTTCTCCCTAACTACAATGAGTTAGGTGAGGGCAGCAATTTTTGTCTTTTTGTTTTGTACTGAATCCCCAACACCTTGAAAAGTGCCTGGCACCTAATAAGTATTTAAAACATATTTGTTGGGTTGTATGAAGAATGAAGAGAAGGGCATACTGCGTGGAGGAACATGGTAAATTATGCAAGCGTGATAGTGAGTAAATCAGTTTAGCTAGAAGATTGGGTAATGAAAAGAAGTAGTGGAGGAATTGTATGTGTTAAGATAGTTGCATTATTTCCAACAGTAAAATAAGTTAATGAATACAAACTTGTGTTTTGGCTGTTTCCAAATATATTTACAGAAAAATAAATGCCTTCAGATGAGTTCAAGCTGTCCATACCATGCCTCAGCTTCACCAGACTGTGTGATAGCTTTTGCCAAATGTTATTTCCTTTGTATCCTTACGCTAGTATTATGTGGTTCTGAATCTATTCAAAGCATCATCTATACTGGTTCAGAAGTGTATGTGATCTACAAGGTGAATTAGTTGATAGTTATTGCAGTGTGATTCAACAACATGATGTTAGACTCTTAAATTTTATTTACAGATGTTATTTATTTGTTATTTTTAAAATTGAAATATAGTGGACATCCAATATTATGTTAGTTTCAGGTGTATTATATAGTGGTTTGACATTTGCATGTACTATGAAATGATCACCACAATAAATCTAGTAACTATCTATGCCCATAGAAAGTTATTAGAATATGATTGATCTTATTCTTTATGTAGTATATTACAACCCATGCGTTATTTATTTTATAACTGGAGGTTTGCACCTGTTAATTCTCTTCATCTATTTCACCCCTCCCAACCCACTTCCCTCTGGCAACCATCAGTTTGTTTCCTGTATCTGTGAGTCTGTTTTCCTTTGTTTTACTTTTAGATTCTACATATAAGTGACATCACATGATATCTATCTTTCTGTCTGACTTATTTCACTTAGCATAATAATACCTTCTAGATCCATTAATGTTTTTCACAAATGGCAAGATTTCATTTTTTATGGCTGAGCAACATTCCATTGTGTGTGTGTGTATATATATATATATATATATATACACACACACACACACACACCACGTATTCTTTATTCATTCTACTGATGGGCACATGAATTGCTTTTATATCTAGGCTATTGTAAACAATGCAGCAATGAACACTGGTGTGCATGTATCTTTCAAATTAGTGTTTTTGTTTTCTTCACATAAATACCCAGAAAAGAAATTACTGGATCATATAATAGTGCTATTTTTAATTTTTTGAGGAAACTTCATAATGTTTTGTGTAGTGGCTGCACAAATTTACAATGCCACCACAGTACACAAGGGTTTCCTATTCTCCACATCCTCACCAACACTTGTTATTTGTTGTCTTTTTGATAATAGCCATTCTGAAAGGTGTAAGGTGGTATCTCATTGTGGCTTTGATTTGCATTTCCCTGATGATCAGGAATATTGAGCATCTTTTCATATACCTGTTGGCCATCTGTATGTCTTGTTTGGAAAAATGTCTATTCAGATCCTCAGTCGATTTTTAAAAAAAAATTTTTAATCTTGTAATCTATTTTTAAATTTTATTTATTTATTTATTTATTTATTCATTTATTTATTTATTATTGGCTGCATTGGGTCTTTGTTGCTGTGCATGGCCTTTCTCTAGTTGCAGTGAGTGGGGGCTACCCTTCGTTGTGGTGCGCAGGCTTCTCATTGTGATGGCTTCTCTTGTTGTGGAGCATGGGCTCTAGGCATGTGGGCTTCAGTAGTTGTGGCATGCAGCCTCAGTACTTGTGGCTCATAGGCTCTAGAGCACAGCCTCAGTAGTTGTGGTACACGGGCTTAGTTGTTCCACAGCATGTGGGATCTTCCCAGACCAGGGCTTGAACCTGTGTCTCCTGCATTGGCAGGCAGATTCTTAACCACTGTGCCACAAGGGAAGTCCCCCTCAGCACATTTTTAAATCAGGTGGTTTGGTTTTGTGATGCTGATTTTTATGAGTTATTTGCATATTCTGAATATTAACTCCTTATCAGATATATAATTTGTAAATATTTTCTCCAGTTCAGTTATTTGCCTTTTCATTTTGTTGATAGTTTCCTTCATAGTACAAAAGCTTTTTAGTCTGATGTAGTCCCATTTGTTTGTTTTTGCTTTTGTTTCCCTTGCCTGAAGAGACAGATTCAAAATATATTGCTAAGACCAATATCAAAGAGTCTACTGTCTATGTTTTCTTCTACGAGTTTTACGGTTTCAGGTCTTACACTTAAGCCTTTAAGCCTTTATTCATTTTGAGTTTATTTTTATATATGGTGTGAGAAAGTAAATCAGTTTGATTCTTTTGCATGTAGCTTCCCAGTTTTCCCAATACCGTTTAATGAAGAGGCTGTCTTTTCCCCATTGTATATTCTTACCTCCTTTGTCATATGTTAGTTGACCTCATAAACATGGGTGTGTTTCTGGACTCTCTATTCTGTCCCATTGATCTATGTGTCTTTGCTTGTGCCAGTAACAAACTGTTTTGTTGACTGTAACTCTGTAATATAGTTTCAAATCTGGGAGTGTGATACCTGCAGCTTTGTTTCTCTTTCTCAAGATTGCTTTGGCTATTCAGGGTATTTTATGTTTCCATATAAATTTTAGAGATATTTGTTCTAGTTCTGTGAAAAATGCCTTTGGTATTTTGATAGGGATTCCTTTGAATCTGTAGATTGCCGTGGGTAGTATGGTCATTTTAACAATATTAATTCTTTCAATCCATGAGCACAAGATGTCTTTCCATTTGTGTGTGTTGTGTTACATTTCTTTCATCAATATCTTAAAGTTTTCAGATTACAAGTCTAAAGTCTTTTACCTCTTTGTGTAGATTTATTCCTAGATATTTTATTCTTTTGATGAAATTGTCAATGGGATTATTTTCTTAATTTTGCTTTCTGATAACATTGTGGTCAGAAAAGAGGCATGATATGCTTTCAGTCTTCTTAAATTTATGGAGATTTGTTTTATGGCCTAGCATGTGAGTTATCTTGGAGAATGTTCCATGTGCACTTGAAAAGAATGTGTATTCTGCTGCTTTTGAATGCAATATTTGGATTATCTGTACACAGATGTAAATGGGGTGTTAAATTCCACTACTATTATTGTGGTGCTGTCAATTTATCCCTTTATGTTTGCTAATATTTGCTGTGCCACTGGTGGGTGGTGGCAGGTCCCTACATGGCTGCCTTTGTGGTCTGGGTGTCTCAGGGCTGGTGCCAGCCCACTGGTGGGTGGGTAATCCCCTGGTGCTAAGAGAGTAGAAGGAGGATTCCAAAATGTCAGTGGTTAAGCTCTCCGAAATGGCTGCTGCTAGTGTCTCTCTCCCCACGGGGAGGCTCAGCTGCCTCTTGCCTCACTGGCAGGCTCTCCAAGTGGTCTGACACAGGCTCCTTTCAAACTACTGCCTCTGTGCTGGAACTTGGAGTGTGTGAGATTTTGTGCGTACCTTTTAAGAGTGGGATCTCTTGTTTCCTACAGCTCTGTGGCTCTCCTGAAAATAAGCCCTGCTAGTTTTGAAATATGGACATTTTGGGGACTCATCTTCCCAATGCAGGTCCCTGGTCTGGGGAGCCTGACGTGGGGCTCAGACCCCTCACTCTTTGGGGGGGCCTCCTGTGATTGTGATATTCCTCCCATTTGTGTGTCGTGGACCCAGGGGTTTAGGTCTTGACAATACCATGTCTCTGCCCCTCCTGCCTGTCTTGTCATAATTTCATCTTTAGTCATTAGCTGTAGAAAATCTTTCTGTTAGTCTTCGGGTGGTTCTCATAGATAGTTGCTCTGTAAATACTTGTAATTTGGTGTGTCCATGGGAGAAGGTGGATTCAGGGTCTTCCTACTCCACCTTCTTGGCCACCTCCTCTAAAGATAAGTTATTTAAAAGAAGGCAGTAAGTATCCTCTTCTACTTTTTACAGTTCATAACTTACCAAGCACGTTATGTTCATTTCTATATAGAAAAATGGCTTCTCAACATAAGGAGTACTTTCTGATACACAGTACCCTCTTCAGACGGAGTGGGATGCCTTTGGGTTTTTAAGTTCTCTATCATTTAAACTGTTCAATGGGATAATGGTGTTTTAGAATTTTCAGCTCTTAAGTAGGATATTTTTTGATACACGAAGCATTCCACTCCACCCCCCAAACAAACATAAACGTGCAATTATTTATAGAATTTCCATTTGTAATATTTTATATTCCTGTGAGTCAAAACAACCCTCCCATCTCCACCTCCATCAGGTATTTAGGCTCTGAAACATCAAAGAGACATACTGAAAGGAAAAAAGAGAAAGTTAAAAAGTAAGGAAGAATGTTTTGAGGTCTGGGGGAATTGGCTTCTCTTCCTTGAGCACTGTTCATACCGAGTAATAATGCTAAGAAAAAAATGAAAAGTGTTCTTGCAACTGAACAAAACTTTCTTTTTGGTTTTTATTGTGTAGTTCTCTTTGATTGTATTTATTGGATGAGAAAGAACAATATGGCTAAACTTTTCAGAGTGGTGTCTGCACTACCAATGCCCAGTACAAGAGCTCTTCCATGACATACATGCTGTGCTGGTGGCATTAGTAAGAGTTCAGAGCCTAGGCAAATGACTCCCACAAATTCCTGATGGCATGAGGCAACAGCCTTTGGCATGAAATTTAAGTTTTGTCACACTTATTATTTAGAGTATAGACGATCTGTTGTATGAAGAACTCCACCAGATCATAAGAATCAATATACAGTCATTGTCTAGTGAGGCATCTTTACAGTGAGGCTCTAGAAAAGGTCAGGCAGTAAAGGTGGGGGATTTTTTGCACAGATTAATTTCTTTTAAAATGGTCTCCATGGTCATTTCCTAAGTGCACGAGCATCATTTAACCTGTCTAAAGGTACTTATATATTGTGTAAGAGATGAAATTTTGATTGTTGAGTTTATGATTTTAAAATATTCTTGAAGATCAAAATGTGACTTTACCATGAACTTCTTCAGAAACAGAAATTCAAAAGACAAATTTTAATTTATACCCATTTTCAAGTCTTTAACTGTGACTCTGTTTCCTTTATCAAAGGAAACAAAAAACCCAAGTATCATTCTTTTAAAACCACTCCAAAAGACTCTTATTGAGGGTCATAAAAGAGATATGCACTGGTTTCTGCCAGTATTGACATCTCTTCAGATAATTTCTGAGATGTTTTGAAAGCCGACATTCCAATCTGTTTTTTACATAGGATTTCTACTGGTAATCACTGTCTTTGTCATCTTATATACAGGAAATCACTTCTTACCTATTTAGACAGTGTAATTATTTTATAATGTCTAGGCAAAGCGTCCAAAGCTTGATTGTGTTTTATTTTCTCACACCTGGGCTAACTTTCAGTAAACATTGCAGCTAGAGAATGCTAATTAGCCTGGCCGCTGATGGGCTGCTACTATTTAGAGTCACTCAAGTGTTTCTTCAAATGACAATGATGTTCAAATATGCTTTGGGTCAACTTATATAAGGTTCATTACTATTCTAACATTTTACAGTTTAGCTTCTCCATTAGGAATTGATGTATTTTGTCTATTTCTACACTATGCCACCAAACATCTATACAAAGGAATTTTGGATATCCAGTAAACGGAAGTTTTGTCCAATGATACCAAACAGCTGGGTATTTCCACTTATATAAGCACTTCCCATCTTGTAGACAAAGGTCTCTTCTTTAAAAAAAAATTATTGAAGTATAGTTGGTTTACCATGTTGTGTTAGTTTCTGGTGTACAACAAAGTGATCCAGTTATATATTCTTTTTCAGATTCTTTTCCATTAGAGTTTATTACAAGATTTTGAAGAAAGGTCTCTTTTTGTGTTTGGTGTCATGTGTTTCTCTTTTAAATTAGAGCAAATATTAATAGCAGCTATTTTTATTAGCCTATACTAGAGTAATGAGGTTGAAAGCAATTTCTTTATGTCTTCTATTTCTATTTGATTCTAGCTGTTACTCAGTGCTTTGCAAAATCCGAGATCCCCTTTGTATCAGTGAATATGGTGGTTACTCACTGAAGAGTAAAGTTTTGCATATTTAAGTAGTTTTTTTTTCCATAGCCACATTAAAGGCACTGGTTGCTTAAGAAAATCAAGAAGAAGATGATGTGTGCTGATCAAGCTTTGGAACTGGCAGTGGCCAGGACATTAAAGCAAGCAGTGTTAGCAACAATAAAATAAACTCATATTGAAGGTCTCTTTTACACAGCAGGAAGCACAGCTTTGAGAAATTTGACCCAGGAGGAGACATTATCTTAATATATGAAGAGTTTCAAACAAGTTAATGGAAGCCATGGGCCTTTCTACAATATGTCTCTTATTGCCTCTGTCAGGGACAGTCAAAGATTGGCTGGTTCACGTGACTGACCCAGGAAGTAGTATGTAAAGTAGTAGGAGTAAAATTTTAGAGTATTTGTGAAAGATACACCTAAAGAAGAAGGCATATACTTTCTTCTATTCAATAGGTATTTATTGGGTACCTAATACATACTGTGCTGAGCACTGTGAGAAGTGAAGCACAGAGAAATGAATACTGAGTGGTTGAGTGCATGAAAGGTATAAAAAGGCATGGTGTGGGATTAGACTGACAAAAATAAAATGTCTGGCTATAAAGTGTAGAGATGCTCCAGTGTTGAACATTGCATAACCAGATTGTTCATCAGTCTTTTCTCAGTTCAGCACTTTCTATTTTTCTAACATTTTCCCATTTCTTCCTTATTTAGCTTGAGAGTCACTTCATTAACCCACTGGGCCATGGTTTAGCCAAGATACATTCATCATGGCTTTATAATCTCAAACAACAGGCTCATGCAAATTCTCCTTGGCAGGAGTTAGTAGATGTATTATGATCCTCAAAAGCCATTTAGTAAGCGTGAAAAAGTTGATGTTACCGTAGATTTTCATGCATTGGTCATAAAGAATATAGGAACCAAGCAACACAAGCTCTGCTCTGATGATTAGGCTGAATGTCAAGGTGAGATATCGTTTCTTTTATAGATGAGAAGGTGGTTTTGTAATGGAGTAGACAGAAGAGTCATTGGTATAGAGTGGTATAGATACCTAACACTCCCTATAAAAGATGTTCTAAATAATTTAGCTTCACAGCCTATGGCCCGTCAACTGAGAGAGTAAGGAGATAAGACAAGGAGAAGAAAAACACAGAAAATTAGGCAGCAGAATACAGATACACATATATCTGATTCTTTTCAATAGAGTTATTTTCAATATATTTTATAAAATATCCTATGATAAGTTTTACCATGAAATATATAAAGTTTCTTCCTTACAGGAAATATTGAGGGAACCATAGCATAAATACATTTCCTTTCCACTCTGCATTGCCCATAGGTAATTCAAACAAATTTGAAGAGAAGTTATATCTTCAGTGAATAAAGTAAACACTAATGTTATATTCTGTCAAATCTAAATTTAAATTTGGGCTAAGTGACGGAGAACTTAGCTCTGTGATTTTGGATCTTTACTTTAAATCTGTATTTCCTAGCCTGGAGATGTGGCAAGTTAGGAATGAAGTCAGCAGTATGCATAACCAGGGTTATCTGCAGACTGCAAGTGATTGTTCCATAACATTCTCTCTGATCAGTTCTCAAATGGTGCAGAAGCTGCTTACTGATCCTCTTCATGCTTTGAAGACCATGGATTCCATCAAGGGCTTGTAAAATTTCTGAAACCTCACAGGTAGAATCTGGGCCAAAGGCAACCAAAGGGCCAGAGAAATGATTGGTGTTGCATTGATTTCTCTATAGGATAGTAACATTTTATGGACTTCTATCTTAGCATTGTTAGAAGAGCAATAACTAAGATGCTATTAAGAATTAACTTAAATAGACCAAAAAGTTGATATAGTTACCAATCTCCACAATATTTTGAGGAACAATATCTGTACTTACATGGGATTCATATATTTTCTCCATACTGTTCCATGATTATTTCACATAGACATTTCTCACTGTTGCTATGAAACATTATTCAATTCATTATATGTATCTTTCCTTCTTATTGACAGCTACCCATCCAATCCATCTATTTTCCTAGATTCTTGGTGCTAATAAATTTTATTTCACTGAATTATCACATACAAGATAAATATGAATATATGTTCCACCTTATACATGAGGAAACTGAGGTTTCAGAATAAAAGGTTTGCACAAGGTCACAGAGTGGGGAGAGGCTGAGATTTTGTAGATTTATTTGACTCTAGTACTCATCTATACCTCTGATCTCCATAGTCCTACAATCATTTCTCTTCTTTGTCCCATCTTTTCATTCTCCACACAAATAATAGATTGTTTTAACACACTAATTTGACCAAATCATTTTCATTCTTAAAAAGTCCTTGAGGGAATTCCCTGGCAGTCCAGTGGTTAGGACTTCGCACTTTGACTGCTGAGGGCGCAGGTTCGATCCTTGGTTGGGGAACTAAGATCCTGCAAGCCCACACAGTGTGACCCCCCAAAAAAGTCCTTAAATGGTTTCCTTTTGCCAACAGATGAATTTTAAAGTCAAGTTCTTACCTTTCCTCTTCTCATTAAACCTTTGAAGATTCAGATGAGAGACTGGTATGTTACACCTCACACAGATAATGCTACAGCCGCACAAACTTCTTGCCACTTTCTGGTATGCCATGTTCTTTCTCAACATGCTGCTTCTTTGCTATTCCCTTTTCCTACAACTTCACCATTCTCATTTCTAGGGACATCCCCAAACACCTCAGTCTCCATTCAACAGATGTCACATGTTCTTTCACACATGCAAGTCTTTGAACTCGGTATATTCTTTGCCAGCAGTGCCCCTTCTCTAATTCTCTGGGTGACAAATTTCTACTATTCCTTCAAGAATCAACTTATATGCTACCTCGTCATGAAAGTCTTTCTAGATATTTCCTTCAAATATTGCCACTCTGTAGTACACCATAACACATAGACTACAATGTAAATTGTGTCTCCGGAACTAATACAGAGAGACGTACCCTTGCTGACCTTCTCTACTGACATAAGAATACACCATCCTCTGGGTTCCCATAGCAACTTGGACATACTTTACTTCGTTTTTGTTTTTTTTTTTTGTCCTACTATGTGATTACTTGTTTAAAAATTGGTCTGCTTTCCTCTGTACATTGAGCTTTTTTTTTTTTTTTTTTTTTTTTTTTTTGCAGTACACGGGCCTCTCACTGTTGTGTCCTCTCCCGTTGCGGAACACAGGCTCCAGACACGCAGGCTCAGCGGCCATGGCTCACGGGCCCAGCCGCTCCGTGGCATGTGGGATCTTCCCAGACCAGAGCACGAACCCGCGTCCCCTGCATCGGCAGGCAGACCCTCAACCACTGTGCCACCAGGGAAGCCCACATTGAGCTTCTTGAGGTAGGCACTGAGACGTAACACTTTTTAAAAAGATTTTTTTGAAGTATAGTTGATTTACAATGTTGTGTTAATTTCCACTGTACAGCAAAGTGATTAATATATTCTTTTTCATATTCTTTTCCATTATGGTTTATCACAGGATATTGAATATAGTTCCCTATGCTTTACAGTAGGACCTTGTTGTTTATCCATTCTCTACATACTGGTTTGCATCTGCTAATCCCAAACTCCCAATCCATCCCTCCCCCACCCTCTTCCCCCTTGGCAACCACAAGTCTCTTCTCTATGTCTGTGACTCTGTTTCTGTTTCATAGATATGTTCATTTGTGTCGTATTTTAGATTCCACATATGAGTGATATCATACGGTATTTGTCTTTCTCTTTCTGACTTACTTTGCTTAGTATGATAATCTCTAGGTCAATCCATGTTGCTGCAAATGGCATTATTTTATTCTTTTTTATGGCTGAGTAATATTCCACATATATATGTGGAACACTCTGTATTTGTTATACTGCCTAGCACAAGGCTTGGCACATTGTTATGGCATGAATAAATGTACAGAATGCATCTTTACCTTCAAATTCAGACAGTGAAGGAGGCTCAGCCTCAAATGGACTTAGATTTATAAAAAGAAGTTTCAGAAAAGTAAAATGCATTTTATAAGCTTTCTGAAAATAAAATTACAGAATGTATTCACAAATTATCTGATATATATACTATACAAACACTTGAAGGGGTAAGCCAAAATTAAGATGAATGGATGAACTAATGAATGAACAAACATATAGAACAAGTCTTCCTTAAGTATCCTGTAACATTGAGAAACTAGTATCACCTCTTTTCACATATCCTTTCAGCCATTCAGAAACATTCAGGTTTTTTTTTCACATTATCTGAAGCCTAAGGTTAACAAATCATTTGATAAAACGACAGATCCAGCCTCTTCCCACAGTCTTCATTAGCCACTTGTCCCACTTAATGTCTAAGAATGAACTTCTAGTGAATGGGAAGTTTTCACTTGACCAATAGGAGCGGGAGCAAAAGGCAAAAGGCAACAGACAATTTAGCAGTCCCTTGAGTCCTTTATGATGAGTCTAGTTCTAGAACTGCCAACCTATGAAAAAAGAGTAATAATTGGGGCCACTTACCTGCTTTTGAGTGCTGTGTCAGATTTAATGAGAATCTTGTATAGTCTTCAAGATCCTTTCAAGTAACACTTCTGCAAAATGCTCAAAGTAATGCGGCTCTCTAGTCTTTGAGAGAAAGATTACACATTTCCATTTAAGAGTTAATATGAAACTATATAATTGGAAAGGAAAACTCCATAGATTATAATCAAATCCCAGGTGAATTCATTGTAATTATATTTAATTCATCAAATGACAAGAAATTTAATAAAGACTAGGACCTGGCACCTCTCCTGAATAGAGAAAGATTCTGATCAGTCTAGGTTTTGCATTTTTCTTTCCTCACTTTAAATTTCAAATAGGAAAACTGAAAATTAATAGATTTGACCTGAGATCCACTGTGAAGACAGAGGTTCTGAAATTTTGTGTGTCTTACTTTAAGGAATCCATGGTTCATTTAAAGTGATATATTGGAAGTCTATTCAGAGTCACCTTCCAATGTCCTAATGTTGATTATTGTTGGGGAAATGAAGCCTGGGTATCTCACAAAGAGTTTTTATTATAGTCAAAGAAAAAAATAACCTAAAATGTGTTTTCACAATCAGGAAAATTAGGAAAAAGTACCGATTCCACAGTGATGAATTCTATTTAATTAAACCTTGTGGTACCTACATCTACATCTTGGCTTAGGTACTTTCCCTTTCAGGAAATATCCTCATGCTGCCTCTTGTCTGGTCAAATCACACTCAAAAAGATCCAGCTCAGCTGCCTTTTCATCTTCCTTTATTAAGCTTTTCATAGCCATGATCAGAGCATAGACTTTCACAGTTGGAACGAACTATGTATACCATCCATGATAGCCGTAGCTTTCATTTAATAAATGAAGCAATTACAAGAAAAGAAAATGGATTTTTGTAGGTCATACAACTAATCAGTAACAAAACTAGAAATGGAAAACTCCTTCTACCTACTTGATTGGTGCTCTATTCAATATACCACCCATTCCTCCCAATGACTTTTCTCTCATTTGAAATCCTGCAGTCACTTTCTGCAACTCATTTGACAAGGCAGTCATGAACTGCCTTGTCACCTCTCTTACAGTTGTATTTTTAAGTCATTGTTTCATCTTCACATCGATAATTCCCTTTTCTTTGTTGATGATAACTTTTTTATTGCAAACTACTTAAGAACCAGGACTCTATCCTTCCTTGTTTGTGCCCTTTCTTCAGGATGTATCAACAAGCAGGTGCATATTACTTAGAAATTCAGTGTCAGCCTAATTTTGATTTAATATTTTCAAAGAGGTAGCCACTAACTTTTTAGGATGGTGGCTGTGTGGAAGTACTTACATTTAAGGTTGCACAAAATATTTTCTTGCAGAAAGACAAACACTTTAAAATATTATCTGAGCTTATTTAGATAGGGAAAATTGATCTTTTAAAGTAAATAGGTATACTTTTTGCTTTATGAGTTTCCACTCTATGAATAGATATACAAATAAGTAGGTTCCATTAATTGATATTTACAGCTCATCTTCCTCCTTTTCCTAATAGTACTGCAATTCTATATAAGATGCACATTTTATTAATTGCTTCAGACTTAGAGGTTGCTGTTGAGTTGAACTTTCAAATATAATGAAACCCTGTCCTTTGAAGAAGTATGCTAAAATAGCCATTTTACATGGTTTAGGCCTCATATGCATTCTCTATTGAATGGTTCTTGCTTTCCTGAAAGTAAAATCTAGGTTCTTGCAATTAGTTACTGCATCTTTTATTTAGTCTAAATTAGTGAAAAGAAATGCTTCATTTAGAAAAACCAGTATGTTTCTACAAAACACCTGCTTGTTTGTATTTTAAATTATGTAACCATTTAATTTTTCATCATAGCTTCGTATTTCCTCAAGCATGCTTCCTCTATTTTATATGTTTGATAAAATCAGTTCAGGGATAAAGGTGAGGTTGTACATTGGTGATTCTCAGAGCTGAAATTCAACTTATTAAATAGCAATGCAGTATCTGAGACCTGATTAAAAAAGAACAAAATCAATGAATAATGGTAAATTAAACACAGTGCATACCTCTTCAGCTAGTTTAACCAACTTTCTGAGGTTCAGACCTAGAGTTTTGCCAACTAACATTCGACTAGAAGAGAAATTATATTAATGAATAAAATGGTTTCTTATTCTGTCAAAGGGGGGTAGATGTTGATAGAAAGTAAATAAAAAAGAGAGAATGTATGTGTCCTTGTATCTGTTCATTAAAGTTCTGTCATTCACAAAGAATTGGAGGTAACATGTTCCATAGCCACATTTGATTGCATGTAGCAGGAACTCACTGTGATGGACGTACCCTAAGTTGACCACCAATGAATCACACCCTTAAATAATACCCTCCCCTTGAGTGCAGCAGGAGCTGTAACTTGCTATTAACCAATATAGTATGGCAAAGATGATAGGATGCCTCCCATTATATCAGCATACATCTTAGTAGCCAGGAGCAAGAAATTCTCTTCTTGATCTTGAAGAATCAAATATCCATGTTGTGAATTGCCCATGGAGTAGACCATGTGGCAGAGAAATGTAAGGGCTCTAGGAACTCAGAATGTCCCCTGACCTACAGCTAGCAAAAAATGGGAATGTCAGCTCTACAGCTACAAGGAACTGAGTTGTTTCAGCAACCTCAATGGGAAGAGAGCTCCTAGCTACAGAATGGAATGCAGCCTGGCCAACTCCTTGACTGTTGCTTTTGAGTTGCTGAGGAAAAGTTGTATTTAAGTTAGATTCAGACTCCTGACCTATAGAACTATAAAATTATGTGTGTGTTTTGAGGCTACTACGTTTGTGGCAATATGTTGTTCAGTAATAGAAAACTAATGATTCATTTAACTTACTGCAACAATATGATGGTTCTTTGTGGACCAGGACAGGAATTCAAAAGTTGGCAAGGACTGAAATTTATGTGGGAACTCGTAACACTTATTCATGGGTCCTCTGCTTCTCTCTGGGTTTATCCTCTGTTCTGTGATCTACTGAAAAGCTTCCATGACAACTTGAGCTTGCAATAGGTCAATTCTGGTCAAATCTCAGATGCACTCACATGCTTTAAGCTGTGGCTTTCACCAGTAACTGTCTCAATTAACTTTTCCTTTTGTTCATTTAAATTTCAGTTGTAAGTTTCGATTCCCAAGCAAGAAATTCCCCTGAGCTATCTCATCTTTTCATATCAGGTTGTACCTTAATTCATTACCTAGTCTATGGATTGGCAGCCGTTGTGTCAAGGGTCTCTCCGTGGTCTAATTAGCCAGAAGATAATGAGTAAGTGGGTAAAAAATCATGTCCGTCAATGGTTTTGCCTTGAGGGCCTATGTACTGGATAGATTCTTTTAGAAGGAGTTGAGAGTAGACCAGTGCTACTTGTGCTCTGTAGTGGACGAGTGCTCTATTTTCTTTCTCCTTTGAATTGTCTGCTCATGATTTCTGCTCATTTTTTCTATTGGACTAATTCTATTTTCTTACTGAGTTACAACAGTTCTTTATATATTAGATCAGTAAGATTTTGTCATATATGTTTTAAACATTTTCCAAGTTTATTATTTGCCTTTAATTAGTTCTATACGATGTTTTCAACTAATAGCATTAATAACAGCTACTACTTCTAAGAATAAGTAGAGAAAATATACACGTTGATATTTGGGGTTTATGTAGCTCAACTTAGAGATCTTTTTCTTTGTGGTTTCTGTTTTCACTTGTATGCTTGGAAATGTTTTTTCCAACTTGAGATCGTATAAACAGTAACTTATTTTTTCTATTTAGTTCTTTTGATTTATGGTTTAATTATCTAATATATATATTTTTAATGAATCTAGAATTTATTTTGGTATGTGGTACATTTATCATGTTTATATTATATCTAATACATAAACATACATTTATATGTAATATATAATGATTCTTAAAAATAGTTAATTGGTCCATAACACCTTAAGAAACCTCATCCTTGTGATTTTAAGTCATTTTTATTATATACATAATTCTTATAAGAATGAAGATTTGGGGAGTATTTCTTATTGTCTTCTTTCATTTGTCTGTTATTTTGTATTTTTGCAAAGTATTCTGGGTTTTTTTAAGATCACCTGCAACTTTTTTCTGCTTTATTGAGGTATAATTGACAAAATTGTAATATATTTTAAGTGTACAACATGATTTGATATATGTATATACTGTAAAAGGATTCTGACCATTGAGTTAATTAATGAGTTAACACATTAATTACTTCACATACCCTTTTATTGGTTAAAAAAAAAGTTGACATCTACTCTCTTTGCAAATTTCAATTATACAATATAGTATTATAGACTATAGTCACCATGTCATATATTAGATCCTCAGACCTCATTCAACTTATAACTAAAAATTTGTACCCTTTTGCTAGCCTCCACCACTCCAGCCCCGGCAACTGCAACCATCATTCTATTTTCCTTTTCTATGAGTTTGACTTTTTTTCCCCTTTTTTCCAGACTCCACCTGTAAGTGATACCGTGCATTATTTGTCTTTCTCTTTCTGGCTTGTTTCACTGAGCATAATGCCCTGCAGGTTCATTCCATGTTGTTGCAAATGGCAGTACTTACTTCTTTTTTAAGGCTGAGTAATATTCATTCATAGATCGATCTATCGATCAACAGATAGTTATATAGATATGTATCACATTTTCTGTAATTATCTGTCAGTAGAAACAAATTTTTACAAACCTTGGCTATTGTGAATAATGCTGCAATGAACATGGATATACAGATATCTCTTTTTTTTGGGGGGGGTACACGAGCCTCTCACTGCTGTGGCCTCTCCCGTTGCAGAGCACAGGCTCCGGACGCGCAGGCTCAGTGGCCATGGCTCATGGGCCCAGCTGCTCCGCGGCATGTGGGATCTTCCTGGACTGGGGCATGAACCCGTATCCCCTGCATCGGCAGGCGGACTCTCAACCACTGCGCCACCAGGGAAGCCCCCAGATATCTCTAAGCTAGTGATTTTATTTCTTTTGAATATATACCCAGAAGTGGAATTGCTGGATCATGTGGTGGTTCTACTTTTAATTTCTTAAGGACACTCCAATCTGTTTTCCATAGTGGCTGCATCAATTTGCATTCCCACTAACAGCTACAAGAGTTCCTTTTTCTCCACATCTTCACCAGCATTTCTTATCGTTTGTCTTTTGGATAACAGATATCATAACAACTATGAGGTGACATCTCACTGTGGTTTAATTTGCACTCCCCTGATGATTAGTGATACTGAGCCTTTTTCATGTAACTGTTGGCCATTTTTATGTCTCCTTTGGAAAACTATCTATTTGGATCATTTGCCCATTTTTAATTGGTTTATTATTCCTTATATATTTTGGATATTAACCACTTATCAGATATATGGTCTGCATATGTTTTCTATCATTTAGTAGGCTGCATTGTGCCTGCCTGGGATGGGAGGGTGCTATGATCAGAATGTAGCTGCACCTCTCTCCCTTCTAATATGGTTCTTCTCCATCTCTGTGGTCCAGGGCTGGGGGATACTTTGACCTCACCCTTGGGTTCTGTGATTTTCACAAAGGTGTCTTGTCTATGGATAGTTGCTAGTTGATCTTGTGAGGGGGGGCCAAAGTTGAGAACAATCTATGTCACCATCTTAATGACCTATACTTATTTATTTATGATTTCCTGTGACCTGTCATATTCTGATAGTGATATGCACAATCTCCACTGCACTTCACTTGGTATTTTTTCTTTCTTTCTTTCTTTTGTTCATTCATTCCTTTCTTTCTTCCTTCCTATGTTTCTTTTTTTAATTCAGTTGAGAAGAACTTCTGGCTTTTGTATACTTTCATGTTATGATAGCACATAGAGCCCATAATTGTTCACTTTTCATTAGAGATAATATACTTTATTGATATAAATTAATCTTTTAATTCCAGTTAGCACTGTGCCTAATTTTTTTCCTTGTTTTGATTGCCTGAAATATTGTTGCCCATTGTTGTATGTGTGTGTGTGTGTGTGTGTGTGTGTGTGTGTGTGGCCTTTCTACATTTTATTGCCACTGTTTCTCTTGTAAGTAGCTCATTAATGAATAAGACAACTGAGAGCCTGAGAATATTTTTCTTTTAATAAGAATTTAATTAATTTTCATTTATCATCACTAATACTATGTTTGATTTTACTTCTTCCATCTTCTTATAAAGCTCTGTTTTTTATCATTTCTTGTTGATTTATTCCCACTTAGTTTTTTATAGACTATTTCTGTTTATTATTATTTTCTGCAGTGATTTAAAGGACAGACATTCTGCTTTTAATTTCAGAAGTAGTTATCACAAAGCTTTTCAAAGCATTCACAAATTTATATTGAACTTGCAAGAAAGCAAAAAAATAAAACAATGTTTTTATTATCCATTGTAGCAAAGCAGTTAATCACTTTTATTAACCCCCTTTCTCCATTTCCCCAGTCTTTTATTTATTCTGTGATTATCACTTTTTTTCCTTTATTTTTTATTTATTTATTTATTTTTGCTTTATAACAAATTTAATCAGATATACATATACATATGTTCCCATATCCCCTCCCTTTTGCGTCTCCCTCCCACCCTCCCTATCCCACCCCTCCAGGCAGTCACAAAGCACCGAGCTGATCTCCCTGTGCTATGCGGCTGCTTCCCACTAGCTATCTACCTTACGTTTGGTAGTGTATATATGTCCATGCCGCTCTTTCACTTTGTCACAGCTTACCCTTCCCCCTCCCCATATCCTCAAGTCCATTCTCTAGTAGGTCTGTGTCTTTATTCCTGTCTTACCCCTATGTTCTTAATGACATTTTTTTCCTTAAATTCCATATATATGTGTCAGCATACATTATTTGTCTGTCTCTTTCTGACTTACTTCACTCTGTATGACAGACTCTAGGTCCATCCACCTCATTACAAATAGCTCAATTTCATTTCTTTTTATGGCTGAGTAATATTCCATTGTATATATGTGCCACATCTTCTTTACCCATTCATCCGATGATGGACACTTAGGTTGTTTCCATCTCCGGGCTATTGTAAATAGGGCTGCTATGAACATTTTGGTACATGCCTCTTTTTGAATTATGGTTTTCTCAGGGTATATGCCCAGTAGTGGGATTGCTGGGTCATATGGTAGTTCTATTTGTAGTTTTTTAAGGAACCTCCATACCGTTCTCCATAGTGGCTGTACCAATTCACATTCCCACCAGGAGTGCAAGAGTGTTCCCTGTTTTCCACACCCTCTCCAGCATTTATTGTTTCTAGATTTTTTGATGATGGCCATTCTGACTGGTGTGAGATGATATCTCATTGTAGTTTTGATTTGCATTTCTCTAATGAGTAAAGATGTTGAGCATCCTTTCATGTGTTTGTTGGCAGTCTGTATTTCTTCTTTGGAGAAATGTCTGTTTAGGTCTTCTGCCCATTTTTGGATTGGGTTGTTTGTTTTTATGTTATTGAGCTGTTTGAGCTGCTTATAAATTTTGGAGATTAATCCTTTGTCAGTTGCTTCATTTGCAAATATTTTCTCCCATTCTGAGGGTTGTCTTTTGGTCTTCTTTATGGTTTTCTTTGCTGTGCAAAAGCTTTTAAGTTTCATTAGGTCCCATGTGTTTATTTTTGTCTTTATTTCCATTTCTCTAGGAGGTGGGTCAAAAAGGATCTTGCTGTGATTTATGTCATAGAGTGTTCTGCCTATGTTTTCCTCTAAGAGTTTGATAGTGTCTAGCCTTACATTTAGGTCTTTAATCCATTTTGAGCTTATTTTTGTGTATGGTGTTAGGGAGTGATCTAATCTCATACTTTTACATGTCCCTATCCAGTTTTCCCAGCACCACTTATTGAAGAGACTGTCCTTTCTCCACTGTACATTCCTGCCTCCTTTATCAAACATAAGGTGACCATATGTGCGTGGGTTTATCTCTGGGCTTTCTATCCTGTTCCATTGATCTATCTTTCTGTTTTTGTGCCAGTACCGTACTGTCTTGATTACTGTAGCTTTGTAGTATAGTCTGAAGTCAGGGAGCCTGATTCCTCCAGCTCCATTTTTCGTTCTCAAGATTGCTTTGGCTATTCGGGGTCTTTTGTGTTTCCATACAAATTGTGAAATTTTTTGTTCTAGTTCTGTGAAAAATGCCAGTGGTAGTTTGATAGGGATTCCATTGAATGTGTAGATTGCTTTGGGTAGTAGAGTCATTTTCACAATGTTGATTCTTCCAATCCAAGAACATGGTACATCTATCCATCTATTTGTATCATGTTTAATTTCTTTCATCAGTGTCTTATAATTTTCTGCATACAGGTCTTTTGTCTCCTTAGGTAGGTTTATTCCTAGATATTTTATTCTTTTTGTTGCAATGGTAAATGGGAGTGTTTCCTTGATTTCACTTTCAGATTTTTCATCATTAGTATATAGGAATGCCAGAGATTTCTGTGCATTAATTTTGTATCCTGCAACTTTACCAAATTCATTGATTAGCTCTAGTAGTTTTCTGGTAGCATCTTTAGGATTCTCTATGTATAGTATCATGTCATCTGCAAACAGTGACAGCTTTACTTCTTCTTTTCCAATTTGGATTCCTTTTATTTCCTTTTCTTCTCTGATTGCTGTGGCTAAAACTTCCAAAACTATGTTGAATAAGAGTGGTGAGAGTGGGCAACCTTGTCTTGTTCCTGATCTTAATGGAAATGGTTTCAGTTTTTCACCATTGAGGATGATGCTGGCTGTGTGTTTGTCATATATGGCCTTTATTATGTTGAGGAAAGTTCCCTCTATGCCTACTTTCTGCAGGGTTTTTATCATAAATGGGTGTTGAATTTTGTTGAAAGCTTTCTCTGCATCTATTGAGATGATCATATGGTTTTTCTCCTTCAACTTGTTAATATGGTGTATCACATTGATTGATTTGTGTATATTGAAGAATCCTTGCATTCCTGGAATAAAGCCCACTTGATCATGGTGTATGATCCTTTTAATGTGCTGTTGGATTCTGTTTGCTAGTATTTTGTTGAGGATTTTTGCATCTATGTTCATCAGTGATATTGGCCTGTAGTTTTCTTTTTTTGGGACATCCTTGTCTGGTTTTGGTATCAGGGTGATGGTGGCCTCGTAGAATGAGTTTGGGAGTGTTCCTCCCTCTGCTATATTTTGGAAGAGTTTGAGAAGGATAGGTGTTAGCTCTTCTCTAAATGCTTGATAGAAGTCGCCTGTGAAGCCATCTGGTCCTGGGCTTTTGTTTGTTGGAAGATTTTTTATCACAGTTTCAATTTCAGTGCTTGTGATTGGTCTGTTCATATTTTCTATTTCTTCCTGATTCAGTCTTGGCAGGTTGTGCATTTCTAAGAATTTGTACATTTCTTCCAGGTTGTCCATTTTATTGGCATAGAGTTGCTTGTAGTAATCTCTCATGATCTTTTGTATTTCTGCAGTGTCAGTTGTTACTTCTCCTTTTTCATTTCTAATTCTATTGATTTGAGTCTTCTCCCTTTTTTTCTTGATGAGTCTGGCTAATGGTTTATCAATTTTGTTTATCTTCTCAAAGAACTAGCTTTTAGTTTTATTGATCTTTGCTATCGTTTCCTTCATTTCTTTTTCATTTATTTCTGATCTGAGTTTTATGATTTCTTTCCTTCTGCTAACTTTGGGATGTTTTTGTTCTTCTTTCTCTAATTGCTTTAGGTGCAAGGTTAGGTAGTTTATTCGAGATGTTTCCTGTTTCTTAAGGTGGGATTGTATTGCTATAAACTTCCCTCTTAGAACTGCTTTTGCTGCGTCCCATAGGTTTTGGCTCGTCGTGTCTCCATTGTCATTTGTTTCTAGGTATTTTTAAATTTCCTCTTTGATTTCTTCAGTGATCACTTCGTTATTAAGTAGTGTATTGTTTAGCTTCCATATGTTTGTATTTTTTACAGCTCTTTTCCTGTAATTGATATCTAGTCTCATAGCATTGTGGTCAGAAAAGATACTTGATACAATTTCAATTTTCTTAAATTTATCAAGGCTTGATTTGTGACCCAAGATATGATCTATCCTAGAGAATGTTCCATGAGCACTTGAGAAAAATGTGTATTCTGTTGTTTTTGGATGGAATGTCCTATAAATATCAATTAAGTCCATCTTGTTTAATGTATCATTTAAAGCTTGTGTTTCCTTATTTATTTTCATTTTGGATGATCTGTCCATTGGTGAAAGTGGGGTGTTAAAGTCCCCTACTATGATTGTGTTACTGTCGATTTCTCCTTTTGTGGCTGTTACTATTTTCCTTATGTATTGAGGTGCTCCTATGTTGGGTGCATAAATATTTACAATTGTTATATCTTCTTCTTGGATCGATCCCTTGATCATTATGTAGTGTCCTTCTTTGTCTCTTCTAATAGTCTTTATTTTAAAGTCCATTTTGTCTGATATGAGAATTGCTACTCCAGCTTTCTTTTGGTTTCCATTTGCATGGAATATCTTTTTCCATCCCCTTACTTTCAGTCTGTATGTGCCTCTAGGTCTGAAGTGGGTCTCTTGTAGACAGCATATATATGGGTCTTGTTTTTGTATCCATTCAGCCAATCTGTGTCTTTTGGTGGGAGCATTTAGTCCATTTACATTTAAGGTAATTATCGATATGTATGTTCCTATTCCCATTTTCTTAATTGTTTTGGGTTCGTTATTGTAGGTCTTTTCCTTCTGTTGTGTTTCTTGCCTAGAGAAGTTCCTTTAGCATTTGTTGTAAAGCTGGTTTGGTGGTGCTGAACTCTCTCAGCTTTTGCTTGTCTGTAAACGTTTTAATTTCTCCATCAAATCTGAATGAGATCGTTGCTGGGTAGAGTAATCTTGGTTGCAGGTTTTTCTCCTTCATCAGTTTAATTATGTCCTGCCACTCCCTTCTGGCTTGTAGAGTTTCTGCTGAGAGATCAGCTGTTATCCTGATGGGGATTCCCTTGTGTGTTATTTGTTGTTTTTCCCTTGCTGCTTTTAATATTATTTCTTTGTGTTTAATTTTTGACAGTTTGATTAATATGTGTCTTGGCATATTTCTCCTTGGATTTATTCTATATGGGACTCTCTGTGCCTCCTGGACTTGATTAACAATTTCCTTTCCCATATTAGGGAAGTTTACAACTATAATCTCTTCAAATATTTTCTCAGTCCCTTTCTTTTTCTCTTCTTCTTCTGGAACCCCTATAATTCGAATGTTGGTGCGTTTAATGTTGTCCCAGAGGTCTCTGAGACTGTCCTCTGTTCTTTTCATTCTTTTTTCTTTATTTTGCTCTGCAGCAGTTATTTCCACTATTTTATCTTCCACCTCACTTATCTGTTCTTCTGCCTCAGTTATTCTGCTATTGATCCCATCCAGAGTATTTTTCATTTCATTTATTGTGTTTTTAATCGATGCTTGATTCATCTTTAGTTCTTCTAGGTCCTTGTTAACTGTTTCTTGCATTTTGTCTATTCTATTTCCAAGATTTTGGATCTTGGAAATAGAATCTTGGATCATCTTTACTATCATTATTCTGAATTCTTTTTCAGGTAGACTGCCTATTACCTCTTCATTTGTTAGGTCTGGTGGGTTTTTATCTTGCTCCTTCTCCTGCTTTGTGTTTTTCTGTCTTCTCATTTTGCTTATGTTACTGTGTTTGGGGTCTCCTTTTTGCAGGCTGCAGGTTCGTAGTTCCTGTTGTTTTTGGTGTCTGTCCCCAGTGGCTAAGGTTGGTTTAGTGGGTTGTGTAGGCTTCCTGGTGGAGGGGACTAGTGCCTGTGTTCTGGTGGATGAGGCTGGATCTTGTCTTTCTGGTGGGCAGGTCCACGTCTGGTGGTGTGTTTTGGGGTGTCTGCGGACTTTTTATGATTTTAGGCAGCCTCTCTGCTAATTGGTGGCGTTGTGTTCCTGTCTTGCTAGTTGTTTGGCATAGGGTGTCCAGCACTGTAGCTTGCTGGTCATTGAGTGAAGCTGGGTGCTGGTGTTGAGATGGAGATCTCTGGAAGATTTTCGCCGTTTTATATTATGTGGAGCTGGGAGGTCTCTTGTGGACCAATGTCCTGAAGTTGGCTCTCCCACCTCAGAGGCACAGCACTGACTCCTGGCTCCTCAATTTGGGATGATTTGTTGTCTATTCATGCATTCCACAGATGCAGGGTATATCAAGTTGATTGTGGAGCTTTAATCCGCTGCTTCTGAGGCTGCTGGGAGAGGTTTCCCTTTCTCTTCTTTGTTCTCACAGCTCCTGGGTCTCAGCTTTGGATTTGGCCCCGCCTCTGTGTGTAGGTCGCCGGAGGGCATCTTTTCTTTGCTCAGTCAGGACAGGGTTAAAGGAGCAGCCTCTTCGGGGACTCTGGCTCACTCAGGCCGGGCGGGAGGGAGGGGCACGGAGTGCGGGGCGAGCCTGCAGCGGCAGAGGCCGGCGTGACGTTGCACCAGCCCGAGGCGCACCGTGCGTTCTCCCAGGGAAGCCACCCCTGGATCCCGGGACCCCGGCAGTGGCGGGCTGCACAGGCTCCCGGAAGGGCGGTGTGGACAGTTACCTGCGCTCGCACACAGGCTTCTTGGCGGTGGCAGCATCAGCCCCAGCTTCCCACGCCCGTCTCTGGGCTCCTTGCTTTCAGCCACGACTCGCGCCCGTCTGTAGAGCTCCTTTAAGCAGCGCTCTTAATCCTCTCTCCTCGCGCACCAGGAAACCAAGAGGGAAGAAAAAGTCTCCTGCCTCTTCGGCAGCCCCAGAGTTTTCCCGGACTCCTCCCGGCTAGCCATGGCACATCAGCCCCCTTCAGGCTGAGTTCTCACCGCCAGCCACAGTCCTCTCCCTGCGCTCTGACCGAAGCCCGAGCCTCAGCTTCCAGTGCCGCCCGCCCCGGCGGGCGAGCAGACAATCCTCTCGGGCTGGTGAGTGCCGCTCGGCACCGATCCTCTGTGCGGGAATCTCTCTGCTTTGCCCTACCCAGGCACGTGGGGAGTTTTTTGCCTTTTGGCAGGTCCGGGGTCTTCTGCCGGTGTTCTGTAGTTGTTCCACGTGTAGCTGTATTTCTGGTGTATCCGTGGGGAGGAAGGTATCACTTTTTTTTTTTACAGAGAGCATCTCTTTCAAAGATTAAAATATCAGATTTATAACCATATTTAGAAAAAAATATTTATACTCAGTCCCATATATTTAATTGGATCCTATGCTTAATACACAGATCCTTCTAGAGACAATTTTCTCAGTTTTTAGTTCTTGAATGATTCTTTTTTCATTCTTCCGGCAAGGTATTCAAGTTATTTTTTTCAGGAAGTGTAATTTCTGAAAGTTTGAATGTCCAATTATGCCACTCTTCTGCTCCTATCCCTCCAGGCATTTCCCATCTCACTCAGAGTAAAAGCCACGAGGCTCTCTGACCTACAAGGACCTCTGTGATCTGACCCACTCTACCTCTAATCTCATTGCCTGCCGTCCTATCATTTTCTCACAGTGTTTCAGTCACACTGTCTCCCTTGCTGTTCCTTAAGCACACCAGGCATGGTCCTGTCTCATGGTTTTTTTCTCTCACTGTTCCCTATGACTGGGATGATCTTCCCCAGAGATCTCATTGCTTTCTCCCTCACTTAATTCTGATCTCTACTTACATGAGAGCATATCAGAGAAATCTTCATTTCCGTTCTGTATAAAATAACAATTCCCCATCCTTCACTCTGGTATACACTTATGTTCTTGCACTGCTTTACTTTCCCTTACAGCACTTAACACTACTTGACATCATTTGTTTGTTGTCTGTCTCCCTCCACTGCAAGTAGAGTCCATAAGAGCAGGGACATTAACTGCCAATTTCACTGAGATATTGTTAGTGTCTAGGACAGTACCTGACATATGATAGGGTCACAGTAAATATGTGTTGAATGAAATGTTAAGTGAATTGTTTTCCATGGCTTCCACACAGGAGGGGCAGCTTGACTTAGATGGAGAATTTGGGGCAATCTCTTGAGCAATCCTTGGCAGGATGCTTTGATGCTAAACCCATTCAAGTTTTATCATGATGAAACAGAGAGTTTGGAAGGAGGCTACTATTTCAACTTATGTAATTTCTTTGATAAAAAATCAAACATTCACTCAGTAAACAACTAATGAACTTACGCTAGGGGCTGGGTGGTATTTTATCACTGAAGACACAGAAATTAATCTGATACTATCTCTGTCCTCAAGGAATTCACATTTTAGCAGGAAAGATAAACCCTTTACATCAATAATATTAATAAAATAATAAGTGCAAAGTTCAGAGGAGTGAAAATGTGCAAGTAAAATTCGAATTTCAGTATGAGAGTTTAGAGGAAGATGAATTCCCTTCTAACTATGTGATTACGGAGCTCCAATGTGGAGTGTGCCGTAAAAAAACCTGAAACTTGTTTTTAATCCTAGTGGAGAGGCCTCATGAAAGCCACTGAATGCTCTGGTGTATTACTTAACTCATTTATAAAATTGTCATAGAAATACTTAAGCATCCAGTCCCCCCAACATATTTCTCTAAATGCAGTGTACTGGTCTTCATTCACCTTCACATATGTTGTAGTTCTGATTAAGGAATTGCATGAGCTACTTAAATTTTTTCAATTATACTTGACTTAATTTCATGATGGTGGTGGTGTGCTATAATCCAATTATCTTAAATTTTACCACTAGTCATTATTAATTAAGCAAGCACATACTTCTTTTCCACAAACCAAATATGAATCCTGTTGTTTAAATGGCTATATTTTAGCCCCTCTCTTGGAATCTCCAAAGCACTGCCTCATAAGCATGCACAAACCAGTCTGTTACCTGTCACCAACATGTGGCTGTGCAATATACCTGGTTATTTGTCTCTTGCTCTGACACCCCTTTGTCCACACCTGCTGCATATGGGTCCACTTGGAGAAATCTTACACAGGCCTTGACCAATTGTAAGAAAAATCAATGATTATACTAAGGATGCTGAATGTAGATGTTTCCAGTCCTCAGGGTGGCAGAACGTGTCTCAATTCTGTGGGGAAACGTTGTTATAATTTGTTACTGGAACCTGATGCTTCTCTGCTTGTGCCTGGCTTCTCAGTTTCCTTTCAAATTTGTACCTACTCTTTTCCTCAACACTTGCCCAAATCATGAGCAGTTTTCTCATGCAAATATGTACCATAAATATCTGGTCCTCCTAACACGAGGAGCTCAAAGCAGCCCATAGATCTGGACCATAACTGGATGCTTTACCAACCTGTATTTCTTCCTTATTTTTCTTCTGACATTCTTCCCCATTCAACCCCTTCCTCCTCTACCCGTAACAGTCAAATTGTCCCAATTTGTTGAGATACTAAGTAATGGAGTGTGGAAGTATAGTGTCTAGTTAACAAGGCCCCAGCTCAGTGAGAAAAAAATTAAAATGTCCTTTGCCTGGAAAATCACAAGATATAATGATATTTACAAAAGTGCCAAGACGTATCCTTCATGGCTATCAAGGCACATTTTTGGTTGTTGTTGTTGTTTTCAACACTGTCATCATCAGAGTCAATTCAACATTAATTCAAATCTCTGAGACTAATTGGTACTACTCTATAATCATTGATAATCTCATTTGTCAAATTGAAACAAATTTGCTTGAGGTATTAAGCAAGGGGTATTTAAAGTAACATGAGCTACTGAACAGGAAGAAAAAAATCACAGTGGACTAACACAGCAGGAATTTCTTACCCATGTCAAGGGCAAAACAAGTGTTCCTGATGGGCAGGGAGTTCTCCTTACAAGCAGTCATTCAGAGCTCCTGATGTCTTCAGTCTTCAATCCTTCAGTCTACAGTGTATTCTCATTACAGTGCAAAGTATCAGGATTCTGAAGTTCTTCTCAGGTCATGAGGACATGTCTAAAGACACTGTTTCCCATTTAATCAATGTCCTTTCCTTCCTTTATTTCCTGTAAGAAATATTTATTGAGGGTCTGCAGTGTGCCAGGTACTGGGCTAGGTGCTGAGGATAAAAGCTTTAAACAGACAATAAATCACTGTCTTCATTGAGTTTTATAGTTGGAAAATGACTGACATTAAAAGAAATAATTTCCAAATTACTTAAAAGAAATCATTATTCAATTACTGGTGATGATTGATATGAAAAATAAATACATGTGAATGTGTAAAAAAAGACATATGGCCTTCTTTGGAGAAGTGATATTTGCATTGGAATGGCAGGCAGAGTGTCCCAGACAGGAAAAATGCAGATGTGCATCATGGGGGTGTCTGGAAGGTAGTTAACAAAAGGTAGAATCAGCTACAAAATGAGATTAAAAATAAAGGTAGGAAAGTAATAGAGATTTTGTTCTTTACCCTGAATTCAATTAAAATCACTAAAGAGTTTTCAACAAGATGGTGATTTAGTGAGATTTACAGAGATCATTCTGACTGCTGTTTTAAAGAGGAAACTGATGTGTGTAGGGGGAGAATGAAGTTTGGGAGCACAGTTAGGAGACAGATGCAGTCATTCTGGTGAGACAGGTTGGTTGGCTAGACTTGGGCAGTATGACTCAAGGTACATTTAGAATGTGGTTTAGAGCTTTCAGTGGTCGTTTGACAATAAGGATATGTCAGAGAAGAAGGATTCAAGGTTGAGTGACAGGTTTACGGCTTCCACAGCTAGATAGGAGGGACAGCAAATTAAATTCAGTTTGGGCCATACTGAGCTTGGGAGAGATCAGGGTGGAGTTACTGAGCCCGCAGTTCAACATACGTGTCAGTAGCTCAGAAAAAAAAGTGCCAAGTTAGAGAAAGATTGGGGAGTCATCAACATATATATGTGCTATTTAATGCTTCAACACTGAATGAGGTCACCTAGAAAAAGGGTGATCATAGCATTTATGGTCCAAACCCAGACTCTTTTGAGAGTTAAAGGGGACACTCTTAAGAATTATGCCAGGATGGCAAGCATAAATCAGAATTGTCCTGTGTCAACCATGATTGTCCTTGGCAAATATTTAAAGGTCAAACAGAGAAAGTAACAGAAAGTGCAGTCAGTAAGAAGGGAGGAAAGCCAAGGAAGTATAGTGTCTCAGAAGCCAAACGCTGCTGCAAGGTCAACTGATTCCCCATGATTAAGTCAGGTTCTTCGTTGTGTGCTTCCATAGTGCCCTGTACATTTCCTTCATTGCACTTATTACCACTGCAATTATATGATTTAATTGATATCTGTCTTTCTATTCTGGAAGGGAGTCCCTGGCATATGGTTTTCAATCAACAAATATTTATTGAACAAATGAAGGAAGAATGATGAAGCAAAAATATCCACTGAATTTAGCCAAACAGAGATCATCAGTGCCCTTCTCATAAACAGTTTAGATGAAGTAGTGGGGAACTGAGTCAATTTGCATTGAGAAGAGAAGTGAATGGGTGGTGAGATAGGGAAGACAGTAAAAATTGCTAACTCTTTCAGGAAGTTTGGCTGTGAGCCATTGGCTTAATGGATACCTGTTCTAAGTGGGTTGATTGTCCCTTTGGGTCCTGGGAAATGTCAGTTTTTTTTTTTTTTGAAAGAGACTTCACTAGATAAGGGCAGACATGCCTCATTTACGAGCTTTTAGATGGCTGTAAGGTGGTTCCCTATATATTATATATTTTGCCTAGAGTTTGCATAGGTCCTTTAAGAATATAATATTTTAATTTAAGATATAATAAAGGATTTCTACTGTATCAAAAAAACATGTTTAGGGAAAGTATTTTAAGGGCCATGTATTTTATGACTATTCCACCTGATACCTCACATCCTGTACTGAAAGCAAGTGAAATCGCCAGAAGGTTGCATGATTTGGCTAGTCCTTTGTCAGACTAGCAAGCGATTTTATTTCCTCTGTGCTCACTAATGGCAGTTTGGAGTAATAGCTGTGTGGATTTTAACTCCCTTTTTCTCTGATAACATCACTGTTGAGGATAATGTATTTCATATTAGTCAGTGTCTCCTATATCAAACACTTCATAATCTATTTCTCTTTGAATTTAGTGCTGGAAAAACTGTACCTCCAGAGGAATGTTAGTATTTCTTCTTTCCTCTAACAGAATCTTTTAGATCCAACTCTGTCTCCTTTCTTCCATGTCTGTCAGGAAACACAACTGAACTTGTGGTCAGCACAGTTTTAGTTTCTGTTTTTTTGTTTGTTTTTCTATTCCTGTTTTATTAGAGATTTTATTTTTGTGAATTTTGCCTAAATCTGTAGAAACACATGAGTTGGACTTCTGTTTTTGTCTTTTTAAAAAAAAATTATTTTAATGAAGTATAGTTGATTTGCAATGTTGTGTCAGCTTCTGGTATAGAGCAAAGTGATTCAGTTATACCTATATATAATAGTTTGCATCAGCTAATCTCAGACTCCCACTCCATCCTTCACCCATGCCCTCTCACCCTTGGCAACCACAAGTCTGTTCTCTAGGTCTGTGATTCTGTTTCTGCTTCATAGATAGGTTCATTTGTGTGATATTTTAGATTCCACATATAAGTGATATTATATGGCATTTGTCTTTCTCTGTCTGACTTCCTTCACTTAGTATTATAATCTCTAGGTCCGTCCATGTTGCTGCAAATGGCACTATTTCATTCTTTTTTATGGCTGAGTAAGTATTCCATTGTATGTGTGTGTGTGTGTGTGTGTGTGTGTGCACCTCATACTGTCTTTATTTTATTTTTTTTAACATCTTTATTGGAGTATAATTGCTTTACAATATTGTGTTAGTTGCTGCTGTATAACAAAGTGAATCAGCTATACATATACCTATATCCCCATATCCCCTCCCTCTTGTGTCTCCCTCCCACCCTCCCTATCCCACCCCTCTAGGTGGTCACAAAGCACCAAGCTGATCTCCCTGTGCTCTGCGGCTGCTTCCCACTAGCTATCTATTTTACATTTGGTAGTGTATATAAGTCCATGCCACTCTCTCACTTCGTCCCAGCTTACACTTCCCACTCCCTGTGTGCTCAAGTACATTCTCTACATCTGCGTCTTAACCATTTTTTTTTAGATTCCATATATATGTGTAGCATATGGTATTTGTTTTTCTATTTCTGACTTACTTCACTCTGTATGACAGACTCTAGGTCTATCTACCTCACTACAAATAACCCAATTTCGATTCTTTCGATGGCTGAGTAATATTCCCTTGTATATATGTGCCACATCCTCTTTATCCATTGATCTGTCAATGGACAGTTAGGTTGCTTCCATGTCCTGGCTATTGTAAATAGTGCTGCAATGAACATTATGGTACATGACTCTTTTTGAATTATGGTTTTCCCAGGGTATATGCCTAGTAGTAGGATTGCTGGGTCATATGGTAGTTCTATTTTTAGATATTTAAGAAACCTCCATACTGTTCTCCATAGTGGCTGTATCAATTTACATTCCCACCAACAGTGCAAGAGGGTTCCCTTTTCTCCACACCCTCTCTAGCATTTATTGTTTGTAGATTTTTTGATGATGGCCATTCTGTCTGGTGTGAGGTGATACCTCATTGTGGTGTTTATTTGCATTTCTCTAATGATTAGTGATGTTGAGCATCCTTTCATATGTTTGCTGGCAATCTGTACATCTTCTTTGGAGAAATGTCTATTTATGTCTTCTGCCATTTTTGGATTGGGTTGTTTGTTTTTTGGATATTGAGCTGCATGAGCTGCTTGTATATTTTGGAGATTAATCCTTTGTCAGTTGCTTCGTTTGCAATTATTTTCTCCCATTGTGAGGGTTGTCTTTTCATCTAGTTTATGGTTTCCTTTGCTGTGCAAAAGCTTTTAAGTTTCATTAGATCCCATTTGTTTATTTTTGTTTTTATTTCCATTTCTCTAGGAGGTGGTTCAAAGAGGATATTGCTGTGATTTATGTCCTAGAGTGTTCTGCCTGTGTTTTCCTCTAAGAGTTTTATAGTGTCTGGCCTTATATTTAGGCCTTTAATATGTTTTGAGTTTATCTTTGTGTATGGTGCTAGGAAGTATTCTAACTTCACACTTTTATAAGTAGCTGTCCAGTTTTCCCAGCACCACTTATTGAAGATGCTGTCTTTTTCTCCATTGTATATTCTGGCCTCCTTTATCCAAGATAAGGTGACCATAGGTGTCTGGGTTTACCTCTGGGCGCTCTATCCTGTTCCATTGATCTATATTTCTGCTTTTGTGCCAGTACCACACCATCTTGATTACTGTAGCTTTGTCGTAGAGTCTGAAGTCAGGCAGCCTGATTTCCCCAGCTCTATTTTTCTTTCTCAAGATTGCTTTGGCTATTTGGGGTCTTTGTAGTTTCATACAAATTGTAAAATTTTTTTTCTAGTTCTGTGAAAAATGCCTTTGGTAGTTTGATAGAGATTGCAATGAATCTGTAGATTGCTTTGAGTAGTGTAGTCATTTTCAAAATGTTGATTCTTCCAATCAAAGAGCATGGTATACCTCTCCATCTGTTTCTATCATCTTTAATTTCTTTATCAGTGTCTTATAGTTTTTTGAATACAGGTCTTTTGTCTCCTTAGGTAGGTTTATTGCTAGGTATTTTATTCTATTTGTTGCAATGGTAAATGGGAGTGTTTCCTTAATTTCTCTTTCAGATATTTTTGTCAGTAGTGTATAGGAATGCAAGAGATTTCTGTGCATTAATTTTGTATCTTGCTACTTTACCAAATTCATTGATTAGTTCTAGAAGCCTTCAGGTAGCATCTTTAGAATTCCCTATGTATAGTGTCATGTTATCTGCAAACAGTGATAGTTTTACTTCTTATTTTGTGATATGGATTCCTTTAATTTCTTTTTCTTCTCTGAATGCCATGGCTAAAACTTCCAAAACTATGTTGAATAATAGTGGTGAGAGTGAGCAACCTTGTTTTGTTCCTGATCTTAGAGGAAATGGTTTCATTTTTTCACCATTGAGAATGATGTTGGCTGTGGGTTTGTCATATATGGCCTTTATTACGTTGAGGTAGGTTCCCTCTATACCTACTTTCTGGAGAGTTTTTATCATAAATCGTTGTTGAATTTTGTTGAAAGCTTTTTCTGTGTCTATTGAGATGATCATATTGTGTTTATCCTTCATTTATTAATATGGTGTATCACATTGATTGATTTGCATTTATTGAAGAATCCTTGCATTCCTGGGATAGACCCCACTTGATCATGGTGTATGATCCTTTTAATGTGCTGTTGGATTCTGCTTGCTAGTACTTTGTTGAGGGGTTTTGTGTCTGTGTTCATCAGTAATATTGGCGTGTAGTTTTTTTGTGTGACATCTTTGTCTGGTTTTGGTATCAGGGTGATTGTGGCCTCATAGTCTGAGTGTGGGAGTGTTCCTCCCTCTATTATATTTTGGAAGAGTTTGAGAAGGATAGGTGTTAGCTCTTCTCTAAATGTTTGATAGAATTCGCCTGTGAAGCCATCTGGTCCTACACTTTTGTTTGTTGGAAGATTTTTAATCACAGTTTCAATTTCAGTGCTTGTGATTTGTCTGTTCATACTTTCTATTTCTGCCTGGTTCAGTCTTGGAAGGTTCTACCTTTCTAAGAATTTGTCCATTTCTTCCAGGTTGTCCATTTTATTGGCATATAGTTGCTTGTAGTAGTCTCTTATGATGCTTTTTATTTCTGCAGTGTTCCTTGTAACTTCTCCTTTTTTCATTTCTAATTTTATTGATTTGAATCCTCTCCCTCTTTTTCTTGATGAGTCTGGCTAAAGGTTTATCAATTTTGTTTATCTTCTCAAAGAACCAGCTTTTAGTTTTATTGATATTTGCTATTGTTTTGTTTCTATTTCATTTATTTCTGGTCTGAACTTAATGATTTCTTTCCTACTACTAACATTGGGTTTTGTTTGTTCTTCTTTCTCTAGCTCCTTTAGGGGTAAGGTTAAATTGTTTATTTGAGATTTTTCAAGAAAAATATGGTCTAATGTGTCATTTCAACCTTGTGTTTCCTTATTTATATTCATTTTTGGATGACCTGTCCATTGGTGAACGTGGGGTGTTAAAGTCCCCTATTGTTATTGTGTTACTGTCAATTTCCCCTTTTATGGCTGTTAGCCTTTGCCTTATGTATTGAGGTGCTCCTATGTTGGGTGCATAAATATTTACAATTATTATATCTTCTTCTTGGATTGATCCCTTGATCATTATGTAGTGTCCTTCTTTGTCTCTTGTAATAGTCTTTGTTTTAAAGTCTATTTTGTCTGATACAAAAATTGCTACTCCAGCTTTCTTTTGATTTCCATTTGCATAGCATATCTTTTTCCATCCCCTCACTTTCAGTCTGTATGTGTCCCTAGGTCTGAAGTGGGTCTCTTGTGGACAGCATATATGTGGGTCTTGTTTTTTTATCCATTCAGCCAGTGTCTGTCTTTTGGTTGGAGCATTTAATCCATTAACATTTAAGGTAATTATCAACTTGTATGTTCGTATTACCATTTTCTTAACTCTTTTGGGTTTGTTTTTGTAAGTCTTTTCCTTCTTTTGTGCTTCGTGCCTAGAGAAGTTCCTTTAACATTTGTTGTAAAGCTGGTTTTGTGGTTCTGAATTCTCTTAGCTTTTGCTTGTCTATAAAGGTTTTAATTTCTCTATCGAACCTGAATGAGATCCCCGCTGGGGAGAGTAATCTTGGTTATAGGTTTTTCCCTTTCATCACTTTAAATTAATGTCCTGCCACTCTCTTCTGGCTTGCACAGTTTCTGCTGAAAGATCAGCTGTTAACCTTATGGGGATTCCCTTGTGTGTTATTTGTTGTTTTTCCCTTGCTGCTTTTAATATGTTTTCTTTGTATTTAATTTTCGACAGTTTGATTAATATGTGTCTTGGTGTGTTTCTCCTTGGATTTATCCTGTATGGGACTCTCTGTGCTTCCTGGACTTGATTAACTATTTCCTTTCCCATATTAGGGAAGTTTTCAACTATAATCTCTTCAAATATTTTCTCAGTCCCTTTCTTTTTCTCTTCTTCTTCTGGGATCCCTATAATGTGAATGTTGGTACGTTTAATGTTGTCCCAGAGGTCTCTGATACTGTCCTCAATTCTTTTCATTCTTTTTCCTTTATTCTGCTCTGTGGAAGTTATTTCCACTAATTTATCTTCCAGGTCACTTATTCGTTCTTCTGCTTCAGTTATTCTACTATTGATTCCTTCTAGAGAATTTTTAATTTCATGTATTGCATTGTTTATCATTGTTTCTTTGCTCTTTAGTTTTTCTAGTTCCTTGTTAAATGTTTCTTGTATTTTCTTCATTCTATTTCCAAGATTTTGGATCATCTTTACTATCATTACTCTGAATTCTTTTTCAGGTAGACTGCCTATTTCCTCTTCATTTGTTTTTTCTGGTGGGTTTTTACCTTGCTCCTTCATCTGCTGCATACTTCTCTGTTTTCTCATTTTGTTTAACTTACTGTGTTTGGGGGTCTCCTTTTTGAAGGCTGCAGGTTCATAGTTCCCATTGTTTTTGGTGTCAGTCCCCAGTGGGTGAGGTTGGTTCAGTGGCTTGTGTAGGCTTCCTGGTGGAGGGGACTGGTCCCTGTGTTCTGGTGGGTGGGACTGGATCGTATCTTTCTGGTGGGCAGGGCTGCATCCGGTGGTGTGTTTTGGGCTGCCTGTGAACTTAGTATGACTTTAGGCAGCCTCTCTGCTAATGGGTGGGGTTGTGTTCCTGTCTTGGTAGTTGTTTGGCATGGGGCTTCCAGCACTGGAGTTTGAGGGCTGTTGAGTGGAGCTGGGTCTTAGTATTGAGACGGAGATCTCTGGGAGAGCTCTCGCCAGTTGATATTACGTGGGGCCGGGATGTCTCCGGTGCTCCAGTGTCCTGGACTCGGCTCTCCCACCTTGGAGGCTCAGGCCTGACACCTGGCCGGAGCACCAAGACCCTGCCAGCCACATGGCTCAGAAGAAAAGGAAGGAAAAAAAAGGAAAACAATAATAATAAAATTAAAAATATACAATAAAATAAAAATAAAGAAGAGAGCAACCAAACCAATAAACAATTCCACCAGTGATAACAAGCATTAAAACTAGACTAAGATAAACACAAAAATCAGAACCAAGTCAGTCACAGACAGCAAACCCCAAATCTACAGTTGTTCCCATAGTCCACCACCTCAGTTTTGGGAACATTTGTTTTCTGTTCAGGTGTTCCACAGATGCAAGGTTCATCAAGTTGATTGTGGGGGTTTCATCTGCTTTCCTGAGGCTGCATGGAGAAATTTTCCTTTCTCTTCTTTGTTCATGCAGCTCCTGGGGTTCAGCTTTGGTATTGGCCCCACCTCTGTGTGTAGGTCGCCCTCAGGCATCTGTTCCCCACACAGATGGGAAGGGATTAAAGCAGTGGTTGATTAGGACTCCCTTGCTCACTCAGGCCAGGGAGAGGGAGGGGTACAGTAGTCATAATTGGAATGAGGGGTGAGCCTGCAGCGGCAGAGGCCGGCATGACATTGCAACAGGCTGAGGTGTGCCCTGTGTTCTTCCGGGGCATTTGTCCCTGGAACTCAGGACCCTGGCAGTGGTGGCCTGCACAGGCTACCAGGACAGTGTGGGTAGTGACCTGTGTTTGCACACAGGGTTGTTGGTGACAGCAACAGCAGTGTTAGTGTTTCATGCCCGGCTCTGGGATCCGAGCTGATAGTCACAGCTTGCCTCTGTCTCTAGAGCTCACTTAAACAGTGCTCTGCCTTCTGTGGGCACACGGGGAAGGAATCCCCTCTCCTCTCACACCCCGAAACAAAGGTCTCTTGCCTCTTAGGCAGGTCCAGAAATTTTCCCGGACTCCCTCCTGGCTAGCTGTGGCGCATTAGCCCCCTTCAGGCTGTGTTCACACAGCCAACCCAGTCCTCTCCCTGGGGTCTGAACTCTGAAGCCCAAGCCTCAGCTCCCAGCCCCCACCCACCCCAGCGGGTGAGCAGACAAGCCTCTCAGGCTGGTGAGTGCTGACGGCACCAACCCTCTGTGCGGGAATGTCTCCGCTTTTCCCTCCGCTCCCCTGTGGCTACGCTCTCCTCCGTGGCTCTGAAGCTGCCCCCCTCCGCCACCTGCCGTCTCCACGAGTGAAGGGGCTTCTAGTGTGTGGAAACCTTTCCTCCTTCAGGCTCCCTCCCACTGGTGCAGGTCCCATTCCTATTCTTTTGTCTCTGCTTTTTCTTTTTTTCTTTTGCCCTACCCAGCTACGTGGGGAGTTTCTTGCCTTTTGGGAGGTCTGAGGTCTTCTGCCAGCATTCAGTGGGTGTTCTATAGGAGCAGTTCCACGTGTAGATGTATTTCTGACGCTTCTGTGGGGAGGAAGGTGATCTCCACGTCTTACTCTTCCGACGTCTTGAAGTTCCCTCCAGTCTATTTTAGAACGTTTTCAACACCTCAAAAAGAAACCCTCGTATGTTGTAGCTATTAATCCCCTATGCTCCCAACAACTTCTGCCTCAGCCTTAAGCAATTATTGATCTATTTTGTATCTATAGATTTGCCTGTTCTGAGCATTTCATATGAATAGAATCACATAATATGTGGTCTTTTGTGACTGACTTCTTTCACTTAGCATAATGTTTTTAAGGTTCAGCCATATTGTAGCATATATTAGTTCTTCATTCCTTTTGATGTCTGAATAATATTCTGTTGTATGGATTTGCCACATTTTGTTTGTCCACTGGTCAGTTGATGGGCATTTGGGTTGTTTCCATCTTTGGGTATTATGAATATTGCTGCTATGAATATTTATGTACAAGTTTTTGTATGGACATATATTTGCATTTATCTTGGGAATATACCTACAAGTGGGTCATACAGTAACACTGTTTCACCCTCTGAGAAACTACCAAACTTTTCCAAAGCAGGTATACCATTTTACATTCTCACTAACAGTGTATGATGGTTCTGATTTCTCTAAATCCCCACCAACAGTTATGATTATCTGACTTTTGGATTCTAGCCATCCGAATGGGTATGAAATGGTATCTTTCTGTGGTTTTGATTTGTGTTTTCCTGATGAATAATGATGTCAAGCGTCTCTAATGTGCTTGCTGGCTATTTGTATATCTTCCTTGCAGAAATGTCTATTTAGATCTTCTGCCCATTTTAAAAGTTGGGTTATTTACCTTCTTATCACAGGCATGTAAGAGTTCTTTATATATTCTGAATAAAAATCCCTTATCAGATACACGATTTACAAATATTTTCTCCCATTCTGTAGGTTGTTGTGCTATATTCTGTACATGAATTATTTGAGTTGATCTTTGCAACAGCTGTATGAGATATTATCCTTCTATTTTTTTTTAGAGATCAGAAAACAGGCTCAGAGTGGTTAAGTACCTATCCTAACTCACAATGCTAGCATGGGATGGTTCCAGGATTTGCACTTAGATATCTATTGGAATTTCAGTTAAAGTCCTCCATCCTCTTGCCTTGATGCTCATATACACAGTTTGTATTTGATGAAGGAAATTGAATCTTAGGATTGTATTGCCCTGTCTATTCTTCACTCGTAGACATTCCAGTGGATAAACACTGAAAATGAAAACACTTTGGCAATACTCCTCAAATTGATTCTCTGGGGACCATGCTGATTCCCAGCAGGAAGGTGTAGCCACAAGGCTCCTGAGGTTGGTTGAATTGATGTTCTGAGTCTGGATTTATAAGCGTGGGGAATTGTTCTTTTAAAAGACAATGACAAAGAGAACCCTTCTAATGTGAGCCAGATGCAGCCATGATTTTGATTAAATGTTTGCTGGTAACCATACTTAGGTGGGAACATCTGCCCACTGATGAGCTCCCTGGGGTTTTAGCAGGTGAATTTACGTAGGAAATACAACTCCAAGTACTTCTTCCTGAGGAGAGATGTTAGGCAAAAAGAAGCTTAATTTCCTTTCTTCCATTTTTTGTCCACCTGCCATTTAGGAAGCCTAAGTAAATACATTCCTGTATTGGGAAAATACCACTTCCACTTGGCCTTCCATCTTCCCCAGCTTTGGCTTTGCAGGTGCCCAGTAAGTGTTGGTGCTTGCATCTGGGCCACATCTGCGCAGGCATCTTGGGTCGTCCAAGAATAGTGCATGGCTCCATAAGCCTATAGTAGCAACCCTCTGACATTAGAATTTGCTGTTGATATTTTTCATACACACTCACACTCTTGAGCAAACACACTAGTTTCCTTTCAAACCTACCCTCTTAGATGTCCTTACTAGTCTATCTTTGAAATGCTGGATCATCATACAGGATACATGATATTTAGAGGAAACAGGTTTCAATGGTGTTTCTGGATTCTTCTTAGTTCTAGGTCAGCCTAGATTAAGCAATCTGTAGTCTGGAGGGCTTTACTCACCTCCCAATCTGCCATGCAGTCACAAGGTCCATCTTGTCTTATCACTTTTACTTAAGTCACCACCCTGCAGATTATCCATCATTAACTAGACCCTTATTCACGTATTGCTCTGCACTTGACAGAATTGGACCCAACTCTCTCCCCAACTTCATGAGCGCTTCTTTCCTGCCCTCTGTAACTCATAGTCTATCATTAAGAAACTCCCCAGTAGCTTCAAGTTGTTCTCTCAGTGTTCCCTTAATCTCTGTTTTATGACTGGAATATGGCTGTGCCTTGAGGAAGTCACTTCCCCTGCAGTCCTCTTGAGCAAACGTTAGTTTTCCTCACATACCCCAAGGAGTCGACTCATTGTCACTTTCAATCCATTTCTGCTCCTTTCTCTTTCAAAATTCAGAGCTCATTTGTAGTTCTTGCTATTAGGTAATATCATGTGCTACGCCATCTATTTCTTTACCTTCATTCATTAGACACTTTCCTGATCTTCTTCTCCACTTTTAGTACTGCCACCATCTTGGCAACTTCAACATCTGTCATCTATGTGGATATTCATCCAGCATTTTTGGCTTTTCAAACCTTTCATGCCCTCAATTCCAATGATATTTTTCTTCCATCATACTTAAGCCACTCACTCTAATGCTCATGCACTAGACATTGACATTCTCAAAAATTACAGCAACTCTGAAATCCTGATTTTAAAACATACATCTCTTGGGCTACAACTGATTATCCTTCCTAGCAAAATACCTCTCTCACATGCAGGTATACACACCTACACACACCCAACTCTAAAAATTCTTCAATTTTGAACTCCAATCTGTGAATTCTACTACTTTTCAGCATCAGCCACATTTCTCTTTTCGCATTTCCTCATTGCTTACCAATTTATCATTAGTATCACTTACTTTCATAAACCTTCATCTCCCTACTCACTTTCCCACCCTAGTACTTCCCTGGCAAAACCACAACCCTTGTTAAATTTAGCTGTCTACCTGCTTTGTTCCTATATACAAGTGATGGATGTTGCTGTAGAAATTTACAAGACAAAGCTAACTGATCTCACCTTAAATTCTTGACCACATATCTTAAATTATCAATCCTTCCATATTATACACCCATTTCCATTATACAAAATGAATATCCAATACTTTATCTTCCCCTCAATTTCTCAAAACCCTACCCTCACTCTTGTTATTGTATGCCCTTATCTCATCCTTCACTGAGAAAACTGAAGAGTCAAGAGAAAATTCTTTTATATCTTCCCCACCAAATCTACCATCTTACCTGCATTTGTAATCATACCATAATCGTTTCCTTCTCCACTGTAAAATCTATAAATATTACTCGTTCTCATGGAAAGCCAACATTTCCACATTTGCTACCGACCCCATCTACTAGTGCTCTGAATACCCCTCTTGCTTTCTCAATATTTTTTCTTCTGCAATTATCCCTTTGGTGTTTTATGTCGTCAGTTTCATTCAGTCATTTATATTGGCTAGATGCATTCTAGAATCTACCCTCTTAAAAATACACTCTCTAAATACCAAATCCCCCTCCAGCTATAGTCCCATATTTCTCCTCCCCTTAGCACCAAAACTCTCAAAAGAAATTGTCTATCCGCCCCTCACTTTCTGATCTCACATTTTCTCCTTAATACACATCCAGGTTTATATTAAAATATTTTCCACTCTTTCAATTTCCTTCTTATCAGATTTACCAATGCCCTCTCTACTAACAAGTTCAATCGTCATTTGTCTGTCCCTATATTACCTGTAAAAGGTATTTAATAAAGTTGACCATTTTTTACTTCTTGAAACGTTATCTGCCCTTTGCTTTTGTGTTGCTCAATTCACCTGTTTTGTTGTTGTTGTTGTTCCCTCCTTTTCAACTCTTTTCATTATATACCTAGGAGTAGAGTTACTGGGTAATATGGCAAGTCTATGTTTAACTTGTTGAGTAACTGCCAAAATGTTTTCCACAGAGGCTGTATCATTTTATGTTCCCACCAGACGTGTATGAGTGTTTCAATTTCTCTACATCCTTGTCAATACTTGTTATTTTCTTTTTACAAAAGTTATAGCCTTCCTAGTGGGTATGAAGTGGTATCTCATCGTGGTTTTGATTTGCATTTCCCTAACGACTAATGGTATTGAGCATATTTTCATATGTTTGTTGGCTCTTTGTATATCTTCATTAGCACAATGTCTATTTAAGTCCTTTGCCTGATTTTCAGTTGGGTTGTTTGTATTTTTGTTGTTGAGTTGTAAGAGTTCTTTCTGTATTCTGGATACTACACTTTTATTAAATATATGATTTGCCAGGATCTTTCTTTGGTGTGCCTTTTTGCTTTCTTCATGGTATTTTTTTGCAGAAGAAAACATTTTAAAATTTTGATATGGTCCAATTTACTCTTTCTTTGTTGCTTGTGCTTTTTGTGTCATATCTAGGAAACCATTGCTTAACCAAGTTCTATATGTTTTTGATCCCCATAACTGACCAAAAAAGTTGAAACCCATTCATTCAACAGAAATATTCATGGCCACCTACTATGTGCCAGGCTCTACTGTAAATACTGGGGAGAGTGATGAACAAGATGGTGGAGACAGAGATTGCTAGCTTATCTCCAACATTTAAGTTCTCCTCTTCTACTAGGTAGACTACATTTCTCATTTTCTCTTGTAGTTAGATGTGGCTATGTGAGTTTTTCCCAATGAAATGTGAGCAGGAGTAATGCATACCCCTTTTGAGCCTGGCCCATAAATATTCCCATGTGCCCTCCTATATGCTCTTTTCTGCTTCTGCAATTGGAATGGAGATGTCTTGGCAGAAATGACAGAAACCGCTCTTTTGCCACTTATCTCAATAGGGTTGTGACGAGGATTAAATATGTATATGGATATTTAGCATAATTCCTACATAGAGTTAGTAGTCAATAAATGTTAGTTTCTGTAATTACTATTACAGTCTTTGGATGCTACAGTAGTCACCCAGGATGGGAAACATGTTAGAAACCCCTCATAATTCAGCAGATAGTACAATGAAGTCTGCTCTTTTGTGACCAGTGTGTCAGACCTCCTGATGCTAGCAGTCTTTTCTCTTTCTACACAGTTTCTCTGTGATGAACCAAGATAATTCTAAGCCACCTTAAATAATATTTAAAGGACCATAATTTGGGAAATACTAACCTAGTGAAACGTAGTTTAACTGAAAACAATATAAGTGTGGTTATAATGGTTATGAGAATTCTAAACTGTGCTAAACACCTTGCATTTACACAACATTATTCTATAAAAGAGCCCTACCACTGCCTCTTCCCCTGCTTACCTATATCTGATAAGAAAGCTCAGGTACTCTCTCTTCTGTGGGCCAGGAGGAAGTTCAGACTGTGCAAAACCTGACCTGTGTGTGGGAACACTCCAGCGTCATCCCCTCACCACCATAAAAGCCAAGCCAATCTCCTTCTTCTGCTCTCTTAAGCCATTCTTGAACCTGCTTGAGAGCCTGCCCTGCTCTCCCCAGAAAGCCTCCTTATGTAGTAAAGTTTTTCATACTCTCTAGGTGTATGTGTTATCAGTCTCGACATCCAAACCGAATTTGGGTTGAAGGATCCATCCTGTCTCTGTGGTGTGATTACAACAACTGGTCCTGTGAGCAGGACATCAAGGTGCTATCCCTTACCACCAGGGGTCTTTCTTCTCTTGCTTTGGCTTTCTAACTGGCTCTGCTCTATGCTGGTGAACAGGCACTTGGGCTACTGCCTGCTGGCTAGCTTGTGCTTTGAACTTGCTTCTTCGTGCTGCATTTGTTAGTCCTACTGAGTGTCTGCTAAAGCTTTGACCAACATAAGTCAGTTTAGCCACTTGGCATATAGTGAAAGGATTATTGGATTGGGACCTTCCTTAAAGCAGTCCTGAATCCTGTGTCTCAACCTGGACCTATTTGTGATTCTCAGGTTGAATCACGTGTTTCAATTCCAAAATAAGGTGTGACTGACACTAACCTCAAAGAAATGACTCTTACCTTGTGAACACTGGTTGTGTCTCAACCACATGTTGGCCCCCTTTCTATATAGAGCTCAGGAGAAGGACTGACAGTCTGTTCAATATACAGGTCCATTGGATGGTCACTCGTGTGGAGGAAGAGCCGTTAACTATGTGGGATGCTGAGGTCATACTTCTAAAAGTAAATGACTCACTAGTACCTTACAAAATGCTTCTGCTGCTGCCCCTGTGCCTCTGTCATAAATAAAAATGATCCCGATCCTCAGACCTCTAGAGAAAAACATCTGTGTCACCTCTGTGACAAAGCCAAGAGATTAGTTCAACCATTGCCACGGGGAAGTCCATAACACTGATGGTACTGACTTGATTTGAGGTTCTCTGGAAGAAGAAACTTATAAAAACTTTGACCTATAAGAGCAATAGCATCTGCAGATCTAATGTAAAAGACAAAACACAAAACCCCAAACTGTTAAAGTCTTCAAAAACAAGAAGTCTAAAAAACTGTCACAGCCAAGAGGAGCCTCAGAAGTTATAACATGGAATGACTAAATTTAATGTAGAATCTTGGTTGGGATCCTGGGACAGAAAAAGAACATTAGGTAAAAAATAAGGAAATCTGGGGCTTCCACGGTGGCACAGTGGTTGAGAATCTGCTTGCTAATGCAGGGGACACGGGTTCGAGCCCTGATCTGGGAAGATCCCACATGCCGCAGAGCAACTAGGCCCGTGAGCCACAGCCACTGAGCCTGTGCGTCTGGAGCCTGTGCTCCGCAACAAGAGAGGCCGCGACAGTGAGAGGCCCGCGCACCATGATGAAGAGTGGCCCCTGCTTGCCACAACTAGGGAAAGCCCACGCACAGAAACGAAGACCCAACACAGCCAAAAATAAAAATAAATTAATTAAAAGAAGGCTCAACATTTAAAAAAAAACAGGAAATCTGATGAAGTACAGACTTTAGTTAATAATACTGTTTCAGTGTTGGTTCACTAAGTTGAACAATTGTACCATACTAATGTACAATGTTAATAAGGGAAATTTGTTGTGGAGTGTATGAATATGATCTTCACAATTACTCTGTAAATCTAAAACTGTTCTAAAATAAAAAGTTTTAAAAAACCACACAATACTCGGTGATGAGATCTGGGAGACAACAGAATTAAACACTGAATGGGGGTGGCCATGTGGAATGGTTTGGAGGGAACACCTTCTCCCTAACGTGTGCACCACAAGGATTGAACCAGAGAAGATGAGGAAGAGTGGAAGGTCAGTTTGGGAAGGCTCTTTACTGGGTGTTGAGGAAGCACTCCCTTTCTCTAACCAGAGCACCTAGACTCCTCTGCACCCCTCCCCTCCCCCCACGTATCTTCAAGGGTGGTGCTTTGTGATGTCACAGCCGCCCCAGCGCTACCATTGGCTGACCAATCAAAGCTGGTGGGTGTGGCTCTTCATTGTCCTGGCAGGGTATATATAGAGAGGCCAGGGGCCTTGGAGTAGGGCACACTGTTGCTACTGACATGGCAGAGGAAACTACAATCCCACAGGAGCCTAGCTGCGATGCAGGGGCAAACACCGAAAGGTCAGAGCAACAAACCCCAGGTGTCCACCGCAGAAGGGAGAGGACGAATTCTCCACTCCAGGGCTATAAGATGGAGAAGGTCAGATTACCCGACTCACGGGTCTCCTCTTCATCCCCCACCCAAGACTTACCCAGCCCTTCCCTGGCACAAACCCCTTCTCAATCCACACCCATTCTCTCAAAGTTCTCCTTCCCATCCTCTTTCCCCAAATCAATATCTTTCTGTATCACTTTGTTTTCCGACCAGATTCGGAAGGTGGTCGAGTTAACAAAATCAGTCCGTCGTCAGAATTCGGGAAGAGGTCCTACACAGAAGAAGTCAAAGAAACTAGTGTTCTACTACCGGCGGAGTACAACAATGACTAATGAGCCAGAGGAGGCTGAAAACGTCCCAGAGGGCTCCTCCAGCAGTTCATAAAGTGCTGCCCTGGGTCTATCAGGTGACTGAGACCTTGCTGTCTCTGTTGTCTCTCCAGGAAAAGCACTGGAGAAATGGTCACCTGTGTAGAGACCAAATAAAAAAGCCCTCAGCTATTGATGTACAAGCTGTTGTAAAAAGATGTGTGTGTATCTCTGTCTGTTCTTCGATGATGGGGAGTGAAGGAAGGAAGGAAGGGGCGGGCATGTGAGAAGGGAGGGAGGTAGTATCCTGCCAGTGTGGGGCCCAGACCAGCCAGTCCATAGTTAGCCAGACACTGGGAATAAGGACTGGGTGAGGACTGAGCTCTGAAGACAGACTTCTTCCTGAACACTTTATCCTGCTGGTGAGGAGGAAAAGGACTTGGTGTTTCTGTGTGTGTTTGGGAGGTCCCAGATGTGGAGAGGGGTGATGTATGGGTGGTGGCAGTGTGTGTCATAATCTGATTCCACTTTTGATGTTTGACAATTGACAGTTTTGAAGCCTCATTAATTCCCCTTCCCCTTCTGGCCCACGTCTGGCCCACACTGTATGTCCATCCACTCCCAGCCAGGGCGTAGGTGAACATAAAATAGAAACAGATATGCCTAACCTGAACCATCCGAATTATTTCCGTGCCTAACTTTTCCATAGACAAGACATCCATTACCCTAAAATATCCTCTAGTGCACGTGGAGAACTTGACCCAATAAGTAATAAAGTTAAGTCTCTGGCCCTTATAATCAGCTTGAAAACTATGGGACCCTATGGACCTTTCCCCCTAGTTAAAATAATACCTTTCACCTCAGTGTTTAAGAAAAGGTTCAATCTAAATGAAAGCATGGTTTTCACAGATTGAAACCCATTATATAAGAGCTATTTAGAGAAGGTGTGGTTATCCCCACTTCTGCTGCATTTAACAGCCAAGTTTTACTTGTTCTTAAACCCGGGAAAACAGGACCGGTGCCTCAGTGTGAATTCGTACCCTTGGCGTCATGGCCCCACCTATTGAAATGACTGATTCCACCCAATAATAAATAAGTAACTGGTAAATCCTTTGTCGTTATAGCAAAGTATTTGGCTAGCATGTTCTATTCAGTGCCTATTTCAACAACCTCTCAGCTGCAGTTAACCTTCACCTGTAAAGGGGCACAATACACCTTCACCTGGGTACTCAGTGGGCTCAGTCTCCACGCCTGCCATCTCACATAGTCTTCACAGGCAATATTTTAACCAGCTCTAACTTTTTTCGGGTACACAGTTATGACATCACACTAATGACATCCTCCTTTGAGGAGATTCACATGAGACACATAGTACAGGGCCCCACCACTTCAGTTAAGTTCCTGAAAATTATTTAGTAAGTTGAGGGCTGCTCCAGTCCTGACAGTGTCAAGAAACAGCTTTTAGTCTTCTTAGGACCCACATTGTTAAAACAAGCCCAACATGTTTTCGACATTTTTAGATTCTGGAGGCAACATTCCTCATTTACAAAGCTTTTTTGTTCTGTAACTTGCAAATAGGCCCAACTTGAATGAGACCCCCTGGAAAAACATACTAGAATCTGCCTGAATTGCCATAGAACAGGCATTCCTGTTACGGCCCCCCGAGATTCCTTCACTGTGGGAGCTTTAGCAACCTTCTCTCATATATCTTGGAGTCCCTCTACCATCAGTGATGGCCGTTAGTTGCGTGGGCTTCTGATACAAGGAACTACCTTCCTTGGCCCAATGCTGTATGCCATTAGTGTAGCAATTGGTGGGTACATACTGGACTTTCCTGGAAATATAGACTATCTCAGGTCCTGAACCTGTGACCCTCAGTATACAGCTGCCCGTTAGGCCTTTGATCATGGAAACAGCACCCTGCAAGCCCAGCACAGCTAGTGAGGCCTCCTTGCTGCAGGATGGAGCTGAACCTGGGCTCTCTGCATACCCTACTTTCAGGAGAGGGTAACGTCCCCTGTGCTGGGTCCCTTGCCGGATGCCACAGTGCTAGAGGAGGTCATCTCTTAGGACACTTGGGTACCTGGGGAGCCCCTTAGGCTCAACACAGTGAATACCAAAGGGGGTTCATTCACTTAACCAATGGCATTGTCACTGTCACACTTAATGGAGCTTGCTTGACTCTTGCTTCTTTTCATCTCTTAATCAGAAGGTTCCTGATAAAGGACAGGACACAGGATCAGCTCAGTTGGCCAAACTTTAGGCAGTTATCTTAGCACTTGGCCATGTCTTAGCCAACAATTGGCCTCATCTTCACATTTTTATAGATCTTTGGGCCACTGCCAGTGGTCTGACCATCTGTTCTGGCCAATGAAAACAATTCCTTCTCCAAGGTTGCCTCATCTGGGGTAAAGAACTCATAGAATCTCTTGCCTCACGGATACCCAAAATATAAATCAAGGTCACACATCTTCTGCACATATTAAAGCCACAATACAATGTCCCACCATAGCACTCTTTATCTTCTTTGAAGTTCTGCACATTGATCGAGAGACTAAGGCACTCATTTCACTTCTCAGAATATATAGTACTAGCTCTTGATAGTACTAGATATTCAATGGAACATTCACCTTTCTTATTGGTCTCATGCTGCAGGTGCCATAATGGCTTACATAAACAAGTCCAAATTAAATTAAATAAACCACGCAATGTTTTAGTTAGCAGACAAACACCATGGGTAAGTTGTCATTGAGACTGATCCCATTTTTTCAGTTTTATTGAGGTATAATGGATAAATAAAAATTGTATATACTTAAGGTATAGAACTTGATGTTTCGATTATTTCTATATCTATACCTATATCTATAGAATGAAAGAATCACAACCATCTAATTACCCATCACTTCACAGTTGCCAGTTTTTTCTTTTTCTTTTTTTTTGGTCTAACTGCATTTTTGATGCATAACTCATTATGTGAGTAATAATCCTTTTCATACCTTCTTGGTATATGTGTGGCATCATTAGTCTTGACATTCAAACCAAATTTTGGGTGGGGGATGTACATTCCACTTCTGTGAGGTGACAACAAGCTCACATATCCATAAATATATATATGTAGATATACTCATAGGCATATGAGTATGACACTTTAAAAAAGATACCAGTATTTCAGGAAACAAATATGTCCTGAGTGCCTAGTAGGTGTCAGATATTACTCTTGGTTCTGGAATTAGAGTGAAGAACATGAAATCAATAGTTCCTGTCATCAAGTAACTTCTGTTTTCATGGGCAAAGGGGTCGTTCTTGTTGTTGGTGTGGGGAACCATCTCTAAGGAGCTGATATTTGAATCAAGATCTGAATAATGAGGTCGAGTCAGCTGTGTGAAGACTTTGAAGAAGAGCATTTTAGGTAGACTAGCAAGTAACAATGCCATGAGGCCAGAACGAGAACAGTGTGTTGAGGAAGAGCAGAAGGGTGAGTGACTGGAGTGCAGTCAGAGAGGGGCAGAGCGGAGATTGATGACCGAGACTGGAGAGGCTGGCAGAGAAGTGGTCACATAGGGACTTGCAGGGTAAGAACTTGGATTTTATCTTACGTGCAGTGGAGGGCCACTGGATGGTTTGATAAAGGAAAGTGATGTCGTCTGATGTATGTTTTAGAAAGTTCACTGGATGTTGTGAACTGTGTAGGACCAGAGGGGTGACAGGCTGTTGGGACAATACAGGTGTGATATGATGATGGCTGGGACTAGGGTTTAGCAGGGGGAATATAACTTAGTGTCTAGTTGAGCAGTTGGGAGCATAGGATTTAAAGTCCGATCTCAATTTACAGCTTCACCACCTAAAAGCTATTTGACCTTGAGTACGTTTTTTAACTCCTGTAAGACTTAGTTTCCTCATCTGTAAAAAGGGAATGATAGTAACATGTATCTATATCTTAGAGCCATTCTGGGATTAAATGAGGTAATTTATGTAAAACACCTGACATTATATTAGGCCAATAATAAGCATTTGATTAAATGGCTTCTGTTGTTATCATCTATGATATAAATACATACATGCATAATCCTTGCTTCTTTCTCCCCTACTCCCAAAAAGCTAGTGTGTCTTATGTTAACTGCTGCTAACCCATGAGTACTGAACGCTTGTGTTTTCCTTGAAGACACAGTATTTTGGGGCACCTTACCTCAACGGTCAAGCATTCTGGTACCTTTAGATACTTTATAATGTGTCTGTATATGGCTTATGATGAATGTATTCAGTAAGTGGCAGTAGTGTCTGATTTCTAACATTCTCTTCTTTCTACCTAATGAATCATTGCTTGAATACCTATCCCCTTTTCTCCAACCTCTTCCACAGGTCCTAAATGAACAGCAACCCATATTTCTTCCCCAACTGCAAACCTAATGTACTGAACTTAGTCAGATTGCTTTGACAGTTGCTTCCTTTCATTAAACGCAGCTTTGAGTTCTTCTTCCCTCAGAAAAACCTGCTTGCATTTTTCAAAGCAGGTTCTCATTTTATTAGTTCCTGATCAGGACTCTTCCAAAGTCTCTTGTTGCATTTGCCCATCTTCCACATTACCATCATTTGAGACTATAAATAATAAACTGTTTACTTCCTCCTCCACATTCTTGATGAATGAAATAGGACTAGATGTTGATTCCTTCCTCTTTGAAGGGATCGCTTTCCCTTCCCCACCTAAGGCTGGTGAGTGATGAAAGCATCCTCAGTCTTTAAGGCTAAGCTCAAATGGTTCTTTCCCTCTGAAGCCTCTCTACCACCAATGCCTGCAGAGTTCATTGCCCCTATTGTCCTACAAATTCTTATATTAAAGCAATAGCCATATTGTATTAGAATTGTTCATTTATATGTTTGTCTTGTTGTAATATACAACAAGAAGGAGCATATTTCATTCATCTCTGTAATCCCAACCACTTTAACACACCTGACACAATGTCATGGTTGCTGCTCAATGTAGTTTGATGAACTGCTGGAGGACTGAACAATCAAATCATTCTGTAGATACTGGATCATTTCCTTAACCTGCTCTATAATGTTTGCTTTAGAAAATGTTAAACTTAAAATCATGTAAAATTTTTATTTTGAAAAACTCAAAGTGCAAGAAAGAAAGTTAAAAAAAAAGAACCCTAAACACTAAAAACTCAAAACACTCTCTATGATATGCACACTTTCAGCAACTATCTCTTTGTACATGGCTTTACACATATGTAATTTACATGTGCATTTACATAAAGCAATTATGTATAAATGTTGAGAATTATATATATATATATATATTCATACATATACATAAATATTGAGAAAACCTGTACATCTATAGGATTTTTACACTTCATTAGCCACTCCTCCACTGGATAAGCAGTGTTAAAAGCCTGGTGTGAATCTTTGCATATCTTTGTCTATGTTCATAAATAAGGTAACATACATACGTATGCATAAAAACATATAGGGGCACTATTTTACTCTTTACTGCACATAGTTTTTCTCACTTAGAAACATTTCAGAGAAATGTTTTCCACATCGTCTGGTATAGACTTAACACACTTTTTAAACTAGTTATGTAAAATGCAGTGGTTTGAGTGAAAGACAACTTATTAAACCATCCCTCTATTGAGGACATTCAAGTTGATTCCAGTTTTTTGGCTACTAGAAAAAATGTTGCAATTAATCTGAATATATACGTAAAATTTATTTTGTTCATATTCACTGTTATATACCCGTGCTTTTATCTTCTATGGAAGAAGGCCCCGGAAATGGAATTGCTAAGTTAAAGTTTATGTAAATTCTTAATTTTAATAGAGGTTGCCAGATTGAATTCCAAATGGCTTTAATATACTGCACATTTCCCTCGGCAAATGTATGAGATAACATATTAACCTCCACAACACTCCAGCAATGTGTGATAACATGTTTAATGGTCTTAAAGTGATATTTCCTTGTTAATTTAATTTCAATATGCCTGATTGCTAGTAAAGTTGAGTAACTTCACTTGTTTATTGGCAAGGTGGTTTTCTGCCTCCTTGAACAGCCCTTTTTACCCTTTTTAACCACTTTCAATTAGGGTGTTTGTCTTTTCTTATTAATGTGTAGGAAATTTTTTATATGTTGGATATTGAACCCTTTATCTGTCGTGTGTATTACAAATATATGTTCCTCTATTATTTGTCTTTTGGTTTTATTTACCTTTACGTTTGCCATATGATTACCTTTTACGTTTTAAGCACTCAAATATGTCAGTCATTTCTCTAGAGTGTCTAGGTTTTCCAGCTTGCACAGAAATTTTTCTTGACTCCTAGATTATACATAAGTTTTCAAAAAATATATATTTTACTTCAACATTTTTATCTTTAGATCATACAGAACTTCATGTTGTGTGAGAGAGGAGTCCAAACTTATTTTATCCTTTTTAAATACATATAAATAATAAATGTATGCAGTATTACTAAGAAGAAAATAGAGTCAAAAAACCAAAAAAAGCCCACTTTATTTTGGATACAAATCCAGCCCTGAAACTTACTAGCTGTTGCCCTGAGAAAGTCGTTTAAATTATGTGAACCTCTTTCCTCATTTGTAAAAGGGAGATAATAATGTCAACATGACAGAAGTTTTATGAGAATTAATGTATGTCAAACACAGTGACTGGCATATATAGTCAGAGGTCAACAAAGATAGCTATAATGACTGTTGTTTAACTCCCTCTGAAATGCTTTTGCCTTGAACACGCTTAGGAATGCTGATAGTCCCCATCGTGTCTTGCTTCATGGCTCACTTTGGTTTTGCATCTTTAATGGTGTTTTTATTATACAATGCTCCTAAAGTAAAAAAAGAAAAACATTACAGGAAGTTGGCCTCAAAGATATTATCAACCAGGTAGAGTGCTACTGAGGTGAACATTAGAGGACAGACTAAGGTGGCCTAGATCCACCTCACACAGAAATACATCCTTTCACAAAGGGAAAAGATCTGCTAGAAGCTCCTGCTTCTAGAAAAATAAGACAAGAATGTTAATAAATGTGATGACTTGGGGGAAGGTGGCAAACATATTTCAGGCTCCGAATTTCCAGAGAGTATTTGAGAGAACACTTTGCTCTATATGGCCCAGGGAAATTAACCAAAAGCTCCCTAACTTGGGTGCCCCTCATGCGCCAGATACCATCACTGACAGAACTGGAATTTATAGTCAATACTAAGTGCCCTTATAGATCATTTTTCATTTCATAGGAAGGAGAAATAACTTTCCTAAGCAGTTAGGAAAGTTATTTATTTATTTATTTTGAACAAACACAATTTTTTTTTTAACATTTTTACTGGAGTATGATTGCTTTACAATGGTGTAGTAGTTTCTGCTCTATAACAAAGTGAATCAGCTATACATATACGTATATACCCATATCCCCTCCCTCTTGCATCTCCCTCCCTCCCACCCTCCCTATCCCACCCCTCTGGGTGGTCAAAAAGCACTGAGCTGATCTCCCTGTGCTATGTGGCTGCTTCCCACTAGCTATCTATTTTACATTTGGTAGTGTATATATGTCCATGCCACTCTCTCACTTTGTCCCAGCTTACCCTTCCCCCTCCCCGTGTCGTCAAGTCCATTCTCTAGTAGGTCTGCGATTTTTTTTTTTTTTTTCGGTACGCGGGCCTCTCACTGTTGTGGCCTCTCCCGTTGTGGAGCACAGGCTCCGGACGCGCAGGCTCAGTGGCCATGGCTCACGGGCCCAGCCGCTCCGCGGCATGTGGGATCCTCCCAGACCGGGGCACGAACCCGTGTCCCCTGCATCGGCAGGCGGATTCTCAACCAGTACGCCACCAGGGAAGCCCAGGTCTGCGTCTTTATTCCTGTCTTGCCCCTAGGTTCCTCATGACCATTTTTTTTTAAAGATTCCATATATATGTGTTAGCATACGGTATTTGTTTTTCTCTTTCTGACTTACTTCACTCTGTATGACAGACTCTGGGTCCATCCACCTCACTACAAATAACTCAGTTTCGTTCCTTTTTATGGCTGAGTAATATTCCATTGTATATATGTGCCACATCTTCTTTATCCATTCATCTGTTGATGGACACTTAGGTTCCTTCCAAGTCCCGGCTATTGTAAATAGAGCTGCAATGAACATTGTGGTACATGACTCTTTTTGAATTATGGTTTTCTCAGGATATATGCCCCGTAGTGGGATTGCTGGGTCGTATGGTAGTTCTATTTTTAGTTTTTTAAGGAACCTCCATACTGTTCTCCTTAGTGACTGTATCAATTTACATTCCCACCAACAGTGTATGAGGGTTCCCTTTTCTCCACACCTTCTCTAAGAATTTGTCCATTTCTTCCAGGTTGTCCATTTATTGTTTGTAGATTTTTTGATGATGGCCATTCTGACCGGTGTGAGATGATACCGCATTGTAGTTTTGATTTGCATTTCTCTAATGCTTAATGACGTTGAGCATTCTTTCATGTGTTTGTTGGCAATCTGTGTATCTTCTTTGGAAAAATGTCTATTTAGGTCTTCTGCCCATTTTTGGATTGGGTGGTTTGTTTTTTTGATATTGAGCTGCATGAGCTGCTTGTAAATTTTGGAGACTAATCCTTTGTCAGTTGCTTCGTTTGCAAATATTTTCTCCCATTCTGAGGGTTGTCTTTTCATCTTGTTTATGGTTTCCTTTGCTGTGCAAAAGCTTTTAAGTTTCATTCGGTCCCATTTGTTTATTTTTAGTTTTGTTTCCATTTCTTTAGGAGGTGGGTCAAAAAAGATCTTACTGTGATTTATCTCAAAAGAGTGTTCTTCTTTTATTTCCTCTAAGAGTTTTAGTGTGTCTGGCCTTACATTAAGGTCTTTAATCCATTTTGAGTTTATTTTTGTGTATGGCATTAGGGAGTGTTCTAATTTCATTCTTTTCCATGTAGCTGTCCAGTTTTCCCAGCACCACTTATTGAAGAGGCTGTCTTTCCTCCATTGTATACTCTAGCCTCCTTTATCAAGATAAGGTGTACATGGGTTTATCTCTGGACGTTTTTGGATGGAACGTCCTATAAATATCAATTAAGTCCATCTTGTTTAATGTATCATTTAAAGCTTGTGTTTCCTTATTTTTTTTCATTTTGGATGATCTGTCCATTGTTGAAAGTGGGGTGTTAAAGTCGCCTACTATGATTGTGTTACTGTCGATTTCCCCTTTTATGGCTGTTAGTATTTGTCTTATGTATTGAGGTGCTCCTATGTTGGGTGCATAAATATTTACAAGTGTTATATCTTCTTCTTGGATTGATCCCTTGACCATTACGTAGTGTCCTGCTTTGTCCCTTGTAAGTCATTATTTTAAAGTCTATTTTGTCTGATATGAGAATTGCTACTCCAGCTTTCTTTTGATTTTCATTTGCATGGAATATCTTTTTCCATCCCCTCACTTTCAGTCTGTATGTTTCCCTAGGTCTGAAGTGGGTCTCTTGTTGACAGCATATATACAGGTCTTGTTTTTGTATCCATTCAGCCAGTCTGTGTCTTTTGGTGGGAGCATTTAATCCATTTACATTTAAGGTAATTATCGATATGTATGCTCCTATTACCATTTTCTTAATTGTTTTGCATTTGTTATTGTAAGTCTTTTCCTTCTCTTGTGTTTCCTGCCTGGAGAAGTTGGTTTAGCATTTGCTGTAAAGCTGGTTTGGTTCTGCTGAATTCTCTTAGCTTTTGCTTGTCTGTAAAGGTTTTAATTTCTCTTATCAAATCTGAATGAGATCCTTGCTGGGTAGAGTAATCTTGGTTGTAGGTTTTTCCCTTTCATCACGTTAAATATGTCCTGCCACTCCCTTCTGGTTTGCAGAATTTCTGCTCAAAGATCAGCTGTTAACCTTATGGGGATTCCCTTCTATGTTATTTGTTGTTTTTCCCTTGCTGCTTTTAATATTTTTTCTTTGTATTTACTTTTTGATAGTTTGACTAATATGTGTCTTGGCATGTTTCTCCTTGGATTTATCCTGTATGGGACTCTCTGTGCTTCCTGGACTTGATTAACTATTCCCTTTCCCATATTAGGGAAGTTTTCAACTATAATCTCTTCAAATATTTTCTCAGTCCCTTTCTTTTTCTCTTTTTCTTTGGGAACCCCTATAATTTGAATGTTGGTGCGTTTAATTGTGTCCCAGAGGTCTCTGAGACTGTCCTCAATTCTTTTCATTCTTTTTTCTTTATTCTGCTCTCCAGTAGTTATTCCCACTATTTTATCTTCCAGGTCACTTATCCGTTCTTCTGCCTCATTTATTCTGCTATCGATCCCTTCTAGAGAATGTTTAATTTCATTTATTGTGTTGTTCATGATTGTTTGTTTGCTCTTTAGTTCTTCTAGGTCCTTGTTAAACTTTTCTTGTATTTTCTCCATTCTATTTCCAAGATTTTGGATCATCTTTACTATCATTATTCTGAATTCTTTTTCAGGTAGACTGCCTATTTCCTCTTCATTTGTTAGGTCTGGTGCGTTTTTACCTTGCTCCTTCATCTGCTGTGTGTTTTTCTGTCTTTTCATTTTGCTTATCTTACTGTGTTTGGGGTCTCCTTTTCACAGGCTGCAGGTTCGGAGTTCCCGTTGTTTTTGGTGTCTACCCCCAGTGGCTAAGGTTGGTTCAGTGGGTTGTGTAGGCCTCCTGGTGGAGGGGACTAGTGCCTGTGTTCTGGTCAATGAGGCTGGATCTTTTCTTTTTGGTAGGCAGGTCCATGTCTGGTGGTGTGTTTTGGGGTGTCTGTGACCTTATTATGATTTTAGGCAGCCTCTCTGCTAATGGGTGGAGTTGTGTTCCTTTCTTGGTAGTTGTTTGGCATAAGGTATCCGGCACTGTAGCTTGCTGGTCATTTAGTGGAGCTGGGTCTTGGTGTTGAGATGGAGATCTCTGGGAGATTTTCACTGTTTGATATTACGTGGAGCTGGGAGGTCTCTGGTGGACCAATATCCTGAACTTGCCTCTGCCACGTCAGAGGAACAGCCCTGATGCTTGGCTGGAGCACCAAGAGTCTGTCACACACACGGCTCAGAATAAAAGGGAGAAAGAAAGAAAGAAAGAAAGAAAGAAAGAAAGAAAGAAAGAAAGAAAGAAAAATGTAAAATTAAATTAAATTATTAAAAAGTTATTAAAATAAAGAACAAAAATTTATTATTAAAATTTTTTAAGTAATTAAAAAAAAGAGAAAGAAGAGAAAAACCAGACGAAGAAACAAATTCACCAATGCTAACAAGCGCTGAAAACTATACTAAAAAAAACCAAAAAAACGGACAGACAGAACCCTAGGACAAATGGTAAATGCCAAACTATACAGACAAAATCACACACAGAAGCATACGCATACACACTCACAAAAAGAGAAAAAGGGAAAAAATGTATAAATATCGTTGCTCCCAAAGTCCATCTCCTCCATTTGGGATGATTCGTTGTCTATTCAGGTGTTCCACCGATGCAGGGTACATCAAGTTGATTGTGGAGATTTAATCCGCTGCTCCTGAGGCTGCTGGGCGAGATTTCCCTTTCTCTTCTTTGTTCGCACAGCTACCGGGGTTCAGCTTTGGATTTGACCCCGCCTCTGCGTGTAGGTCTCCTGAGAGCGTCTGTTCTTCGCTCAGACAGGACGGGGTTAAAGGAGCCGCTGCTTTGGGGGCTCTGGCTCACTCAGGCCGGGGGGAGGGAGGGGTACGGAGGCGGGGTGAGCCTGCGGCGACAGAGGCCGGCGTGACGTTGCACCAGCCCGAGGCACGCCGTGTGTTTTCCCGGGGAAGTCGTCCCTGGATCACGGGACACTGGCAGTGGCGGGCTGCACAGGCTCCCTGAAGGGAGGTGTGAATAGTGACCTGTGCTCGCACACAGGCTTCTTGGTGGCGGCAGCAGCAGCCTTAGCATCTCATGCCCATCTCTGGGGTCTGCGCTCCTAGCCGCGGCTCGCGCCCGTCTCTGGAGCTCCTTTAAGCGGTGCTCTGAATCCCCTCTGCTCGCGCACCAGGAAACACAGAGGGAAGAAAAAGTCTCTTGCCTTTGCGGGAGCTGCAGACTTTTCCTGGACTCCCTCCTGGCTAGACGTGGCGTACTAACCCCTTCAGGCTGTGATCACACTGCCAGTCCTCTCCCTGCGCTCAGACCGAAGCCCAAGCCTCAGCTCCCAGCCCCCACCCGTCCCGGCAGGTGAGCAGACAAGCCTCTCGGGCTGGTGAGTACTGGTCGGCACCGATCCTCCGTGCGGGAATCTCTCCGCTTTGCCCTCCGCACCCCTGTTGCTGCGCTCTCCTCTGTGGCTCCGAAGCTGCCCCCATCCGCCACCTGTAGTCTCCGCCAGTGAAGGGGCTTCTAGTGTGTGGAAACCTTTCCTCCTTCAGGCTCCCTCCCACTGGTGCAGGTCCCGTTCCTATTCTTTTGTCTCTGTTTTTTCTTTTTTTCTTTTGCCCTACCTAGCTACGTGGGGAGTTTCTTGCCTTTTGGGAGGTCTGAGGTCTTCTGCCAGCATTCAGTGGGTGTTCTATAGGAGCAGTTCCACGTGTAGATGTATTTCTGACGCTTCTGTGGGGAGGAAGGTGATCTCCACGTCTTACTCTTCCGACGTCTTGAAGTTCCCTCCAGTCTATTTTAGAACGTTTTCAACACCTCAAAAAGAAACCCTCGTATGTTGTAGCTATTAATCCCCTATGCTCCCAACAACTTCTGCCTCAGCCTTAAGCAATTATTGATCTATTTTGTATCTATAGATTTGCCTGTTCTGAGCATTTCATATGAATAGAATCACATAATATGTGGTCTTTTGTGACTGACTTCTTTCACTTAGCATAATGTTTTTAAGGTTCAGCCATATTGTAGCATATATTAGTTCTTCATTCCTTTTGATGTCTGAATAATATTCTGTTGTATGGATTTGCCACATTTTGTTTGTCCACTGGTCAGTTGATGGGCATTTGGGTTGTTTCCATCTTTGGGTATTATGAATATTGCTGCTATGAATATTTATGTACAAGTTTTTGTATGGACATATATTTGCATTTATCTTGGGAATATACCTACAAGTGGGTCATACAGTAACACTGTTTCACCCTCTGAGAAACTACCAAACTTTTCCAAAGCAGGTATACCATTTTACATTCTCACTAACAGTGTATGATGGTTCTGATTTCTCTAAATCCCCACCAACAGTTATGATTATCTGACTTTTGGATTCTAGCCATCCGAATGGGTATGAAATGGTATCTTTCTGTGGTTTTGATTTGTGTTTTCCTGATGAATAATGATGTCAAGCGTCTCTAATGTGCTTGCTGGCTATTTGTATATCTTCCTTGCAGAAATGTCTATTTAGATCTTCTGCCCATTTTAAAAGTTGGGTTATTTACCTTCTTATCACAGGCATGTAAGAGTTCTTTATATATTCTGAATAAAAATCCCTTATCAGATACACGATTTACAAATATTTTCTCCCATTCTGTAGGTTGTTGTGCTATATTCTGTACATGAATTATTTGAGTTGATCTTTGCAACAGCTGTATGAGATATTATCCTTCTATTTTTTTTTAGAGATCAGAAAACAGGCTCAGAGTGGTTAAGTACCTATCCTAACTCACAATGCTAGCATGGGATGGTTCCAGGATTTGCACTTAGATATCTATTGGAATTTCAGTTAAAGTCCTCCATCCTCTTGCCTTGATGCTCATATACACAGTTTGTATTTGATGAAGGAAATTGAATCTTAGGATTGTATTGCCCTGTCTATTCTTCACTCGTAGACATTCCAGTGGATAAACACTGAAAATGAAAACACTTTGGCAATACTCCTCAAATTGATTCTCTGGGGACCATGCTGATTCCCAGCAGGAAGGTGTAGCCACAAGGCTCCTGAGGTTGGTTGAATTGATGTTCTGAGTCTGGATTTATAAGCGTGGGGAATTGTTCTTTTAAAAGACAATGACAAAGAGAACCCTTCTAATGTGAGCCAGATGCAGCCATGATTTTGATTAAATGTTTGCTGGTAACCATACTTAGGTGGGAACATCTGCCCACTGATGAGCTCCCTGGGGTTTTAGCAGGTGAATTTACGTAGGAAATACAACTCCAAGTACTTCTTCCTGAGGAGAGATGTTAGGCAAAAAGAAGCTTAATTTCCTTTCTTCCATTTTTTGTCCACCTGCCATTTAGGAAGCCTAAGTAAATACATTCCTGTATTGGGAAAATACCACTTCCACTTGGCCTTCCATCTTCCCCAGCTTTGGCTTTGCAGGTGCCCAGTAAGTGTTGGTGCTTGCATCTGGGCCACATCTGCGCAGGCATCTTGGGTCGTCCAAGAATAGTGCATGGCTCCATAAGCCTATAGTAGCAACCCTCTGACATTAGAATTTGCTGTTGATATTTTTCATACACACTCACACTCTTGAGCAAACACACTAGTTTCCTTTCAAACCTACCCTCTTAGATGTCCTTACTAGTCTATCTTTGAAATGCTGGATCATCATACAGGATACATGATATTTAGAGGAAACAGGTTTCAATGGTGTTTCTGGATTCTTCTTAGTTCTAGGTCAGCCTAGATTAAGCAATCTGTAGTCTGGAGGGCTTTACTCACCTCCCAATCTGCCATGCAGTCACAAGGTCCATCTTGTCTTATCACTTTTACTTAAGTCACCACCCTGCAGATTATCCATCATTAACTAGACCCTTATTCACGTATTGCTCTGCACTTGACAGAATTGGACCCAACTCTCTCCCCAACTTCATGAGCGCTTCTTTCCTGCCCTCTGTAACTCATAGTCTATCATTAAGAAACTCCCCAGTAGCTTCAAGTTGTTCTCTCAGTGTTCCCTTAATCTCTGTTTTATGACTGGAATATGGCTGTGCCTTGAGGAAGTCACTTCCCCTGCAGTCCTCTTGAGCAAACGTTAGTTTTCCTCACATACCCCAAGGAGTCGACTCATTGTCACTTTCAATCCATTTCTGCTCCTTTCTCTTTCAAAATTCAGAGCTCATTTGTAGTTCTTGCTATTAGGTAATATCATGTGCTACGCCATCTATTTCTTTACCTTCATTCATTAGACACTTTCCTGATCTTCTTCTCCACTTTTAGTACTGCCACCATCTTGGCAACTTCAACATCTGTCATCTATGTGGATATTCATCCAGCATTTTTGGCTTTTCAAACCTTTCATGCCCTCAATTCCAATGATATTTTTCTTCCATCATACTTAAGCCACTCACTCTAATGCTCATGCACTAGACATTGACATTCTCAAAAATTACAGCAACTCTGAAATCCTGATTTTAAAACATACATCTCTTGGGCTACAACTGATTATCCTTCCTAGCAAAATACCTCTCTCACATGCAGGTATACACACCTACACACACCCAACTCTAAAAATTCTTCAATTTTGAACTCCAATCTGTGAATTCTACTACTTTTCAGCATCAGCCACATTTCTCTTTTCGCATTTCCTCATTGCTTACCAATTTATCATTAGTATCACTTACTTTCATAAACCTTCATCTCCCTACTCACTTTCCCACCCTAGTACTTCCCTGGCAAAACCACAACCCTTGTTAAATTTAGCTGTCTACCTGCTTTGTTCCTATATACAAGTGATGGATGTTGCTGTAGAAATTTACAAGACAAAGCTAACTGATCTCACCTTAAATTCTTGACCACATATCTTAAATTATCAATCCTTCCATATTATACACCCATTTCCATTATACAAAATGAATATCCAATACTTTATCTTCCCCTCAATTTCTCAAAACCCTACCCTCACTCTTGTTATTGTATGCCCTTATCTCATCCTTCACTGAGAAAACTGAAGAGTCAAGAGAAAATTCTTTTATATCTTCCCCACCAAATCTACCATCTTACCTGCATTTGTAATCATACCATAATCGTTTCCTTCTCCACTGTAAAATCTATAAATATTACTCGTTCTCATGGAAAGCCAACATTTCCACATTTGCTACCGACCCCATCTACTAGTGCTCTGAATACCCCTCTTGCTTTCTCAATATTTTTTCTTCTGCAATTATCCCTTTGGTGTTTTATGTCGTCAGTTTCATTCAGTCATTTATATTGGCTAGATGCATTCTAGAATCTACCCTCTTAAAAATACACTCTCTAAATACCAAATCCCCCTCCAGCTATAGTCCCATATTTCTCCTCCCCTTAGCACCAAAACTCTCAAAAGAAATTGTCTATCCGCCCCTCACTTTCTGATCTCACATTTTCTCCTTAATACACATCCAGGTTTATATTAAAATATTTTCCACTCTTTCAATTTCCTTCTTATCAGATTTACCAATGCCCTCTCTACTAACAAGTTCAATCGTCATTTGTCTGTCCCTATATTACCTGTAAAAGGTATTTAATAAAGTTGACCATTTTTTACTTCTTGAAACGTTATCTGCCCTTTGCTTTTGTGTTGCTCAATTCACCTGTTTTGTTGTTGTTGTTGTTCCCTCCTTTTCAACTCTTTTCATTATATACCTAGGAGTAGAGTTACTGGGTAATATGGCAAGTCTATGTTTAACTTGTTGAGTAACTGCCAAAATGTTTTCCACAGAGGCTGTATCATTTTATGTTCCCACCAGACGTGTATGAGTGTTTCAATTTCTCTACATCCTTGTCAATACTTGTTATTTTCTTTTTACAAAAGTTATAGCCTTCCTAGTGGGTATGAAGTGGTATCTCATCGTGGTTTTGATTTGCATTTCCCTAACGACTAATGGTATTGAGCATATTTTCATATGTTTGTTGGCTCTTTGTATATCTTCATTAGCACAATGTCTATTTAAGTCCTTTGCCTGATTTTCAGTTGGGTTGTTTGTATTTTTGTTGTTGAGTTGTAAGAGTTCTTTCTGTATTCTGGATACTACACTTTTATTAAATATATGATTTGCCAGGATCTTTCTTTGGTGTGCCTTTTTGCTTTCTTCATGGTATTTTTTTGCAGAAGAAAACATTTTAAAATTTTGATATGGTCCAATTTACTCTTTCTTTGTTGCTTGTGCTTTTTGTGTCATATCTAGGAAACCATTGCTTAACCAAGTTCTATATGTTTTTGATCCCCATAACTGACCAAAAAAGTTGAAACCCATTCATTCAACAGAAATATTCATGGCCACCTACTATGTGCCAGGCTCTACTGTAAATACTGGGGAGAGTGATGAACAAGATGGTGGAGACAGAGATTGCTAGCTTATCTCCAACATTTAAGTTCTCCTCTTCTACTAGGTAGACTACATTTCTCATTTTCTCTTGTAGTTAGATGTGGCTATGTGAGTTTTTCCCAATGAAATGTGAGCAGGAGTAATGCATACCCCTTTTGAGCCTGGCCCATAAATATTCCCATGTGCCCTCCTATATGCTCTTTTCTGCTTCTGCAATTGGAATGGAGATGTCTTGGCAGAAATGACAGAAACCGCTCTTTTGCCACTTATCTCAATAGGGTTGTGACGAGGATTAAATATGTATATGGATATTTAGCATAATTCCTACATAGAGTTAGTAGTCAATAAATGTTAGTTTCTGTAATTACTATTACAGTCTTTGGATGCTACAGTAGTCACCCAGGATGGGAAACATGTTAGAAACCCCTCATAATTCAGCAGATAGTACAATGAAGTCTGCTCTTTTGTGACCAGTGTGTCAGACCTCCTGATGCTAGCAGTCTTTTCTCTTTCTACACAGTTTCTCTGTGATGAACCAAGATAATTCTAAGCCACCTTAAATAATATTTAAAGGACCATAATTTGGGAAATACTAACCTAGTGAAACGTAGTTTAACTGAAAACAATATAAGTGTGGTTATAATGGTTATGAGAATTCTAAACTGTGCTAAACACCTTGCATTTACACAACATTATTCTATAAAAGAGCCCTACCACTGCCTCTTCCCCTGCTTACCTATATCTGATAAGAAAGCTCAGGTACTCTCTCTTCTGTGGGCCAGGAGGAAGTTCAGACTGTGCAAAACCTGACCTGTGTGTGGGAACACTCCAGCGTCATCCCCTCACCACCATAAAAGCCAAGCCAATCTCCTTCTTCTGCTCTCTTAAGCCATTCTTGAACCTGCTTGAGAGCCTGCCCTGCTCTCCCCAGAAAGCCTCCTTATGTAGTAAAGTTTTTCATACTCTCTAGGTGTATGTGTTATCAGTCTCGACATCCAAACCGAATTTGGGTTGAAGGATCCATCCTGTCTCTGTGGTGTGATTACAACAACTGGTCCTGTGAGCAGGACATCAAGGTGCTATCCCTTACCACCAGGGGTCTTTCTTCTCTTGCTTTGGCTTTCTAACTGGCTCTGCTCTATGCTGGTGAACAGGCACTTGGGCTACTGCCTGCTGGCTAGCTTGTGCTTTGAACTTGCTTCTTCGTGCTGCATTTGTTAGTCCTACTGAGTGTCTGCTAAAGCTTTGACCAACATAAGTCAGTTTAGCCACTTGGCATATAGTGAAAGGATTATTGGATTGGGACCTTCCTTAAAGCAGTCCTGAATCCTGTGTCTCAACCTGGACCTATTTGTGATTCTCAGGTTGAATCACGTGTTTCAATTCCAAAATAAGGTGTGACTGACACTAACCTCAAAGAAATGACTCTTACCTTGTGAACACTGGTTGTGTCTCAACCACATGTTGGCCCCCTTTCTATATAGAGCTCAGGAGAAGGACTGACAGTCTGTTCAATATACAGGTCCATTGGATGGTCACTCGTGTGGAGGAAGAGCCGTTAACTATGTGGGATGCTGAGGTCATACTTCTAAAAGTAAATGACTCACTAGTACCTTACAAAATGCTTCTGCTGCTGCCCCTGTGCCTCTGTCATAAATAAAAATGATCCCGATCCTCAGACCTCTAGAGAAAAACATCTGTGTCACCTCTGTGACAAAGCCAAGAGATTAGTTCAACCATTGCCACGGGGAAGTCCATAACACTGATGGTACTGACTTGATTTGAGGTTCTCTGGAAGAAGAAACTTATAAAAACTTTGACCTATAAGAGCAATAGCATCTGCAGATCTAATGTAAAAGACAAAACACAAAACCCCAAACTGTTAAAGTCTTCAAAAACAAGAAGTCTAAAAAACTGTCACAGCCAAGAGGAGCCTCAGAAGTTATAACATGGAATGACTAAATTTAATGTAGAATCTTGGTTGGGATCCTGGGACAGAAAAAGAACATTAGGTAAAAAATAAGGAAATCTGGGGCTTCCACGGTGGCACAGTGGTTGAGAATCTGCCTGCTAATGCAGGGGACACGGGTTCGAGCCCTGATCTGGGAAGATCCCACATGCCGCAGAGCAACTAGGCCCGTGAGCCACAGCCACTGAGCCTGTGCGTCTGGAGCCTGTGCTCCGCAACAAGAGAGGCCGCGACAGTGAGAGGCCCGCGCACCACGATGAAGAGTGGCCCCTGCTTGCCACAACTAGGGAAAGCCCACGCACAGAAACGAAGACCCAACACAGCCAAAAATAAAAATAAATTAATTAAAAGAAGGCTCAACATTTAAAAAAAAACAGGAAATCTGATGAAGTACAGACTTTAGTTAATAATACTGTTTCAGTGTTGGTTCACTAAGTTGAACAATTGTACCATACTAATGTACAATGTTAATAAGGGAAATTTGTTGTGGAGTGTATGAATATGATCTTCACAATTACTCTGTAAATCTAAAACTGTTCTAAAATAAAAAGTTTTAAAAAACCACACAATACTCGGTGATGAGATCTGGGAGACAACAGAATTAAACACTGAATGGGGGTGGCCATGTGGAATGGTTTGGAGGGAACACCTTCTCCCTAACGTGTGCACCACAAGGATTGAACCAGAGAAGATGAGGAAGAGTGGAAGGTCAGTTTGGGAAGGCTCTTTACTGGGTGTTGAGGAAGCACTCCCTTTCTCTAACCAGAGCACCTAGACTCCTCTGCACCCCTCCCCTCCCCCCACGTATCTTCAAGGGTGGTGCTTTGTGATGTCACAGCCGCCCCAGCGCTACCATTGGCTGACCAATCAAAGCTGGTGGGTGTGGCTCTTCATTGTCCTGGCAGGGTATATATAGAGAGGCCAGGGGCCTTGGAGTAGGGCACACTGTTGCTACTGACATGGCAGAGGAAACTACAATCCCACAGGAGCCTAGCTGCGATGCAGGGGCAAACACCGAAAGGTCAGAGCAACAAACCCCAGGTGTCCACCGCAGAAGGGAGAGGACGAATTCTCCACTCCAGGGCTATAAGATGGAGAAGGTCAGATTACCCGACTCACGGGTCTCCTCTTCATCCCCCACCCAAGACTTACCCAGCCCTTCCCTGGCACAAACCCCTTCTCAATCCACACCCATTCTCTCAAAGTTCTCCTTCCCATCCTCTTTCCCCAAATCAATATCTTTCTGTATCACTTTGTTTTCCGACCAGATTCGGAAGGTGGTCGAGTTAACAAAATCAGTCCGTCGTCAGAATTCGGGAAGAGGTCCTACACAGAAGAAGTCAAAGAAACTAGTGTTCTACTACCGGCGGAGTACAACAATGACTAATGAGCCAGAGGAGGCTGAAAACGTCCCAGAGGGCTCCTCCAGCAGTTCATAAAGTGCTGCCCTGGGTCTATCAGGTGACTGAGACCTTGCTGTCTCTGTTGTCTCTCCAGGAAAAGCACTGGAGAAATGGTCACCTGTGTAGAGACCAAATAAAAAAGCCCTCAGCTATTGATGTACAAGCTGTTGTAAAAAGATGTGTGTGTATCTCTGTCTGTTCTTCGATGATGGGGAGTGAAGGAAGGAAGGAAGGGGCGGGCATGTGAGAAGGGAGGGAGGTAGTATCCTGCCAGTGTGGGGCCCAGACCAGCCAGTCCATAGTTAGCCAGACACTGGGAATAAGGACTGGGTGAGGACTGAGCTCTGAAGACAGACTTCTTCCTGAACACTTTATCCTGCTGGTGAGGAGGAAAAGGACTTGGTGTTTCTGTGTGTGTTTGGGAGGTCCCAGATGGGGAGAGGGGTGATGTATGGGTGGTGGCAGTGTGTGTCATAATCTGATTCCACTTTTGATGTTTGACAATTGACAGTTTTGAAGCCTCATTAATTCCCCTTCCCCTTCTGGCCCACGTCTGGCCCACACTGTATGTCCATCCACTCCCAGCCAGGGCGTAGGTGAACATAAAATAGAAACAGATATGCCTAACCTGAACCATCCGAATTATTTCCGTGCCTAACTTTTCCATAGACAAGACATCCATTACCCTAAAATATCCTCTAGTGCACGTGGAGAACTTGACCCAATAAGTAATAAAGTTAAGTCTCTGGCCCTTATAATCAGCTTGAAAACTATGGGACCCTATGGACCTTTCCCCCTAGTTAAAATAATACCTTTCACCTCAGTGTTTAAGAAAAGGTTCAATCTAAATGAAAGCATGGTTTTCACAGATTGAAACCCATTATATAAGAGCTATTTAGAGAAGGTGTGGTTATCCCCACTTCTGCTGCATTTAACAGCCAAGTTTTACTTGTTCTTAAACCCGGGAAAACAGGACCGGTGCCTCAGTGTGAATTCGTACCCTTGGCGTCATGGCCCCACCTATTGAAATGACTGATTCCACCCAATAATAAATAAGTAACTGGTAAATCCTTTGTCGTTATAGCAAAGTATTTGGCTAGCATGTTCTATTCAGTGCCTATTTCAACAACCTCTCAGCTGCAGTTAACCTTCACCTGTAAAGGGGCACAATACACCTTCACCTGGGTACTCAGTGGGCTCAGTCTCCACGCCTGCCATCTCACATAGTCTTCACAGGCAATATTTTAACCAGCTCTAACTTTTTTCGGGTACACAGTTATGACATCACACTAATGACATCCTCCTTTGAGGAGATTCACATGAGACACATAGTACAGAGCCCCACCACTTCAGTTAAGTTCCTGAAAATTATTTAGTAAGTTGAGGGCTGCTCCAGTCCTGACAGTGTCAAGAAACAGCTTTTAGTCTTCTTAGGACCCACATTGTTAAAACAAGCCCAACATGTTTTCGACATTTTTAGATTCTGGAGGCAACATTCCTCATTTACAAAGCTTTTTTGTTCTGTAACTTGCAAATAGGCCCAACTTGAATGAGACCCCCTGGAAAAACATACTAGAATCTGCCTGAATTGCCATAGAACAGGCATTCCTGTTACGGCCCCCCGAGATTCCTTCACTGTGGGAGCTTTAGCAACCTTCTCTCATATATCTTGGAGTCCCTCTACCATCAGTGATGGCCGTTAGTTGCGTGGGCTTCTGATACAAGGAACTACCTTCCTTGGCCCAATGCTGTATGCCATTAGTGTAGCAATTGGTGGGTACATACTGGACTTTCCTGGAAATATAGACTATCTCAGGTCCTGAACCTGTGACCCTCAGTATACAGCTGCCCGTTAGGCCTTTGATCATGGAAACAGCACCCTGCAAGCCCAGCACAGCTAGTGAGGCCTCCTTGCTGCAGGATGGAGCTGAACCTGGGCTCTCTGCATACCCTACTTTCAGGAGAGGGTAACGTCCCCTGTGCTGGGTCCCTTGCCGGATGCCACAGTGCTAGAGGAGGTCATCTCTTAGGACACTTGGGTACCTGGGGAGCCCCTTAGGCTCAACACAGTGAATACCAAAGGGGGTTCATTCACTTAACCAATGGCATTGTCACTGTCACACTTAATGGAGCTTGCTTGACTCTTGCTTCTTTTCATCTCTTAATCAGAAGGTTCCTGATAAAGGACAGGACACAGGATCAGCTCAGTTGGCCAAACTTTAGGCAGTTATCTTAGCACTTGGCCATGTCTTAGCCAACAATTGGCCTCATCTTCACATTTTTATAGATCTTTGGGCCACTGCCAGTGGTCTGACCATCTGTTCTGGCCAATGAAAACAATTCCTTCTCCAAGGTTGCCTCATCTGGGGTAAAGAACTCATAGAATCTCTTGCCTCACGGATACCCAAAATATAAATCAAGGTCACACATCTTCTGCACATATTAAAGCCACAATACAATGTCCCACCATAGCACTCTTTATCTTCTTTGAAGTTCTGCACATTGATCGAGAGACTAAGGCACTCATTTCACTTCTCAGAATATATAGTACTAGCTCTTGATAGTACTAGATATTCAATGGAACATTCACCTTTCTTATTGGTCTCATGCTGCAGGTGCCATAATGGCTTACATAAACAAGTCCAAATTAAATTAAATAAACCACGCAATGTTTTAGTTAGCAGACAAACACCATGGGTAAGTTGTCATTGAGACTGATCCCATTTTTTCAGTTTTATTGAGGTATAATGGATAAATAAAAATTGTATATACTTAAGGTATAGAACTTGATGTTTCGATTATTTCTATATCTATACCTATATCTATAGAATGAAAGAATCACAACCATCTAATTACCCATCACTTCACAGTTGCCAGTTTTTTCTTTTTCTTTTTTTTTGGTCTAACTGCATTTTTGATGCATAACTCATTATGTGAGTAATAATCCTTTTCATACCTTCTTGGTATATGTGTGGCATCATTAGTCTTGACATTCAAACCAAATTTTGGGTGGGGGATGTACATTCCACTTCTGTGAGGTGACAACAAGCTCACATATCCATAAATATATATATGTAGATATACTCATAGGCATATGAGTATGACACTTTAAAAAAGATACCAGTATTTCAGGAAACAAATATGTCCTGAGTGCCTAGTAGGTGTCAGATATTACTCTTGGTTCTGGAATTAGAGTGAAGAACATGAAATCAATAGTTCCTGTCATCAAGTAACTTCTGTTTTCATGGGCAAAGGGGTCGTTCTTGTTGTTGGTGTGGGGAACCATCTCTAAGGAGCTGATATTTGAATCAAGATCTGAATAATGAGGTCGAGTCAGCTGTGTGAAGACTTTGAAGAAGAGCATTTTAGGTAGACTAGCAAGTAACAATGCCATGAGGCCAGAACGAGAACAGTGTGTTGAGGAAGAGCAGAAGGGTGAGTGACTGGAGTGCAGTCAGAGAGGGGCAGAGCGGAGATTGATGACCGAGACTGGAGAGGCTGGCAGAGAAGTGGTCACATAGGGACTTGCAGGGTAAGAACTTGGATTTTATCTTACGTGCAGTGGAGGGCCACTGGATGGTTTGATAAAGGAAAGTGATGTCGTCTGATGTATGTTTTAGAAAGTTCACTGGATGTTGTGAACTGTGTAGGACCAGAGGGGTGACAGGCTGTTGGGACAATACAGGTGTGATATGATGATGGCTGGGACTAGGGTTTAGCAGGGGGAATATAACTTAGTGTCTAGTTGAGCAGTTGGGAGCATAGGATTTAAAGTCCGATCTCAATTTACAGCTTCACCACCTAAAAGCTATTTGACCTTGAGTACGTTTTTTAACTCCTGTAAGACTTAGTTTCCTCATCTGTAAAAAGGGAATGATAGTAACATGTATCTATATCTTAGAGCCATTCTGGGATTAAATGAGGTAATTTATGTAAAACACCTGACATTATATTAGGCCAATAATAAGCATTTGATTAAATGGCTTCTGTTGTTATCATCTATGATATAAATACATACATGCATAATCCTTGCTTCTTTCTCCCCTACTCCCAAAAAGCTAGTGTGTCTTATGTTAACTGCTGCTAACCCATGAGTACTGAACGCTTGTGTTTTCCTTGAAGACACAGTATTTTGGGGCACCTTACCTCAACGGTCAAGCATTCTGGTACCTTTAGATACTTTATAATGTGTCTGTATATGGCTTATGATGAATGTATTCAGTAAGTGGCAGTAGTGTCTGATTTCTAACATTCTCTTCTTTCTACCTAATGAATCATTGCTTGAATACCTATCCCCTTTTCTCCAACCTCTTCCACAGGTCCTAAATGAACAGCAACCCATATTTCTTCCCCAACTGCAAACCTAATGTACTGAACTTAGTCAGATTGCTTTGACAGTTGCTTCCTTTCATTAAACGCAGCTTTGAGTTCTTCTTCCCTCAGAAAAACCTGCTTGCATTTTTCAAAGCAGGTTCTCATTTTATTAGTTCCTGATCAGGACTCTTCCAAAGTCTCTTGTTGCATTTGCCCATCTTCCACATTACCATCATTTGAGACTATAAATAATAAACTGTTTACTTCCTCCTCCACATTCTTGATGAATGAAATAGGACTAGATGTTGATTCCTTCCTCTTTGAAGGGATCGCTTTCCCTTCCCCACCTAAGGCTGGTGAGTGATGAAAGCATCCTCAGTCTTTAAGGCTAAGCTCAAATGGTTCTTTCCCTCTGAAGCCTCTCTACCACCAATGCCTGCAGAGTTCATTGCCCCTATTGTCCTACAAATTCTTATATTAAAGCAATAGCCATATTGTATTAGAATTGTTCATTTATATGTTTGTCTTGTTGTAATATACAACAAGAAGGAGCATATTTCATTCATCTCTGTAATCCCAACCACTTTAACACACCTGACACAATGTCATGGTTGCTGCTCAATGTAGTTTGATGAACTGCTGGAGGACTGAACAATCAAATCATTCTGTAGATACTGGATCATTTCCTTAACCTGCTCTATAATGTTTGCTTTAGAAAATGTTAAACTTAAAATCATGTAAAATTTTTATTTTGAAAAACTCAAAGTGCAAGAAAGAAAGTTAAAAAAAAAGAACCCTAAACACTAAAAACTCAAAACACTCTCTATGATATGCACACTTTCAGCAACTATCTCTTTGTACATGGCTTTACACATATGTAATTTACATGTGCATTTACATAAAGCAATTATGTATAAATGTTGAGAATTATATATATATATATATATTCATACATATACATAAATATTGAGAAAACCTGTACATCTATAGGATTTTTACACTTCATTAGCCACTCCTCCACTGGATAAGCAGTGTTAAAAGCCTGGTGTGAATCTTTGCATATCTTTGTCTATGTTCATAAATAAGGTAACATACATACGTATGCATAAAAACATATAGGGGCACTATTTTACTCTTTACTGCACATAGTTTTTCTCACTTAGAAACATTTCAGAGAAATGTTTTCCACATCGTCTGGTATAGACTTAACACACTTTTTAAACTAGTTATGTAAAATGCAGTGGTTTGAGTGAAAGACAACTTATTAAACCATCCCTCTATTGAGGACATTCAAGTTGATTCCAGTTTTTTGGCTACTAGAAAAAATGTTGCAATTAATCTGAATATATACGTAAAATTTATTTTGTTCATATTCACTGTTATATACCCGTGCTTTTATCTTCTATGGAAGAAGGCCCCGGAAATGGAATTGCTAAGTTAAAGTTTATGTAAATTCTTAATTTTAATAGAGGTTGCCAGATTGAATTCCAAATGGCTTTAATATACTGCACATTTCCCTCGGCAAATGTATGAGATAACATATTAACCTCCACAACACTCCAGCAATGTGTGATAACATGTTTAATGGTCTTAAAGTGATATTTCCTTGTTAATTTAATTTCAATATGCCTGATTGCTAGTAAAGTTGAGTAACTTCACTTGTTTATTGGCAAGGTGGTTTTCTGCCTCCTTGAACAGCCCTTTTTACCCTTTTTAACCACTTTCAATTAGGGTGTTTGTCTTTTCTTATTAATGTGTAGGAAATTTTTTATATGTTGGATATTGAACCCTTTATCTGTCGTGTGTATTACAAATATATGTTCCTCTATTATTTGTCTTTTGGTTTTATTTACCTTTACGTTTGCCATATGATTACCTTTTACGTTTTAAGCACTCAAATATGTCAGTCATTTCTCTAGAGTGTCTAGGTTTTCCAGCTTGCACAGAAATTTTTCTTGACTCCTAGATTATACATAAGTTTTCAAAAAATATATATTTTACTTCAACATTTTTATCTTTAGATCATACAGAACTTCATGTTGTGTGAGAGAGGAGTCCAAACTTATTTTATCCTTTTTAAATACATATAAATAATAAATGTATGCAGTATTACTAAGAAGAAAATAGAGTCAAAAAACCAAAAAAAGCCCACTTTATTTTGGATACAAATCCAGCCCTGAAACTTACTAGCTGTTGCCCTGAGAAAGTCGTTTAAATTATGTGAACCTCTTTCCTCATTTGTAAAAGGGAGATAATAATGTCAACATGACAGAAGTTTTATGAGAATTAATGTATGTCAAACACAGTGACTGGCATATATAGTCAGAGGTCAACAAAGATAGCTATAATGACTGTTGTTTAACTCCCTCTGAAATGCTTTTGCCTTGAACACGCTTAGGAATGCTGATAGTCCCCATCGTGTCTTGCTTCATGGCTCACTTTGGTTTTGCATCTTTAATGGTGTTTTTATTATACAATGCTCCTAAAGTAAAAAAAGAAAAACATTACAGGAAGTTGGCCTCAAAGATATTATCAACCAGGTAGAGTGCTACTGAGGTGAACATTAGAGGACAGACTAAGGTGGCCTAGATCCACCTCACACAGAAATACATCCTTTCACAAAGGGAAAAGATCTGCTAGAAGCTCCTGCTTCTAGAAAAATAAGACAAGAATGTTAATAAATGTGATGACTTGGGGGAAGGTGGCAAACATATTTCAGGCTCCGAATTTCCAGAGAGTATTTGAGAGAACACTTTGCTCTATATGGCCCAGGGAAATTAACCAAAAGCTCCCTAACTTGGGTGCCCCTCATGCGCCAGATACCATCACTGACAGAACTGGAATTTATAGTCAATACTAAGTGCCCTTATAGATCATTTTTCATTTCATAGGAAGGAGAAATAACTTTCCTAAGCAGTTAGGAAAGTTATTTATTCATTTATTTTGAACAAACACAATTTTTTTTTTAACATTTTTACTGGAGTATGATTGCTTTACAATGGTGTAGTAGTTTCTGCTCTATAACAAAGTGAATCAGCTATACATATACGTATATACCCATATCCCCTCCCTCTTGCATCTCCCTCCCTCCCACCCTCCCTATCCCACCCCTCTGGGTGGTCAAAAAGCACTGAGCTGATCTCCCTGTGCTATGTGGCTGCTTCCCACTAGCTATCTATTTTACATTTGGTAGTGTATATATGTCCATGCCACTCTCTCACTTTGTCCCAGCTTACCCTTCCCCCTCCCCGTGTCGTCAAGTCCATTCTCTAGTAGGTCTGCGATTTTTTTTTTTTTTTTCGGTACGCGGGCCTCTCACTGTTGTGGCCTCTCCCGTTGTGGAGCACAGGCTCCGGACGCGCAGGCTCAGTGGCCATGGCTCACGGGCCCAGCCGCTCCGCGGCATGTGGGATCCTCCCAGACCGGGGCACGAACCCGTGTCCCCTGCATCGGCAGGCGGATTCTCAACCAGTACGCCACCAGGGAAGCCCAGGTCTGCGTCTTTATTCCTGTCTTGCCCCTAGGTTCCTCATGACCATTTTTTTTTAAAGATTCCATATATATGTGTTAGCATACGGTATTTGTTTTTCTCTTTCTGACTTACTTCACTCTGTATGACAGACTCTGGGTCCATCCACCTCACTACAAATAACTCAGTTTCGTTCCTTTTTATGGCTGAGTAATATTCCATTGTATATATGTGCCACATCTTCTTTATCCATTCATCTGTTGATGGACACTTAGGTTCCTTCCAAGTCCCGGCTATTGTAAATAGAGCTGCAATGAACATTGTGGTACATGACTCTTTTTGAATTATGGTTTTCTCAGGATATATGCCCCGTAGTGGGATTGCTGGGTCGTATGGTAGTTCTATTTTTAGTTTTTTAAGGAACCTCCATACTGTTCTCCTTAGTGACTGTATCAATTTACATTCCCACCAACAGTGTATGAGGGTTCCCTTTTCTCCACACCTTCTCTAAGAATTTGTCCATTTCTTCCAGGTTGTCCATTTATTGTTTGTAGATTTTTTGATGATGGCCATTCTGACCGGTGTGAGATGATACCGCATTGTAGTTTTGATTTGCATTTCTCTAATGCTTAATGACGTTGAGCATTCTTTCATGTGTTTGTTGGCAATCTGTGTATCTTCTTTGGAAAAATGTCTATTTAGGTCTTCTGCCCATTTTTGGATTGGGTGGTTTGTTTTTTTGATATTGAGCTGCATGAGCTGCTTGTAAATTTTGGAGACTAATCCTTTGTCAGTTGCTTCGTTTGCAAATATTTTCTCCCATTCTGAGGGTTGTCTTTTCATCTTGTTTATGGTTTCCTTTGCTGTGCAAAAGCTTTTAAGTTTCATTCGGTCCCATTTGTTTATTTTTAGTTTTGTTTCCATTTCTTTAGGAGGTGGGTCAAAAAAGATCTTACTGTGATTTATCTCAAAAGAGTGTTCTTCTTTTATTTCCTCTAAGAGTTTTAGTGTGTCTGGCCTTACATTAAGGTCTTTAATCCATTTTGAGTTTATTTTTGTGTATGGCATTAGGGAGTGTTCTAATTTCATTCTTTTCCATGTAGCTGTCCAGTTTTCCCAGCACCACTTATTGAAGAGGCTGTCTTTCCTCCATTGTATACTCTAGCCTCCTTTATCAAGATAAGGTGTACATGGGTTTATCTCTGGACGTTTTTGGATGGAACGTCCTATAAATATCAATTAAGTCCATCTTGTTTAATGTATCATTTAAAGCTTGTGTTTCCTTATTTTTTTTCATTTTGGATGATCTGTCCATTGTTGAAAGTGGGGTGTTAAAGTCGCCTACTATGATTGTGTTACTGTCGATTTCCCCTTTTATGGCTGTTAGTATTTGTCTTATGTATTGAGGTGCTCCTATGTTGGGTGCATAAATATTTACAAGTGTTATATCTTCTTCTTGGATTGATCCCTTGACCATTACGTAGTGTCCTGCTTTGTCCCTTGTAAGTCATTATTTTAAAGTCTATTTTGTCTGATATGAGAATTGCTACTCCAGCTTTCTTTTGATTTTCATTTGCATGGAATATCTTTTTCCATCCCCTCACTTTCAGTCTGTATGTTTCCCTAGGTCTGAAGTGGGTCTCTTGTTGACAGCATATATACAGGTCTTGTTTTTGTATCCATTCAGCCAGTCTGTGTCTTTTGGTGGGAGCATTTAATCCATTTACATTTAAGGTAATTATCGATATGTATGCTCCTATTACCATTTTCTTAATTGTTTTGCATTTGTTATTGTAAGTCTTTTCCTTCTCTTGTGTTTCCTGCCTGGAGAAGTTGGTTTAGCATTTGCTGTAAAGCTGGTTTGGTTCTGCTGAATTCTCTTAGCTTTTGCTTGTCTGTAAAGGTTTTAATTTCTCTTATCAAATCTGAATGAGATCCTTGCTGGGTAGAGTAATCTTGGTTGTAGGTTTTTCCCTTTCATCACGTTAAATATGTCCTGCCACTCCCTTCTGGTTTGCAGAATTTCTGCTCAAAGATCAGCTGTTAACCTTATGGGGATTCCCTTCTATGTTATTTGTTGTTTTTCCCTTGCTGCTTTTAATATTTTTTCTTTGTATTTACTTTTTGATAGTTTGACTAATATGTGTCTTGGCATGTTTCTCCTTGGATTTATCCTGTATGGGACTCTCTGTGCTTCCTGGACTTGATTAACTATTCCCTTTCCCATATTAGGGAAGTTTTCAACTATAATCTCTTCAAATATTTTCTCAGTCCCTTTCTTTTTCTCTTTTTCTTTGGGAACCCCTATAATTTGAATGTTGGTGCGTTTAATTGTGTCCCAGAGGTCTCTGAGACTGTCCTCAATTCTTTTCATTCTTTTTTCTTTATTCTGCTCTCCAGTAGTTATTCCCACTATTTTATCTTCCAGGTCACTTATCCGTTCTTCTGCCTCATTTATTCTGCTATCGATCCCTTCTAGAGAATGTTTAATTTCATTTATTGTGTTGTTCATGATTGTTTGTTTGCTCTTTAGTTCTTCTAGGTCCTTGTTAAACTTTTCTTGTATTTTCTCCATTCTATTTCCAAGATTTTGGATCATCTTTACTATCATTATTCTGAATTCTTTTTCAGGTAGACTGCCTATTTCCTCTTCATTTGTTAGGTCTGGTGCGTTTTTACCTTGCTCCTTCATCTGCTGTGTGTTTTTCTGTCTTTTCATTTTGCTTATCTTACTGTGTTTGGGGTCTCCTTTTCACAGGCTGCAGGTTCGGAGTTCCCGTTGTTTTTGGTGTCTACCCCCAGTGGCTAAGGTTGGTTCAGTGGGTTGTGTAGGCCTCCTGGTGGAGGGGACTAGTGCCTGTGTTCTGGTCAATGAGGCTGGATCTTTTCTTTTTGGTAGGCAGGTCCATGTCTGGTGGTGTGTTTTGGGGTGTCTGTGACCTTATTATGATTTTAGGCAGCCTCTCTGCTAATGGGTGGAGTTGTGTTCCTTTCTTGGTAGTTGTTTGGCATAAGGTATCCGGCACTGTAGCTTGCTGGTCATTTAGTGGAGCTGGGTCTTGGTGTTGAGATGGAGATCTCTGGGAGATTTTCACTGTTTGATATTACGTGGAGCTGGGAGGTCTCTGGTGGACCAATATCCTGAACTTGCCTCTGCCACGTCAGAGGAACAGCCCTGATGCTTGGCTGGAGCACCAAGAGTCTGTCACACACACGGCTCAGAATAAAAGGGAGAAAGAAAGAAAGAAAGAAAGAAAGAAAGAAAGAAAGAAAGAAAGAAAGAAAAATGTAAAATTAAATTAAATTATTAAAAAGTTATTAAAATAAAGAACAAAAATTTATTATTAAAATTTTTTAAGTAATTAAAAAAAAGAGAAAGAAGAGAAAAACCAGACGAAGAAACAAATTCACCAATGCTAACAAGCGCTGAAAACTATACTAAAAAAAACCAAAAAAACGGACAGACAGAACCCTAGGACAAATGGTAAATGCCAAACTATACAGACAAAATCACACACAGAAGCATACGCATACACACTCACAAAAAGAGAAAAAGGGAAAAAATGTATAAATATCGTTGCTCCCAAAGTCCATCTCCTCCATTTGGGATGATTCGTTGTCTATTCAGGTGTTCCACCGATGCAGGGTACATCAAGTTGATTGTGGAGATTTAATCCGCTGCTCCTGAGGCTGCTGGGCGAGATTTCCCTTTCTCTTCTTTGTTCGCACAGCTACCGGGGTTCAGCTTTGGATTTGACCCCGCCTCTGCGTGTAGGTCTCCTGAGAGCGTCTGTTCTTCGCTCAGACAGGACGGGGTTAAAGGAGCCGCTGCTTTGGGGGCTCTGGCTCACTCAGGCCGGGGGGAGGGAGGGGTACGGAGGCGGGGTGAGCCTGCGGCGACAGAGGCCGGCGTGACGTTGCACCAGCCCGAGGCACGCCGTGTGTTTTCCCGGGGAAGTCGTCCCTGGATCACGGGACACTGGCAGTGGCGGGCTGCACAGGCTCCCTGAAGGGAGGTGTGAATAGTGACCTGTGCTCGCACACAGGCTTCTTGGTGGCGGCAGCAGCAGCCTTAGCATCTCATGCCCATCTCTGGGGTCTGCGCTCCTAGCCGCGGCTCGCGCCCGTCTCTGGAGCTCCTTTAAGCGGTGCTCTGAATCCCCTCTGCTCGCGCACCAGGAAACACAGAGGGAAGAAAAAGTCTCTTGCCTTTGCGGGAGCTGCAGACTTTTCCTGGACTCCCTCCTGGCTAGACGTGGCGTACTAACCCCTTCAGGCTGTGATCACACTGCCAGTCCTCTCCCTGCGCTCAGACCGAAGCCCAAGCCTCAGCTCCCAGCCCCCACCCGTCCCGGCAGGTGAGCAGACAAGCCTCTCGGGCTGGTGAGTACTGGTCGGCACCGATCCTCCGTGCGGGAATCTCTCCGCTTTGCCCTCCGCACCCCTGTTGCTGCGCTCTCCTCTGTGGCTCCGAAGCTGCCCCCATCCGCCACCTGTAGTCTCCGCCAGTGAAGGGGCTTCTAGTGTGTGGAAACCTTTCCTCCTTCAGGCTCCCTCCCACTGGTGCAGGTCCCGTTCCTATTCTTTTGTCTCTGTTTTTTCTTTTTTTCTTTTGCCCTACCTAGCTACGTGGGGAGTTTCTTGCCTTTTGGGAGGTCTGAGGTCTTCTGCCAGCATTCAGTGGGTGTTCTATAGGAGCAGTTCCACGTGTAGATGTATTTCTGACGCTTCTGTGGGGAGGAAGGTGATCTCCACGTCTTACTCTTCCGACGTCTTGAAGTTCCCTCCAGTCTATTTTAGAACGTTTTCAACACCTCAAAAAGAAACCCTCGTATGTTGTAGCTATTAATCCCCTATGCTCCCAACAACTTCTGCCTCAGCCTTAAGCAATTATTGATCTATTTTGTATCTATAGATTTGCCTGTTCTGAGCATTTCATATGAATAGAATCACATAATATGTGGTCTTTTGTGACTGACTTCTTTCACTTAGCATAATGTTTTTAAGGTTCAGCCATATTGTAGCATATATTAGTTCTTCATTCCTTTTGATGTCTGAATAATATTCTGTTGTATGGATTTGCCACATTTTGTTTGTCCACTGGTCAGTTGATGGGCATTTGGGTTGTTTCCATCTTTGGGTATTATGAATATTGCTGCTATGAATATTTATGTACAAGTTTTTGTATGGACATATATTTGCATTTATCTTGGGAATATACCTACAAGTGGGTCATACAGTAACACTGTTTCACCCTCTGAGAAACTACCAAACTTTTCCAAAGCAGGTATACCATTTTACATTCTCACTAACAGTGTATGATGGTTCTGATTTCTCTAAATCCCCACCAACAGTTATGATTATCTGACTTTTGGATTCTAGCCATCCGAATGGGTATGAAATGGTATCTTTCTGTGGTTTTGATTTGTGTTTTCCTGATGAATAATGATGTCAAGCGTCTCTAATGTGCTTGCTGGCTATTTGTATATCTTCCTTGCAGAAATGTCTATTTAGATCTTCTGCCCATTTTAAAAGTTGGGTTATTTACCTTCTTATCACAGGCATGTAAGAGTTCTTTATATATTCTGAATAAAAATCCCTTATCAGATACACGATTTACAAATATTTTCTCCCATTCTGTAGGTTGTTGTGCTATATTCTGTACATGAATTATTTGAGTTGATCTTTGCAACAGCTGTATGAGATATTATCCTTCTATTTTTTTTTAGAGATCAGAAAACAGGCTCAGAGTGGTTAAGTACCTATCCTAACTCACAATGCTAGCATGGGATGGTTCCAGGATTTGCACTTAGATATCTATTGGAATTTCAGTTAAAGTCCTCCATCCTCTTGCCTTGATGCTCATATACACAGTTTGTATTTGATGAAGGAAATTGAATCTTAGGATTGTATTGCCCTGTCTATTCTTCACTCGTAGACATTCCAGTGGATAAACACTGAAAATGAAAACACTTTGGCAATACTCCTCAAATTGATTCTCTGGGGACCATGCTGATTCCCAGCAGGAAGGTGTAGCCACAAGGCTCCTGAGGTTGGTTGAATTGATGTTCTGAGTCTGGATTTATAAGCGTGGGGAATTGTTCTTTTAAAAGACAATGACAAAGAGAACCCTTCTAATGTGAGCCAGATGCAGCCATGATTTTGATTAAATGTTTGCTGGTAACCATACTTAGGTGGGAACATCTGCCCACTGATGAGCTCCCTGGGGTTTTAGCAGGTGAATTTACGTAGGAAATACAACTCCAAGTACTTCTTCCTGAGGAGAGATGTTAGGCAAAAAGAAGCTTAATTTCCTTTCTTCCATTTTTTGTCCACCTGCCATTTAGGAAGCCTAAGTAAATACATTCCTGTATTGGGAAAATACCACTTCCACTTGGCCTTCCATCTTCCCCAGCTTTGGCTTTGCAGGTGCCCAGTAAGTGTTGGTGCTTGCATCTGGGCCACATCTGCGCAGGCATCTTGGGTCGTCCAAGAATAGTGCATGGCTCCATAAGCCTATAGTAGCAACCCTCTGACATTAGAATTTGCTGTTGATATTTTTCATACACACTCACACTCTTGAGCAAACACACTAGTTTCCTTTCAAACCTACCCTCTTAGATGTCCTTACTAGTCTATCTTTGAAATGCTGGATCATCATACAGGATACATGATATTTAGAGGAAACAGGTTTCAATGGTGTTTCTGGATTCTTCTTAGTTCTAGGTCAGCCTAGATTAAGCAATCTGTAGTCTGGAGGGCTTTACTCACCTCCCAATCTGCCATGCAGTCACAAGGTCCATCTTGTCTTATCACTTTTACTTAAGTCACCACCCTGCAGATTATCCATCATTAACTAGACCCTTATTCACGTATTGCTCTGCACTTGACAGAATTGGACCCAACTCTCTCCCCAACTTCATGAGCGCTTCTTTCCTGCCCTCTGTAACTCATAGTCTATCATTAAGAAACTCCCCAGTAGCTTCAAGTTGTTCTCTCAGTGTTCCCTTAATCTCTGTTTTATGACTGGAATATGGCTGTGCCTTGAGGAAGTCACTTCCCCTGCAGTCCTCTTGAGCAAACGTTAGTTTTCCTCACATACCCCAAGGAGTCGACTCATTGTCACTTTCAATCCATTTCTGCTCCTTTCTCTTTCAAAATTCAGAGCTCATTTGTAGTTCTTGCTATTAGGTAATATCATGTGCTACGCCATCTATTTCTTTACCTTCATTCATTAGACACTTTCCTGATCTTCTTCTCCACTTTTAGTACTGCCACCATCTTGGCAACTTCAACATCTGTCATCTATGTGGATATTCATCCAGCATTTTTGGCTTTTCAAACCTTTCATGCCCTCAATTCCAATGATATTTTTCTTCCATCATACTTAAGCCACTCACTCTAATGCTCATGCACTAGACATTGACATTCTCAAAAATTACAGCAACTCTGAAATCCTGATTTTAAAACATACATCTCTTGGGCTACAACTGATTATCCTTCCTAGCAAAATACCTCTCTCACATGCAGGTATACACACCTACACACACCCAACTCTAAAAATTCTTCAATTTTGAACTCCAATCTGTGAATTCTACTACTTTTCAGCATCAGCCACATTTCTCTTTTCGCATTTCCTCATTGCTTACCAATTTATCATTAGTATCACTTACTTTCATAAACCTTCATCTCCCTACTCACTTTCCCACCCTAGTACTTCCCTGGCAAAACCACAACCCTTGTTAAATTTAGCTGTCTACCTGCTTTGTTCCTATATACAAGTGATGGATGTTGCTGTAGAAATTTACAAGACAAAGCTAACTGATCTCACCTTAAATTCTTGACCACATATCTTAAATTATCAATCCTTCCATATTATACACCCATTTCCATTATACAAAATGAATATCCAATACTTTATCTTCCCCTCAATTTCTCAAAACCCTACCCTCACTCTTGTTATTGTATGCCCTTATCTCATCCTTCACTGAGAAAACTGAAGAGTCAAGAGAAAATTCTTTTATATCTTCCCCACCAAATCTACCATCTTACCTGCATTTGTAATCATACCATAATCGTTTCCTTCTCCACTGTAAAATCTATAAATATTACTCGTTCTCATGGAAAGCCAACATTTCCACATTTGCTACCGACCCCATCTACTAGTGCTCTGAATACCCCTCTTGCTTTCTCAATATTTTTTCTTCTGCAATTATCCCTTTGGTGTTTTATGTCGTCAGTTTCATTCAGTCATTTATATTGGCTAGATGCATTCTAGAATCTACCCTCTTAAAAATACACTCTCTAAATACCAAATCCCCCTCCAGCTATAGTCCCATATTTCTCCTCCCCTTAGCACCAAAACTCTCAAAAGAAATTGTCTATCCGCCCCTCACTTTCTGATCTCACATTTTCTCCTTAATACACATCCAGGTTTATATTAAAATATTTTCCACTCTTTCAATTTCCTTCTTATCAGATTTACCAATGCCCTCTCTACTAACAAGTTCAATCGTCATTTGTCTGTCCCTATATTACCTGTAAAAGGTATTTAATAAAGTTGACCATTTTTTACTTCTTGAAACGTTATCTGCCCTTTGCTTTTGTGTTGCTCAATTCACCTGTTTTGTTGTTGTTGTTGTTCCCTCCTTTTCAACTCTTTTCATTATATACCTAGGAGTAGAGTTACTGGGTAATATGGCAAGTCTATGTTTAACTTGTTGAGTAACTGCCAAAATGTTTTCCACAGAGGCTGTATCATTTTATGTTCCCACCAGACGTGTATGAGTGTTTCAATTTCTCTACATCCTTGTCAATACTTGTTATTTTCTTTTTACAAAAGTTATAGCCTTCCTAGTGGGTATGAAGTGGTATCTCATCGTGGTTTTGATTTGCATTTCCCTAACGACTAATGGTATTGAGCATATTTTCATATGTTTGTTGGCTCTTTGTATATCTTCATTAGCACAATGTCTATTTAAGTCCTTTGCCTGATTTTCAGTTGGGTTGTTTGTATTTTTGTTGTTGAGTTGTAAGAGTTCTTTCTGTATTCTGGATACTACACTTTTATTAAATATATGATTTGCCAGGATCTTTCTTTGGTGTGCCTTTTTGCTTTCTTCATGGTATTTTTTTGCAGAAGAAAACATTTTAAAATTTTGATATGGTCCAATTTACTCTTTCTTTGTTGCTTGTGCTTTTTGTGTCATATCTAGGAAACCATTGCTTAACCAAGTTCTATATGTTTTTGATCCCCATAACTGACCAAAAAAGTTGAAACCCATTCATTCAACAGAAATATTCATGGCCACCTACTATGTGCCAGGCTCTACTGTAAATACTGGGGAGAGTGATGAACAAGATGGTGGAGACAGAGATTGCTAGCTTATCTCCAACATTTAAGTTCTCCTCTTCTACTAGGTAGACTACATTTCTCATTTTCTCTTGTAGTTAGATGTGGCTATGTGAGTTTTTCCCAATGAAATGTGAGCAGGAGTAATGCATACCCCTTTTGAGCCTGGCCCATAAATATTCCCATGTGCCCTCCTATATGCTCTTTTCTGCTTCTGCAATTGGAATGGAGATGTCTTGGCAGAAATGACAGAAACCGCTCTTTTGCCACTTATCTCAATAGGGTTGTGACGAGGATTAAATATGTATATGGATATTTAGCATAATTCCTACATAGAGTTAGTAGTCAATAAATGTTAGTTTCTGTAATTACTATTACAGTCTTTGGATGCTACAGTAGTCACCCAGGATGGGAAACATGTTAGAAACCCCTCATAATTCAGCAGATAGTACAATGAAGTCTGCTCTTTTGTGACCAGTGTGTCAGACCTCCTGATGCTAGCAGTCTTTTCTCTTTCTACACAGTTTCTCTGTGATGAACCAAGATAATTCTAAGCCACCTTAAATAATATTTAAAGGACCATAATTTGGGAAATACTAACCTAGTGAAACGTAGTTTAACTGAAAACAATATAAGTGTGGTTATAATGGTTATGAGAATTCTAAACTGTGCTAAACACCTTGCATTTACACAACATTATTCTATAAAAGAGCCCTACCACTGCCTCTTCCCCTGCTTACCTATATCTGATAAGAAAGCTCAGGTACTCTCTCTTCTGTGGGCCAGGAGGAAGTTCAGACTGTGCAAAACCTGACCTGTGTGTGGGAACACTCCAGCGTCATCCCCTCACCACCATAAAAGCCAAGCCAATCTCCTTCTTCTGCTCTCTTAAGCCATTCTTGAACCTGCTTGAGAGCCTGCCCTGCTCTCCCCAGAAAGCCTCCTTATGTAGTAAAGTTTTTCATACTCTCTAGGTGTATGTGTTATCAGTCTCGACATCCAAACCGAATTTGGGTTGAAGGATCCATCCTGTCTCTGTGGTGTGATTACAACAACTGGTCCTGTGAGCAGGACATCAAGGTGCTATCCCTTACCACCAGGGGTCTTTCTTCTCTTGCTTTGGCTTTCTAACTGGCTCTGCTCTATGCTGGTGAACAGGCACTTGGGCTACTGCCTGCTGGCTAGCTTGTGCTTTGAACTTGCTTCTTCGTGCTGCATTTGTTAGTCCTACTGAGTGTCTGCTAAAGCTTTGACCAACATAAGTCAGTTTAGCCACTTGGCATATAGTGAAAGGATTATTGGATTGGGACCTTCCTTAAAGCAGTCCTGAATCCTGTGTCTCAACCTGGACCTATTTGTGATTCTCAGGTTGAATCACGTGTTTCAATTCCAAAATAAGGTGTGACTGACACTAACCTCAAAGAAATGACTCTTACCTTGTGAACACTGGTTGTGTCTCAACCACATGTTGGCCCCCTTTCTATATAGAGCTCAGGAGAAGGACTGACAGTCTGTTCAATATACAGGTCCATTGGATGGTCACTCGTGTGGAGGAAGAGCCGTTAACTATGTGGGATGCTGAGGTCATACTTCTAAAAGTAAATGACTCACTAGTACCTTACAAAATGCTTCTGCTGCTGCCCCTGTGCCTCTGTCATAAATAAAAATGATCCCGATCCTCAGACCTCTAGAGAAAAACATCTGTGTCACCTCTGTGACAAAGCCAAGAGATTAGTTCAACCATTGCCACGGGGAAGTCCATAACACTGATGGTACTGACTTGATTTGAGGTTCTCTGGAAGAAGAAACTTATAAAAACTTTGACCTATAAGAGCAATAGCATCTGCAGATCTAATGTAAAAGACAAAACACAAAACCCCAAACTGTTAAAGTCTTCAAAAACAAGAAGTCTAAAAAACTGTCACAGCCAAGAGGAGCCTCAGAAGTTATAACATGGAATGACTAAATTTAATGTAGAATCTTGGTTGGGATCCTGGGACAGAAAAAGAACATTAGGTAAAAAATAAGGAAATCTGGGGCTTCCACGGTGGCACAGTGGTTGAGAATCTGCCTGCTAATGCAGGGGACACGGGTTCGAGCCCTGATCTGGGAAGATCCCACATGCCGCAGAGCAACTAGGCCCGTGAGCCACAGCCACTGAGCCTGTGCGTCTGGAGCCTGTGCTCCGCAACAAGAGAGGCCGCGACAGTGAGAGGCCCGCGCACCACGATGAAGAGTGGCCCCTGCTTGCCACAACTAGGGAAAGCCCACGCACAGAAACGAAGACCCAACACAGCCAAAAATAAAAATAAATTAATTAAAAGAAGGCTCAACATTTAAAAAAAAACAGGAAATCTGATGAAGTACAGACTTTAGTTAATAATACTGTTTCAGTGTTGGTTCACTAAGTTGAACAATTGTACCATACTAATGTACAATGTTAATAAGGGAAATTTGTTGTGGAGTGTATGAATATGATCTTCACAATTACTCTGTAAATCTAAAACTGTTCTAAAATAAAAAGTTTTAAAAAACCACACAATACTCGGTGATGAGATCTGGGAGACAACAGAATTAAACACTGAATGGGGGTGGCCATGTGGAATGGTTTGGAGGGAACACCTTCTCCCTAACGTGTGCACCACAAGGATTGAACCAGAGAAGATGAGGAAGAGTGGAAGGTCAGTTTGGGAAGGCTCTTTACTGGGTGTTGAGGAAGCACTCCCTTTCTCTAACCAGAGCACCTAGACTCCTCTGCACCCCTCCCCTCCCCCCACGTATCTTCAAGGGTGGTGCTTTGTGATGTCACAGCCGCCCCAGCGCTACCATTGGCTGACCAATCAAAGCTGGTGGGTGTGGCTCTTCATTGTCCTGGCAGGGTATATATAGAGAGGCCAGGGGCCTTGGAGTAGGGCACACTGTTGCTACTGACATGGCAGAGGAAACTACAATCCCACAGGAGCCTAGCTGCGATGCAGGGGCAAACACCGAAAGGTCAGAGCAACAAACCCCAGGTGTCCACCGCAGAAGGGAGAGGACGAATTCTCCACTCCAGGGCTATAAGATGGAGAAGGTCAGATTACCCGACTCACGGGTCTCCTCTTCATCCCCCACCCAAGACTTACCCAGCCCTTCCCTGGCACAAACCCCTTCTCAATCCACACCCATTCTCTCAAAGTTCTCCTTCCCATCCTCTTTCCCCAAATCAATATCTTTCTGTATCACTTTGTTTTCCGACCAGATTCGGAAGGTGGTCGAGTTAACAAAATCAGTCCGTCGTCAGAATTCGGGAAGAGGTCCTACACAGAAGAAGTCAAAGAAACTAGTGTTCTACTACCGGCGGAGTACAACAATGACTAATGAGCCAGAGGAGGCTGAAAACGTCCCAGAGGGCTCCTCCAGCAGTTCATAAAGTGCTGCCCTGGGTCTATCAGGTGACTGAGACCTTGCTGTCTCTGTTGTCTCTCCAGGAAAAGCACTGGAGAAATGGTCACCTGTGTAGAGACCAAATAAAAAAGCCCTCAGCTATTGATGTACAAGCTGTTGTAAAAAGATGTGTGTGTATCTCTGTCTGTTCTTCGATGATGGGGAGTGAAGGAAGGAAGGAAGGGGCGGGCATGTGAGAAGGGAGGGAGGTAGTATCCTGCCAGTGTGGGGCCCAGACCAGCCAGTCCATAGTTAGCCAGACACTGGGAATAAGGACTGGGTGAGGACTGAGCTCTGAAGACAGACTTCTTCCTGAACACTTTATCCTGCTGGTGAGGAGGAAAAGGACTTGGTGTTTCTGTGTGTGTTTGGGAGGTCCCAGATGTGGAGAGGGGTGATGTATGGGTGGTGGCAGTGTGTGTCATAATCTGATTCCACTTTTGATGTTTGACAATTGACAGTTTTGAAGCCTCATTAATTCCCCTTCCCCTTCTGGCCCACGTCTGGCCCACACTGTATGTCCATCCACTCCCAGCCAGGGCGTAGGTGAACATAAAATAGAAACAGATATGCCTAACCTGAACCATCCGAATTATTTCCGTGCCTAACTTTTCCATAGACAAGACATCCATTACCCTAAAATATCCTCTAGTGCACGTGGAGAACCTGACCCAATAAGTAATAAAGTTAAGTCTCTGGCCCTTATAATCAGCTTGAAAACTATGGGACCCTATGGACCTTTCCCCCTAGTTAAAATAATACCTTTCACCTCAGTGTTTAAGAAAAGGTTCAATCTAAATGAAAGCATGGTTTTCACAGATTGAAACCCATTATATAAGAGCTATTTAGAGAAGGTGTGGTTATCCCCACTTCTGCTGCATTTAACAGCCAAGTTTTACTTGTTCTTAAACCCGGGAAAACAGGACCGGTGCCTCAGTGTGAATTCGTACCCTTGGCGTCATGGCCCCACCTATTGAAATGACTGATTCCACCCAATAATAAATAAGTAACTGGTAAATCCTTTGTCGTTATAGCAAAGTATTTGGCTAGCATGTTCTATTCAGTGCCTATTTCAACAACCTCTCAGCTGCAGTTAACCTTCACCTGTAAAGGGGCACAATACACCTTCACCTGGGTACTCAGTGGGCTCAGTCTCCACGCCTGCCATCTCACATAGTCTTCACAGGCAATATTTTAACCAGCTCTAACTTTTTTCGGGTACACAGTTATGACATCACACTAATGACATCCTCCTTTGAGGAGATTCACATGAGACACATAGTACAGGGCCCCACCACTTCAGTTAAGTTCCTGAAAATTATTTAGTAAGTTGAGGGCTGCTCCAGTCCTGACAGTGTCAAGAAACAGCTTTTAGTCTTCTTAGGACCCACATTGTTAAAACAAGCCCAACATGTTTTCGACATTTTTAGATTCTGGAGGCAACATTCCTCATTTACAAAGCTTTTTTGTTCTGTAACTTGCAAATAGGCCCAACTTGAATGAGACCCCCTGGAAAAACATACTAGAATCTGCCTGAATTGCCATAGAACAGGCATTCCTGTTACGGCCCCCCGAGATTCCTTCACTGTGGGAGCTTTAGCAACCTTCTCTCATATATCTTGGAGTCCCTCTACCATCAGTGATGGCCGTTAGTTGCGTGGGCTTCTGATACAAGGAACTACCTTCCTTGGCCCAATGCTGTATGCCATTAGTGTAGCAATTGGTGGGTACATACTGGACTTTCCTGGAAATATAGACTATCTCAGGTCCTGAACCTGTGACCCTCAGTATACAGCTGCCCGTTAGGCCTTTGATCATGGAAACAGCACCCTGCAAGCCCAGCACAGCTAGTGAGGCCTCCTTGCTGCAGGATGGAGCTGAACCTGGGCTCTCTGCATACCCTACTTTCAGGAGAGGGTAACGTCCCCTGTGCTGGGTCCCTTGCCGGATGCCACAGTGCTAGAGGAGGTCATCTCTTAGGACACTTGGGTACCTGGGGAGCCCCTTAGGCTCAACACAGTGAATACCAAAGGGGGTTCATTCACTTAACCAATGGCATTGTCACTGTCACACTTAATGGAGCTTGCTTGACTCTTGCTTCTTTTCATCTCTTAATCAGAAGGTTCCTGATAAAGGACAGGACACAGGATCAGCTCAGTTGGCCAAACTTTAGGCAGTTATCTTAGCACTTGGCCATGTCTTAGCCAACAATTGGCCTCATCTTCACATTTTTATAGATCTTTGGGCCACTGCCAGTGGTCTGACCATCTGTTCTGGCCAATGAAAACAATTCCTTCTCCAAGGTTGCCTCATCTGGGGTAAAGAACTCATAGAATCTCTTGCCTCACGGATACCCAAAATATAAATCAAGGTCACACATCTTCTGCACATATTAAAGCCACAATACAATGTCCCACCATAGCACTCTTTATCTTCTTTGAAGTTCTGCACATTGATCGAGAGACTAAGGCACTCATTTCACTTCTCAGAATATATAGTACTAGCTCTTGATAGTACTAGATATTCAATGGAACATTCACCTTTCTTATTGGTCTCATGCTGCAGGTGCCATAATGGCTTACATAAACAAGTCCAAATTAAATTAAATAAACCACGCAATGTTTTAGTTAGCAGACAAACACCATGGGTAAGTTGTCATTGAGACTGATCCCATTTTTTCAGTTTTATTGAGGTATAATGGATAAATAAAAATTGTATATACTTAAGGTATAGAACTTGATGTTTCGATTATTTCTATATCTATACCTATATCTATAGAATGAAAGAATCACAACCATCTAATTACCCATCACTTCACAGTTGCCAGTTTTTTCTTTTTCTTTTTTTTTGGTCTAACTGCATTTTTGATGCATAACTCATTATGTGAGTAATAATCCTTTTCATACCTTCTTGGTATATGTGTGGCATCATTAGTCTTGACATTCAAACCAAATTTTGGGTGGGGGATGTACATTCCACTTCTGTGAGGTGACAACAAGCTCACATATCCATAAATATATATATGTAGATATACTCATAGGCATATGAGTATGACACTTTAAAAAAGATACCAGTATTTCAGGAAACAAATATGTCCTGAGTGCCTAGTAGGTGTCAGATATTACTCTTGGTTCTGGAATTAGAGTGAAGAACATGAAATCAATAGTTCCTGTCATCAAGTAACTTCTGTTTTCATGGGCAAAGGGGTCGTTCTTGTTGTTGGTGTGGGGAACCTTCTCTAAGGAGCTGATATTTGAATCAAGATCTGAATAATGAGGTCGAGTCAGCTGTGTGAAGACTTTGAAGAAGAGCATTTTAGGTAGACTAGCAAGTAACAATGCCATGAGGCCAGAACGAGAACAGTGTGTTGAGGAAGAGCAGAAGGGTGAGTGACTGGAGTGCAGTCAGAGAGGGGCAGAGCGGAGATTGATGACCGAGACTGGAGAGGCTGGCAGAGAAGTGGTCACATAGGGACTTGCAGGGTAAGAACTTGGATTTTATCTTACGTGCAGTGGAGGGCCACTGGATGGTTTGATAAAGGAAAGTGATGTCGTCTGATGTATGTTTTAGAAAGTTCACTGGATGTTGTGAACTGTGTAGGACCAGAGGGGTGACAGGCTGTTGGGACAATACAGGTGTGATATGATGATGGCTGGGACTAGGGTTTAGCAGGGGGAATATAACTTAGTGTCTAGTTGAGCAGTTGGGAGCATAGGATTTAAAGTCCGATCTCAATTTACAGCTTCACCACCTAAAAGCTATTTGACCTTGAGTACGTTTTTTAACTCCTGTAAGACTTAGTTTCCTCATCTGTAAAAAGGGAATGATAGTAACATGTATCTATATCTTAGAGCCATTCTGGGATTAAATGAGGTAATTTATGTAAAACACCTGACATTATATTAGGCCAATAATAAGCATTTGATTAAATGGCTTCTGTTGTTATCATCTATGATATAAATACATACATGCATAATCCTTGCTTCTTTCTCCCCTACTCCCAAAAAGCTAGTGTGTCTTATGTTAACTGCTGCTAACCCATGAGTACTGAACGCTTGTGTTTTCCTTGAAGACACAGTATTTTGGGGCACCTTACCTCAACGGTCAAGCATTCTGGTACCTTTAGATACTTTATAATGTGTCTGTATATGGCTTATGATGAATGTATTCAGTAAGTGGCAGTAGTGTCTGATTTCTAACATTCTCTTCTTTCTACCTAATGAATCATTGCTTGAATACCTATCCCCTTTTCTCCAACCTCTTCCACAGGTCCTAAATGAACAGCAACCCATATTTCTTCCCCAACTGCAAACCTAATGTACTGAACTTAGTCAGATTGCTTTGACAGTTGCTTCCTTTCATTAAACGCAGCTTTGAGTTCTTCTTCCCTCAGAAAAACCTGCTTGCATTTTTCAAAGCAGGTTCTCATTTTATTAGTTCCTGATCAGGACTCTTCCAAAGTCTCTTGTTGCATTTGCCCATCTTCCACATTACCATCATTTGAGACTATAAATAATAAACTGTTTACTTCCTCCTCCACATTCTTGATGAATGAAATAGGACTAGATGTTGATTCCTTCCTCTTTGAAGGGATCGCTTTCCCTTCCCCACCTAAGGCTGGTGAGTGATGAAAGCATCCTCAGTCTTTAAGGCTAAGCTCAAATGGTTCTTTCCCTCTGAAGCCTCTCTACCACCAATGCCTGCAGAGTTCATTGCCCCTATTGTCCTACAAATTCTTATATTAAAGCAATAGCCATATTGTATTAGAATTGTTCATTTATATGTTTGTCTTGTTGTAATATACAACAAGAAGGAGCATATTTCATTCATCTCTGTAATCCCAACCACTTTAACACACCTGACACAATGTCATGGTTGCTGCTCAATGTAGTTTGATGAACTGCTGGAGGACTGAACAATCAAATCATTCTGTAGATACTGGATCATTTCCTTAACCTGCTCTATAATGTTTGCTTTAGAAAATGTTAAACTTAAAATCATGTAAAATTTTTATTTTGAAAAACTCAAAGTGCAAGAAAGAAAGTTAAAAAAAAAGAACCCTAAACACTAAAAACTCAAAACACTCTCTATGATATGCACACTTTCAGCAACTATCTCTTTGTACATGGCTTTACACATATGTAATTTACATGTGCATTTACATAAAGCAATTATGTATAAATGTTGAGAATTATATATATATATATATATATTCATACATATACATAAATATTGAGAAAACCTGTACATCTATAGGATTTTTACACTTCATTAGCCACTCCTCCACTGGATAAGCAGTGTTAAAAGCCTGGTGTGAATCTTTGCATATCTTTGTCTATGTTCATAAATAAGGTAACATACATACGTATGCATAAAAACATATAGGGGCACTATTTTACTCTTTACTGCACGTAGTTTTTCTCACTTAGAAACATTTCAGAGAAATGTTTTCCACATCGTCTGGTATAGACTTAACACACTTTTTAAACTAGTTATGTAAAATGCAGTGGTTTGAGTGAAAGACAACTTATTAAACCATCCCTCTATTGAGGACATTCAAGTTGATTCCAGTTTTTTGGCTACTAGAAAAAATGTTGCAATTAATCTGAATATATACGTAAAATTTATTTTGTTCATATTCACTGTTATATACCCGTGCTTTTATCTTCTATGGAAGAAGGCCCCGGAAATGGAATTGCTAAGCTAAAGTTTATGTAAATTCTTAATTTTAATAGAGGTTGCCAGATTGAATTCCAAATGGCTTTAATATACTGCACATTTCCCTCGGCAAATGTATGAGATAACATATTAACCTCCACAACACTCCAGCAATGTGTGATAACATGTTTAATGGTCTTAAAATGATATTTCCTTGTTAATTTAATTTCAATATGCCTGATTGCTAGTAAAGTTGAGTAACTTCACTTGTTTATTGGCAAGGTGGTTTTCTGCCTCCTTGAACAGCCCTTTTTACCCTTTTTAACCACTTTCAATTAGGGTGTTTGTCTTTTCTTATTAATGTGTAGGAAATTTTTTATATGTTGGATATTGAACCCTTTATCTGTCGTGTGTATTACAAATATATGTTCCTCTATTATTTGTCTTTTGGTTTTATTTACCTTTACGTTTGCCATATGATTACCTTTTAAGTTTTAAGCACTCAAATATGTCAGTCATTTCTCTAGAGTGTCTAGGTTTTCCAGCTTGCACAGAAATTTTTCTTGACTCCTAGATTATACATAAGTTTTCAAAAAATATATATTTTACTTCAACATTTTTATCTTTAGATCATACAGAACTTCATGTTGTGTGAGAGAGGAGTCCAAACTTATTTTATCCTTTTTAAATACATATAAATAATAAATGTATGCAGTATTACTAAGAAGAAAATAGAGTCAAAAAACCAAAAAAAGCCCACTTTATTTTGGATACAAATCCAGCCCTGAAACTTACTAGCTGTTGCCCTGAGAAAGTCGTTTAAATTATGTGAACCTCTTTCCTCATTTGTAAAAGGGAGATAATAATGTCAACATGACAGAAGTTTTATGAGAATTAATGTATGTCAAACACAGTGACTGGCATATATAGTCAGAGGTCAACAAAGATAGCTATAATGACTGTTGTTTAACTCCCTCTGAAATGCTTTTGCCTTGAACACGCTTAGGAATGCTGATAGTCCCCATCGTGTCTTGCTTCATGGCTCACTTTGGTTTTGCATCTTTAATGGTGTTTTTATTATACAATGCTCCTAAAGTAAAAAAAGAAAAACATTACAGGAAGTTGGCCTCAAAGATATTATCAACCAGGTAGAGTGCTACTGAGGTGAACATTAGAGGACAGACTAAGGTGGCCTAGATCTACCTCACACAGAAATACATCCTTTCACAAAGGGAAAAGATCTGCTAGAAGCTCCTGCTTCTAGAAAAATAAGACAAGAATGTTAATAAATGTGATGACTTGGGGGAAGGTGGCAAACATATTTCAGGCTCCGAATTTCCAGAGAGTATTTGAGAGAACACTTTGCTCTATATGGCCCAGGGAATTTAACCAAAAGTTCCCTAACTTGGGTGCCCCTCATGCCCCAGATACCATCACTGACAGAACTGGAATTTGTAGTCAATACTAAGTGCCCTTATAGATCATTTTTCATTTCATAGGAAGGAGAAATAACTTTCCTAAGCAGTTAGGAAAGTTATTTATTTATTTATTTTGAACAAGCACACTTTTCTTTTTTTTTTAACATCTTTACTGGAGTATAATTGCTTTACAATGGTGTATTAGTTTCTGCTCTATAACAAAGTGAATCAGCTATACATATACGTATATACCCATATCCCCTCCCTCTTGCGTTTCCCTTCCTCCCACCCTCCCTATCCCACCCCTCTAGGTGCTCACAAAGCACTGAGCTGATCTCCCTGTGCTATGTGGCTGCTTCCCACTAGCTATGTATTTTACATTTGGTAGTGTATATATGTCCATCCTAAGCAGTTATTTTATCTGACCAACACTTACCCATTGCTCTTACTGTGTGCCAGCAACTTTTCCTAAGGGATTTTCATATATCAGTTTGTTTAATCTACACAATAGCTTGAGGCAAAGTAATTCAGGGGAACAAAGCATACAAATGACTAGTAAACACACTAAAAATTACTTAAAATGCAAATTTTTTCTCATTCATATTGAAAAATATATAAATGATTGTTACACACACACTGAATGATATTAATGGTAAGTGATTTCCTTGGCTTTCTTGGTGCCAGATACTATGCTAAGCACTTTGCCTGAATTACTTCATGTTGTCATCAAACAACATTGTGAAATAGGCATTATTATACCCAAGGTACGGATGGGGAACTTGAGACCCAGTGAAGAGAGGCCAGATGTTTCGTTCAAGTCATATAAGTTACAGATGGTAAAGCTAAGTCACAACCTTGATTTAGAACAGTCATTTCTGTGATAACTCCTTAGTGACAGTAACAGCGAACACTCTTACTAGGTGTTAGGCAGTATTCTAAGCACTTGATGTGAATTAATGCGTTTAATTCTACAACAGCCTAATAAGGTAGCTACTATATGATTATTATCTCCATTTTGCAAATGAGAGAATAGAAGCAGAGAGAGGATAAATAACTATAGGTGGAATCAGAATTCAAACTGGGAAGACTGATTCTGAAGCCTACAGCCCTAGACGCCACTTTATAATGCAAAACAGCTAAAGCCTGCATCTTGGGAAGGGTTAGAGACTGAAATAGGAATATGCCTTTGACCTTTAAAAAATATTTCTTTCAGACATGCCCACAGTCAGGCGCATTAGTCCTCACCTTCACACATTAGGGTGTGTTATCACTGGAGGGAAAACAATGGTTCTCATTGATGGGATTAAAAATAAGCAACCTTGCTGTAGGGATATGTCAAAAACTGTTAATAAGGAGAAACTTCTTTTCTTTTCCAATGAATAAAGCAGGGGAAAAGTGAAATTCCATCATTTTCATTTAGACTCTAATGCATTCTCAATGATCTCCCTGAATGACTTTCTACATTAACTCAGTGGTAGTTGAGAATTTTCTAGCTGTTGAGTAATATTCATAGATCCTTTTATATCAAGAGAAACAAAAATTTCTCACCTACATATGACACAGAAGTAGCAAAAAAACAAAACAAAACCCTGTAGGCTTTGTGCTGTCTAATCAGTCGTGAATGGAATTAATTTGAGACCTTTTGGAATGAGAGGCTGGGTTTTTGCCAAATAGCAATCATAACAAGCCTTACCCTTTCGCTGCTGACAGGAAGGTTCAAAAATTCCATCATGTCCCAGTTTCTCAGCAGCTGATAAAGGTTAATAAAACAGGATTTTAGGAAAGCAGTGTTTCTACATTTTTTATGCTCTTCAAGTACAATTCTTGTTAGTTCCACTTGGCTCTCACATTCCAACTGGAACTTGTCTCTTTTCTCTGGTTTGCATGGACTAGTAAACCATGGGTAGAGCTCTCAGCTCTAATAGCTGATGAGAAAGAGGCTGCTCTTTAAAACAAGTCTGAGCTGGTGACAATACATAGCAGGAGGAGATAAGATTGGAACTGAAGTCTCCTGTGTGGACAACATCTGCATCATGGAATCATAAATGTTACGTTAGGATGGGCTATGGAGTTCTTACTAGAACTCCTGAGGTAGCTGGGCTATCACAATTGTCAAGAAATTTCCTCCAGGATGAGGCAGCACTACAGCTCCTTTAAAACTGTCAATATGTTTCATGCTTTTACTCCTTTAGTCATCTGATATTTAAGTGTGAGTAACACTGTTGTTTCAGGAAGTATTACTTTGACTTTCAAATTATTTTAAGAATATGCCACATGGCAAAATATTATTGCTTTAAGAGTATAAGTGTACTCTTAGCTTACAAACAGTGAAAACTTGTTGAGTTCACAATGATGTTATTTCAGAGTAAGTATAATTTCTTCTGACAATTTCTCTGAGCCTCAGTTTTCCACCTTCAAAATGTAAAAATGATTCTTATCTTTCATGTTTTAGGGAGGATTAAAAGAAATGTTGTATATAAAATGCTTAGCATATTGCAGAGTATATAATAAGTACTCAATAAATGTAAATGGTTATTATCATTTTTATTTATTATTATCATTTTTATTTATTATTAATATAAGTTACTTCAGTAGTCTTTTAGATGAGGTTTATGCAGCAAGCAAAATACATCTGAATCTCAGCAGCTCATTTGGAAAAGATTTCTCATTTTATCTTTGTAGACAGCATGAAGAAATATAAGCATGACTTGAGTTTCTCCCTGGTTGAATATAACTGATTGGATTGTAGTTCCACTGGACAGAGGTTTCTAACATGTATCACTGGACTCTAGCCCAAGCCCTGCCCTGATTATCATTATTATCAGTGATTTAGAAAAACCAGTTGAGTATTAGTTTATAAAATTAATGGATAATACAAAGCTATAAGGGATAACAAGTAGTTTAGATGAGTGAATCAGAATCCAAAAATAGATTGAAAGGCTGAGATGGTGGACTAAATATATAAAAATGAATTTTAATAAAAATTAGCATAAATCTACACCTTGGGATCAAAACCCAGTGCGCACATCCATTTTGGGATGCATAAATTTGTAGCAGCACTTGTAGAAGACATCTGGTTTTAATGTCAATGGTAAACTCAGTATGAGTCATGGTATAATTCATGTCATTTTCCAAAGAACACATGCTATCTTAGGCTGCATAAAAAAGAGTATTTTGTCTAAGAGAGAGATACTAACTTCACTCTGCTCAACAGAAATTAGCAATCTACTCAGTTTGGGGGGGTAAAGATGTTTAAGAAGAATAACGAAAAATAAAGACTATTCAGAGTAGAACTATTTATCAGAAATGATCAAAGGCTGTCTAACCTGTAGGGGGAAGACTGAAAAGAGATGTGGAACTTGTCTTCTGAAGCTTAGTTGTGTGCAGGATTACTAGATGTTTACAATTAAGAGTACAATTCTGCCTTTCTCTTACCTTTCACCAAGGAAAAACAAAGAAAGAAAACAAAATTATTTAAAATCCTAAATGTGAGTGCTATAAAGACCAACAAGGAAAAGACTAGAGAATGACAGCAGAAAGTAGGATCCTACTTTATTTTATATTGCCAGGGAAGGCCTTCTGATTGAGGTGGGTTTTGAGTTAAGAACTGAAGGAGGAATGAGTGGGGTAAAACTATTCCAGGAAGTAAAAACCACAAGAATAACAAAAGCAGTGTTATTGGTTTCTTCAAGGAATAAAATATAGACCAATGTGGATACACACGCAATGCAGAAAATACATAGCATTTTCTGTGGGTTCCTTTGTTTAAAAACACACAATATATCATATATTCCTGGGTCATATGTAGTCTGTTTTTAATTTACTGAGGAACATCCATATTGTTTTCCATAGTGGGTGTGGCTGTGCAAGTTTACATTCTCACCAACAGAGTAATAGGGTTCCCTTCTTTCCACGTCCTTGTCAGCATGTGTTAACTCATCTTTTTGATAATGAACATTCTAACAAGTGTGAGGTGATATCTCATTGTGGTTTTGCTTTGTATTTCCCTTATGATTAGTAATGCTGGGCACCTTTCCATGTACATGTTGGCTATTTGTATGTCTTCTTTGGAAAAAATTTCTAGTTGGATCTTTTGCCCATTTTGTAATCAGGTTATTTTTTGTTGCTGCTGTTACTGAGTTGTATTAATTCCTCATATATCTTGGATATTACCCCTTTATTGGGTATGTAAATATTTTTTCCCATTCCTTAGGGTCTTTTTTCATTTTATTGATGGTTTTCTTTGTTATGTAGAAATTTTTTAGTTTGATGTAGACTCACTTATATTCAGATTTCCTGTTTCTTCAACTTTCAGTCTTGGTAGGTTGTGTTTCTAGGAATTTATCCATTTTTTCTAGGTTGTCTAATTTGTTGGCACATAATTTTTCACAGTAGTCTCGTGTACTCTGTTGTGTTTGTGTGGTATCAGTTACAAGGCCTTTTCTTTCATTTATAATTTTATTTATTTGATTCCTCTCTTTTTTCTTGGTAAATCTACCTAACAGTTTGTCTATTTTTTTTAAAAAATAGCTAATAGTTTCATTGATCTTTTCTATTGTCTTTTTAGTCTCTTTCATTTATTCTGCTCTGATCTTTGTTATTTCTTTCTTCTGCTAACTTTGAGCTTAGTTTGTTCTTATTATTCTGGTTCCTTATGATGTAAACTTAGGTTGTTTACTTGAGATCTTTCTTTTTTCTTAAGGTAGGCATTTATTGCTATAAACTTCTTTCTTAGAACTGCTTTTGCTACATCCCATAAGTTTTGGTACATTGTGTTTCCAGTTCCATTTATCTCAAGATATTTTTTTGATTTTTCTTGTGATATCTTCTTTGACCCATCCTGGAGCATGTTGTTTAATCTCCACATCTTTTTGGATTTCCCAGTATTTTTCTTGTTATTGATTTCTCATTTTTTACCATTGTGGTCAGAAAAGATGCTTGATAAGATTTCAGTCTTCTTAAATTTACTGACTTGTTTTGTGGCCTAACATATGATTTATCCTGGAGAATGTTCCTTGTGTATTTGAAAAGACTGTGTATTCTGCTCCTGTTGGATGGAATGTTTTGTATATATCTGTTAGTTACATCTTGTCAAAGATGTAGTTTAGGTCCAATGTTTCCTTATTGATCTTCTGTCTGGATGATCTATCCATTGTTAAAAATGGGGTAATTGAAGTCCTCTGCTATTATTATATTGCTGTCTATTACTCCCTTCTAACTTGTTAATATCTGCTTTCTATACTTAGATGCTCTTATGTTGGGTGCATAAATATTTACAATTGTTCTTTTCTTCTTGATGAATTGACCCCTTTGGCATTATATAATGACCTTCTTTGTCTCTTGTTACCATCTTTGACTTAAAATTTTATTTTGTCTGATATAAATATAGCTACCCCTGCTTTCTTTTAGTTTCCATTTGCCTGGGCTATTTTTTTCCATCCCTTCACTTTCAGTCTATGCATGTCCTTAAAGCTGAGGTGAGTCTCTTGTAGGGAACAGATAGTTGGATCATCTTTATTTTTTTTAATCCATTCAGTCATTCTGTCTTTTGGTTGGAGAATTTATTCCATTTACACTTAGCACAATTATTGATAGGTATGAAATTACTATTGCCATTTTATTAAGTGTTTTCTGGTTGTTTTGTAATTCCTTTGTTCCCTTTTCCCTCTCTTGCTATCTTCTTTTGTGATTTGATGATTTTCTGTAGTGGTATGCTTTGGTTCTTTTCTCTTTGTAGTTTGTACATGTACTATAGGTTTTTACTTTGTGGTTACTCTGAGGTTTCCATTTTTTTAAAATATTGAGTTATCTGTCTTTCCCTTTTTGATTTGTTGAAGTCCTTTTTATATCCTGGATACTAATCCCTTGTCTATTTTATGCATTACAAATAGATCATACAAACCAGTGGCTTGCCTTCTCATTACCCAGTGAGGATTTTTAATGAAAACAAGTTCTTGTATGTAAGGTAGTACAATTTACCATTATTTTGTTTTAGGAATTCATTTTTTAAATGTATAGAATCTATGATTGTAGATGAGATCATATAAGGCTGTATGATATAGAGAGAAAAGACCAGTTTTTATATCTCCATAATTTAACTTCTGAATAGAGCAGCTTGAGCCATTAGAGAAATCAGAGGAAATACAACTAGAAACAATGGCTTTATTTAACTGAATTTTCTTCAGTAGCCAGACCCTCAATCCAAGTCTGTATTGGTGTTACTATACCCAGAATTATAGATCCAGAATATTGTTAATGGATGATTATTTCTACAAATAAGTCAATTTAAAAATCAATGGGGGGCTTCCCTGGTGGCGCAGTGGTTGAGAGTCTGCCTGCTGATGCAGGGAACACGGGTTCGTGCCCCGGTCCAGGAAGATCCCACATGCCGCAGAGCGGCTAGGCCCGTGAGCCATGGCCGCTGAGCCTGCGCGTCGGGAGCCTGTGCTCCGCAACGGGAGAGGCCACAACAGTGAGAGGCCCACGTACCACAGAAATAATAATAATAATAAAAAAAATAAATGGGTTATGAGTTCACTTTTAGACTTACTTATCTCCTCTTATTTTGTGTCTTCTTTTTATTCTCCCTTGCTGTTTTCACTGTTGTCAGTCTTTTGCCTGTTAAATTTTATTTTCTTTTGTCTTTTCCAGGATCTTCAATAGATACATATTTCCAAAATAGTGCTGGAGGTTACCTTTATCTTTTTCAAAACTTTTATTTAGTCAATTTTCCTTAATTGTAGAAGTTCAAAGTGAACTCATATAATGTCACTATGTTTACATTATATACGTATTATTCAAGAATATTTAAAATATATTTGCCTTTGGTTTGGTGACAAGGTTTGAAAGAGCTATATAGACTTCACTAAATGCTCACTGCCAGTCATTTTACCCAATCTCTTCTTCTTTTTGGAATTTTAGATTTTGTTTTATAGATTAGCTATTTTGAATACAATTCAAGTGATTTTTAAAGAAAATCATATAGGGAGGTGCATTTTTCTGTTCTTTTACATTTCCAGTTGTATATAAAGTTCTTAGATTGAAATATTTCTCCATATCTCTGAAGACATTGCTCCATCATTTTCTCCATTTAGTTTTTTCAGATGAGACATTTGAGAAAAGCCTACTTATTTTCCTTTGAAAATAACTTGTAATCCTCTTTAGATAATTATAGGCTTTTTTATGCTTGTACCTCATAAAAACTTTGCCAGTATATGTATGGATGAGGTTGTCTTTTCATTGTTTTTTCTTGGCACGTGATGAGGACTTTCAAAGTATTTACTCAGCTCTTCCAAGTGTTCAGAAAACTTGTCCTTAATTAGATTCTTCAGTTCCATTACATCTTGTCTCTTCTTCTGGAACACCACTTAACCTGCATCTGTCCATATCTACATTCCTCTCTTATAATTTTCATTTCTTAATTCTCTGTGTCTGCATTGTGGTCAAGTTTCTTAAACATGTCATTCACATTGCTAGTTAGACAGCTGAAGTCTTTATTCTCCTTTTCACTGCTTCAAGTAAAGATTTTCATTTTGCCATTAAATCAGATGTTTCTTTAAAATATTCTTTGTTTATTTCACTCATCTTTCTTTAATTTCCATTTATTCAATTAGAGACTCCCTTCTCAGTGACTTGACTTACTTTATCTTTACTTTTTACTTTATAGAGTCCTTTTTAAAAATTATATTAAGTAAACAAAACTCCCCCCTCTTATTTTCACTAACAAATAATGCTCTTGTCCAAAATAATTAAAGTATAATAATGCCTCTTTAGTCTGGCTCCAGTTTTTTCACTAGAACTGTCATTTGTCCAAACCCTCAGCAATAGAAACAGACTAGATTCAGGCTAAACTACTAACTAAAGCTTTTATCATTTGCTAAAATATTTTCAGTTTAATTTATAGTTTCTTTAATACGTGAATCAGTAGTTTTGCACTATATGAACTGGGTCTGAACGTACTACTTTTTTTTTTTTTTTTTGCTTCCTCCAGCCCTCAAGAACTGGTCATGTTATTTTATAGAGTGAAAGAAAATGGACTTAGATGCTGGAATATACCATTTGATACAATTTTCTAGGGACTTTCTTAGTGCTAAATAAGTAGAAAGAGTGAGCAAACTCTTACATCAAGGCCCAGACTGTTCAGGTAAACCATAGTGAAGGAGAAACCTCAGTGCTCTGGGTCAAACACCAAATAGCTAGCCCTTGGTAAAGTACATAAGATTCCCTCATAGGGAAGCTGTAAGAAGAGCAGTACTGTCTATCTGCATGGAAAACCACTTGATACAGAGTCTAAAAAATCAATATTATTTTTATTAAGAGACTTTGTCTTCTCACAACTGATATAATAACTGGGGCAGGAATTCTCTGCTTAACAATGTTTGGCATAGCATCATAACATAGCACCTTCACATGCACTGACAGTGGTGATGGTAAGGATGATCCAGACAAATGAAATATCACCAAATGACCAAGTAAAGATAGAAAACAACAAGTAAATTCCACGTGCATTGACTGAATACATACTAATACATACCTAAGGCTCCAGGCTCTAAGGTGGATGGAAGAACCTCATTTCTGCCTTGTGGGAAGATCTCATAAAATATACTCTTGGTGCCCTTCACTTTTATATTTTCTTCATTTTCATGCCATGCCTCTCTTTTTCAAGGAAGGGAAAACGTGAAGATATATGTAGCAGAGAAATAAATAGTTTCAGGTAGAATCATATCTTTCAACTACAATAGTGGTTGACAAACCATAACACATGGGCCAAACCTGGCCTACTGACTATTTTTGTCAATAAAGTTTTATTGGAATAAAGCTGCACCACACCCATCTATTTATGTATTTTCTGTGGTTGTTTGTGTACAATAGTGAAATTGAGTAGTTGTAACAGAGACTGTGTGGCCCAAGAATCCTAAAAAAGTTTTAATATCTGGCTCTTTACAGAAAAAAAATTTGCTGATCCCTGGACAAAACTGTTAATCTACATTGGCTGATAGAATTCCATCCACATTTGGTCACCGGTATTCATGTCTCAATAAATTTTCAGTGTTTCTTCCATACTGTCTTTTATATTCCTTTCCTCTTTTACTGTTCCATTCATGGTCATAAATAAGCCAGTTTAAATAGAAACAGTAATTTATTTAAATTATATTGTATCAACATTAATAGGGAAAATGTACCTGGTGCTCTTTTGAAATACATCATTACCAAAAAAAAACATCATTTCCTAGCATTGCTATCTACAGTCTGCCTCTGCCTCCTAGCACTCTGCCCCCTACCCACTGTGCCTTAGCTATATTGGCCTTCTTGCCATTCCTTGAACTTGCCTAGTAAGTTCACATTTTGGGGCCTCTATTATATTTGCTGTTCCCCATGCCTGGGATGCTCTTAACTCTTCTGTTTGTTCAGTTCTTTCCTGTGATCAAATATCACCTCCAGAGAGGCCTTCCTTGACCACCTAATCTACAATAGTGCCCTCCTTTTTCAGCACTCCTTATCACTTTAATGCACTCCATTTTTCAAGACCAATATCTTTTGCTGATACTATATAGAATAATTATTTATTGTCTGTCCCCCTATCAGAGTGTTGGCCTCATGAGAACAGTGACTTAATCTAGTTGAATTAATGTTATTTTCCACTGTCTATAACAGTGCTGGGAACACAGTAGGTGCCCAACTAATATTTACTGAATGAATGAATAAATGGATAGAGGAAATACATTAGAGACACCGTATATCTAAATGGTTAGGTAAATACAGCTGACTTAAATGTAACTTCTTCCAAGTGAACTTGAACAAGTTCCTTTATCTTTCTGGGCTTTGGTCTTCTTATTTGTAAAATAAGGATGATAACAGTAGTTATCTTCCAAAAGTCACTGCACAGATTAAAGAATGTATATAAAAGTTCAACCACATTAATTAGCATGCTAAATGCTTAAAGAAGGCAATTATTATCATTATGGATATCAGAAAAAGTGCCAGGAATCATCTGGAAAACCAAAACACAGAAGGTTTAATGCTAGCTATTACAAAAATGCATTTTCCCATAAATCAGACTATGTGGATCCGCCAATGCAGTGATCTTGCAAATTATTATTACCACAAATTGAATCCTTTGAAGTGAGAATATTGTATTGTAACCTATTGTATTTAACTAATATTGATTGAGGGCCTACTCTGTGTCAGGCACTGTTGAGCAAATTTGTGTCAATGATCTTCTGAAAACATTCTTTGCAATCTTTTCTTATATGTTCCCCAAAGAAAATGAACCAGCATGGAGAGGTTGCTCATCCAGTGTTCCTAAAATGATGGACACTCAAGAAGAGAATGAAAATGAATGCATGTGTGGTTTTGTGAGGTTTCTATAGTTCTCTTTCTTCAGCTTATACTTCAAAAACATGCTGGACTTTCAACTTAGTGTAGCAGTACCGTTTTCATAACTAATGTATCCAATGGGTAGAGTGACTAACGGTCTGGTCCCAATTTTCCCAGGACTAAAGGAGTGTCTGAGACATGGAACTTTCAATTTTAAAACCAGAAAATTGGGTCAAGTTGGTCACACTATCCATGAGGGTATGTGTATGTGTTGTATATATTTATGTATACTTATGCATATCTCATGATCTAGGTGGCATATTTAGACTGGGAATCAGGTGTGTTAAATCCTATGACACATATATATATTTATAACCAAAATCTCTGTAAATAACATACTTCTGAAAAATTTCTAGAAAACAGAACTAACCATGAAGAGCTATTTTAATTTCTTTTCAACCATATCATATCATCATATTATTTTTTAGATCTCATTTCTCAAGGCCAACTACCTGAAAATCTTGGGCACCCAAAATTTTAATCTATTCCATGGGATTCATAGAAAGTGCTCGTTTTTCATACCTCCATCCCTGTCCCCAAATAACTGAGCAGGAATTTGCTGTTAGAATAGATTCCCCCCCTCCATTTTACAGGTAATGGAAAAGCTTACACACATAGTCACTTTGGAGGCTGGACACTTTTCTACATTTTTAGCATTTGCACATCTTTAACCAGCTTGTGCAAAAACATAAGACCACTTCATAATTTTCATTAATCAATGTTGTTATCTTTACTTAAAGACTTGGTCCATTAACTTAAGCTCATTGTGATGAATTTTTAATCTGCCCAGAAGAATGACTCTGTATTCCGGTGTATGAAAAGCAGCCCTCCCTGCAGTTCTACCAAGACATAGTTGAATATACTCTTTGATTATATTTAGATGTCATCATGGGGAAATTAGATCGTGGATTTTCTTTAAAAAGATGGATTGATTTTACATTTGGTAATTGAAAATTGATAACAGTGCTTGGAAATAAGCAGAGAAATATTTCTAGTGAGACATACTACTGTTTATCATTGTTCCCTTTTTCTATATTTTGATTATGTTCTCCTGCCACCCTGCCCTTGATGTCAGCTATGTCTCTTGAGAACTGCAAGCTTCTTCAAGACAGACAGATAACTTGTTTGTCATCACATTCCCAGCAGTGCTTGGCATGGTACTTGGCAAAGTTAGTTAACTAACTAAATAAATAAACAAATAAGAAAATGTAGATTAGAATTATTTCCCAAGAATTGCCAACATCAATGCAGAAAAATGCAAACCCAACCGTAACTATACACACTTGCATACACAAAGCATTGAATGCCCCCAGTGATCTCATTAAATCTTAGGATTTCACCAGGGCCAATTCTAGTGGCTTTGTTTCTGGTTATCTTGTCAAGGGCACTACAGAGAGATGATGATGATGATGATATCTTTGTCTTTTGATATTAATTCATTCAACAAATATTGACCAAATGTCTACTATGTGCCAGGTTTTTTTGTTTTTTGTTTTATTTTGGTCCTGAGGTTACAGTGGTGAATATAGCAAAGTTATCGCTCTCCAGGAGTCCTGTCTTTATCTTTCTTTTGAGCTCCACCTCCACCATCCTAAGTGCAAAAGGGGTATCTATGCTTAAATGTTCAATAGTAAGCTCAAACTCAAAATATTTAAAATTGAGTTCATCTCCCCCACCAAACCAAATCCTCTTGGATTTTTTTTTAGAGTCCAATACAATTTTATTCAATTATTGTTTTACAGTTATGTGAGAAAAAATTACAATATTAATGACATTTATGGAATGCTGACTGGCATAACTATCACTGTTTTGCATCTGGTGTTTCAACTGTAAATGATTTCTGGTGGGAAAGGAAGGAATTAAATCAATATCAATGGACATAAGAATAATAGTTTTTTTTTCCCCAGTGGAGACTTCTGATATTTTTATGTTATTGTATATTACACATTTATATACCATATTTTTTAATCAAAGTAAGAAATACATATGGAAGAAAATAGTATACCATAGAGGACCAGAAAATGTGAAAATGTTGACCACCTTTCTGTACTTTAAGCTTTGGACCCTTGCCTATTGATAAGAAAAATGTTATGTGTAGAAAAATAGTACCATCCTCTATGTAAATTCATCAATTTTTAGTATCTTGTCCAATTTTATTTTTTTATTTAACAAATTTAATCAGTTATACATATACATATGTTCCCATATCCCCTCCATTTTGCGTCTCCCTCCCGCCCTCCCTATCCCACCCCTCCAGGTGGTCACAAAGCACCGAGCTGATCTCCCTGTGCTATGCGGCTGCTTCCCACTAGCCATCTACCTTACGTTTCTCGTAGTGTATATATGTCCATGCCACTCTTTCGCTTTGTCACAGCTTACCCTTCCCCCTCCCCATATCCTCAAGTCCATTCTCTAGTAGGTCTGTGTCTTTATTCCTGTCTTACCCCTATGTTCTTCATGACACTTTTTTCTCTTAAATTCCATATATATGTGTCAGCATACAGTATTTGTCTTTCTCTTTCTGACTTACTTCACTCTGTATGACAGACTCTAGGTCCATCCACCTCATTACAAATAGCTCAATTTCGTTTCTTTTCATCGCTAAGTAATATTCCATGGTATTTATGTGCCACATCTTCTTTATCCATTCATACGATGATGGACACTTAGGTTGTTTCCATCTCCGGGCTATTGTAATTAGGGCTGCTATGAACATTTTGGTACATGACATTTTTTTTTTTTTTTTTTTTTTTTTTTGCTGTAGGTGGGCCTCTCACTGTTGTGGCCTCTCCCCTTGCGGAGCACAGGCTCCGGACGCGCAGGCTCAGTGGCCATGGCTCACGGGCCTAGCCGCTCTGCGGCATGTGGGATCTTCCCAGACCGGGGCACGAACCCGTGTCCCCTGCATCGGCAGGCGGACTCTCAACCACTGCGCCACCAGGGAAGCCCGGTACATGACATTTTTGACTTATGGTTTTCTCAGGGTATATGCCCAGTAGTGGGATTGCTGGGTCATATGGTAGTTCTATTTGTAGTTTTTTAAGGAACCTCCATACCGTTCTCCATAGTGGCTGTACCAATTCACATTCCCACCAGCAGTGCAAGAGTGTTCCCTTTTCTCCACACCCTCTCCAGCATTTATTGTTTCTAGATTTTTTGATGATGGCCATTCTGACCAGTGTGAGATGATATCTCATTCTAGTTTTGATTTGCATTTCTCTAATGAGTAAAGATGTTGAGCATCCTTTCATGTGTTTGTTGGCAGTCTGTATTTCTTCTGTGGAGAAATGTCTGTTTAGGTCTTCTGCCCATTTTTGGATTGGGTTGTTTGTTTTTTTGTTATTGAGCTGCATGAGCTGTTTATAAATTTTGGAGATTAATCCTTTATCAGTTGCTTCATTTGCAAATATTTTCTCCCATTCTGAGGGTTGTCTTTTGGTCTTGTTTATGGTTTCCTTTGCTGTGCAAAAGCTTTTAAGTTTCATTAGGTCCCATGTGTTTATTTTTGTCTTTATTTCCATTACTCTAGGAGGTGGGTCAAAAAGGATCTTGCTGTGATTTATGTCATAGAGTGTTCTGCCTATGTTTTCCTCTAAGAGTTTGATAGTGTCTGGCCTTACATTTAGTTCTTTAATCCATTTTGAGCTTATTTTTGTGTATGGCGTTAGGGAGTGATATAATCTCATACTTTTACATGTCCCTGTCCAGTTTTCCCAGCACCACTTATTGAAGAGACTGTCCTTTCTCCACTGTACATTCCTGCCTCCTTTATCAAACATAAGGTGACCATATGTGCGTGGGTTTACCTCTGGGCTTTCTATCCCGTTCCATTGATCTATCTTTCTGTTTTTGTGCCAGTACCACACTGTCTTGATTACTGTAGCTTTGTAGTATAGTCTGAAGTCAGGGAGCCTGATTCCTCCAGCTCCATTTTTCGTTCTCAAGATTGCTTTGGCTATTCGGGGTCTTTTGTGTTTCCATACAAATTGTGAAATTTTTTGTTCTAGTTCTGTGAAAAATGCCAGTGGTAGTTTGATGGGGATTCCATTGAATGTGTAGATTGCTTTGGGTAGTAGAGTCATTTTCACAATGTTGATTCTTCCAATCCAAGAACATGGTACATCTATCCATCTATTTGTATCATCTTTAATTTCTTTCATCAGTGTCTTATAATTTTCTGCATACAGGTCTTTTGTCTCCTTAGGTAGGTTTATTCCTAGATATTTTATTCTTTTTGTTGCAATGGTAAATGGGAGTGTTTCCTTGATTTCACTTTCAGGTTTTTCATCATTAGTATATAGGAATGCCAGAGATTTCTGTGCATTAATTTTGTATCCTGCTACTTTACCAAAATCATTGATTAGCTCTAGTAGTTTTCTGGTAGCATCTTTAGGATTCTCTATGTATAGTATCATGTCATCTGCAAACAGTGACAGCTTTACTTCTTCTTTTCCAATTTGGATTCCTTTTATTTCCTTTTCTTCTCTGATTGCTGTGGCTAAAACTTCCAAAACTATGTTGAATAAGAGTGGTGAGAGTGGGCAACCTTGTCTTGTTCTTGATCTTAATGGAAATGGTTTCAGTTTTTCACCATTGAGGACGATGCTGGCTGTGGGTTTGTCATATATGGCCTTTATTATGTTGAGGAAAGTTCCCTCTATGCCTACTTTCTGCAGGGTTTTTATCTTAAATGGGTGTTGAATTTTGTCGAAAGCTTTCTCTGCATCTATTGAGATGATCATATGGTTTTTCTCCTTCAATTTGTTAATATGGTGTATCACGTTGAATGATTTGCGTATATTGAAGAATCCTTGCATTCCTGGAATAAACCCCACTTGATCATGGTGTATGATCCTTCTAATGTGCTGTTGCATTCTGTTTGCTAGTATTTTGTTGAGGATTTTTGCATCTATGTTCATCAGTGATATTGGCCTGTAGTTTTCTTTTTTTGTGACATCCTTGTCTGGTTTTGGTATCAAGGTGATGGTGGCCTCGTAGAATGACTTTGGGAGTGTTCCTCCCTCTGCTATATTTTGGAAGAGTTTGAGAAGGATAGGTGTTAGCTCTTCTCTAAATGCTTGATAGAATTCGCCTGTGAAGCCATCTGGTCCTGGGCTTTTGTTTGTTGGAAGATTTTTTGTCACAGTTTCAATTTCAGTGCTTGTGATTGGTCTGTTCATATTTTCTATTTCTTCCTGATTCAGTCTTGGCACGTTGTGGATTTCTAAGAATTTGTCCATTTCTTCCAGGTTGTCCATTTTATTGGCATAGAATTGCTTTTAATAACCTCTCATGATCTTTTGTATTTCTGCAGTGTCAGTCGTTACTTCTCCTTTTTCATTTCTAATTCTATTGATTTGAGGCTTCTCCCTTTTTTTCTTGATGAGTCTGGCTAATGGTTTAGCAATTTTGTTTATCTTCTCAAAGAACCAGCTTTTAGTTTTATAGATCTTTGCTATCGTTTCCTTCATTTCTTTTTCATTTATTTCTGATCTGATTTTTATGATTTCTTTCCTTCTGCTAACTTTGGGATGTTTTTGTTCTTCTTTCTCTAATTGCTTTAGGTGCAAGGTTAGGTTGTTTATTCGAGATGTTTCCTGTTTCTTAAGGTAGGATTGTATTGCTATAAACTTTCCCCTTAGAACTGCTTTTGCTGCGTCCCATAGGTTTTGGGTCATCGTGTCTCCATTGTCATTTGTTTCTAGGTGTTTTTTAAATTTCCTTTTTGATTTCTTCAGTGATCACTTCGTTATTAAGTAGTGTATTGTTTAGCCTCCATGTGTTTGTATTTTTTACAGCTCTTTTCCTGTAATTGATATCTAGTCTCATAGCATTGTTGTCAGAAAAGATACTTGATACAATTTCAATTTTCTTAAATTTACCAAGGCTTGATTTGTGACCCAAGATATGATCTATCCTGGAGAATGTTCCATGAGCACTTGAGAAAAATGTGTATTCTGTTGTTTTTGGATGGAATGTCCTATAAATATCAATTAAGTCCATCTTGTTTAATGTATCATTTAAAGCTTGTGTTTCCTTATTTATTTTCATTTTGGATGATCTGTCCATTGGTGAAAGTGGGGTGTTAAAGTCCCCTACTATGATTGTGTTACTGTCGATTTCTCCTTTTATGGCTGTTAGTATTTGCCTTATGTATTGAGGTGCTCCTATGTTGGGTGCATAAATATTTACAATTGTTATATCTTCTTCTTGGATCGACCCCTTGATCATTATGTAGTGTCCTTCTTTGTCTCTTCTAATAGTCTTTATTTTAAAGTCCATTTTGTCTGATATGAGAATTGCCACTCCAGCTTTCTTTTGATTTTCATTTGCATGGAATATCTTTTTCCATCCCCTTACTTTCAGTCTGTATGTGTCTCTAGGTCTGAAGTGGGTCTCTTGTAGACAGCATATATATGGGTCTTGTTTTTGTATCCATTCAGCCAATCTGTGTCTTTTGGTGGGAGCATTTAGTCCATTTACATTTAAGGTAATTATTGATATGTATGTTCCTATTCCCATTTTCTTAATTGTTTTGGGTTCGTTATTGTAGGTCTTTTCCTTCGTTGTGTTTCTTGCCTAGAGAAGTTCCTTTAGCATTTGTTGTAAAGCTGGTTTGATGGTGCTGAACTCTCTCAGCTTTTGTTTGTCTGTAAACGTTTTAATTTCTCCATCAAATCTGAATGAGATCCTTGCTGGTTAGAGTAATCTTGGTTGCAGGTTTTTCTCTTTCATCACTTTAATTATGTCCTGCCACTCCCTTCTGGCTTGTAGAGTTTCTGCTGAGAGATCTGTTGTTATCCTGATGGGGATTCCCTTGTGTGTTATTTGTTGGTTTTCCCTTACTGCTTTTAATATGATTTCTTTGTGTTTAATTTTTGACAGTTTGATTAATATGTGTCTTGGCGTATTTCTCCTTGGATTTATTCTGTATGGGACTCTCTGTGCCTCCTGGACTTGATTAACTATTTCCTTTCCCATATTAGGGAAGTTTTCAACTATAATCTCTTCAAATATTTTCTCGGTCCCTTTCTTTTTCTCTTCTTCTTCTGGAACCCCTATAATTCGAATGTTGGTGCGTTTAATGTTGTCCCAGAGGTCTCTGAGACTGTCCTCTGCTCTTTTCATTCTTTGTTCTTTATTTTGCTCTGCAGCAGTTATTTCCACTATTTTATCTTCCACCTCACTTATCCGTTCTTCTGCCTCAGTTATTCTGCTATTGATCCCATCTAGAGTATTTTTCATTTCATTTATTGTGTTTTTAATCGATGCTTGATTCATCTTTAGTTCTTCTAGGTCCTTGTTAACTGTTTCTTGCATTTTGTCTATTCTATTTCCAAGATTTTGGATCTTGGAAATAGAATCTTGGATCATCTTTACTATCATTATTCTGAATTCTTTTTCAGGTAGACTGTCTATTACCTCTTCATTTGTTAGGTCTGGTGGGTTTTTATTTTGCTCCTTCTCCTGCTTTGTGTTTTTCTGTCTTCTCATTTTGCTTAAGTTACTGTGTTTGGGGTCTCCTTTTTGCAGGCTGCAGGTTCGTAGTTCCTGTTGTTTTTGGTGTCTGTCCCCAGTGGCTAAGGTTGGTTTAGTGGGTTGTTTAGGCTTCCTGGTTGAGGGGACTAGTGCCTGTGTTCTGGTGGATGAGGCTGGATCTTGTCTTTCTGGTGGGCAGGTCCACGTCTGGTGGTGTGATTTGGGGTGTCTGCAGACTTTTTATGATTTTAGGCAGCCTCTCTGCTAATGGGTGGCATTGTGTTCCTGTCTTGCTAGTTGTTTGGCATATGGTGTCCAGCACTGTAGCTTGCTGGTCATTGAGTGAAGCTGGGTGCTGGTGTTGAGATGGAGATCTCTGGAAGATTTTCGCCGTTTGATATTATGTGGAGCTGGGAGGTCTCTTGTGGACCAGTGTCCTGAAGTTGGCTCTCCCACCTCAGAGGCACAGCACTGACTCCTGGCTCCTCAATTTGGGATGATTCGTTGTCTATTCATGTATTCCACAGATGCAGGGTATATCAAGTTGATTGTGGAGCTTTAATCCGCTGCTTCTGAGGCTGCTGGGAGAGGTTTCCCTTTCTCTTCTTTGTTCTCACAGCTCCTGGGTCTCAGCTTTGGATTTGGCCCCGTCTCTGCATGTAGGTCACCGGAGGGCGTCTGTTCTTCGCTCAGACAGGACAGGGTTAAAGGAACAGCTGCTTCGGGGACTCTGGCTCACTCAGGCCAGGGGGGAGGGAGGGGCATGGAGTGCGGGGCGAGCCTGCAGCGGCAGAGGCCGGCGTGATGTTGCACCAGCCCGAGGCGCGCCGTGCGTTCTCCCAGGAAGCCGTCTCTGGATCCCGGGACCCCAGCAGTGACGGGCTGTACAGGCTCCCGGAAGGGCAGCGTGGACAGTGACCTGCGCTCGCACACAGGCCTCTTGGCGGCGGCAGCAGCAGCCCCAGCGTCCCACGCCCGTCTCTGGGCTCCGCGCTTTCAGCCGCGGCTCGCGCCCATCTGTGGAGCTCCTTTAAGCAGCGCTCTTAATCCCCTCTCCTCGCGCACCAGGAAACCTAGAGGGAAGAAATAGTCTCTTGCCTCTTCGGCAGCTCCAGAGTTTTCCTGGACTCCCTCCCGGCTAGCTGTGGCACATTAGGCCCCTTCAGGCTGAGTTCTCGCCGCCAGCCACAGTCCTCTCCCTGCGCTCTGACCGAAGCCCGAGCCTCAGCTTCCTGCGCCGCCTGCCCTGGCGGGCGAGCAGACAAGCCTCTCGGGCTGGTGAGTGCCGGTCGGCACTGATCCTCTGTGCGGGAATCTCTCCGCTTTGCCCTTCCCAGGTACGTGGGGAGTTTCTTGCCTTTTGGGAGGTCTGAGGTCTTCTGCCAGCGTTCAGTAGGTATTCTGTAGGAGTTGTTCCACGTGTAGCTATATTTCTGGTGTATCCGTGGGGAGGAAGGTGATCTCCGCGTCTTACTCTTCCGCCATCTTCCCCGGAAGTCCCTCTTGGATTTTAATATAAATCCAATGATGATAGTGATCATGTCTGTCTTGTTTTCAGCTGTATATGACTAGTGCCTAATACAGAGCCTGGCCCAAAGAAAGTTTTCAATAAATGTTTCTTCCAAGGTCACACCTTCCATGTCATCAGAGTCAAGCCCTGTAGCTTCTAAATTCCCACAATCCCCTCTCCATAACTACTATAGCAGCCTTCACAATCTTGTATCAAATTGTTTATGTATGTTTCTGTATTTCCCTTTAGATTTTAAGCTCTTTGGGAATAGAGATTGTTTGCATCATGTGTCTTTATCACAGATCCCAGCACTTGCAAACCCACAGTAAATGTTTATTGAATTAAATACTGCTCAAAATACATTAGTTTATTGTGGCTCAATAATTTTTAAGTAATTCCAGTGGCTTTGTTTCTGGTGATTCAGTAGAGTCATGCTAGAGTAATAATAACAATCATAGCTATTATGACACATGCTAAGTGCCAGGCATCGTGCTAAGTGCTTTCCTGGATTACCTTATAAAATCCTACCCAAACCTATTATTATATTCATTTTATAGATGAGAAAACTGAGACACAGATAGGTTAAATGACTTACTTAAGTTCAAACAGGTAGGAATCAAATCACCGCTAGTTAACTGACGATATCTCCCCCATGATACTTATTCTTATCATTCTCTGCTGAAGAAATACATGTGTTTCTACATAGATTGTCTAAACATAAGAGGAGTCCACTTGGATTCCAGGACACTCTTACTGGCCATTCCGAGCCCAGAATTTTTACCAGATACTGTGTTGGTCATCATTTTGGCAGGCAATTTCTGTAGTCTGGCAGGTGAACCAGAAATTCTCCTGATATAGTTTGAATTTCACTTTAAATATAAGCCACTAGAGATGAACCATCCTCTTGGTTGTGAAGTCAGAGTGCAGGCCACTGATAACCTGATCAACTGTAACACCTTTTGTGGGTGGAAGTTGGGTGAGAGGGTTATTAATAAATGCAGAAAAGAAAAGGAAAAATATGCTGTGCTTCTCTGATTGACTTGGACCTGGACATTTGAGGGACTGAAAGATCATTTTGATTTCAAATAAAAATAAACATGTGAACAGCACAGAATGAAGCAAGCTTTTTCCCCATATCACCTATGGCAGCCTTTTGTTTAACTCTGTGTGGTGAGAGGAAATTCTTGTACTTCAACTGACTAAAAGGTGTCAGAACAGAAATGATTCTAACTATGCCCAGGTTTCTTTAAAATTCCCTCATTTAAGGTCAGTAAAGCAAAGCTTTTATCTATTTTACTATGAAAATATATTTCAGTTGGAAATCTCTAAATTCTTGCTGGAAATCTGGGTGTTTCATGCCTAAACAGCAAAAGGAGCTGGCATTTTAAATAATTACTTTGATAAAGAATATACTTGCTTAGTGCACAATGCCAGGTAGACACAGGAAGGCTACTGGAATATACCTAATGACGACTGAAGATATTGTCTCAAAACTGTGGTGTGTTTTACTTTGATTAATGGTTTTATTCTGTATTCTCTCCCCTCACCACCCACCATGCCCTAACCATCAGACTACCACCCTTCAGGGCCCTGCTTCCTGTGCTTTACCACACCAGACAATTCTTCATGCCCTGGACATTTTCCTGCCTCTTCACTTGTTTCCTTGCTCCTCCTGATAAACACTTACCCATTCATCAAGGCTTCATTCAAATGTTACCTCTTTTGGGAAGTCTCCAGTGGACAACCCCTAACTGCAAAATGAGCTAATCCTCCTCTCTGCTCCCTGGCACATACCTCGATTGCAGTGTATATCACATTGTGTTGCAATTGTTTAGGGGTGTGACTCCCCAAAAACGTTCTACATGGAGAAGGGCTAGTTAGTGTGTGTAAGCATGGATATACATACTAAATAATTTAAGACAATTAAAAGTCTACACAACAACTAAAGAAACAGATAGGTGAGAGATAAATATAAATATATGAATCAGGATACAAAACAGAGCTGTGAGTGAGGCAGATAAGGCCTGGGATTATATTTTATCCATCTTTATATTTCAATAACCCAGCAAAGTGACTAGCATTTAGAAGATAGCTAGCATGCATAATTTAAATGCATTTATTTATTTATTTATTATCATTGCCCTTGAATGCATTAAGTGATAATTTATCGAAGCATTAAGTTTCCCATTTATGAACTGATCATTCAGTCACCAATACCAGGACATGACTTGTCAAGCACTGGAATTTATCACATTCATTTTTCTCAACAGTTCTCCCCATTTATGGATGTGAAACCAAAGGTCTAGAGAGATCAAGGCATCTGAACAAGATCACACAGCATAAACATTGGTGAAATCACCTCTTAGGGCCTCATCTGCAAAATGAAAAAGATGAAAGAGCATTCATTTAGCCCAGTCTTTCACATTATATGATTCTAAAGTTATAATGCAATATATTAAAAGTCATTTCTCGTTTTCACTCATTCTAATTCTCTGATGTTATTTTATTTTCAGGCTGTCCATAATTGGTCCAGTTCTGTAGAATATTAATGCATTGTTAAATGATTTGATTTATCTTGCTTCCCATATTTGTGAGAGACTCTGTGTCTTGGATGTTGATTACTTACAGATCACTAAATTTTTTTCCTCTGACAAGGGCTTGCCTTTGTAGGTGCCATAGAGGTGAGACACATAAGTAGAGTGCAAGGGTGTGGTATGTCTACATTATATGGGCATGTTATGGGAGCAGATGTGCTACAGTCCTGCATTTCACCTCAGAGCATCATCATTTCATCTACATCTGGCACACTGGTGACTTCTTTACATTATCCACGGGATTTTGATCCACCTGAGGAAAGAGGCAGTGGCTGGAGAAAAGGGCTAGGAGAAGACTAAAGGCAAACAGATGGAGGTAGCAGGAGGGAAGGAGAAAACAGAGGCATTTGTTTGGACATCACTTTCAAATCACACTTACCAAAAACAAAAATGGAAGATTGCATAAAGACAAGTCTCTATGTGCTTTTCATTCATTTCAGGGAATGAAAATGTAAGGGAAGACAGGTGAAAATAAATTTCCATGAGGTGATGACCTCATAGTTTTTTCTTAGAAGCTCATCAGGACTGTATAGGAATATAGTCTAGGGATATTCTGGCCCAATCCACATGCTCATCAGAGTAATTTCTTCAGAGGAATTTTCTTTCCACCAAACAATTGTTCCTTGAGCTTTTGAGAAAGTTTTATCTGCAAAGCTCCTATAGAGAGAAGTGATTTTTAACCAGCCTCAGCGTGAAACTTACAAGGAGATACCTTCCTGAGTCTACAATTATAATTCTGGAGTAGTTTGTTGTTTGGTCAGTGGACTCTGCAAAACAATTCTTTATGTAGTTCAACTTGTATTAAAAAGACGGAGCAAAATCATTTTGCTAAGTGAAATTAGCCAGTCACAGAGGACAAGCACTGCACTGCATGATTCCACTTATATGAGGAATCTAAAATTGTCAAACTCATAGAAACAGAGAATGCAATGATGGTTGCCAGGGGCTGGTGAAAGGGGGAAATGGAGAGTTACTGTTCAAAAAGTATAAAGTTTCAGTTCTATGATATGGATATATTCTAGAGATCTGCTGGACAACATTGTGGCTCTGTAGTTAACAATACTGTATGATGCACTTAAAATTTGCTAAGACGGGAGGTCTCATGTTGTGTTCTTACTAAAATTAAAAAAAATCCTTCTGTGAATTAAGAGATGTAAACTTCTCTGAATTGACCTAGTAGAATGTTTTAAAGTGTGTGCCATGTGTTAAAACTCTTGAATATTTAATATTTCTAAGCAGGCTGCTTTTCTGTAGGGCTGGGCGCTCTGGTTCACAGTGATTTGAAAAGTGGTTTAATATTAAGTAACCAGAGATTGTGAAATCAAAACAAAAGGATGCGTCACCTCATTACCGTAGTTGATTGATGGTAAATTCTATTCAAAGTAGGTAAGTGAATTTTGAATGATAAACCTTAAAACAGAAAATACAAGATGAAGTATGCTGTCTTTTCTGCACAGCTGGATTTTTCATGGTTATATTAAGAAAAGAAAACTTAATAGCTTGTGAGGGGGAAAGTATGAAGACTCCACTTTACAGCTGTGATAAAGCATTCAAGATAATGAAAATCAAGCAAGATTATTAAGAGAAAGATAGATAACCTAAATAAAACCCAGCTCTCTCTATGTAACATCAACGCTTTGAATCTCTGTATACCTAATTATCTGGTCACCGTAATTTAGATAAAATCATTTCTGAAAACAGGCAAATACACATAATTTTTTAATAGTAAAGGGAAAAAAGCACATTTGTTTCCTTTTATAATACATTATCTCTGTGACTGATTGGAAATTGTTCTTCTGATTTACCAAAACTGGGGCCACTCAGTAGTCTTAGAATATTCTGAGAATCATCCTTTATTTTGTGTGAAGTTAAAATTTTAAAAGATGATAGTGGCAATTGAACAATTAAGGTGTACTTCCTAAAAAGTACATGGTTGTCCTAATCACCATGTCAGTAATAAAGTGCCTGTCTGGCCCTTTCATGAGCATGTAACAATTTTTATTTTTTTTAAGCCTTTATTGAATTTGTTACAATATTGCTTCTGTTTTCTGTTTTGTTTTTTTGGCGACGAGGCATGTAAGATGGTGAGGCATGTAGGATCTTAGCTCCCTGACCAGGGATCGAACCCGCACCCGCTTGCATTGGAAAGCGAAGTCTTAACCACTGGGAAAGTCCCACAAGAGACTTTTAAAACTGCTCATAGTTTACCTACTGGATTTTAATTTCCCCACATGACCTGTTAAAATTTATCACGTAAATCCAAATTTTGGGTCATGTTAAGTATTAAATGTGTGTTTGAAAGTCTGGCAGTGTCTTAGGAGCCATTAATTACTATCATACAAATACGTATTAGGAACCATTAAAAATTGTTTTTTTCCTGCCATTTTAATTTGCTACAATATATTCTAATGAGGTCAAGCACATTTGTTTCGTTAAGGAAGAAGGATGATTCAGAATAACAATTTTTCTGGGCTAGAATAACAGTTTTATAAGGCTTCATAAAGGTTTTCTTGGCAGAATCACCAATTTGCAATGTCAACGTGAGAATTCCATATTCATTAAATCTGCTTCTCGATTTGTTTTACTGAGAGGTGAAAGTGAGGCTGAATGCTCACCAGTGGTGGCTTTACATGTTTTTCGGGTGATTTTTAGAGCTTAAGTATAGAGCCAATGCTGCAGAAATCAAAATCCATGGGAGGTGTCTTAGAGGGACTACTTTGATTCAATCAGTTCTCCTTTATCAGTCACTTCATGTGTGTCAAGCACTGAGTTAGGAGTTCTGTCAGATAGAGATGCAGTAAAGAATTAGATACATACTCTGCCCTCAAGGAGAGGGGCTGCAGAGCTAAACTGTCCACATACACTCTAAGGTGTGCACAGCACTGGATCTAGCCAGGTAGACCTGGACATGGTAGACACATTAAGTCTATGTATTAAATAGGCAATAAATATTTATTTCCTAAATGCATGAACAAATGTATTTCATAATATAGGGACATGCAAATGTTCTGAGAGCTCACAGAAGTGAGAGCTTCCTTTTAGCTCAGAGAGATAGTGGCTTGAATTTTGAGGAAGACTTTTCTGCTTTAGTGTAATATTGAAACAACATTTTTAAGATTTTAATATGACTCGTCATTAAAAATAATGATGTGAACTAGATTTCTAAACCTTAGACTCTTGACAGTTGTCTCAAAATAAACTTGTTCTTTGTTGTAGATGTAAATGTTTAAGGATATGTCAGCAATTATGAAAATTTTAAAGGAAATTTGGTAGACATAATAGGAGTATAAGATCATAAAAAGACCTCCTCTTGCCTGGGTCAGGTCCATGCGGAACTAAGAGAATGACATTTAAGGGTATGACTTAACTTCCTAATACCGATCTTAAATGCTAGGATGTCATCCCGAACATCCCAGTTTTAGTTAATAACACATTGTAGTTACTTAATCATGGAGTTAGCTAAGCATTTTTACTATCTCAAGTTTGATGAGATAGTCAATTTCTTCCTTCTCCTGCATTCCCATCTTTAAGGTTAATTTATGTGAAATACTATTCAAAATGTATGAACATATAAAAGATACACCAGGAATTATACTCTTTCTTAAGTAGCTGAAATGCCCAATATCATTTTTATAGAAATTATCATATTCATTTTTTCTGTTCCAAGTTAAGATGTGCTTACTATGTGCCAGCTACTAGAGCTACATCCTAGGGACACAAAGACAAACAAAGGCAGTTAGATTCGTATATGCCCCAATGTAACTCATGGTCCAGTTACAGAAAGATGGACATGTTGCTTTATTAAGAGCAACGAAGAAAGGAAACATAGTACTGTGATAGAGGCTGATGGGGCAGGACAGCTAGTTTAGATTGGTGGACAGAGAAGTGCTCTTTGAAGAGGTGACATTTAAGTAAAGCTCAGAAGGATGAGAAACAGCTAGCCATTTAAACAGCAGAGGAAAGAATAGTCCTGGCGGAGGAAGCAACATGTGTCAATTCCCCAAGGTGGAAAAGAGACTGGCGTATTATAGGAACAGGAAAAAAGGCCAGTGTAAAAACATGGAAGAGTAGTACGAGATGAGACTGGAAAGAAGGGCAGGAGGCTGGATCATGCAGGTCCTTAGAGGCCTGCATGTAGAGGTGGGATGATATTGAAATCTTCTATGCAGAAATGTATCATGATATGATTTAATTATTAAAATGATTCTGGATATTGTAAGGAGAATAGATCAGAGTAAGGAAAGAGTTGAAGGAGGATGATTTTTTCTTAAGAGCCTGTTTGATCCAAGCAAAGAGTGGGAGGTGGCTTAGACTAGGATAGTGATAAAGAAATAGAAATGAATGTATTGAAGAGATATCTGCAGGTATATCTGATAGGGTAAAATTATAATTAGATGTTTAACTTGTCTTTATCCCCTTACAGCCTGGGGCCCATTGAAGAGAGGGACTACATCTTGTTCATCTCTGTTTCCACTCCCAGCTGGGAACGTTTAATGAAAAATTTTTTTTTTAACTTGGGGTTTCTGGGCTATGACAGGCACTCATCAAATCTTCAAATAGACGAATAAGTTTTCTATCTGTTTTCTATAGTAGAATTTCTCTTTGCCTTAAAATTAACTTTTTTCATGCTTCAGGAGAGCCCCTCTGGTTTTGATATATTACATTGTGGTGAACACGACCACATTCTCTTTCCCTACCCCCCGTTCAAGATCTTATAGACTTCAATGATATGCTTTCATTATTTTTATCTTTCACGTTGAAGAAAGAGAATCTTTTGATTCTTTTCTCTTATTGAAGTTCCTCCTTTTCACTGATCACTTCTGTTGCCTCCCTCTGGATTTTCTTCAGCTCTTTTATGTCTTGTTTGAGATGTGATAACACATACTCCTGGTGTGAATATACCACAGTCCTGTGTGTCGGTTGAATGTTGGGTTTTGTTTTATTCCAACACATTTTATAATAAAGTTTAATATTTTCTAGACCATTTTTGGTTCTAGGGAGCAGACCCAAACACCCATAAGTCTTTTTATAGTAATAATTTAACTCATAGCTTGAAATAAAGTAGTATATTTTTCCTTGTTCTTATGTATAATTTTCTTTCATTTTACACAGCCTTATGTAATTTTCTTGCATTTTTCTCCCTGCCAGTTTGGTATCTCAGTATCTCCAGAAGAGCTTAGTGTCAATTGCATTCTTTCCTTCAAATCACTTATAAAAGCTGTGGGATTAGGCTGACCCCTGGGAGATATCCTCATTTGTAGTTTCTCTCCAGAGCAGTTTTCCCCTAATCTTAGTTTCTTGTCTGTAAGACAATTCTATGTTCATGATGAAAATAATCTTCTCAACTTCCTGGTAATTCTGGTTGAAGATTATGTAAATGTACTTTGAAAATGAATATAACATATCTGCTTGTTCTGTTTTGTTCATATTATTAGTTATCCACAAATAACTTAATCTGATTAGCTGAACATCATTCCCCTTATAGAAACCACATTTCCTTTTAATAAATATGTTATACCTTCTTTAGTAACTCACTTACTCTATCATCTATCTATATTCCACTAACTTGCCTGAATATGCAGGTGAAATTTGTCAGTCTTTAACTGTAAAAATGCCCACTAAAACTTTTCTTATAGATGTCAAATGTCATTCTTTCGGAATTTATAATAACTGTTTACATTTGTGGCTAATAGCTTCACAATTTCACCCTTGGAGTCTTTAAAACTTTTGATGCATTTAAACCAATTTATCAATTAAATTTATAACATTCTATAAATTTATTATTTGCTTAAATCCTTTTGTGACACTATATTTTCTCAACTGTAAGATACATACCTACTTTGACCTTTTAAGGATTATTCATGCATTCATTTAATGAGTATTTATCGGGAGGCTATGTACCCACTTAACAAAGTAAGGAAAAATTCCTGACTTCATAGAACTTTTATTCTTTGAGGATTGAAAGACAATAAACAAACAAGTAAGGAAATAATATGTTAGAAAGTTATAAATGCTATGAAGAAAAATAAAGCATTTAAGGGGATAGAAGATGAGGAGGGGTGCTATTCAATATAGAGGGATTAGGAAAAATCTCTCTGAGAGATTAACATTGGAGCAAGACTCAGGAACAACCCATGTGGTTATTTGGTGAAAGGGAATGCCAGGAAGATGGAACAGTAAGTGCCCAGGCCCTGATATAGGCATGTGTTTGGCTTGGTCAATGAACAGCAAGGAATCTAGTGCTATAGAAACAAAGTGAGTGGGGGAGAGAGTGGTACAGAATGAGGACTAGGGATTTAACAAAGGGCCAGATCATGCAAAGCCTTACAGATATATTGAGGCCTTTGAATTTTCTTCTTAGTAAGACAAGGAGCCATTTGATGGTTTTTGACCATGGGGAGATCATAATGTCACTTATTTAAAAATAAAAGTGTGGTTTTAGTCTGTTAGATTTAGATTGGGTATTTAGTATATTAGATCTAGATTGCATATTTAATATATTTAGATTTAGATTGGGGTTGATGGATTGTGGCAAAAGGAAGACAAATTGGGAGGCTATTTCAGTAGGTAATCAGGTAAGAAATGATGAAGATTTGAACTTGGATGGTGGTGGTGGAATTCATCAGATTTATTTTTTTTACAAAATTCATAAATTTTATTTATCAGACATTCATTATATTTGCCAGAAATGCACTTGATGTTTGCATAACATGTATTTCTTTCCTTTTCATTAAAAAAATAAAAGTTATGATAAATGTAAGACCACTGGATTAAATTCGTTTAACATATGTTTGTCTTCATTAAGGAACCATTACCATAAACTCTTTGTAACTGTTTACTGTCTGTAGAATTTAGATAGAAACAAAATAATTAAAAATCAAAGAATCTTTTCACTAGTTATTTTGCTTAACCAGTTTTCTAACTTATCTAAAGTTTCAGGAACTCCCATTTAATGCTGGATATTTTATTCCATAAATTCAGAGGCTGTAGATTTACTTTAGAGATAAGAGTTCTGTAAGCCTTGCTAAGTAGGTCAACGTGGTATGCTTGAAAGAATAACCATGATGCTGCATATTAGAATTTTAAGAACAACATGGTAGTTTAAAGGAATAAATTGCTTAATGCTGTTTCCCTGGGTCCCATACAAACAAATAGCAGCATATTGGCAAGTTTTTGAAATCAAGGCCAATGTTTAATAAAGGCAGGAAAGAATTGAAAAATAGATATATTACTTCTGGATTTATATTTTGTCTTACTTCCATCCAAATTCTTACTGTTAAAACGATCCAAAAATATACTTAACGTCTAACCTGGGCCTGCCACCCTGCTATTTTAAACATGTAGCTAGAGTGGGCTTGTTTCTGACAGAAGTCCCCTTTGGAATTAATCAATAATACTATGCATACAGCAACTATTTGGCCTTACACACTTTTATCTCATGTCCCTTTTTTTGTTGACCTAGCCCCACATTTTTTTCTGGGAAAACTCCTCACACATACGTGGAGATCATGAGCAACGATTTTGATTCTGCCCCTCTGGCCACACTTGATTGGTCAAGGGTTGACCTAAGAGTGGTTACCACAAAACTTTTCCAGTTATAATGGAAGAAACATATTCTATTCATTGGCTGGAGCTGCATTGATTTAATTTTAAAAAGTCAGCCTGTATGGAGTGCCTTTTAGGTCTCTGCTTATTTCAACAGAATGTCAGGTGATTCTCTAGCAGAATGTCCAAGGACCAAACTTAGAAGCACTTTGGGGCCAAACTTAGATGCAGATAATATTTGCTTATTTAGTTCCTTTTTAAAAAAAATATTTATTGGAGTATAGTTGCTTTACAATGTTGTGTTAGCTTCTACTGTACAGCAAAGTTAATCAGATATACATATATATACGTATATATATACGCATATATAGAGAGAGATATATAGATATATGTATATAAGATATATATATATATATATATATATATATATGTATCTTTTCTTGGATTTCCTACCCATTTAAGTCAGCACAGAGCATTGAGTAGAGTTCCCTGTGCTATAGAGTAGGTTCTCATTAGTTATCTATTTTATACATAGTATCAATAGTATATATATATGTCAATCCCAATCTCCCAATTCATCCCATTCCCCATTTCCCCCTTGGTATCCATACATTTGTTCTCTACATCTGTGTCTCTATTTCTGCTTTGTAAATAAGGTCATCTATACCAATTTTTTAAGATTCCACATATATGCATTAATATACGATATTTGTTTTTCTCTTTCTGACTTCACTCTGTATGACAGTCTCTAGGTCCATCCACATCTCTACAAATGACCCAATTTCTTTCCTTTTTATGGCTGAGTAATATTCAATTGTATATATGTACCAAATCTTCTTTATCCATTCCTCTGCTGATGGACATTTAGGTTGTTTCCATGTCCTGGCTATTGTAAACAGTGATGGGATGAACATCGGGGTGCATGCATCCTTTTGAATTATGGTTTTCTCTGGGTATGTGCCCAGTAGTGGGATTGCTGGGTCACATGGTAGTTCTATTTTTAGTTTTTTAAGGAACCTCCATACTGTTCTCCGTAGTGGCTGTATCAATTTACATTCCCACCAACAGTGCAAGAGGGTTCCCTTTTCTCCACACCCTCTCCAGCATTTATTGTTTGTAGATTTTGTGACGATGGCCATTCTGACGGGTGTGAGGTGATACCTTATGGTAGTTTTGATTTGCATTTCTCTAATAATTACTGATGCTGAGCAGCTTTTCATGTGTTTGTTGGCCATCTGTATGTCTTCTTTGGAGAAACGTCTATTTAGCTATTTCAACCGTTTTTTGATTGGGTCGTTTGTTTTTTGATATTAAGCTGCATGAGCTGCTTGTATATTTTGGAGATTAATCCCTTGTCAGTTGCTTCATTTGCAAACATTTTCTCCCATTCTGAGGGTTGTCCTTTCATTTTGTTTATGGTTTCCTCTGCTGTGCAAAAGCTTTTAAGTTTCATGAGGTCCCATTTGTTTATTTTTGTTTTAATTTTCATTACTCTAGGAGGTGGGTCAAAAAAGATCTTGCTGCGATTTACATCAAAGAGTGTTCTGCCTATGTTTTCCTTGAAGAATTTTATAGTGTCCAGTCTTAACATTTAGATCTCTAATCCATTTTGAGTTTATTTTTGTGTATGGGGTTAGGGAGGGTTCTAATTTCATTCTTTTACATGTAGTTGTCCAGTTTTCCCAGCACCACTTATTGAAGAGACTGTCTTTTCTCCATTGTATATTCTGACCTCCTTTGTTATAGATTAGGTGACCATAGGTGCATGGGTTTATCTCTGGGCTTTCTGTCCTCTTCCATTGATCTATATTCCTGTTTTTGTGCCAGTACCATACTGTTTTGATTACTGTAGCCCTGTAGTATAACCTGAGGTCAGGGAGCCTGATTCCTCCAGTTCCGTTTCTCTTTCTCAACATTGCTTTGGCTATTTGTGGTCTTTTGCATTTCCATACAAATTGTAAAATTTTTTGTTCTAGTTCTGTGAAAAATGCCATTGGTAATTTCATAAGGATTGCATTGAATCTGTAGATTGCTTTGGGTAGTATACTCATTTTCACAATATTGATTCTTCCAATATGAGAACATGGTATATCTCTCCATCTTTTGTATCATCTTTAATTTCTTTCATCAGTATCTTATAGTTTTCTGGTCTTTTGTCTCCTTAGATAGGTTTATTCCTAGGTTTTTTATTCTTTTTGCTGCAGTGGCAAATGGGATTGTTTCCTTAATTTCTCTTTCTGATCTTTTGTTGTTAGTGTATAGGAATGCAAGAGATTTCTGTGCATTAATTTTGTAACCTGTGACTTTTTAAAATTAATTGATTAGCTCTAGTAGTTTTCTGTTGGCATCCTTAGGATTTTCTATGTATAGTGTCATGTAATCTGCAAACAGTGACAGTTTTAAATCTTCTTTTCCAATTTGGATTCCTTTTATTTCTTTTTTGTCTCTGATAGCCTTGGCTGGGATTTCCAAAACTATGTTGAATAATAGTAAAGGGTGCAATGATTGCAAGGGACCTGATAGGGTGGAGCAATAATTTAGGAAAGATATCTCTGGGAACATGATTTTTAAGCTAATTTGATTGTGCAACTTGCTTCTGACCCTAGGACATTGAATTACTGGTATAGATCTCTTCCACATATTCTGACCCTGGACTCAGTTGTGAATGGATCGATAACTCCAGATTTATTGGGCCTTTTATACTGCTCTATGAAGATGTCATATGTCTTTTGACCTATAGCTTCTCAGAGACCTTAGCTTTCTTCCTTCTATGTTAGGTAGAATAGACTGGCATACAGATCCCAGTTCTATGTATTTGGTTAATTAGAACCCCTCCCCCACCCCATTGCATTGATCCCTTCATGGGCATCCTGGGTTCTCTCATGACTCTTCTCACTTCCTTAGTCAGCAACAGGGTTGTCCAACTGAGTATCTCGGTGCCTGCTCCATACTTCAGCTCTTTCCCGTCCCCTCTCTTGGCCCCAAGGACAGAACATTCACAGAGTGATTCTCCAACTGCAAATGTAACCACTTCCCTGTTGAATTTAGAGAGACTCAAACATTAATAAAATAACCCAAACAATGAATTTTAGCACTTCTTTAAATATTACAACTTGAAGAAGGAGGAGGAGAAGGAGGAGTAAGAGAAGAAGATGAAGAAAAAAGACTGTTACCTACTATGAGGAGAAATTAATAGATCAGAAACATAAGGATCAAGTGTTTTCATTAGTGTCTTACCATACTTTACAATTTTTAAAGTGTTTTAACATAAACTTTCATTTGTGCTTGACAATAAACCAATATAGGAGAGGTGTTATTATCATTTTACTGATAATAAAACCAAGGCCCAGAGATAGAAATGTGTAGCCTGAGGTCAAAACTCCACCTAGTTCAATCTGTTTATATTTCTGATTATAATGACAAGGTAGCTCACTCAATTTTGTGGCTTACCTTATCCTGCTTCTCTCTTCTCGTCCCTGGGAGCCTGCTTATTTGCAGTTCAACAAGGCTCCTGCAATTTCGATTTGCTCTTCGATTTGCTTTTTCCAGCTGCTCCTGCTGTTTGAGGGCTGGGGCATCAAAGCTCAGCTTGAATCCTGCCACTTTAGCCATGGAAACATTTATCATTTTAATTGCTCTACGTGGAGCCTTAACTACACTGAAGTCCTGCTTGTTCTCAGTGGAGAAGGTGCTGGAGCAAGAACCCCATGTGGTTTAGGTGGTTTGGCTAAATATAGCTCACATCCCCAAAGGATGTGGTGTCTTCATGAGAGAACGTTTCTGGCCAACTAGCATGTTCTGGATCACTTCTCCTTAAACACCTCTGCCACCCTGCCATCTGTAGCTGCAGTTGCTGTAAGAATTCCTTGCTACAGAATTTTCTATATAGTTCATGAAACCAAAGGATTCTCCCAGCTTTTTGACCTAGGTTACCATTAGGGGTTTTTTCTTTCGTGATCATTTTTAAAACAACCTAAGAACAAGATAATATGCTTTTCAAACGTACAGAGCAGGGATTTCCTGACGATTCATAATCTGTACACTACCAAAGGCAGGGAGCAGGGGCGGTCCTCATGTCCACCTCAGTCAACACGGAGGCAGAAATGAATAATCTGGCCGCACTACAAGCTGTTTTTCGTCCTTGTGTCTCCCCTTTGCTTTGTATCCTTAAGTAGTTTTCTCTGGTTCTCAAGTTGGCATCAAAAAGAAACTTCAGTTGCTTAGGAGCTCTTCACAAGTATTTTCTCAAGTTCATTTTGGACCCATATGTAAGGTATTCATTTTCCTACTCAGACATGTCTTTGCTCTTTGCCTTGGGGTGATCTTACAATATTTGAAAATGTCTTTCCTTAAGCTCTGGCCTTTTTCCTTTAGTCCCTATTTTGCTGCTTGATCTCACCTATCACCTTCTGACGTCCTCCGTCACATACACATTAATCATTATAATAGAAGTATTTAAACCTCTGATTCCATCGGTTTTAAAAGCCCAATAATTTTTGGAATCAAAATATTGGGGTTGAAATTCTGACTACACTGCTTATGAGCTGTGTGATCATGGATAAGTTGTAAATCCCTCTGGATCTTTGTCTCTTCATCTGTAAGATGGAATAATTTAAAGCACCTACCCTTGGTTGCCATGAGAATAAAACATTAAAAAATCATGCAAAATGTTTAGAATAGTGTCTAGCTGGTAATAAGAATGCATTATGTGAGCAATATTATTAAGACTTCTGACAAATGGAGTTAAGCATATTGACCTTACAGGGTTACCATGAAAATTAGATCATGTATGCAAAATACTTAGCAAGGACCTGGCAGAATATAGGCATTCGAAAAATTGTAGTTCTGTTCCCTAACAACTCACTCTCCTCCCCCTATTCCACACTTCCTTGTCTCACTTGGAAGATTACTTTTCCTCATGTATTTTTGCTTTTGTGAATTAACAACTATAATTTTAAAACTAACTTTAAAGTGGCGATTTTGTATAAAGTCCCCCAAAACCAAAGAAAAGTAAAGAGGAAAACTGTTAAATAGCAGCTATGCTCTCAGGCAAAAGAAAAGCATTAGAGCAGTGATTCATTTTTTAAAAGTTTCTTTTAACTCCATGGTGAAGTGGACATTGTAATAACCTTTACTTTCTGGCCATTAGACACCTGAGAGATGCCAGAGAAACCGAAAAACTAGCTGCTCTGCTCAAAGTCATTCTTCTTAATTGCATGAGATCAAGTGTAAAGTGTAATCACTTCACTTCCGTTCAATTGGTGCCACTTTTCATTTTGTTCTTTTTCATAGTCTCATAGATTTCCAGGCCTGTTATGGACCAGCATCTGCCATCATCCTCAAGTCCAGTTCTAGTGTCTGAACCTCTTCTACGTCACCCCTGCCCACTGGTCATCTAGCCTCTGTTGATACCTTCCAGGGAAGGGACACCCAAAATATCCAGAAGGCTGCCTAGATTGGCTTGAGATAGACATCTGTGAGAAAATTCTCCTTTGATGAGCCCAAATCTGCTTCCATATATTCTCTCCTAATGTCCTAGCTTTGCCTCTTGAAACCTTGTAAAACTAGTGTCTTTGTTCTTGTGCAATAGCAGTCGATCTATTATTGAAAGGAAGTTCTCATGCTTCATATGGATTTTTTCCCTCACTCAGCTAAAATTCTAAGTCAATATAAGAAAAATAAATTAAAAAAACATAAAATAGATGTGCATATCCAGACACTGTAGACCCAGTGATATGTTAGTTTTTACTGTTAAGTGTGCCCTTAAAGAAGTTTTGGATTTAGACACCCATTACATACCTCCAGCTTCCTCTCCATATTTTATTGTTTGAGAAGCTAACAGTTGATATTTAGAGAAGCATGGACTCTAGATACAGACATTCATTCATTTAATCATCCATTTATTCATTCACTCAAAGTTGTAAATATTTTACATAATTTTATATGCCATAAAAGTATATTGTTCAGGACAGTATTATGTAATATTCTCTTCACATCAGCCCCCTGTCACCTGTAAACTTCATTTATCCATGTTTGAAAAGTGGGGATATAGAAGAACATTAGTAAGAAAGATGACAATAATGATTTTGTCATTGCAACCCTCCGCCTTTGTCCTTTGAATGTATTTCCCCTGATCACCCATTTTCCTACTCCTGGGTCCTTCTGAGTTTATGATCTTCAGCATTTCCCATATACATGGAAGGATCTTAGCTCACAAGACAATTTGGTGCTTATTGCTTGCTCCCTTATTCATGTCCAGCATCTGTATGTCAACTGGTGCATATCTTGGCTTACAGATTTACACAGGAACTATAGAAAAGTTGGAAAATCCTCCTTAGACAATGACAAGGGTTGCTGTCACTAACTGGTTGTGTTTGCTAGATGAGAAAATGCAACCTGCAAGGTAGGAGAGCCATAACATTTCTTTGTGCAAAAAGGCATGGGGTTGAAATTTTGCTTGTGTCTGGAGTAGCCATAATTTTAGATCCCTAGTGTTTAAAAGGGAAGTCCAGAATATTCATTCAATGAATATTTTTTATGCACCTACTATCAATGTCCTCCAGTCAAAGACCACCAGAAACATACCCTAGTTGAACTAGTTGGGTTTATTTCTCATTGCACCGAGGAGGGGGAACGCACGTTATATGGCATCTCAGTAACATGTTAGAAAGGACTTCTGATAGAATTCGGGCTTCTATTAGGTAATTTGGGGGATGTTTTAAGGAAGCAGGGCTTTGCTCTAGTCTGGATGCTGTCAGAAAGCAGGCTCAATTTTATGACTAGGTATTTCAATAAATCTGAAAGACAAGGAGGGAAAACTAAAGCAAGGGTAAAGCTATAATTGGTAAAGAAGCAGCAATCACTCAAGTTTGCCAGGATAGGGGGATGTTTGTTTATTTTCATGATTTGGACAATGTGTTCTGTCTATGTTCAGACATGATTACAGAGTGGTCTTGTTTTTGTCTTGATCTATTGTGGTCCCAGAGTAGCCTCCTTTGATGTTGTTTTTCTGTGAAATTGTATTCAACAGAACACCAAGGCCTATCTGTGACTGTCTGGCCAGTTCCTGGGTGTCAGGATATACTTTTCTCTTTTTCATGACTAGACGTTTGTGATGCATCAGTGAACAAACATATCAGTGAACAAAGCAGATGACAGTATATTTGCCCTTATTGGGAGAGGGGGACAGAAAAAAACCAAACTTTGTAAGTAAAGTACACAATATATTAATATGTGGTCAATGCTACATAAAAGAAAAAAGATAATGGAACAAGGTAAAAGGCAGAGGAACTGGGGTAGGTATAGAGAGGAAAGCTTTAGTTTTACATAAGGTGATCAGGGTGGGCCTCATTGAGAAGGTGACATTTGAACAAAGACTTGGTGTGGAGGTGAGGAAGTGAGCCACATGAATAGCTGAGGGAATTTTGCTCCATTTACAGAGTCATCCTAGTTGTGAGCTTGGATTCCTGCAATATTCTGAGTTACTCCATAGGCAATTGAGCTCATCCCTGCCTTACTGTCTAGTTTGCTGTCTTCCCATTGACCTCCCTCAGTCATTTCTGCCTTAGACCGTGGAGAAAGGGATTAGCTAGGAGGCACGGGATGAGCTGAGGAGTGTATGATGACGCCTCTTCCCCAGTACAACTGCTGTACGACCTCAAGGCATTGAGTAATCTCCTTTCCCCTTTCCCTTCACAAAGCCGCTAACCCCAGGGTTTGTCCTCAAGGAAAGGCAGCTACCCCACTGACTAGTCCTATCAGAAGACCATTATTGCTCCCTCTTTACCCTAGCCAGGATTCTGCATTCCTTCCTCTCAGGAAAGCTGAGACTTGCCTAAGTTTTAGCCTCGTCCATTAGGGTCAGCCAAACACAGGATTCTGAGCAGAATGGATCTGTCTCCTGGGGGATTTCTTCAATTGCTTTCATTTCTTCAGAGCATATTCATAGCTGTATTACCTATTTTTCCTCTAGCATCATCTCCATGAATTCTATTCAGTATGCATTAGCCCCAGTTTTCATATTTAAAGGTATAAATACAGACTATTTTATTTGTACTTCCATCAAGATCACAGTTTTTAAGTGATATAACAAAGTTAGCTCAGGCTTAGGATTTTGAGATTTGTTTTACAGTGTTCTTGCTTCTAGACTCTAGTGCATTCTATCCTGGTGGCTTCAATGATCCTAATAAAATGGTGCAATAAATATTTTTAAAGTGAAAATAATTGACACCAAGAGACATGGTATAGTCCCCTTCAGTGACAGATTGAATAAAACAAATTTAAATATGTATACATCACTAAAATATGAGCGATAGAATGGGAGTCCTCTATTCATAAACAGCATGGCACTTGGAGGAAAAATATATGAATTTCTGATTTTTGACACTAAAACTCTAGCCATATTGTTAAGACATCCAAACAATAATAAATGGCATTATTGAGAGATAATTCTTGATTTTATATGTTTAGTGATCTGATTGTGGGAACTATTTTTATTGTTAAATTATAATAATCATAGCAACTTACATTTTTATAGGGTATTATGCCTTGCTTTTATATTCAATTTTCCTTTTGAGTTTCATAACATCTCTGGAAGGTACAGAATGTATTGAGTTATTATCCTCATTGTGCTGTGAAAAAAGTAGAGCTCAGAGAAATGAAGTAACTTGCAAGATTAATAAGAACTGGATGAAGGAATGGAATCTCCTGAATGAATATAGATCTCAAATAAAGGGCAATCAGACATTATTTCAATTTTCCATCTGTTACTTACTACCTATTTGACCTTCGACCAGTCACTTAATCTCTCTGAGTTTCCAATTTTCTTAAAGCTAATGATAATGCCTACCTCAGTGAATTGAGTGATGATGAAATATATATATATATAATACAATGAAATATATATGAAGAGATATATATAATATGATGAAGTATATATATGATGAAATATATATAAAGTACATATATATGAAGTGTATATATATATATATATATATATATGTATATATAGAAAAATAGGTGTTCTGAGACCTAGTTCCCAATTTCCAATGTGTGGGGAAGGTTCCCCACACCAACAAACAAGTCTTCAGGACACCAGCTGGGTGTCCTACAATTTAACTCAATTCTGACACTATCTACCCAGAAATAGCATCAAATTCCGTGGGTTAAGGACTCAGTCCTATGACTGCCCCCACCCCATCCCACTTCAGATGCCAGTCGCAAGTCCAGGTTGTTACCTGTATTCTGACCTACCAGCTACAGATTGGATGTTCCTGTAGCCTTCTCCTTGGGTTCAATTAATTTGCTAAAGTGGCTCACATAACTCAGAGAAACATTTTATTTACTAGATTATCAGGTTATTACAAAAAGATATAACTCAGGAACAGCCAGATGGAAAAGATGCATAGGGCTAAGCATGGGGGGAAGGTATGGGGCTTCCATGTCCGTGCCATTTCCAGGCACAGCAATCTCACAGAGTCTCCATATGTTCATCAACCCAGAGGCTCTCTGAACCCCATCCTTCTGGGATTTTATGGAGGCTTCATTACATAGGCATGGTTGAGTAAATCATTGGCCATTGGTCATGGATTTAACCTTCAGCCCATTTCTCTTCCCCACAAATCAGGGGATGGGACTGAAAGTTCCAACCCTTTTTTCCATGGTTGGTTACCTGGCAACCAGCCGCCATCCTCAGTTGCCTTCTGAAAGTCTTATCATTAACATAAACCCAGTTGTGGTGGAAAGGGGCTTGTTATGAATAATAAGACTCCCATTTCATCATTATGGCTCTGAAGCTGGCTCTGAAGTTTTCAGGAACTGAGGACAAGAGAGCATATATTATGATAAAAGATGTTCCCATAGATCATAATTGCTCAAGAAATTCCAAGGGTTTTGGGAGCTGTGAGCCAAGAACTGCGGATGAAGACCAGATACATATGAGAAGTATATTTTCGTTATCTGAATGACCAATATATATTTCATATATATATATATATATATATATATAGTTCCTAGAAAACTCTGTAGCTCAATAAGTTGATAGCCACTATTTTTATGAGTAACAACAACACATAAAATCATTCAGTCATCCGTTAAACAGGAAGACTAGAACTTGACTCATAGGGTTGTCATTAGTATTAAATGAGATGTTAAAAGCAAAGTATTTAGCATAGTATATGTCATATATGCAGACATTCAATCAGTGATAGCTAATATTATAATTATTTTCACTTGTATTTTAAGACTCACTTTCCTGAAAATTACTGAAATCTATCAAATTTAAGCAAAGATGGTGACTTACAGGCTCAAGTAACCAAATAATTAAGGGGTATATCTCACTTCTGCTGTGCCTAGATAAAGAAAATTAAATGATGTCTTCAGGATATTTTTCCACCACCTCACCCCATTCTTCTCTGTTAACTCCATTATCAGATGATTTCAAGCTATCTTCCAGCAAATCCCAGGTCTGCATACCCCCATATTTCTACCTAGTGGCAAAGAGCAAAAGTCTTTATCTAAGCATTTCCAGCAAATGTCCCAAGATTCATTTGATTCTATCAGCCTAGATTATATGCTCACCCCTGTATCAATCATTCTGTTTAGAGGAATGTGATATGTAGGTTTACTTAGTCTTGAATGACATGCAAATGTCCAGTACATCATTAGTATTCCATATACACTTGCTCTCAAAGGAGATAGTTCTGCATTGTTGGTTTACATAATTAGGTTGTTCCATTGTAATGCCCATAGCCACAGTTCACCTTCATCTATACAGTCTCTTGTTACCCTGCTAGATAACACAGCAGAGTGGGATTCAACACAAATGTGTTTAACAAAACTGTTAACTAACATAGTAACCAGATCACACTATTCATTGTAATTAAATTATATGACGACTCCTTACATTGTGTAATAATACCCTGTTCTGGGCACTGTAATGGAGATTAAAAGAAAGCTCTACCTTCAAAAGGGTCCCAGACTCATGGAGTCACAGAAACAGCTTGAATACGAGTCCCCCTAAAACTAAGTTCTCCTGCTGAGTTTATGGCTAACCTCTCTACCCAAAACGTTTTTGCCTTTCTTGTCCAACCCCATTTCCCCTCAGGATTGAGGAGTATCAAAGAAAAGGGGGGATTGAAACTGAGCAGGACACTGGGGCATTCCCAGGTACAAAAGCCCCTCTGTGTGCCCCATTTCTTGTTTGTAGAAAAAAACCTTTAGTCCCCTAGGCCTTCCCTGTGTTCCAAAGAGCAGACTCAAGCAGTTATGAATAAGGGAAGAGAGGAAATGCAGAAAAAAAGGAAAAGCAGTTAAGCAAGAAAAGTAATGATATCCTAAACATAGTTCAGAGATAAAACACTGTCCTAGAAGAGGTAACACGTATCCTTCTCAAACTCTTCCAAAAAATTGCAGAGGAAGGAACACTCCCAAACTCATTCTACGAGGCCACGATCACCCTGATACCAAAAGCAAACAGAGATACTATGAAAAAAGAAAATTACAGACCAATATCACTGATAAACATAGATGCAAAAATCCTCAACAAAATACTAGCAAACAGATTCCAACAACACTTTAAAAGGATCATACACCACGATCAAGTGGGATTTATCCCAGGAATGCAAGGATTCTTCAATATTCGCAAAACAATCAATGTGATACACCATATTAACAAATAGAAGAATAAAAATCATATGATCATCTCAACAGATACAGAAAAAGCTTTTGACAACACCCATTTATGATAAAAACCCTCCAGAAAGTAGGCATAGAGGGAACTAACCTCAACATAATAAAGGCCATATATGACAGACCCACAGCCAGCATCACTCTCAATGGTGAAAAAAATGAAACCATTTCGTATAAGATCAGGAACAAGACAAGGTTGCCCACTCTCACCACTATTATTCAACATAGTTGTGGAAGTTTTAGCCACAGCAATAAGAGAAGAAAAAGAAGTAAAAGGAATGCAAATTGGAAAAGAAGTAAAATTGTCACTGTTTGCAGATGACATGATACTATACATAGAGAACCCTAAAGATGCCACCGGAAAATTACTAGAGCTAATCAATGAATTTGGTAAAGTTGCAGGACACAAAATTAATGCACAGAAATCTCTTGCATTCCTGTACACTAACAATGAAAGATCAGAAAGAGAAATTAAGGAAACAATCCCATTCACCACTGCAACAAAAAGAATAAAATACCTAGGAATAAACCTACATAAGGAGGTAAAAGACCTGTACTCAGAAAGCTATAAAACACTGATGAAAGAAATCAAAGATGACACAAACAGATGGAGAGATATACCATGTTCTTGGATTGGAAGAATCAATATTGTGAAAATGCCTATACTACCCAAAGCAATCTACAGATTCAGTGCAATCCCTATCAAATTACCAATGGCATTTTTTACAGAACTTGAATAAAATATCTTAAAATTTGTATGGAGACACAAAAGACCCCAAAGAGCCAAAGCAAATTTGAGGAAAAGAACGGAACTGGAGGAATCAGATTCCCTGACTTCAGACTGTACTAAAAAGCTTCAGTAATCAAGACAATATGCTACTGGCACAAAAACAGAAATATAGATAAATGGAACAGGATAGAAAGCCCAGAGATAAATGCATGCACCTATGGTCAACTAATCTATGATAAAGGAGGCAAGGATATACAATGGAGGAAAGACAGTCTCTTCAATAAATGGTTCTGGGAAAACTGGACAGCTACATGTAAAAGAATGAAATTAGAACACTCCCTAACACCATACACAAAAATAAACTCCAAATGTATTTTTTAACATCTTTATTGGAGTATAATTGCCTTACAATGGTGTGTTAGTTTCTACTTTATAACAAAGTGAACCAGTTATACATATGCATATGTTCCCATATCTCTTCCCTCTTGCATCTCCCTCCCGCCCACCCTCCCTATCCCACCCCTCTATGTTGTCACAAAGCACCGAGCTGATCTCCCTGTGCTATGCGGCTACTTCCCACTAGCTATCTATTTTACATTTGGTACTGTATATGTGTCCATGCCACTCTCTCACTTTGTCAGAACTTACCCTTCCCCCTCCCCATATCCTCAAGTCCATGCTCTAGTAGGTCTGTGTCTTTATTCCCATCTTACCCCTAGGTTCTTCATGACATTTTTTTTCTTAGATTCCATATATATGTGTTAGCATACGGTATTTGTCTTTCTCTTTCTGACTTATTTCACTCTGTATGACAGACTCTAGGTCCATCCACCTCACTACAAATAACTCAACTGAGTTTCATTTTATGGCTGAGTAATATTCCATTGTATATATGTGACACATCTTCTTTATCCATTCATCCAATGATGAACACTTAGGTTGCTTCCATGTCCTGGCTATTGTAAACAGAGCTGCAGTGAACATTTTGGTACATGACTTTTTTTGAATTATGGTTTTCTCAGGGTATATGCCCAGTAGTGGGATTACTGGGTCATATGGTAGTTCTATTTGTAGTTTTTTAAGGAACCTCCATACTGTTCGCCATAGTGGTTGTACCAATTCACATTCCCACCAGCAGTGCAAGAGGGTTCCCTTTTCTCCACACCCTCTCCAGCATTTATTGTTTCTAGATTTTTTGATGATGGCCATTCTGACCAGTGTGAGATGATATCTCATTGTCGTTTTAATTTGCATTTCTCTAATGATTAATGAAGTTGAGCATTCTTTCATGTGTCTGTTGGCAATCTGTATATCTTCTTTGGAGAAATGTCTATTTAGGTCTTCTGCCCATTTTTGGATTGGGTTGTTTGTTTTTTTGTTACTGAGCTGCATGAGCTGCTTATAAATTTTGGAGATTAATCCTATGTCAGTTGCTTCATTTGCAAATATTTTCTCCCATTCTGAGGGTTGTCTGTTTGCTCTTGGTTATGGTTTCCTTTGCTGTGCAAAAGCTTTGAAGTTTCATTAGGTCTCATTTGTTTATTTTTGTTTTTATTTCCATTTCTCTAGGAGGTGGGTCAAAAAGGACCTTGCTGTGATTTATGTCATAGAGTGTTCTGCCTATGTTTTCCTCTAAGAGTTTGATAGTTTCTGGCCTTACATTTAGGTCCTTATTCCACTTTGAGCTTATTTTTGTGTATGGTGTTAGAGAGTGTTATAATCTCATACTTTTACATGTACCTGTCCAGTTTGCCCAGCCCCAATTATTGAAGAGGCTGTCCTTTCTACACGGTACATTCCTGCCTCCTTTATCAAAGATAAGGTGACCATATGTGCGTGGGTTTATCTCTGGGATTTCTATCCTGTTCCATTGATCTATATTGCTGTTTCTGTGCCAGTACCATACTGTCTTGATTAGTGTAGCTTTGTAGTATAATCTGAAGTCAGGGAGCCTGATTCCTCCAGCTCCGTTTTTCGTTCTCAAAATTGCTTTGGCTATTCGGGGTCTTTTGTGTTTCCATACAAATTGTGAAATTTTTTGTTCTAGTTCTGTGAAAAATGCCATTGGTAGTTTGATAGGGATTGCACTGAATCTGTAGATTGCTTTGGGTAGTAGAGTCATTTTCACAATGTTGATTCTTCCATTCCAAGAACATGGTATATCTCTCCATCTATTTGTATCATCTTTAATTTCTTTCATCAGTGTCTTATAATTTTCTGCATACAGGTCTTTTCTCTCCTTAGGTAGGTTTATTCCTAGATATTTTATTCTTTTTGTTGCAGTGGTAAATGGGAGTGTTTTCTTAATTTCCCTTTCAGATTTTTCATCATTAGTGTATAGGAATGCCAGAGATTTCTGTGCATTAATTTTGTATCCTGCTACTTTACCAAAATCATTGATTAGCTCTAGTAGTTTTCTGGTAGCATCTTTAGGATTCTCTATGTATAGTATCATGCCATCTGCAAACAGTGATAGCTTTACTTCTTCTTTTCCAATTTGGATTCCTTTTCTTCTCTGATTGCTGTGGTTAAAACTTCCAAAACCATGTTGAATAAGAGTGGTGAGAGTGGGCAACCTTATCTTATTCCTGATCTTAGTGGAAATGGTTTCAGTTTTTCACCATTGAGGATGATGTTGGCTGTGGATTTGTCATACATGGCCTTTATTATGTTGAGGAAAGTTCCCTCTATGCCTACTTTCTGCAGGGTTTTTATCATAAATGGGTGTTGAATTTTGTCAAAAGCTTTCTCTGCATCTATTGAGATGATCATATGGTTTTTCTCCTTCAGTTTGTTAATATGGTGTATCACATTGATTGATTTGTGTATATTGAAGAATCCTTGCATTCCTGGAATAACCCCACTTGATCATGGTGTATGATCCTTTTAATGTGCTGTTGGATTCTGTTTGCTAGTATTTTGTTGAGGATTTTTGCATCTATGTTCATCAGTGATATTGGCCTGTAGTTTTCTTTCCTTGTGACATCTTTGTCTGGTTTTGGTATCAGGGTGATGGTGGCATCGTAGAATGAGTTTGAGAGTTTTCCTCACTCTGCTATATTTTGGAAGAGTTTGAGAAGGATAGGTGTTAGCTCTTCTCTAAATATTTGATAGAATTCGCCTGTGAAGCCATCTGGTCTTGGGCTTTTGTTTGTTGGAAGATTTTTAATCACAGTTTTAATTTCAGTGCTTGTGATTGGTCTGTTCATATTTTCTATTTCTTCCTGATTCAGTCTTGGCAGGTTGTGCATTTCTAAGAGTTTGTCCATTTCTTCCAGGTTGTCCATTTTATTGGCATAGAGTTGCTTGTAGTAATCTCTCATGATCTTTTGTATTTCTGCAGTGTCAGTTGTTACTTCTCCTTTTTCATTTCTAATTCTATTGATTTGAGTTTTCTCCCCTTTTTTTTTTGATGAGTCTGGCTAATGGTTTATCAATTTTGTTTATCTTCTCAAAGAACCAGCTTTTAGTTTTATTGATCTTTGCTATCATTTCCTTCATTTCTTTTTCATTTATTTCTGACCTGATCTTTCTGATTTCTTTCCTTCTGCTAACTTTGGGATGTTTTTATTCTTCTTTCTCTAATTTCTTTAGTTGCAAGGTGGTGGTGGAATGAACTGGGAGATTGGGGTTGACATATATACACTAATATGTATAAAATTGATAACTAGTAAGAACCTGCTGTATAAAAACAACAACAACAAAAAATACACTGTCCTAGTTCCTCCTCAAGGGCTATACATAACAATCTGACACATATGTTTGAGTTGTTGTGCAGAAACCAAGACATTCCCCCCGCTCAGGAGGGGTATGGTGACTACATGCTGACCACAAGCACATAGACACCAGTCTGGTTGGATCCAGAAGGTTGATGATCAAGATTCTGGAAACATTACCCTGCTACCTCACCACCAACCAATCAGAACAAAGTCCACAAGCTGCAACCCTTACCCGAAATGTTGCCTTTAAAACCTTTTCCTGAAAGCCGTTGAGGAGTTCAGGTCTTTTGAGCAGGAGCTGCCTGTTGTCCTTGCTTGTTGCCTGCAAATAAATGCTGTACTTTCATTCACCACAACCCAGTGTCAGTAGATTGGCTTTGCTGCACAGAGTGTGAGCAGACCCAAGTTCAGTTTGGTAACAAGTTTTTTCTAATATATGGGTGAATATGAGCAGTAAGATAGCAGATCTATCCCAAAGTGGTCTGGAAATGCAGAGGATGATTTTAATCTTGAATGGGATAGGACTGAAACAGAGATAAAAACAGAGAGATGGTGATAGAAATTTGGTGGCAAGTTGAGAAAACTTTTGGTTTAAGGTATCGGCACTATAAGTTCTCCAAAGTACATAGACCTGGGTGTATGTTGAACAAGTTATCATGGAGTCAGGGAACATATCATTTGCAGATTTATGAATGTATTCTTTTTCCAAGACACTCTTCTTTTCTTTTTCCTGCCTCTTGTTTCTACCAGATAAATGAAAACCAATTACATCTATCGATTTCCAGAGGCAATTCCTCACTTGCCTCCACCCACCCACCCCGGGGACCTACTCTTATGATTACAATGGGTTAAGTAACAGTGTTCATTCATTCAATCTATCAGTCAGTGAGCTCTTGCGAGGTGTCACTTGTGTACCAGCCACATTAAGGGATAAAAAGATGCTAAGATATATTTATTTCTTGCCTATAATTTAATGTGTATACATTTTGTTTGGGGTACCAACTTAAAAGTACAGTGTGAGAAGTATAGTACTAGAGATCTGTGGAACATTTTTAGAAACATTAGAAGGAAGAAGAACTAATGCTGCCTGATGAAAGCTACAGATGGATATTTGGTAGGAAAGTTTTCATTGAGGAGATGACATTTGAGCTGGGTCTCTAAGCAGGGGAGGAAATTTGGCCAAAGGGAGAGAGGCATAAAAAAACCATCTTGAGAGTTTCAAAGAATTGGGCAGTAACTTGATATGCCTGGAGTGTGTTCAGTTTCAAGAGAGAAAGTGGCAAGAGATAAGGCCAGAAATATGCGCAGTCAGCAGATCAGGAAAGATCTTAAGAGATCTGACTTTATCTCCAGATGATGGTGATGCAGGGGATCATGGATGGGGTAGAGAAACTGGCATGGAAGAGATTCAATCAGGGAAGTGATATAATTGCTGAACGTAATTACCAAACATAATTACTAAGTTAGAGAACAGAAAGCTATTTGTAACATTTTATAGAAGCTCTGTTTTAGGAAAATCTAATGAACTCAAATGCAAATTAAAATTAAATATATGAATAAACAGGTAAATAATTCTTCACTTTAAGGAAAGGTAGTTCCTTGAAATTGAGACCTTCCCTGGTATAATGTCATATATAATTCTATTTATAATAAATCATCATAATATTTTTTTCAGAATTACTTCCATTATCTGAACCAAGGACTACTTCCTTGTTTGAGCCAAATGTGTAAATTTGACACAAATTGACTCTGTAGCTGAAATGCATTGCTGGACATATCTAATATTTGAAGAGAAAACTGAAAATGACACAGCTATGTTCTCATAATATACCACAGTCTCACTTTAGCAGTGACCTTGGAATCCTTGCTGTTAAGATCATCAGACAGGTGGAAGAAAACAGCAACTAAAAGACCTTGTGATGCTTGAATAATTAAATCCTCTTAGATTAAATCCAAAAGCTCATCTTATTCTGAAATCTATGTCATGACAGAGTATTAACAAATACCAGATTCATATTCAAATTATGATGACCTTGTGCTTTTTATTTAGAAAGTTTAGAGAGATTAGTATTCAAAAGTAATTTGGGACTTGCATTTCTAAAGCTATTGCAAAGACTTATGGAATGCCATATACATTTTTTAGTTTTTCTTATTGACATTGCAGTTGTAACTTAAGTGTTTACTCTTAACACAGTCAGACTCTTCTTCCTTTTAAGATTTTATAGCTGAGGGCAAAATTTCTGCTAATCACCAGTGAAACTCTGAAAGCCATTCGAAAGGAAATGTGCATGGTAACTTTCAAAACCATCATTTGAAACAAAACATGGGTAAATTTTCATGTGTTTTGAATATAGATATCAAGGAAGGGCACTAAATTCAAATTGTTTACCATTTTTTCTTGCCATAAGTTCATGAAATATGCTTCTATCATCATTCTTAACTTTAGATTAACTTAGGGGAAAAAAGTTATAAAATGGAGCCAGAGGACTCACTTTTTCCTTCTCAGATTCTCAGAATATGCTAACTGAACTCAGTTATTTCTCTTTAACGTGAAAGGCAGTCCAGGAACCTACTTTCCTTCTACTTTATACAGCACAGAAACGATTTCTCCTCCTACGGTGATGACATAAAATATATTTTTGGTCTCTCTTATTTGACATGCAAATGTACCCACTGTATCACAAGCAAAAACTCATTAAAAACCGCTGGAATGCAATTGTGTTATCTCCCAGGAACAAAGAAAATAACATTAGTCATCACTCCAGTGCATTTCCATTTGCTAACATAGTGAAATCACCCATCCCATCCTCCTTCCCCAGAGGTTTCCATAGAAAATTTTCATATTTTATTCTAGTTCTATCAGAAAAAAGCTGTAGGTGTCTATTTATCACTAAGACACTTTTTACAAATTTAAATTGCAGAATGCTGCCACGTGAGTTCATGTACAACCATGGAAACTTTTGTTTCCTAGTATGTCATGCAGGTCTGACTCTAGATACTGTTAAAAATTCCCATCAAGTGTTTGGAATTGTTGCTTAGGTAACTAATATTTGGCTAAAACAGACAGAAGGGAGAGGCTAATGTATAATGAGAGTTACATATATCATCTGAAAATATACCCTCTCTCTAATATTTTACTCATTTTATGAAAGTATTTCCTTTGCAGAGAGATTGCCAGTGCTGTTTGCTTTGTGGGTACTCTGCTAATGTGCGTGTAACAGACATTTGTGCAAATCTTACCCTAGCTTGTCTTCTCTAGTTTTCCTATTTCTGTTTACTATCACCACCAGCTTTTAAAGAGGAAAGGAATCTTACTTACGCTAGGGAAACTTCAGAGGGCAAAATGTAACTAAATGAGTGAGGTAAACTAATGTAGTAATATTTGCTTTAAAGGCAATTAAGTAGGATGTTGTGGGGAGAAATACTTAAACTGGGATTTTGATGATGGAATGATTCAATGAGAAGATAATATTTGATTTTTTCCAGCTTTATTGAGGTAGAATTACAAAAATATGTATATATTTAGGTTGCACAATGTAGTTTTTTTAAAGGTTTACAACATGATGGTTTAATGTACATATACATTGTGAAATTATTACTACAGTGAAGTTAATTAGCACATCCGTCACCTCACATAAGTTACCATTTTTCTTTTGTGGTAAGAATGCAAGATTTACTGTCTTAGGAAATTTCAAGTATACAATAGTTTTATTAACTACAATCACTATGCTGTACATTAGAATGCTATAACTTATTCATGTTATAACTGGAAGTTTGTATTGATGGAAGAAATTTTCACATATTGAGTTATGGGGCAGTCATTCTGGCTTATACATGATTTAGCTTTAGGCTAACCAAAACAGCCTGTTTGTGGCCTATTAATCATGCATTGTGCATCTGTTTGAACCATTAAAGAAAGGAATGCATTTAAAAATCAAAATGGAGTAACTGTGTTTCAGGCATCCAAAATGGAACTAGGTGGCCATTGTGGACGTGGTTTCAGGCATGTTCCTGTATTACTGAGAACTTGAATATTCTGAACTGTATCAGACTCAAGGACATCACCAGCCATTCTCAAAACAATATCTGCTAGAGGCTGCCAGCTGCAACCTTGTAGTCTCAAGGTCTCCCCTCGTAATTATGCAACCACTTCAGACCCAACCAGTCCTTGCTTAACAAGCACCCTTCTTGCCAGCTCCAACCTAATTCTTGACAAACAACTTCAGTAATTTTTGTGGGTTTTGCCTTTATAACCCCACCCCCATGCCATTTTGTAGTCCAGCAGAACACAATTCAAGTACGTCTTGAATCTGTGTCTACCAGGCTATAATCTTCAGTTTGGCTCAAATAAAATTCTTTTCTCTTCTTATAGATCGTTTACTGATTATTTCTGTCATCAGTATCTTTTGACCAACATCTCCTCATTCCCTCCCCCCACCCAACCCCATTTTACTTTCTGTTACTATAAGTTTGGCTTTTTTAGAGTCCACATATAAGTGAGATCATACATTATCTGTCCTTCTCTGTCTGACTTATTTCACTTAGCATAATGTCCTTCAGGTTCATCCATGTTATTGCAAATGGCAGGATTTTCCTTTTTTTGGCTGAATAATCTTCTGTCATATACAGATACCACATTTTCTTTAGCCATTTATCTGTTAATTGACTCTTAGGTTGTTTACCTATCTTGACTATTGTGAATAATGCTACAATGAACATGGGAGTGCAGATAATCTCTTCAAGATACTGATTTCATTTCCTTTAGATATATACCTAGAGGTGAGATCACTGAATCATTTTTGATCTTGAGAAAAAACCAGCCAAGTAAAGATCTGGGGGTAAAGCATCTGAGATAGGGGAAACAGCAAGCGTGTACAGTAAGGTGCTCAACAATTATTTGATAAATGGAGAATTATCTTTAATTGCCTTGTAATTTTAAACTATTTTTTCTTTAGTTAATTTCTTTGCAATTTTTCTATGAAGGTAATCATACTTTAGTAGAAAAGGTATTTTGTACATTGGGGAAACTAACCCTTTGCTGATGGTTGGCAAACGCTCTTCCATTTTGTTATTTATATTTTATTTTATTCATTTTTTTCTTTTTTATTTTATTCTTTTTTTCTCACAGAATTTATATTTTATATTTAGCTCTATTAACCTTTTTAATGCTTTTTAATTTTCATTATATGTTTAGAAATATCTTCTCTACCTAAAGATAATTCGTGCTTAAATCACCAATATTTGTTTGTACTTCATCTTTGGTTTAAAATTTTAGAGTAAAACATTTGATACATCTTGTATTTATTTGAGTTAGGAAAACATTAAAAAAATTTTTCAAAATGGCTAAACAGTAATTACAATGCACTTAATTGAATAATTGACATTTTCCCTGTTGATTTTAAATGCTGCCTCATTTTATACTAAATTACCTATTTTTGAATCTAAATCCAGACTCTGTAATGTGTTCCTTTGAGCTATTCCTCTGTGCCAGTACAAAACTGTTCTGTTTTTTTCATCTTTATAATGCCATTGATGTATGCTAGGACCAGTCCTCTTCATTATTCTTTATCAAAATAATCTTAGTTATTATCACGTATTGTTCCTGGTATATCTCTTTGAATCAACTTGCCAATTTATTTTTAAATGCTCTTTTGATGGGAACAAATTGAAAATTATACATTACACTTATAGAAAACATAAAGTTTAACTTAAGATTATTCCTAAATTCATTTTGTTGTTTACTATGGTAAATGTGCTCTCTTTTTACCATACTGAACCTCTAAGTTCTAAAAAAATATACAGTGAATTTGCTTAGGTTTTCTAGGTATACAAAAATGCAAGCTACAAATAATTATTGATATCTATCTATATCTGTCTACCTATCATCATCATTATCTTTCTAAAACATATATGTGTGTATTGATTTGTTTATTGGAGCCAGAATACATGTGTTTGAATGTGGATTCACCACTTACGTGCTGTGCTTCATTTGCTGGTTACTTTACATCTATTTACTTCAGCTTTCTGGAAAATTGAGATACAGTTGCCTACTTGATAAGTGGTTTGGAAAATCAGATGAGTTAGTTTATGTAAAATTTTTAGACAGTACCTGGCATATAGTAAGCATTATAAAAGTTTTGTTGCTGCTGTTAACTATTCTTAACATTATTTTGTTAGCTACAACTTCCAAAGAAAAGCTAAATAATGGTGGTGCAAATAAGCATCTTTATTTTGCCCCTTACTTTAGGGATAATGCCCCCTAGAAATTTTTTTCTGTACTTGATTCTTCTATATTTTTATATTATGAAGTATTTTAAAGAACATTGTAGACTTTTTGGTATTTTTACCTTAATTTATTGGTATCTATATCTAAAAAGTAAGATTTTTTAAAAAATCTTTGCTCTCCTTTATTTTGTTCTTTTAAAAAATATTTGGACAATCTAGTCCTTCTCTCTATGTGTAACATAGGATCCATATGTTATTTATACTAAAACTCAGTTCTAATAATGTTATTTTCTAAAGAGAAAAGTCCCAGTAAACATCCTGGATTGTAATCTTGGCTCTACCGTTCCCTAGCAATGTGACCTTAAATTATTTAGCTTCTCTTGGCTTCAGGTATTTTTGTTGGTTTGTTTGTTTTTGTTTTTTAAAATTTTGGGGGGGTATAATTTACAATGCTCTGTTATTTTCAGGTGTACAGAAAAGAGAATCTGCCATATATATATACATATATCCACTCTTTCTTAGCTTCTTTTAACATATAGCCCATTACGGTGTATTGAGTACAGTTCCCTGTGGTATACAGTAGGTCCTATTAGTTATCTACTTTACGTATAGTAGTGTGTAGTGTGTTCTCCCCTCCCACTTACCCCCCGGTAAACATAAGGTTTTTTTTTAACATCGGTAACTCTATTTCTGTTTTTTAGGTAAGTTCATTTGTAGCCTTTTTTTAGATTCCACATATAAGCGATATCATATGATATTTGTCTTTCTCTGTCTGACTTACTTCACTCAGTATGAGAATCTCTAGGTCCATCCATTTTGCTGCAAATGTCATTATTTTGTTCTTTTTTATGGCCGAGTAATATTCCATTGTATATATGTACCACTCTTCTTTATCCATTCCTCTGCTGATGAACATTTAGGTTGCTTCCATGTCCTGTCTACTGTAAATAGTGCTGCAATGAACATCAGGGTGCATGCATTCTTTTGAATTATGGTTTTCTTCAGATATATGCCTGGGAGTGGGATTGTTGGGTCATATGGTAGTTCTATTTGTAGTTTTTTAAGGAACCTCCATACTGTGCTCCATAGTGGCTGCATCAATTTACATTCCCACCAACAGTGCAAGAGGGTTCCCTTTTCTCCACACCCTCTCCAGCATTTATTGTTTGTAGATTTTTTGAGGATGGCCATTCTGAGTGGTGTGAGGTGATACTTCATTGTAGTTTTGATTTGCATTTCTCTAATAATTAGTGATGTTGAGCAGATTTTCATATGCTTTTTAACCATCTGTATGTCTTCTTCTTTTATTTTTATCGGAGTATAATTGCTTTACAATGTTATGTTAGTTTCTTGCTGTAGAGCAAAGTGAATCAGTCATATGTATACATATATACACTCTTTTTACAATTTCCTTCCCATTTAGGTCACCACAGAGCACTGAGTAGAGTTCCCTCTGCTATACAGTAGGTTCTTGTTAGTTACCTATTTTCTATTATATATATATAGTAATGTATATATATCAGACCCAATCTCCCAATTCATCCCACCACCTCCTTCCCACCTTGGTAACCATAAGTTTGTTCTCTTCATCTGTGACTCTATTTCTGCTTTGCAAATAAGTTCATCTCTACCATTTTTCTAGATTCTACATGTAAATATTATACAATATTTGTTTTTCTCTTTCTGACTTACTTCACTCTGTATGACAACCTCTAGGTCCATCCACATCTTTGCAGATGACACTATTTCATCCTTTTTTATGGCTGAGTAAGATTCCATTGTATATATATACCACATTTTCTTTATCCATTCCTCTTTCAGTGGACATTTAGGGTGCTTCCATGTCCTGGCTATTGTAAATAGTACTGCAGTGAACATCGAGGTGCATGCATCCTTTTGAATTATGGTTTCTCCACATATATGCCTAGGAGTGGGATTGCTGGATCATGTGGTAGCTCTATTTTTTGTTTTCTAAGGAGTCTCCATATTGTTCTCTATAGTGGCTGTACCAGTTTCCATTCCCACCAATAGTATAAGAGGGTTCCCTTTTCTCCACACCCTCTCCAACATTTATTGTTTGTAGATATTTTGTGGATGGCCATCCTGACTGGTGTGAGGTGATACCTCATTGTAGTTTTGATTTGCATTTCTCTAATAATTAGTGATGTTGAGCAGCTTTTAATGTGTTTGTTGGCTATCTGTATGTCTTCTTTGGAGAAATGTCTATTTAGGGCTTTCACCCATTTTTTGATTGGGTTGTTTTTTTTTTATATTGAGCTGCATAAGCTGTTTGTATATTTTGGAGATTAATCCCTTGTCAATTGCTTCATTTGAAGATATTTTCTCCCATTCTGAGGGTTGTCTTTTCATTTTGTTTATGGTTTCCTTTGCTCTGCAAAAGCTTTTAAGTTTCATTAGGTCCCACTTGTTTATTTTTGTTTTAATTTTCATTATTCTAGGAGGTGGGTCGAAAAAGATCTTGCTGTGATTTATGTCAAAGAGTGTTCTTCCTGTATTTTCCTCTAAGAGTTTTATAGTATCCAGCCTTACATTTAGGTCATTTTGAGTTTATTTTTGTTTATGGCATTAGGGTGTGTTCTAAATTCATTCTTTTACATGTAGCTGTTCAGTTTTCCCAGCACCACTTATTGAAGAGACTGTCTTTTCTCCATTGTATATTCTGGCCTCATTTGTCATAGATTAGGTGACCATAAGTGTGTGGGTTTATCTCTGAACTGTCTATCCTGTTCCATTGATCTATGTTTCTGTTTCTATGCCAGTACCATACTGTTTTGATGATTGTAACTTTGTAGTGTAGTCAGAAGTCAGGGAGCCTGATTCCTCCAGCTCCGTTTCTCTTTCTCAAGATTGCTTTGGCTATTCAGGATCTTTTGTGTTTCCATACAGATTTTAAAATTTTTCATTCTAATTCTGTGAAAAATGTCATTGGCAATTTGATAGGGATTGCATTGAATCTGTAGCTTGCTTTGAGTAGTATAGCCATTTTCACAATATTGATTCTTCCAATCCAAGAACATGGTATATCTCTCCATCTGTTTGTGTCATCTTTGATTACTTTCATCAGTATCTTATAGTTTTCTGAGTACGGGTCTTTTACCTCCTTAGGTAGGTTTATTCCTAGGTTTTTTTTTTTTTTTTTGACGCTATGGTAAATGGGATTGTTTCCTTAATCTCTGTTTCTGATCTTTTGTTGTGAATGTATAGTAATGCAAGAGATTTCTGTGTATTAATTTTGTATCCTACGACTTTACCAAATTCATTGATGAGTTCTTGTAGTTTTCTGGTGGCATCTTTAGGATTTTCTATGTATAGTAACATGTCATCTGCAAACAGTGACAGCTTTACTTCTTCTTTTCCAATTTGGATTCCTTTTATTTCTTGTTATTCTCTGATAGCCATGGCTAGAACTTCCAAAACTATGTTGAATAAATGTGGTGAGAGTGGACATCCTTGTCTTGCTCCTGATTTTAGAGGAAATGCTCTCAGCTTTTCACCATTGAGTATGAGGTTAGCTGTAGGTTTGTTATATATGGCCCTTATTATGTTGAGGTAGGTTCCCCTAACCCCATTTTCTGGAGATATTTTATCATAAATCAGTGTTAAACTTTGTCAAAAGCTTTTTCTGCATCTATTGAGATGATCATATGGTTTTTATTCTTCAATTTGTTAATGTGGTGTATCACATTGATTGATTTGTAAATACTGAGGAATTCTTGCATCTCTGGGATAAATCCCACTTTATCATGGTGTATGATCCTTTTAATGTGTTCTTGGGTTTGGTTTGCTCGTATTTGTTGAGGATTTTTGCATCTATGTTCATCAGTGATTGGCCTGTAATTTTCTTTTTTAGTGATATCTTTGTCTGGTTTAGGTGTCATGGTGATGGTGGCCTCGTAGAATGAGTTTGGGAGTGTTCCTTCCTCTGAAATTTTTTGGGAAGAGTTTCAGAAGGGTAGGTGTTAACTCTTCTCTAAATGTTTGATAGAGTTCACCTGTAAAGCTATCTGGTCCTGGACTTTTGTTTGTTGGAAGATTTTTAATCACAGTTTCAATTTCAGTACTTGTGATTGGTCTGTTCATATTTTTTATTTCTTCCTGGTTCAGTCTTGGAAGGCTGTATCTAAAAAGTAAGATTTTTCTATATACCACAATGCTATTATTAAGACAGTTAACAAAAGTAGTAATCATTCCTTAATATCTTCTACTCTCCAGTTCATATTTACATTTACCTGAAATGTTTTTTTCTTTCACAGCTGGTTTGTTAAAATATACATCTCATCAAGAACTATACAGAAAATTTAGGTTTTATGTCTCTCCAGACTCAGTCTGAAATAGTCTCTATCTTTGTTTTAATGACATTGGGAAAATATTCCACCTTCTGGATTTTTCTGATTCTTTACTCATGGTGTCACTTAACTTGTTTTTATATCTCCTATGTTTTCTGTAAACTGGTAGTTCATTTTAAAGCCTTGATGGGATTCCAGTTATAAATATTTTGAGAAAGCATAATTTCTATTGAATCATGTGTCATTACTGGTCCACTTGGAAGCAGATGTCAAAGAAGAATTAGAAGTGCAAAAGATTTATTGGGGAAAGACCATGACAAATAGAGGCAAGAGGGAGCAAGAGTAGGCTTATAGAAGCTCAGGCCCCAGTGCATATCTGACTCCTTTGAAAGGAGAGAAGGCAGAAAGGAGGATTAGGTAGGAAGCCCCTCAGACTGCAGCACAACTCTGAGAACATGTGCCATGCCAGGACAGTAAGGAGCCACAGGGAAAGATGGTCCAATATAGGAGTCTCACAGTGTGCTGACATGGCCTGGCTCTAGTATTCCTGCTGTGCTCAGTTATTGGTTGGAAGCAGCCCAGGACAAGCTTGGCCTCGATGTGAACGTTGTATTAGATCCTGAAACTATGGCAGCTGGAGTCTGTCAGCCCACTACACTCCTACAGGAGATTCTCTTTTGAGGGGAGATCTGAGCAGCGCACTCTTCTGGCTGCCACATATATCAGAAGGCATGTATTGTACTATCTGCTTTTCCACTGTTAGACTTGCTAAGATTAGAGTAGTCATAGCCTGATTCCTCCTCTCTACCAAGTGAGCTCACAGGTACTTCAACTTCAATATGTCCAAAATAAGTGCATCTTTCTCCATCCCTAAATTGTTCTGCATTTCAGCCTCAGGGAATGGCAGTACCATCCATGTAATTATCCAAACCTGGACCTTTGGCATCACCCTTTATTCCTTCTTTCTCCACATTCCCATGTCCAATCAGTCACCAAGTCATATTGATGCAGCCCTCTTAATATTTCTCAAATCCAATCCCTGCTCTATATCCCATCTGCTACCGACACAATTCTGGACTTCATATTTTCTTTCCTAGGACTATAGCAAGTCTCTTAAGTGGTACCATGTGCCTGGTCTTGCTTTCCTCAAAAATAAACACCACGTTAAATCCAGCAGGACCTTTCAAACTTGGAAATCTGATGGTATTACTTTTCTATGTAAATTTTTTCATTGACTTTTCATGATCTTCACAAAAATTCCAAAACCTTAATTTATGTATAATATTCTTCATGATTTGTGTTCTGCTTCCCTTTATGCTTTCATCTGCTGCTTTCCCTCCAGGAAACCTTGTTATTTAACAAAGTTTAACCCCTTTAAGTTTTTGGGTAGGCCATGTGCTTTATCATGGCCATTACTTGCACATGGCATTGATCTTTTGCTTGGAATTCTCTTTCCCTCTTGGTCAATATGAGCCCTTAATTCTCCTCTAAAGGTAGCTTAAATGCCTTCTCCTCTAGAACACTCACCTTAACTTGCCTGATAATTGCTTGCGTACTCTGTTCTTTATATTTCCATAGATTTTCATATGTATGTCTAGAATGTTGTTCATCACATGGTGTATCACAAATTATGTGTTTGTTTCCTCTGCTATACTGTGGGCCAGAAGGACTATAAATATGCTCTATTCATCTGTATATTATTAGTGCTTAGCACAGAGCTCTGGCCAATAGTAGCTGTTCAAAAGAATAAATGATTTATCAAGTGCAATTTCAAAGCTGGACTACATTATCTTGTTCTGTCATCAATTATATACCTTCCAAACTGGTACTCAAGCTACATTTCAGGGACAGTAAAACACGTAGTGATTAAACACAGGGGTTCTGGGTTCAAACTCGTGGGATTAAAATCCTATCTCTGCCACTTAACCTTAACCTTCTGGATCTCATTTTTTCCACTTGTGAATTAGTAATAAGACTGACTGTCTCATATTGTTGCTAATAATTCTATTGGCTCACACTTATTTACTATGTTTGAGGCATAACTTAAGTGATTTTTATGCATTATTTATTCATTCAACAGATCGTTATTGAGCACCTATTTGGGTCAGGCACTGTTCTAGATATTAGGGATACAACAGTGAACAAACAGACTAAACTCTCTCTCTCTGCCATCATGTAGCTTACATTCTAGTGAGGGGGGTGAGGTAATAAGCAAAAATAAATAAGCTAAATATATACTATGTCAGTTGGTAATAAATACAATGGAGAAAGTAATGCAAAAGTTGGGAGTCAGGTGGTGCTGAGGAGATGATGTTTAAAATAGGTGTCAAGAAAAACCTCACTGGAAAGGTAATATTTGAGAAAAAAAATTGAGAAGGTGAGGGAAAAAGTGTTACGGATATTTGAGGAAAAAGCAATCCATAAATGAACAACACGTGCAGATGCCTGAGGCATGAATGTGCTTGTTTTACACAAAGAACCACTAGGAAGTCATATTGACTAGAGAAGAGTAAGAAAGAGACACAGCAGTAGAGGCTATGGTCACAGAAGTAGCAGGGTCTGGATCATACAAAATGTGCATTGAGAGAGCTGGAAAGCCATTGATAGTTTTGAGTAAAGGAATGATGTGAGGAACTTTAAAATGATCATTCTGGAAGGTGTATGCAGAATAAACTATAGATAGGTAGGAGTGGTGGCAGATCCATCAATTAGGAGTCTACTTCAATACTCCAGGTGAGAGAGAATGACTATTTGGGCCAGAGTTGTAATGGTAGAGGTGGTGAGAAGTAGAGCAGTTCTGAAAGTATTTTGAAGCAGAGCTTACAGAATGTGCTGATTAATTGGATTTGGAGTATGATAAAAAGAAAGGAGTCAGGTATAATAATGATAATAATAATAGATAATGTATATTTCACTTATTATGTATCCAACGCTACTAAGTTTGTTATAAGTGTTAAGTCTTTTAGTTCTCAGAAAAGATGAAGAATCAGTTATTGGTACATATGGGTACTCAGTATTTACTGATTGGGGCACAGAGAGGAAAAGTAACTTGCCCATGCTATGCAGCTAGTAGGTAGTGGACCCAGAACTCAAACACAGACAATCTGGCTACAGGGTCCATGATTTTAACTACTACATGATGGTTGGATGTTTCCAAGTCTTTTGGTTGGACTAACTGGAAAGATGGAAGACTGGATATACAGATGTGGTCGTCAGTAGTGTACTGAGGCAGAATACAATCACCTAGGGAGTGAGTATACATAGAGAAGATAAGACTTCTAAGACTCAGCTGCAGGAAACTCAGACATTTCCAGTTCTGGAAGATGAGGAGGGATCAGCGAAGGAAACTGTGAAAGAATAATCAAGGAGGTGGGAAAAAATCCAGGAGGGTGTAGTGTCTTGAGAGCCAAGTGAAGAATATATTTCAAGAATAAGTGGTTGATCAACTGGGTCAAATGATACTGATATATCAAGTAAGACGAGATTTTTGAATTGAACAGTAGATTTAGCAACCTCGAAGAGAGCAGTTTCTATGGGACAGGAAGTAAGCTCCAAAAGAGAAATAAAAGAGGAGAATTGGAAACAGTGAGTCTAGAAAGCTATTTCCAGTAATCCTTCTCCTATAGATGCCAGAGAAAAGGTGCAGTGGGTTCAATAGACGTTTACTGTTTTTGTTTTCCTTTAAGATAGAAGAAATGCTTCTTTGCTGATGGAAATGATACATTAAAGAGGAATAACCTGATGATGTAGTAGAGAATGAGGATCATTTCTAGCCTCAAATCCTTGAATATATCTGAGGCATTGGGATCTAGTGTACATAGCACAGAGAATTCACTTAGAACTGTGATTCTATTTTGGAAAAGTTGTGATGTCATGTTTCATGTTCTAGTGTGGTCACACTTGCATACTTATATATTTAAATACATGTTAAAAACAAATTAGTTTTTTTTAAAGGTCTCCCTTTACTTTATATTTAACGTATTGTATTTATTTTTTTGAAACTATATATGTAAGTAGTTTATGAATTTTATTTCAGAATAGTAACGAGAGACATGCTAGTCGAATTAAATCAGGCTCTCTGAGCCAGAGGCAATTGCATAGGTATTTTTAAAAATGATTTCTGGTGGACTTTAATATTCAGCCAAGATCCTCTAACTCAAAACAAACCTCAGAGGCAGATAATATTATGATGATGATGATGATAATCATTGTTATTACTATGATGTTACATCTAGGAAAACCAAGGCTCAAAGTGGTTAAGCAGTTGGTTCAAGGTACTATGGGTAAATGATAGAGTTTAAGAGTGGGTCCAGGCAATCTGACTCCTGAACTCACTATTCTACTCCACCTCACCAATCTTCTTTAGAACTGTAAAAGTACTTTTGTGTCTCTGTGCCCTTTCACGTGGTCTTTCCTTTCCTTGGATTACCTTGCCTTTTTTATCTCTTTACTTCTCCAGGTCCTTGTAGGCTTCACATTTTCAGCATGTAAGAATTATGTAATGTTCATATGTATATCTCCATATGAATATATCTCTATATCTGTCTATCTATCATCTATCTGTCTCTCCATCTCTAGAGTCAGGGATATCTGGGTTTGACTCCTGACTCTGTCAATTCTGAGCTATGTGACCTTGGGAGGTGACTTAGCCTTTCTAAACTTCAATTCGGTCATCTTCGAATTGAGGGCAATAATAATATTCAGTTTAAAGTTGAGAAGTTTGGACCAGAGAGAGAAGTGATCGGATATCAGTTAAGATCTCAGTTTCAGTGTATGTGCAGCAATAGCCTTCTTCTATGCTTGAGAGAATATAGCCAAGCATGACTCAAGATTACTTGGGAAACTGGAAGGAGAGCTAAGATTAAATGAATCTTTAGGCTCCTTAAACCATGGTGAGTGACTCCACCATCACCCAAGCCCCAATTAATCCCAAAGAAGAAAATTAGGAAGGATGCTTAAAAGGCTCTAAAGTCAGTCTCCATCCAGTGGGCTAGAAGTCATGCCACGTAAAATCCTGAGGAAATACCACAGGAGCTAGTTCAAGCCAAAGGAATTGAGTGCCTAGCCTTCTCTAGACTCCCAATGGCTGATTATATTTAGAAGCCATATATTTCCCTTTCTTTATTTTTTCAAGTGGACCAACAAGTGACTTAAAATAATCAGACCAGACATGACCTTAGTACAAAGCATATTGGACTGGTTCCCATACTTCATCTGCCACTAATTAGCTGTGTGATCTTAAGGATGTTATTTACCTTTCATGAGTTTTATTTGCCTTGTTTGTAAAATAAAAGGATTGGATTGGATAACCTCTCAATTACCACATTTTATAATTTTACAGTGACCTAAAAAGCTAAGCTTTCATGTGACTGAGAAGATCATAGCATCTTGGGGTAAAACCAGAATGCTTCCTATATTTAAAGATATTCACAGAGAGGGCAAGCCCTCTCTCAGGTATGCATTTTATTATCTTATACCCCACACATCAGTCAGAATGCCTCAGAGTACTAATAATAACTGAAAATTGCTTAGCACTTTGCCCCTTACAAGAATTTCGTTTGCTGTTTATGGAAACCCTGTGACACAGATAGTGTAGGTATAATCATACACATTTGTAGATGAGCACAATAAAGCTCAAAGAGGAATAAGAGACTTGTTCAAGGTAACAGGTGTGTTTGTTTTTTGTTTGTTTGTTTGTTTGTTTTTTGCGGTACGCGGGCCTCTCATTGTTGTGGCCTCTCCCGTTGCGGAGCACAGGCTCTGGATGCGCAGGCTCAGCGGCCATGGCTCACGGGCCCAGCCGCTCCACAGCATGTGGGATCCTCCCGGACCGGGGCACGAACCCCTGTCCCCTGCATCAGCAGGCGGACTCTCAGCCACTGCGCCACCAGGGAAACCCTCAAGGTAACAGTTTAAAAAAAAAAAAGCTGAGACATAAATCAAGGTTTTGTAATGATAGGACTTCCCTGAAGAATCTCCCCTATGTCACCCCCTGGTTTTATTTCTCTAGAAATAATTACAATACTGGATGCTTTGAAAGAATGCTAGAACATGGTCTGGGATCCATGTGGAAAAGGGAGGACAATGTTTGTGTAAGTGCAGCAGTCTGAGCTGCCTGCGGCTGCCTCAACCCTTTTGCTCTTTCTCCTCTACAGGATGTTGGGAGATCCCAAAGTTCCAGTAATTGTTCTATGGAGATAACAGACAATATCTGACTTAGTCATATTAAAAATAAGCCTTCTAGCTCATCCATACCTAGGTACACACCTATTTTGCCTAAAAACGGATAGCACAATTTGTCAATTGAAATGAACTTAATGTAGAAATTTCATTGTTTGCCGGATTACCACACTGGGAAAATATTTTATAGTTTTGACAAGCAGGCAGAAATTAATTGGGAAACATGGAGGATCAGAGAAGCCACTCAGTGTGTCTCTAGGTTTATCTGCAGCTTACCCTTTATTCATGTTTGTGTTTTGAGGGGGCCAAGCACTCCAGAAAGCCCAGGCCACAGCTCAGCCTCTTCTCCTTCTTGAGTGGGGAGGAGAAAAGGTCCTCTACCCCACACCTCGCTCTCTCACCACATCCCTGTGACTACCTCTCATCAATATAGGCAAGTGACTCTCAACCTGGGAGTGATTTTGCCTTCCAGGGGACATTCGTCAGTATCTGGAGACATTTTGGAGTTGTTATACCTGGGGGGTGGGTGCTACTGATATTAATGGGTAGAGGCCTATGATGTGACTAAATATGTTACATTGCACAAGACAGCCCCCAACAGCAAAGAATTATCTGGCCCTAAATGTCAACAGTGCTGAGAATGGAAACACTGGTGCAGGCTGCATCCCGTCTGGACTTAGCTTAGACTGGGGTATAGTGGTAGGACAGATCGCCTCAGGGCTTGTAGGACACACAGAAATCTGTAAGTGGGAAAAATTGGGGATACTGGTCTGAGGTTAAAAGCCAGGAGAGTCAATACGTGACTGGTCTAAGAAAAACTAAGCAGAATCCCTCTCTCTATTACATTGCTGCCAGGAAAAGAGAAGGTAGCAAAGTACTCAGGAATAGTCACCTGGTACAATAGTGGCTAATGGGAAGCCATTGCTAGGGAGAAAATGAACATATAGTAATTAGCATAACTTTTTTTTAAGGAAGCCCCAGACCTATAGCCATTATCAAGCTCTCTTCTCTCCTGGCATCTTCAAGCTCTCTAAGCTCTTCCTCCCTGGAAGGAGACAACCTAATGGCACCTACCTTAGAGTTTCTCTCCCTTGTCTCTTACTTCTCTGGCTCTTACCTCTTTGCTTCTCCTTCCCCTTCTAAGAAAATCAAACGAGTACTTGCTATGTTAGGCTTCCAAAGTGAAGTGAGTGTAGAAGTCTCTCACCTCTTATATAGTCTCTTATATGGTGGCTTGTGGAGGCCAAGGAACTGGTCACGTTCTCGTGGTGTTGGGAAAGTGCGATGACAGGACACACCGGATTGCAGAATTCTGATGACCCAGGAAGCCAACCTGCAGACACTCTACTGGGATGTTTGCCTACTAGACCCTGTCCTGTCCTGGGGGGTACAGTCAAACTAACTCTAATGTTAAAATCTTATCTATTAGTGAAGAAGTCCGAGTCCTCTAGGGTATACAAAATGTATTCTGAATGAGTGATTACCTAACAGAGACAGGGTTAGTCATCTGTTAAATGATCCTCCAAAATTAGCACTGAAACTTAAACATAAATATATATTTTTTTGTAAATCCTCGGGAAGCCTAATACATTAAACCCTGCCAGTCAATTCTGTACCAAATACGACTGGCTTTATCGGCTCAACTCTGGAAAGGACTTTGGATTTGCTTTTTGTCATTAAATACATGTTGTGATAGAGTTGATTTAAGAGCTACTAATGACAAGGAAAGATAACTAGTGGTCACAGGACTTAGAGGTCTAAGACTTTTATAATGGTAGCCAAGTGGAATTTTAAGACAAGATAGGCTTCTTGTGAATCAGTAAGTCAAAATGCAGGCAGCCTGCTGGGAAGTGTGCCTGCTGGTTTTGCTAGCCTGACCTGGGTGAAACAATCAGGCTGGCCAGCGGATAACTGGCTGCTCCAGGAAGAAAGCAAAATAACTTTTGCTTTTGCTTTGGGCATCTCCATTTCTCCATCATAGAAATGGGCAACCAATGACTGCTTAAAAGACAATGAGATTATTTATCTATTATAATAAAAATTCTGCCCCCACCTTTACTTCATGAACAAACAAAGAGACAAACAAATAAATCAAAGGGGCTAACAAACTAAGCAATATGTTACAAACAACAAAGACCCTTTGCAGGCTAATGTAAATGTAACGTAAGCTCATTATGTCATTCAGATGGTTTCAAATGACTGACTTTGGCATGTTCCCCTCATTATATTGCTTCTGCTTTTTGTCAGTAAGGGCAAGTTGTTTTAAGAACATAAGGACAGTAGATGCATGGGGTGAGCTAGGCCAAACCACAGAGGCTGTGGATTCAAAAACTGGTGATATGAGTGTGGTTCATGTTTCCTTTGCATGGATGGGTTTGCTGCAGAACGTGCAAACAGGCAATGCATAAGATATACAAAAGGCCAAGGCTACCACTCAGTGGCCCAAGAACTCTGATGAATTTCTGTTTCTCACAAAATCATACTTGAGCATACTTGAACACTACTCTAGAGTTGTAGTTTTCATCGTGTGCTCACCAAGGGCGCATATCTATATTCCTCTGCTTAGAGAGTTTTGATTTGATAACCACTTTTCTCATTTTATTGCAAGAGATTAAATTTCTCATATTTTCAAACATATTGATACTACCTATTAGTGTAATAAATAGAATATTGCAAACAAACTGTGATATTTTCCTGACAATGGGTATGTTTTTACTGGTGGTGATATACAGTGTTTGGATATATTGGGCCAATACTGTTTCCCAGTTTTACACAGGTAAGCATCATTTCACACTTAGCACACCATGTGTCAAAGGCAGATTGTTAGGTATCATGACAAAGATGAAAATGTGTGTTATTCATTGAGCATTAAAAATGATGACCACTACAGGGTGTTTCTGATGAAATCAAGGGTCATTGCAATAATTTTGAACATCCTTAATTCTTTTCCCCACTCTGTCCTCTGTCTCTCTCTCTCTCTCTCTCTCTCTCTCTCTCTCTCTCTATATATATATATATATATATATATATATATATATATCCAAACCTAGATGAAAAACCTCTACATTCATTTTCCATTGAATTCTAGCTGCTTAAGAGGTTCACATTACATCCTTAGTAGTGATGGATATATAATTAATGTGTGGCTGATACGAGTAAAACAGGCAAGGGATACACAGGCCTTAAGGCAATCTGTCCTTTGTTAATGCTAAAAGTTCTCTGGGTTATCCCCACCCTGAATTAAAATCAGATGCTACTATGAGAAATCAAAAGGCAGTGAAACAAAAATAGTTTCCTAACAGAGATAACAGTAAGCATCATAGTAGAAAGAGGCCTGGCTTTGAGATCAAACATGGGTTACAATTCTGGACCCTCCATTTATTATCTGAGCAATCTTGGACAGAAAATCTCACAGATCCCCAGTTTTTGTATCTGTGCTATGGTAATAATATCATCTACTTCATTGATTTATTGTGAAGATTAAGTAATGAGATAGCATATTACAATGCCTAGTATATAAGAGGTGCATGCAAATGGTAGTTACTAAATAAAATATATTAATTTGCTTTATTCCCAACCAATTCATCTTCACTTAGATTCTTTTTTCTTTTTTTTTCGGTATGCGGGCCTCTCACTGTTGTGGCCTCTCCCGTTGTGGAGTACAGGCTCTGGACGCGCAGGCTCAGCGGCCATGGCTCACGGGCCCAGCCGCTCTGCAGCATGTGGGATCTTCCCGGACGGGGGCATGAACCCGTGTCCCCTGCATCGGCAGGCGGACTCTCAACCACTGCACCACCAGGGAAGCCCCTTCACTTAGATTCTAATCCATAAGTTTAAAATAAATTTTCAAAGACCATCATTTTCCTTTTTAAGACTTTATGGTTTACTTATTATTACTATTCCTATTATTATTTCATTATCATTTTTATTATTTTAATTCATCAGCTTGACTTGAATCAACACATTCCTGACATTTCAGAAAGTAGAGCTTCGGGGTGAGCTCATTTACTCATTTACAAAGGACATTGTATCATACAAGAAGGGTGTAGTGTTGTATTCAACTTGAATTTTTCCTTTTAGGGTATTGGAACATAAGCAAAACATAGAGTTTACGTCGTTGAACAGAAGTCGTCAAACACAAAAGAGTAGACGATGTATGATTCCATTCATGTAAACTGCAAAAACAGGCAAAATCAGGGGAATGGTAGCCCTGGGTAGAGGGTAGAGGGGTGGATAGTGAGTAAAAGAGGCCTCAAGGCCGAGCAGAGGGAACAGGTGATGTCTGATTCTTGATTATGGTGCAAGTAACACAGGGTGCATTCAGTTTATGAAACTTCATCAAGATAAACACTCATCATGTGTTCACTTTTTTGTACATATATTATTTTAAATACCAAGTCTAAAAAAATGTGATTGTGGCAAGAAAGTACTATATATTCTTTTAGAAACATTTGAGAAAATACAGAAAAAGAACTAAAAATCACCTGGTAGTTCTACCATCAAAATATAGCCAGTGTTCACATTTTATTACTTTGTTACTGGTATTGTTTATAAACAAAATGAGAGTCATGGTGTATGTGGAAATTTATATCTAACTTTTGGTAATTTACATTATATTTTTATAATTTTCTCATGCCACGAAATATACTTTGAAGATATGATTTATAATACCTACATAGAATTTGATTATATGGATATGTCTTACCTTATTTGAACAGTCTCATCTGCATGGCATTTAGATTTTTCCCATGTTTTTGATAATGCTGTTATTAGCAATATTGTGCATAAATCTTTGTGCATATCTCTGATTATTCCCTTATGATACATTACCACAAGTGAAATTACTGAGTCAAGCTCTTGAAAAATATTATCAGTTGCTCTCTAAAAAGATTCTGTCAACTTAAACTCTTACCAGCAATATTCAAAGGTACCAATTTCTCTGCACCATTATCATCACAAGATAATATAGTTAATATTTATTAACACTTTACTATGAGCCAGTCACTACACAGGTTTTATCTCATTATTCAAAATAACTCTAAGAGTGAAGTATTCTTTTCCTCATTTACAGATGAGGAAGTTAAGGCTCGGTAAATACTTTTCTCAACTAGCGATTAGCAGACCTCTGGGCTTTTTCATTACAAAGCCCAAGATTTTCACCACCACATCCTACATTCAGTTTGTATTGGTGTTTCAAAAATTGCCACTTTGAAGGGCAAAATATGGTAACATGTTTTTATTTGTACCCTTGGTTATTAATAAGCTTAATTTTTTCTTTTAAATATCCAATGATTATATTTCCCCTCTTGTCAATACTCTGTTCATAAGCTTTAATTTTTAATAGCATGTTGATCTTTTTTTCACTCATTTTTAAAAGTGTTTTAAAACAAGACATACACATGGTAAAATGGTACAATAGAAAATTAGTCATCCTCCCACAACAGAACTCTGTCTTCACCGTCTAAATTTCACAATCACCAACAGTTTACTGTGTGCCCTTCCAGAAATTTCCCATGTGCATATTTCCCCACTTATATAGGCATATATATATATATATATATATCATATATGTATATATACATACATATATGTGTGTGTGTATATATACATATATGATATATATATATATATATATATATATATATATATATATATATATATATATAATTTCCTGCATTAGTTTGCTAGGACTATCATAACAAAATACCACAGACTGGGTGGCTTAAAAAATAGAAATTTATTTATTTTCTCTCAGTCTTGGAGGCTAGAAGTTCAGACCAAGGTATGGACTAAGTTGGCTTCTTCTGAGGCCTCTCTTCTTGGCTTGTAGATAACCAGCTTCTGGCTGTATCTTCACATGGCCTCCCCTCCATGCGTGTCTGTACCCTAATCTCTTCTTACAAGGACAACATTAAGGTCCACCCATATGACTTCATCTTAATTTAATTACTTCATTAAATATACTATCTCCAAATGCAGTCAGTCATTTTCTGAGGTATTGGGTGTTAGGACTTCAACATATGAATTTTGAAGGGATACAATTCAGCCCATAACAAAGGAAAAATACTATATATACTGTATAGCACATTGATTCTTAATACAGTTTGAGATCAACCCATATCAGCACATAAAGATCTACTACATTCATGTAAATGGCGGCATATTATTCCATTTTATGGTTATAATATGAATTGCTTAACCAATTTCCCATAGGTGGACATTTAGGTTATTTCCAGGTATTTGAGGTCATAGGTAATGCCACCGTGAACATCATTGTAGATGTATCTTTCTCTACATTTGTGGGTATATCTAAGCATAACTTTAAAAGTAGAATCATTGGATAAAAGATTATATGTACTTAACATTTTGATAGAACTTGCCAGATTATCTGTCTATAATATCAAAGGTGAAAGGGAAGGCCTAATTTCTCACAACTTTGACAATACTGGATGTTTCAAACCTTTGTATTTGGCATTGTAATAGGTAGAATATGATGTCTTGTTACATTGAAATTAATTTCATATGTTTATAACCATTAGCATTTCTTTATTTCACATCACTTTTAGATATTTTTGACTATGTTGGTCTTTTAACTTATTTATTTTATTTTTAGAAACTCTTTATATATAAGAAAATTGTCTCTTTGTCATATGTATTATATTTTTGTGAAGAGAAATTGAAATATATACATTATATATGTACACAGATAATGTGTATATATATGTATGGTGTGTGTTTATATATATATTATATATATATATATATATATATAGAGAGAGAGAGAGAGAGAGAGAGAGAGAGAGAGCACACCAGATTTATATCTTTACTTTTATTTGTCTTTTTTTTTTTCTGTAGTTTCTGAGCTACATGAAGATCTTCCTACAGTATCTTCTTTTTATATGGTAGTTCTAGTTTTAATTTTTTGAGGAACTGCTGTACTATTTCCCATAGTGGGTATAACAATTTATATTCACACACTATTATTTTTTGATTGCCAAATTTTACTTTTGGAGATTTTATAGTTTTTATTTGTGGATTTATTCATTGTTCTATAAACAATCTAATCCTTCTAAATTTATTTTATTTTAAGAATGCAGAGACATAGCTTTATTTTTGCTTATATGGAGAGACCATGTTATCATCACTTTTCTGTCCTGAATTTTATTTTCACCTCCTTTTGATCCACACTATTTTTTATGTGAAGGGTGTATGATCAATTTTTATTTTAAGCAGAGTTAGATGTTTTTCATATATATATATATATATATATATATATATATATATAAAATATTGTTGAATCAAATGTCTTTTCAGCATCTCTGGAGATAATAATATATTTCTCTTTAAATTTTTAAAAATATGATGACATTTTCTTTTTCATTTCAATTATGTAACTGGCTTCTCTAGTCTTCACTGGAACCTTATTTTTAAACTCCAAATCACAAATCTAATCTGTTGTCCTATGCAACAGTAAGAAGTCCTATCTTCTACCAAGTTACCCTCGTCCTGTATATCTAGAAATGCCAAAGGAATTGGCTCTCACCTAGCTCTCTGATTCCAGATTGCTGTCTACTTACAGCCATCTCCTAACTTGGTTCCATTGCTTAGCTGTCATTCTTCCCTTTACTATTTTCCTACAAGCATGGAAAATGACCTTCCCTTCAGTTCCCTCCAGAGTTAGCCGAGGGTGGGTTGTAAAATTTAACAAGACTTTACCAAATGCTTAGAGAAAACAGAAAGGCATTAAATTCCAGACACATAAAATTGAGTTCTATTTAATAGATACTCATACTTCTAAGACCCAAGCCTCTCCATCAAAGTCACGGATACTTCTTAGCTTAAATCTGACACCTTCAATGGGAGATGAGACCTCTAAATATGATCCTGCCTCCAGTTTTACTGAGGCGCTTACCACCTCCTGAGAAGAATGCCCTTGAACATGTATTTTATAACCTGTGACCATGACTCCAACTTTTATAGGTCTATTGTATCTGTCTGATGGAAATACTAAATAATGGAGTGTGAGGAATGTATATTACAATCTCTTCATTCAATGACATCAAGTTAGTAGTTTAAAATCAGCAATGGTGGGGATAGTTACACCATGGATATTTGAAAATGCTGCAAATAAGGGCTTGATTTTTTTTGTTGTTGTTGATTTTCTATACTTAAGTATGTGATATAGAAAATGTTACCAATGAACATTACAATTAAAAGGGTGTTGCAACTGTAGGCATTACATTGTGAGCAGTACAAAATATTGAGGAAATATCCTTTTAATATCAATATTAGAAAATTATAATCTGATTCAGTGAGGTTATCATTCCTGTCATTGATGAACCAGTGATGTTCCAACATACATCTGTGTTATTTCACTTGAATGCTACTCATTAATGCAAATGAAAATAACCAACATTCATGTTGGAAACTAAACACATTCTTCATCTCCAACCGTAGTTTGGTTATGGATATAAGCGTTTGACAAAAGTCAACGAAAGCATTTCATAAGAATCAATTGGCTACATGGAAGTTACTGAAAAGAAGAATGTTGTATATTTTATAAATATTTGTAAATTGTGTGCTTGTCATCCTTTAAATCAGTAAATTTTATTGTATCTATAGAATGTGTGTGTGTGTGTGTGTGCACACACATACTATTTTTCTATAGAACTAGTTGAACTAGTTGTGACTTGCCAGCGTACCACTGATACAGAAGCTTTGGGACATTGCATTCTGGATTTTATTTATAGTGAGATGGGAAGGAATTGAGGGGATTTTCAAGAGAGGAAATAACATGATTTAACTTATGACTTAGCAGGATTTAATGGGATCAGCGTAGCCTGCATGCTGAGAACAGACTGTAGGATGGAGGCAGAGAGACCAGTTAGGAAGCAACTGGCAATAATCCAAGAAATAGATGATGGTGGTTATGACCAGGGTGATAGGAATGGAGATAGTGAAAAGTTGTCAGATTCTGGATATGCCTTGAAGTTAGAATCCACAGGCTTGCTGGTGGATTAAATGTATATTTTGAAAGAAAGAGTAAAATCGAGGATAACTCTAAGGCTTTTGGCCTGAGCAACAGAACAAATGGAGTTGCCACTCACTGAGACAGGGAAGACTATGGGAATAACAGATTTGAGGAGATTGTCAGAAACTGTTTCGGATACTTTGATTTTAAGATGCTTGTTAAACTTCCAAGTGGTGATACTGCTTAGGCTTTTGGATATGAGTGTGCAGTCAGTTCAGACTCTAGATATAAATCTGTGAGTCATCAACATATAGGTGCCTAAATCATGTGATGAATAAAATCATCTTGTGAGTGAAAGTAGACAGAAAAGCAAAATGATAGAAGAACTGAAGCCTGGTGTATTCCAATATTTAAAGGATAGATTATGAGGAAGAACAAACAAAAGAAACTTGCAAGAATTGGCCAAAAATGTAGAGAAAACAAAATAGCTGTAATGTCATAGAAGTCATATTAAGAGTATTTTAGAGTTAGAAGTGATTAGCTGTGTCAAATCCTGCTGATGGGTCAAATACGATGAAGTCAGGAATGATCGCTGGATCTAGCAATATGAAAATCATTTGATTATCTAAGATTAGAGCAGCTTAAGTGGATTGGTGAGGTAAAACTTTATTTGCATACTTCAAGAAAAAAGCAAGAGTAGATACATTTCAGATAAGGAATATAGAGAGCTGTTTCAAGAAACTTTGCTATAAATGGAAGGATAAAATGGGGCAGTAGTTGAAGAGGGACATGAGGTCAAGAGAGCTTTTTTGTTTATAATGAAAGCAATATTGAAATGTTTGTATGCTGAAGGCAATGGGGAGGGTTTGAAGATGTAGAGGAAAGAGGGGAAATTGCTTGTGTAGGCAATAAAGGATGGAATCTAGTGCACAAGTTGGGGAGGGTTTTGGCTTAGTCAGGAGCTTGAACAGTCACCCATAGCAACAAGATAGAAGGTAGAATACATGGCCACAGGTACAGATGGGTGTGTAGATGAAGAATTGGGAGCTTTGGGAAGTTCTGACTGCTTCTGTATTTTGTGGAATGTGAGCAAGGGCAAGGAGGTGTTAAAAGTTTGGGGAGAGAAGGAGTAATATGAAATGGTCCTCTAGGAGAGTAAGAAAGAATGGACTAGGAGATAAATATAATTGGACACTAATTTAAAAAAGAGAATTCTAAACTCTAGGGGTGAATGCTCAGGCTGCTATAACAAAATGCCATAGAGGGTGGCTTAAACAACAGACAGTTATTTCTCACAGTTCTGGAGGCTGGGAAGTCTGAGATCAGTGTGCCAGCACAGTTAGGTTCTGTTGAGAGCCCTCTTCCTGGCTTTCAGATGACTGCCTTCTTGCTGTATCCTCACAAGCCAGAGAAAGAGAGAGCTAGCTCTCCTCTCTTCTTATAAGGGCACTAATCCCATCATGAGGACCCTAATGTCTTGACTTCATCTAAACCTACTTACTTCCAAAGGCCCCACCTCCAAATACAAATACCAGCACATTGCAGCACATAACAGATGCTTTTCAAACAACTCATATCAATATGTCCAAAATTAAACACCAACTTTCTTTCACCTGTATTTCTATTCAGTACTAACTAGTAGCTAATATTCACTGAGCCAGCCACTGTGCTAAGCACTCTATCATCATTACCTTATTCAATCTTCACCATATAACTAGTTTCCACATCTTGCAGGTGAGGAAACTGAGGCTATGAGATATATTTTTATGTGTTTACAAAACTATTAAATGTGAAAGCCATTATTCTAATCTAATTTAGTCTATCTCCAGGGCCATAGTTCTTAAGTACATAGAGAGCCTTGTTAAGACATTGTAAGGATTTTACTTATCATGAAACGTGTATTTTAAGCTACAATAATATTTCAGTTATTCAAGGAACAATTCAAAAATTCACTGTGGTAAGCAGAATAATGGTCCCTGAAGATGTCTATGTCTTAATCCCTGTAATTCATCAATATGCTACATTATACATCAAAGAGAGATTAAGGGTACAGACAGAATTAAGATTGCTAATCAGCGATAGGGCAATTATCTGGGTCTGCCCAATGTAATCAGAAGATTGCTTAAAAGTGAAAAACTGAGGCAGAGTAAGATCAGTGGAGAGATATCAGCATGAGGGGCCTTGGTCCAATATTATTGGTCTTGAAGATGGAGAAATGGACATGAGAAAAGGAATGTGGACAACCTTTGGAAGGTGAAAAAGACAAGTACACAAATTCTCCCTTTGAACTTCCAAAAGGAATACAGCCCTATATACCTTGATTTTATCTCAGTGACATCCATTTAGGACTTCTGTCCTTCAGAATTTTAAGATAATAAATTTCTGTTATTTCAAGCCACTCAAATATGGGTGGTAATTTGTTACAGCAACAATAGGAAACTGATACAGTCATAATTAACTTTTCTTTCTCCTTCTCCATCATCTCTACCCAACCCATAACCAGAAGTCTTACGGGTTTTATCTCCTTCATGTTTGTTGGTTCATCACTCCCCCCGCCCCACACCATGTTGTTCTAGGAAGAATTTAAGATTCTTACTTGGTTAATATCTTCAAACAAGGCCATTTACTCTATCTTCATTTTTGCTTAATTCAGCACATCGCTGTCTCTCAACTGGATATTTGCAGTATTATCTCTGCTAGTTATCTTGCCTTACTCATATAAGCCATCATCCACATTTGTGCGAAGTAATTCATCATTCTAAAATGCATAAAATTACACTGGGGAATATGTTAAATTAGAAGTGAAGAGCCTTGGATAAAGCCTGAGAATGGAGGAAGAAATAATTTTTTCCTTATTTCTGTGTAGGATTAGCCTTTTGTGTTTAGGCCATTTGTTTCTCCTTACTGTTTCCACACAAAATAATTTATTTTGCTTAGAAACTACAACAGTACAGAGCACAGGAATGTAGATAGTCAGCACAGCTGACAGTCACGTGGGCACATTGCTATTTCTTGTTCTTTCTTACCACAAGACATTGCAGTGCAAGTGGGTGATTACTTTTCACTATCTCAGTTAAAAAACAGTTAATAAGCAGCTGATGGTGCCTATTTTGGAAGGAGAATTGCATTTGATAACCATTTAGAAATGTTTTACTCTAGTTGGGGAAGGCCAATGAAGAAACAATGATTATTCTTTCGTTATTTCAGAAGTGTAGTAACAGATGCAAAGAAATATTTACCCCAACTGATTCCTAAGTCCTAATGTTCTATATTGGAATTGTTCACTTGGTGTTCTAGAACGAAGACTGGATTTGTCATCCTAAATTCCAAGGCTGAATTCTATCTTTAGTTGCAAGTATGGCCTCACAACAAGCTACTACAGCGGTCAGGCTACGAAAGTAAAAAGGAAATTAACTCACATTGGGTGCTGGGCTACACACATACTTACATTGTCTCATTTAATCTCCAGGAAAAAGCAAGGGAGCATTAGTTCACAGATTTGTCTTTTCACTCATCTACCTAAAACCCCAAAACTTTGTGATGTCTAATAGGCTGAAATATGAACTCTGGAAACCTGTAGACCTCAGTTATAATTCTTGGAGGCAGTATCCATTTCCCCTAAAGGACATCAGGAAACCTGGCTTCTAGTAACAACTTTGCTACTGATAAACTCTGTGACTTTGGGCAAACAACACACACCCTCTAAGCCTCGGTTATTTTCCCCTCCACAAAATGAGAGCATTGGATTATTTTTACAATCCCTTCCCTTTGATAGTCTATGCCAGGAGTTGGCAACCATTTTCTACCAAGGGCCACATAGCAAGAATTTTATATTCTGCAGGGCACAATGTCTCTGTCACAACTATTCAACTCTGCCTTTACAGCACAAAAGCAGCTGTAGGCAGTATGTAAATGAACAGGCTTGGCTGAATTCCAATAAAAGTTTACTTACAAAATAGATGATGGCTTGGTTTTAGCCCAAGGGACTTAGTTTGCTGACCCCTGGTCTATACAGCAATAACAGATTTTGTGTGTCAACTCTTCCCTTTCCTGTTTGAACCAATATATCAAGAACTATATCTTATACATCTCTAACCTAAAGATACCTCTCTATTGAAACAGAGTTTATCTATGTACTTCAGTGTTTCTTAAAAAATCTGCATAAAGGTGAGAATCTGGAGAAATTAATGGTCTGGGTTTTGGTTGCAGCTTGTTAAGAGCAGCATAGACTTACACAAACATGGTAGAAACAGCAAAAACCTTAATGAATAAAAGATATAAAACAATTAGATAGATTTAAAATACTATTCTTGTCTATTCCAATTTCAGTATATCATATGAATAATCAAAAGTTATCAAAAACATTGCTTTTCTGAAATGCACAATGTTCTTCAATGAGACTTCTTGCCTACAAGAGAATATTTTACAAAGCATGGGTGGGAGAGAGGAATAAAGAGTTCTCATGAATTTCTGCTGACAGTAGATAGACAAATGGCAGGTTAGATGTATTTGATTAGGTTCTGTAACTGAAAGGTGTAGAAAGTGGAAACTGGAAAGTGTCCTGGAGATCACTGTCAAGGCCTGCATTTGAACTAAGATTTAACTGTAAGCCTGTGTACTGTAAGCTTTCCTTAAGAATGGCCTGGCTAGCTGCACCAGTGGGAGCATTACTCTAGGATTTATTTTTTGTTTTGTTTTTTGCTGTTGTTTAATTCTAGTAGGTCTTAGTGGTGAAGATGAATCTGATGCCAGTGTGTCACCAAAGATTTTCATCACAGTAAGAAGTTCTTCTGAAAGCAAGGAGAAGCTCATTGGCACATTGACAAATTCCCCCAAAGTGAGTTTGCAATGTGGGCATCTAAACTGGCTAGAGTTTTGATGTTTGTGTGTTCTATTTTATATTCTCATTGTTTCTTTCCACTCAGCAATGCCTTCAACTTCACTTGTTCAGTGAGTTCAGTCATAGGAAATATTCAGAGGGCCTGGGCAGATGGTAAATTCACCAGGGAGTTTATGCAATTCTCTGATTCATTCCATCAATCTAGAATTATGCAGAAACAATCCCAGTATGAGCTTAAGCATATTCTGCCTTGAAGAAAGACAGAAACAACAAAATGATTAAAAACTAAATTTGAGTAGCCCTCTGTTTTCCCTGTAGAATACTTCTAACTAGATTCTGGCTGAACTCGGCTGGTCTCTCACCCCTGATAGTTGCATTTTTCAGTTCTATGTAGCATTTTTATCACTGCCGTTTTTGTTGTAATGACATTTTCTCATGATTTTTTATCTAATTGGCCTTTAATGAACTTTAGAAATAGATCTGTATTTATTGTACGAGCTTTGGCTTTTTGGGGGGTGCTTACTTTTGACATTCTCTTTTCTTATTGCACAAATTTGAAACAATTTATCATGATACAAAAAAGATTATATATATATAATATAGATGTACATATATGTGTGCATATATTTATATCTATAAACTATCTTATGCCTCCCAAAGGGTGTGTGTCAATTCCTGTGGTTCTGAATGAGGTGCATTTTTGACCCCTATGGCACAGTTGGCAATGTTTGGACATACTTCTGATTGTAACAACGTGCGGAGGGGGAAATGGGAGGTTCTACAGGCATTAAATGGCTAGAGGCCAAAGATGCTACTAACAATTCTACAATACACAAGTCAGCTTCCCCACTCCGATCAAGGAAAAGGATTAATTCAGCCCAAATTGTCAATAGTCCCTAGATTGAGAAATTCTGGTCTAAAAACATGTAGAAATGTCTACATACAATTCAAGAAATTACATATGAAGTCACAAATCTTTAACATACCATGTCTCTACAGTACGCATAGGAAAGGCTCACAGGAAGTGCTGGAAGTTGTTTCAAATGGTATAGAACAAGTTATTTTATTAAGAGCATTGTAAAGTGGGGAACCTTTCAATGCAAACAAGTTAACCTATTTTTAATTGGAAAAATAACCAGGAAGGCTTGGTTAAGAATATATATTTATCTTTATAATTATCTTTGTAGTTTTATCTGCCCAGGGCCTTTTTTTTTCCTATGAATTTCCCTCTCCCACCATGCCCTATCCCTTTATCTCCTCTACCTGAGTAATAGAGAAGCTGCCATTTTAATTCAGTGTGAGCCTGGCCCCCGGAAATTTGGGGAAAGACACTGGGAATGAGAAACTTCTCTCTCCCTCTCTCTCTCTCTGGCTGATAAACCGGTAACATGCATCAGAGATTTTTTTTTTTTAACATTTGAACTGGGTCATATTTAATTCTGCATGCTCTTGTAAGTCAGCAAAATATTCCATATATCATTTAAGTTGTCACTTACTTTTTAACTTGATTTTTTAAACATTTTTATTGGAGTATAATTGCTTTACAATGGTGTGTTAGTTTCTACTTTATAACAAAGTGAATCAGTTATACATATACATATATTCCCATATCTCTTTGCTCTTGCGTCTCCCTCCCACCCCTCTAGGTGGTCACAAAGCTCCCTGTGCTATGCATCAGAGAGTCTTAAAGCTGTTCTTCCAATTGCATGAATTGAAGAAGCACCGAAGACCTAGAGGGAGACAGAGAGAAAGAGGAGAGAGTGCTGGAGAAGTTTTGTTGTGTATTGGGAGTTTATTCTCCACTATGGCACTCTTCCAGAGTAGGAAGTAAAGAGTAAAGTTGCTTTCTGAGTATTTGAGATGATCGACTGTTGTTTCTTTGAATGAGACACCCTGTGGAAATAATGAGAGAACAAGAGGTCAAGATTTTTTTGTCATACATTCATGTATGTGCACATGTAAACACACACACCTACATACACTTTTACACAAATAAGGTTATATTATGCATGCTATTTGGTATGTTGCTTTTTTCACTCATCAAAATATTGTGGACTTCTTTTCATGTCCATTCATATCACCGATTTCATGGCTGTTGAGCATTCTCTTTCCTGGCTTTACAGCTCTTTACTAAGCCACTCTTCACTTGATCGATGTTTAAGTTGTTTGTTACCAAATACTCCCTATTAAAAACAGTGTTGCAGGAGCTTCCCTGGTGGCGCAGTGGTTGAGAGTCTGCCTGACGATGCAGGGGACACGGGTTCATGCCCCGGTCCGGGAAGATCCCACATGCTGCAGAGCGGCTGGGCCTGTGAGCCATGGCCGCTGAGCCTGCGCATCCAGAGCGTGTGCTCTGCAATGAGAGAGGCCACAACAGCGAGAGGCCTGCATACCGCAAAAAAAAAAAAACAAAAACAAAACAAACAAAAAAAACAGAGCTGCAGTGATCGTGTTTCTGCATACACCTTTATGCATTTTGGGGGTATCAACTTAGGAAATATTCCCAGAAAATCTACTGAGTCAAAGCATATTTAATTTAAAAAAATTTGAGGCACAACAGTAATTGCCCTTCCAAAAAGGCTGGAGCAAATTGCATTCCCACCATCAATACACTAATGTACCCACATCCTATGCCTTTCCTGACAGTGGGTTTCCCCATGTTCTTTCATCTTTGTTAATATTTTTCCTCATTATTAATCTGAAGAGTGAAAAATTCTCATTTTAATTTACATTTCTGACAACTAGTGAAGGTGAGCATCTTTTCATTTTTAATAATCATTTTCAACTCATTTTTCAATTGGCTTTTCATGTTCTTTGCCCATTTTAAAATAATGTTGCTCATCTTTTTAGTTTTGATTTATGCAGGCTCTTTGAATATTAAGAAAATTAGTCTGTCAAATGTACTACAAATACTTCCTCCCAGATTGTCTTTTAACTTTCATTGCAGTATTTTTAGCTAAGAAGAAACTTTACATTTTTTATGTCATCATATTTATCAAATTTTTGTGGCTTCTAGGTATACCAGTGAGGCTTTGAAAGGCATCTCCCACATCAAGATCACAAAGAGCATTCATACATATCTTCTTCTACAAAGATTTAATTCTTAACATTTAAATATTTGATCTATCTGTAATTTATTTGAGTGCTTTGGAGTGAGGTAATAATCAAGCTTGGCAGCTAGTGTTAAACTCTATGATAAGAAAGACATGGATCTGGGCTTTACCACTTAATAGCCAAGTGACCTTGAGAAAATCACTTAACCTCTTGAAGTCCATTTCTTCATCTGTATAAAAGGGGTAATCATACTCCCTAACTCATAGGCTTGTGATGAAAATGAAAGAATCCATTCAAAGAATTTAGAACAAAACTGGAACATGTAAGAATATAATCAATATTAGCTGGACTGTCATTACCATTACTATTCTCAGTAGCTAATGTTTCCCCTAGATGATTTATTGATTAGTCCACCATTTTACCCAAAGATTGAAAATGCGACTTGTATTATATTTTCTAGTTACAGTATATGACTGGATATATATTTAAACTATTATTGTGTTCTTCTGTCTGTGCATTTCCAGAACATAGGTACCTAGTACTTTCAAAATAACTTTATAATAGTAAGCATTCTTATCTTGTTCTTGGAAGTTAATTTTGATATTTTAAATTTTTTATGATTAAACATGCGGTTTTTAGTTTGAGTCATGTATTTAATTTGTTAAGAAAGCACATGCTAATTGCTTTTCCAAAAAGCTGGGAACAGTTTGCATTTTCATTGTCATTCATGAATATGCCCACATCCCACACCTTTCCTAACAGCAGGTTTCCTCATGTTCTTTAATCTTTGCTAATATTTTTCTTTGTTATCAATCTGAAGGGTGAAAAATAACTTTTAATCTTCATTTTATAGACACAGGGAGAATTGACATCTTTAAATGATTACCTTTTCTATATTTCTGTACTTTTATTCAGGTCTTTTTCTTTTAATTTCCCTCAGTAAAGTTTTATATGGTAGTTTTCTTCATTTAGTACTTATGCATTGCTTGTTAAATTTATTCCTTGTTATTTTATTTCCATTTTATTTTTGACTACTTATTTAAATGGGATTTTTCCATTATATTGTAACTTGCTTTTGTTAGTATAAATGGATATTAATCACTGTATATTAATTTTGCATTTATCTTCATATCAAATATGTAAAATTTTATTTTGTTCTCTTGTTTAAATGCATTATCTAGCACTTTTAAAACAATTTTAAATAATAATAATAGTGAAAGCAGCATCTTAATTTTGTTCCTGAAGACTGAAAAGTCTTTTCAATTTTTTTTGCAATAAAATATAAGGTTTTTAATTTGTGTTATATATTACACTTTTTAAGGAGGCATTCATGTTTTAATGAAGGTTGAATTTTATAAATACTTTATTTGCATCTACCAGGATGATCATATTTTTTATCTCTTTTGACTTATTAATATGGTAAATTACATTTATTCAGTTCCTAAGGGATTCCTGCTATTGAACTCTTTGCATTCTTAGAGTGCCTCCCACTTCATTATTATGCATTATTCTGTTATCTGCGGTTGGATTACATTTGCAAATGTTTCATTTCAGATTTTTGCATCAATACATGTTATGCATATTTTTTAGTAGTTTTCTTCACATTTGTTATCCTCATCAGGTTCAGGTTGGGTATTAGTATTATGCTCCCTTAAAAAATAATTAGAAAAGTTTCCTTGTCATTCCATGCTCCAAAACAGTTTAAAATGCATAGAAGTTATAGGATTATAACTTCTAAAGTAATGATCTCTGTAGACAGAGAAATGAATTTAAAATCTGGCCCTACTACTTGTTCTTTGTTTTGACATTTATAAATGAGAATAATAATAAAATTCATTAAATGGGTCTCTTCAGAAGACATCACAAGATAATGAATGTAATTGGAAGTTTGTACCTCTTAATTTCTCTCATCTTCTTCACTCATCCACCATAAATGAGTCATGGGGATGAAATGTGCAGTGTGGGGCATTTAGCCAATAACTATGTAATATCTTCATGACAGATGGTAACTAGACTTATCATGGCGATTATTTTGAAATACATAGAAATACCAAATCACCATGTTGTGTAACAGGAACTAACATAGTGTTCTAGGTCAATAATACTTCAAAACCAAACAAACTCATAGAAAAAGAGATCAGATTTGTGGTGACCAGAGGCAGGGGGTAGGGGTGGGGGGGATTAGATGGAGGTGGTCAAAAGGTACAAACTTCCAGTTGTAAGATAAATAAGTACTATGGATGTACATACAGCATGATGACTATATACAGCATGATTGCTATAATTAACACTACTGTATATATATGAAAGTTGCTAAGAGAGGAAATCCTAAGAGTTCTCATCACAAGGAAAAATATTTTTTTTCTTTTTCTTTTATTTTGTATTTATATGAGATGATAGATGTTCACTAAACTTATTGTGGTCATCATTTCATGATGCTTGTAACTAAAATTGGTATGCTGTACACTTTATACAGTGCTGTATGCCAATTATATCTCAGTAAAACTTGAAGAAAAATAAATGAAATAAAATTTCACCATATTTATTCTTAAAAAAATAATGAATATAAAACACTTAGCATATGCCTTACAAGGCATTAAATAAATGAACATCATATTATCGACTTCTCAAAATATGGAAAATTTCACCTGTGAAACCACCTGATCCTGACAATTTGGGTAGGAAGGAAATATAGTTCTTTGATATCTTTATCAATTTCTATTATGATTATTTGTCCATTTCTGCTTTTTGTCTTTTTGAGTCATTTTGGGAATATATATGTTTTCTAGAAAATACCCATTCGAGTCATGTTTTAAAAAACATTGGGAGTGTACAATATATCCTTAAATGATCTCTGTACCTGAGGTTAGTTTGCCTTTCTCTTTCCTAATATTTTCTCTCTTTTCTTCTTAAATATAACTAACTCTTAATTTATTTTTAATTTTTTCTCATATCTTAAATCTTATTAAGTAGCTCCATCATACAGAAAGTTATATAGAATGATAAAATAAACACTTGTGCACCTACCATTCAGCTTTGCCATATCTCAATATTTTCCCATATTTCATTCCAGCTTCCCTTTACTTTTTCAAAAAATAAAATATTGAAGATAGAATGACTCTTCTTCTGTATCCCTCCTTTATTCACTTCTTGTTCCATGTTGCCTAGTAGTATCCTGAATTTTGTGTCTACACATACCAAATTTGGTGGTTAATTCTATTCGCCAACTATTTTCCATTCTTAGAATCTCTGAGCATATAGCAAAATGGCACTTCTGAGCCCCCTTGTGGTGAGATGGGACCTTATGATTACTTCTAGCCAATAAATTATGATTAGAGATGATATGTGCCCTTTTGAGGCCAGATCATTTAATTGTTCGTCGGAGACACTTAAAATCTCTATGTCAATCCTGCATGGCAACCTTCAATTTTTCAGATAGTGGGTGTTCTATTGCCTGAGCCTCAGAATAAGGATGATGTGGAGGAAGACCCCTTGACAACCCTCAACTGACGTGTAGTGTAGTACAAGTGAGAAATAAACCTTTGGTGCTTGAAATTTCTGAGATTATTTGATTGTCTTTGTTGTTTTTACCACAGCGCAATCCAGACTATCCTGACCAATGCATCCATAAACAACACATAGTATGTTTTATATGTTTTAAATGTCTTAAATGTCTACACAAATGCTATCAAGCTTTGTATGCTCTCCCACAACTCGCATTTCTCATCTGATATGTTGTTAAGATTAATCCATGTGATATCTGCACCTATAGCTCTTTCATCTTAAAGACTGCTTTCTTTTCTGCTGAGTAACACACAATGAATTTACCTTTTCTTCTATTAATGGAAGTTTTGTGTTGTTTCCAATTTTACACTGTTAATAACAATGCTACATTATTGCACATCTTGTTCAACACTATGAATATTTTACACGAGTGTAATTATTAGATTATCAGGTGCATGTATCTTTAACACTATTGAATCTTGTCAAAAACCTCTCCTCTATGATTGTAGAAACTTATACTCCTACCAGCACTACATGAGGATTCCTATTTCTACATCCTGCTAACACTTGGTATTGTCAGAAATTCTCATCTTGTCAGTCTTATTTATAGTATTAATTTGCACTTTCCTGGTTATTAGTGTAATTGAGTATCATTTTGTATGCCTATTTTTCCATGCATAAATGACATTTACCAGTACATATACTTTGTCCTTTTTTTCTTGGATTATGTTAATTGAAATTTAGCAGTGCCCTTGTTAATTATGTGCATTGTAAATAACTTCTCTGAATCTGTTACTGGTCCTTTCACTTTGTTTGTATTTCGTTTTGTTCTATACAACTTTTTAAATTTCAATGTTGTCAAACACTGTATCTCAACCTATTCATTTATCACTTGACCTTGTTCTTCATAGCTTTAATATATAATTCACACATCATACAACTAACCCATTTAATGTGTAAAATTCAGCTTTTCAGTATATTTACAGTTATATATAACCATCACTGCAGTCAATTTTAGAACATTTTTATCACCTTAAAATGAGACCATATACCCTTTAGCAAATTCCCCAAATCCTCATCCCTCCAGCCATAAGCAATCACTAATCTACTTTCTGTCTCTGTAGATTTCCCTGTTCTGGATGTTTCATCTTCTGTGACTAGTTGTGACTAGTTCTTTCAATTTGTCTACTATTTTCATGGTCCGTTCATGTTGTAGCATGATTTGAACTTTTGTATGCCTTTAAGAGGAGATCCAAAAAAAAAAAAAAAAAAGAGATCCTTCCCTAACCCAAGCCCATAATACTAGTCTCTTTTGTTTACTTCTTTAAATTATATACTTTTATTTTTATTTTTTAAATTTATTTTTTAAGAGCAAATCATTTTTTCTAATATTTATTTATTTAGGCTGTGCCAGTTGTTAGTTGTGGCACGTGGGATCTTCATTTTGTCACGCAGGATCTTTTTATTTTAGTTGCAGCATGCATGCAGGATCTAGTTCCCCAACCACAGATTGAACCCCAGTCCCCTGCATTGGGAGCGCAGAGTCTTACCCACTGGACCACCAGGGAAGTCCCTATACTTTGATTTTTACATGTAGGTCTTTAATCTGTTAGGAATTGACATTTGTGTTTGATTTGAGGTACGGAACTCTTTTCCCATATGGACAGACAATTGTACCAGCACCATTTATTAAAATTCTCTGTCCTTCCCCCTCAGATTTATACTACTATTGCTATTATGTATCAAGGTTCCATACACTGTCAGTTTGTTTCTAGTCTACATACTGTACTTTGGTCTATTTGTCTGTTCTTTCAAGTACCTTACTGTCTTGGATGCTATAGCTTTAACTTTATAATAAGTCTTGCTCCCTGAGAAGGAAAGCCCCTTACAGTATTTTTTAAATTATCTTGCTTATTCTGGGCTCTTCTTAGTTCCATTTAATTTTTAGGATCAACTTCTCAAATTCCATGAAAAATATCTTACCATAATTTTGATTAGAATTTCAGTGAATTTATATATTAATGGAAAACTGATATATTTATTATATGAACCTTTCTATCCAAATACATGGTGTGTATTTCCTTTTAAATGTATTTTATTATTTCATATAATATTTTATTGCTTTCTTAAAAAAACTTGCATATTTTCTATTATTCTTTTTCCTAGGTATCTCACAGTTATTTTTAAACCATGTGCAAATAATATTATTTATAAAAACACATTGTCTAGATGTTACTGTTGTGTAGGAATGTGATTTATTTTTCCTTATATTGTTCGTGTCTCTTTTTCATTAGAACTTATTTATTAGTTCTAATGGTTTCATAGCATAGAGGTTTTTATGGTTTTCCATATAAACAATCGTATTGTTTGGGAATACTAAACTCTCTCTCTCTCTGTCTCATTCTTGTTCTCACTCTTGCTCTCTCTTCTTCTATCTTTCCAAATCCTAACATATTCTAGTTATTTTCCTCATCTTACAGTTCTGCCTATGGCCTCCTGTTCATTGTTGAATATAAAAGTGACAGCAGCTGCCCTTTTCTTATTTTTGACTTTAAACATTTCATCATTAGGTATGATGTTTGCTGAAGGTTTTTGCAGGTTATAGTTTATCATATTAAGAAGGTCGCCTTCTATTCCTAGTTTTCTTGGTACTTTTTAAAATCAAGAATTTGTGTTGAAATTTACAAAATGCTCTTTCTCTACTTATTGAGATGATTCTGTGATGGTTCTCCTTTAATATGTTAAAATGATGAGTTATGCTAAATAATTTACTCCATTTAAATTATGGCTACATTCCTGAGATAAAGCTTTCTTGGTATAACACTAGCACCCACATACACATAAATGTGCATAAAATCGATGTGATTACATATATATTATTTTTGTGTGCACACATATATTAGTGAATTTGCTTGGCTTAAAATATAGCGTTTTTCTGTCTATAATGATAAATAAGATTAACCTAAAGTTTTAGTTTCTTGAACTACTTTTATCTTACCAAGGTCTTAATACAAATTTGGTAAGTTAGACCAGTTTGTAAAGGATGGAAAGACAGAGATTATCTGGTCCTTGAATATTTGGAAATGCTTGCCTTTAAATTTCTAGCTGCTTTTGTTTGAGGGAAGAGATTGTCGTTTAACCACTGAGTCAATTTCTGTCATGAATTTTGGCCTATTCAGGCTTTCTATTTTTCTTCTGCTTTTAAAAAATTTATTTTTGAAACTTCTTTATTCCCCCAAATAATCATTATTAATAACACAGACTGGGGCTTCCCTGGTGGCGCAGTGGTTGAGAGTCCGCCTGCCGATGCAGGGGACACGGGTTCGTGCCCCGGTCTGGGAAGATCCCACATGCCGCGGAGCGGCTAGGCCCGTGAGCCATGGCTGCTGGGCCTGCGCGTCCAGAGCCTGTGCTCCGCAACGGGAGAGGCCACAGCAGTGAGAAGCCCACGTAATGCAAAAAAAAAAAAAAATAACACAGATATTGTGTAAAACAATTCATTCCTGTTTTGGATTACCCATGTATACTTGAATTGCTTTGCTCACAATTCCTTCTTGCCTCTTATTCCTTCTATCTCAGTTAATGTTCCCTGTTTCTGAATTGCATCTTTTATTATTTCTTTTAGTGATGATCTGTTAGTCATAATGGATCTCAGGCCTTTACTGTCTGAAAAATCCTTATTTTGCCCCCTTTTTTGAATGATCATTTGCCTAGGTATAGAATTTTAGGTTTACAGTTCTTTTCCTCTCAAAATTTGGTAAGTTTTACTATACTATATTCTGGCTTCAATCTTGCTGTTAAGTAGTGTATTGTTAATTTACTTACTGTTAAGTAGTCTACTGTCAATTGTAGGCAACTATGTTTTCTCTGTTTTCATTGTCTTATTGTCATGAAATTTCCCTGTGATATGTCTAGATATGATTCATGAATAAAATGCTTTCTGACTATCTTTTCTATTCCCTAATTCTTAATACTTTTAGAGTTTATACTTAATAGTCTGTATTAAACAGTGGTTGTCATTTGTAATATGTGTTTTCAAACTATACATTTTCCCCAACCATGCATTTCTGGATATTCTGATAATTCCCCCAGGGGCTCTTATTGAGAACTGATTTCATTGATGGTAATTGAATCTGTTGGAGTGGATGAATTTGCTCAGAGCACACAGATGAGAAGTGGCCACAGATTAGAAGACTGAGAAATATAAAAAGATTATTGATGAGTTTATGAGAGCAATTTCAGAAGACTGGTAGGAACAGAATCCTAATTACAGTGGAAAGTTGGCTGTGGAGTAATTTGCAGCTAAGGCAGAGGACACATATAGGATAGTAGCTGGTGGGATTTGGAGGGGGGCAAAGGTTAAGATGGAAACGATGTTATATTTAAATGTAGATGTGACATATCAATAATGTAACTGGAGATAAAAAAAGAGTGGTTATTTTAAAAGTTAATTCCCTTAGAAGATGGAAGGTGAAAGAATTCAAAGCACACTTTAGAGCAGCAGCTACTCTATTATAACCATAAGAAATGAGGAAAGGGCAGCTGCCCATGAATATATATTCATAGTTCCTTATCCCCAATCTTTCCTGTCTTTTTTAAAAATCTGCTCTTTGGGGCATATTTGCCCATTGTATTTAATTGTAATTATTTTAAATTAATTTTTGTTGGAGTATAGTTGATTTACAATGTTGTGTTAGTTTTGAGTGTACAGCAAAGTGAATCAGTTATATGTATACATATATTCACTCTTTTTTAGATTCTTTTATCATATAGGTCATTACAGAGTATTGAGTAGAGTTCCCTGTGTTATATGGTAGGTCCTTATTAGTTAGCTATTTTACATATAGTAGTGTAATTGTAATCATTTATAAACTATGTTGCCAATTTTTCAAAGGCTATTTGTGTGTGTGTGTGTGTGTGTGTGTGTGTATCACATAATTGTCAATTGTTTTATGGGTCAGTACATATTTTTCTGTACACAGCAACCTCTGACCTGTAGTTCTAAAGAAGTTTGTCACAAGACTTCACTACTTTCATTTAGGAAGCTGGGTCAGGAAAAAATGATGTTGTGTTTAGTCATGTTGCTACTTTTCTTATGTTGCTACTTCAGCTCTACCTCTCCTGTAGAGAGCTGAAATCAAGGAACAGAATGTAAACAGGATGTGCTCAGTATCTCTTATGATCCGTTCTAGCCTCCAGTCCCCATCCTTCCAAGCTGAGAGCTACTGGATTTTTTGATGTGGACCATTTTTTTTTAAGTTTTCATTGAATTTGTTACAATATTGCTTCTGTTTTATGGGTTTTTTTTTTTTTTGGCCCGGAGGCATGTAAGACCTTAGCTCCCCGACCAGGGATCAAACCTGCACCCCCTGCATTGGAGAGCTACCCATGGAAATCGTAAGGACAGCTTCCACTTACTTACTGTAATGAGGGTATTATTGGCATAATAAAAGCTGGGAAGTCTGGATGGTGGTATCCTCTTTCCTCTTGGTCTACACTGTATTTTACCTGGCCAGTATTATCTGAAGTTTGTAGTATGAGCATATGAATTTTCCTGTTATCTGCAAATGTTTATTTGTTTTGTTCATTTGGGTGGCTGTCAGAGAGGAGGTGTTGTCAGTGTGCCATTATTTTACTATCATTTTCAGAAGTTCTAGAGTAGACTCTGAGGCCCTGATTAGTCCTTTTCTAGTTCTCTGCTACCCAGCACAACACTCAGTCCTAAAGAACAGGCAGGATTCAGCTAGGTAGAAAAGACAGTGGGATGGTGTCTATTATGTCTACCCAATAACACATTTGAGTAAATTCATATCTGTAGGGGATATTTCTCACATATAGGAATTGGAAAGCTAGATCACTCAGTGTACCAATTAATTATCATTGTATATGTGAACCACATTTATAAGATCCTACAGAAAGGAATATCAGCCATGAATGAAAAATGTAAGTTAGTTTTAATAAAAATAATCCCTTACACTTGTGTATAGTATACTGTTTAAAATGTTCTTTCCCCTGCTAGTGAAGTGAGTTATTATTACAAGAAGAGTGCATGCAACAATATAAGCTAGCCTCTGTCTAAAACACTTTACATGTATTAACTAATTTAGTCCTTCCACAAACCTAATGGTGGGTTCTATTATTATTCCTATTTTAGAGACCAGGGGACTGAAGGACTGAGAAGGCAGACAACTTGCCCAAGGTTACACAGTTATCCACATGTGGAAGCAAAGACCCATCTCTCTAGAACTCACTACTCTAACCATTGTGGTAATGTGCCACCTCGGATGTGATCCACAGCAGCCGTGCCAGGTAAGCAGGGCTTATTATCCAGATTCTCCAGAAGAGGAACTTAATGTTCATAGAGGTGAGGGACTTGTCCAGAATAACAGTAACAGCAAAAAATGACAAAGCTGAGAATGAAATTGAGGTCTCCTGAAAAGTATCCCTTATACTTAACAAGTACTCCATAAATGGAGTACAGTTCCTTCTACATTCTTTTCCTGATTTTCAGTCCTTTATTCTGCTTCTCTTTACCCCAGAGTAACTAGCATCTTTTTTGACCTTTATTTCTTTGGCCTCATCCCTTGATCATTGCTGCTTCCCTTAGCTTTCTACTTTCACTGACTGCTGGGCTCAGTTTCCTTCCTGAAGCTGCCAGGCTTTGGAGGAAAAAAAAGCTGGAATAGGGCTTCCCTGGTGGCGCAGTGGTTGAGAGTCCGCCTGCCAATGCAGGGGACGCGGGTTCGTGCCCTGGTCCGGGAGGATCCCACATGCCGCGGAGCAGCTAGGCCCGTGAGCCATGGCCGCTGAGCCTGCGCGTCTGGAGCCTGTGCTCCGCGGCAGGAGAGGCCACAGCAGTGAGAGGCCCGTGTACCGCAAAAAAAAAAAAAAAAAAAAAAAAAAGTTGGAACAAAACACTGATAAAGAGACCAAAGCTTGGGAGCCTGGAGAAAACAGGATATCAGTGACAGGAAGTATGAGAAATTCTTGTGAGTAACAGTGAGCAGAGTTCAGAGCTGAGGTGAATGCTAAACAGGCATATAACGTTTATATGATAAATGATACAATAAGACTAAAATGATCATCTTCTCAAAAGTAATACGTTCTACAAAGCACCCACATGGTCAAGACAACAATTCTACTTTTCGGGTTTATGCCAGAAGCTTAGATGGGGCCTATGTCTTTTTAATTTTTTTTCAGATAATTTTATAATTGTGAACTGTAATTGCAGATTGATTATAGCAGCTGTGTACATAGAATATCAATTACAAATACATTTATTGCTGCCCTGCTTTTACATACATTATCTCATTTAAACTTCATAACAACCCAGTGAAGCAGCAAAGCTATTATAATCTCGATTTTAACATAGGGAAAAATCAAGGCTCAGAGAGTTCAAATTATTATCTTTGAGTCACATGCCAGTAAGTGGAGGCACAGCATTTGCATCTATGTTTATCTGACTCCGTACTGCTTCTTTTTCCATTTTCCTACATGGCCTCATGAAAGAAAACCCGTGAAGGTTTGTTGATGGATAAATTACTGAATAGTTGATAGCAGGAATACTCAGTGTTTTCTTTCACTGTTCGTGACTTTGTTTGGTGTTCTGGTTTGTATGATGCAGTATCCAGGCTGGGGCTACCCTAGTAGGTTTTACCCTGGTATTAGACATCTGTTTTCTCCTGCATCTGCACTATACTCCGCATAGGATCTAGCAAACCTGTGGTTTGTTGTGGTTGTTTTCTAGAGCAGCCTTGAATGTAGTCAGATTGGTATCGTGAGAAAAGCTCCCAATGTAAAAGCACTGCTCTCACTTCTTTTTGGCTTTCTATACATTGTTCTCTAACGCTTTCAACAATAAGGACGCTTTCTAAATGATCTTTTAGTTTGCTTCTGGCCAACTCTGTCACTTTGCTGGAAACCGTACCTTCATGGGTTCCCCAGGGGCCCTGACAGGAGATTATTTGGGTGTACAACTAGAAAGCATCACTCACTATTTGCTTTCTTTAAAGTAAATAGCAGAGATTTGAATCCATTAATTTGTACTGAATTGCTTTTTTGATATGGTCTTTGTTTTCTCTTCCTCCATCAAGATGTAGGAGAGAGAAGATGGAAACATGGTAACTCAAGGAAAAGTATTTTCTTGGTCTCAAAATAGCTTACATCTAGAATAATGGTGGGGGGAGGTTCCTTTTGACCTGTGTGTCTGTGTGTGTGTGTATGCTGGTGGGCACATTTATATGAGAGGACTCCTTCACGTTTAACCACTGAGAGTCCTCTGGTGAAGGGAACTGGATAAAACCTCAATTCTATTATCAGAGGCATGTGCTAGTTAGAAACACAGAGTTGGAGAGTCTCTCAACCACGTTTCTGGCCTCTATTGAGGAAGTGTGAGCAAGTACCTTGAGGGTGTGGCCTATTCTGGATGCTGTCATTGTATTCCTGGCTCCTTACACAGATATTTGACAGAATGAGTACTCATTAGTGTTTGTAAAATAAATAAATGAATGAATAAATGTAAAGGATTAATGGATAAGTGGATAAATGAATTATAGAATTATTAATTAAGAATAGAAGCTGGAATGGCTTGGAAAGCAGCAAGGGCTAGATTGAGCTAAGCACACAACTCATACGGAGTCAGGGAAATGAAGCGCTTTTAAGATCATCAGAGGATAGTCATCAGAGAGTCTAATTTAGCCACCTTAAAAATTACACTTAATTCACATGGTGGATTAAACTCTTATGTTTACCGTCTCTCTCTTCAGAAACACGTCTGAAATGAAAGTAAAGGAATAAAAATTGCATTAAACTAAGGGCAAAGAAAATAAGAGAAGAAACAGTGGGAGAAAAAAAGAGGTTTCAAAAAGAATTCATTTCACAAATATGTATTGAATGCCTGCTATGTGCCAGACACTGTTCTTAGCACTGGGGATAAATCAGTGAGCGGAAAAGACAAAAATCCCTGCCATCATGTAGCTTACATTCTGGTATAAGGAACACCTTTTCAAAAGAAATCTGAAAGTGGGTGGAAGAGTGCTGATTGATTTAACACAGTGAAGGAAGTTATAAAAATATTAACATGGGGCAGACATAAAAAGAGGTGAGGTGATCTTCCACACTAACCGCAGAATGACTCATCTTGAGGTATCAGATACTGCAGAAGTATAGTTCTTTTTTGACCCACCTCCTAGAGAAATGGAAATAACAAAAAGAAACAAATGGGACCTAATGAAACTTCAAAGCTTTTGCACAGCAAAGGAAACCATAAACAAGATGAAAAGACAATCCTCAGAATGGGAGAAAATATTTGCAAATGAAGCAACTGACAAAGGATTAATCTCCAAAATTTACAAGCAGCTCATGCAGCTCAATAACAAAAAAAACAAACAACCCAATCCAAAAATGGGCAGAAGACCTAAATAGACATTTCTCCAAAGAAGATATACAGACTGCCAACAAACACATGAAAGAATGCTCAACATCATTAATCATTAGAGAAATGCAAATCAAAACTAGAATGAGATATCATCTCACACCAGTCAGAATGGCCATCATCAAAAAATCTAGAAACAATAAATGCTGGAGAGGATGTGGAGAAAAGGGAACACTCTTGCACTGCTGGTGGGAATGTGAATTGGTACAGCCACTATGGCAAACAGTATGGAGGTTCCTTAAAAAACTACAAATAGAACTACCATACGATCCAGCAATCCCATTACTGGACATATACCCTGAGAAAAGATGTGGCACATATATACGGTGGAATATTACTCAGCCAAAAAAGATATGAAATTGCATTATTTGTAGTGAGGTGGATGGACCTAGAGTCTGTCATATAGAGTGAAGTAAGTCAGAAAGAGAAAAACAAATACTGTATGCTAACACATATATATGGAATATAAAAAAATGGTTCTGACGAACCTAGGGGCAGGACAGGAATAAAGACCTAGACGTAGAGAATGGACTTGAGGACATGCTGAGGGGAGCGGGTGAGCTGGGATGCAGTGAGAGTGTAGCACTGACATATATACACTACCAAGTGTAAAATAGCTAGTGGGAAGTAGCTGCATAGCACGGGGAGAGTAGCTCGGTGTTTGTGAGCCCTTAGAGGGCTGAGATAGGGTGGGTGGGAAGGAGGCACAAGAGGGAGGGGATATGGGCATAAATGTATACATATAGCTGATTCACTTTGTTATACAGCAGAAACTAACACAACAATTTAAAGCAATTATACTGCAGTAAAGATGTTTGATAAATAAATAAATAAATAAATAAATAAATAAATAAATAAATAAATAAATAAATAAATAAAAAGATTGCTCTAGCTATTCGGGTCTTTAGTGTTTCCATACAAATTGTGAAATTTTTTGTTCTAGTTCTGTGAAAAATGCCATTGGTAGTTTGATAGGGATTGCATTGAATCTGTAGATTGCTTTGGGTAGTAGAGTCATTTTCATAATGTTTAATCTTCTGATCTAAGAACATGATCTGTCTCTCCTTCTGTTTATATCATCTTTAATTTCTTTCATCAGTGTCTTATAGTTTTCTGCATAGAGGTCTTTTTTCTCCTCAGGTAGGTTTATTCCTAGGTATTTTATTCTTTTTGTTGCAATGGTAAATGGGAGTGTTTCCTTCATTTCTCTTTCAGATATTTGATGCAATTTTAAATGGGATTATTTTCTTGCTTTCTGTTTCTTATTGTTTATTTTTAGTTTGTAGAAAAGCAACAGATTTGCATATATTCATCTTGTATCCTGAGACTTTGCTGGGTTCATTTATTCTAATAGTTTTGGGGTGGAGACTTTAGTGTTTCCTATAAGAAGTATCATGTCATCTGCAAATAGTGACAGTTTTATTTCTTCCCTTCCAATTTGGAAGCCTTTTATATTTCTTTTTCTTGTCTGATTGCTGTTTCTGGGACCTCCAATACTATGTTAAATAGAAGTGGTGAGAGTGGGTATCCTTGTCTTGTTCCTGAATTTAGAGGAAAAGGCTTTCAGCTTTTCACTATTGAGTATGATGTTGGCTGTGGGTTTTTCATAAATGTCCTTTATTATGTTGGAGTCTGTTCCCTCTATACCCACTTTGTTTAGAGCTTTTATCATAAATGGATGTTGGATTTTATCAAAAGCATTTTCTGCATCTATTAAGATGATCTTATGATTTTTATTCTTCCTTTTGTAACGTATATCACATTGATTGATTTGTGAATGTTGAATCATCCTTGTGACTCTGGAATAAATTTAACTTGTTCATAGTGTATGATCCTTTTTATATATTGTTGGATTTGGTTTGGTAAAATTTTGTTGAGGAGCTTTGCATCTATATTCGTCAAAGATATTGGCCTGCAATTTTTGTTATTTTACAGTCGTTGCCTGGTTTTGTATCAGGGTAACAGTGGCCTCATAGAATGAATTTGAGAATGTTGCACGCTCTTCAGTTCTTTGCAGTAGTTTGAAAAGGATAAGTATTTGTTCTTCTTTAAGTGTTTGAATTTCCCTATGAAGTTGTCTGGACCTGTACTTTTGGTTTCTGGGATCTTTTTTTTAATTTTTAAATCAATTTTACTACTATTGATTGGTCTGTTCAAATTGTCTGTTTCTTTTTGATTCAGTCTTGGCAAATTGTATGTTTCTAGAAATTTGTCCATTTTTTCTAGGTTGTCCAACTTGTTGGCATATAACTGTTCTTAGTAGTCTTATGATCTTTCTGTATATCTGTGGTATCAGTTGTTATTTCTCCTCTTTTGTTTCTTATTTTGTTTATTTGGGTCTCACAGAACTAGAACAAATAATCCTAAAATTCGTACAGAACCAGAAAAGACCCCAATTTGCCAAAGCAATCTGCAGAAAAAAGAAGCTGGAGGTATCACCCTCCCAGACTTCAGAAAATGCTACAAAATTTTACTAATCAAAACAACATGGTATTGAAACAAAAACAGATACATAGATCAGTGGAACAGAATAGAGAGCCTAGAAAGAAACCCACTCAGTTATGATCAGTTAATCAACAACAAAGGAGGTAAAAATATTCAGTGGGGAAAAGACAGCCTTTTCAACAAGTGGTGCTGGCAAAACTCGACAGCTACATGTAAAAGAATGAAATTAGAACACTCCCTAACACCATACACAAAAATAAACTCAAAATGGATTAAAAACCTAAATGTAAGACCTGAAACCATAAAACATCTAGAAGAAAGCATAGGCAAAACACTCTTTGACATAAATCATAGCACTATTTTTTTTGGATCTGTCTCCTAAGGCAAAAGAGATAAAAGTAAAAATGAATAAATGGGGCCCAATTAAACTTAAAAGCCTTTGCAGAGCAAAAGAAACCATCAACAAAATGAAAAGGCAACCTACATATGGGGTGGGAGAAAATATTTGCAAATGATGTGAACAACAAAGGATTAATAACCAAAACACATAAACTCAATATCAAAAAAAACCCCACCACAACCCTATTAAAAAATGGACAGAAAACCTGAATATACATTTTTCCAAAGACGATATACAGATGGCTAACAAGCACAGGAAAAGATGCTCAACACCACTAATTATTACAGAAATATAAATCAAAACCACAATGAGAAAACACCTCACACGGGTCAGAATGGCCGTCATCAAAAAATCTACGAACAACAAATGCTGGAGAGGGTGTGGAGAAAAGGGAACCCTCCTGCACTGTTGGCGGGAATGTAAATTGATACAGCCACTATGGAGAACAGTATGGAGTTTCCTCAAAAAACTAAAAATAGAACTACCATATGATCCAGCAATTCCACTCCTGGGTATATATCCAGAAAATAATAAAATAGTAATTTGAAAAGATACATGCACCCCAATGTTCATAGCAGCACTATTGACAATAGCCAAGATACAAAAGCAACCCAAGTGCCCATCAACAGATGAATGGGTAAAGAAGATGTGGTATATATATACAATGAAATACTACTCGGCCATAAAAAAATGAAATTCTGCCATTTGCAGCAAGGTGGATGGACCGAGAGAATATTATGCTTAGTGAAATAAGTTAGAGAAGGCCAAATACTGTATGATATCACTTATATGTGGAATCAAAAAAAAAATACAAGTGACTGTAATATATGCAAAACAGAAACAGACTCACAGATATAGAAAACAAACTAGTGGTTACCAAAGGGGAGAGGAAATGGGGGAAGAGTAAATTAGGAGTACAGATACACACTACTATGTATAAAATAGATAAGCAACTGTATAGATATACTGTATAGCACAGGGAATTATAGCCATTATCTTGTAATAACCTATAATGAATTATAGTCTGAAAAATCCTGAATCACTATGCTGTAAACCTGAAATGAATATACTATTGTAAAGCCACTATATTTCAATTAAAAAACCCAACTCTTGGGCTTCCCTGGTGGCGCAGTGGTTGAGAGTCCGCCTGCCGATACAGGGGACACGGGCTCGTGCCCAGGTCCGGGAAGATCCCACATGCCGCGGAGCAGCTGGACCCGTGAGCCATGGCCCCTGAGCCTGTGCGTCCGGAGCCGTGCTCTGCAACGGGAGAGGCCACAACAGTGAGAGGCCCGTGTACCGCAAAAAAAAAAAACAAAAAAAAAACAAAAAAAACTCTTGTTCTGCAGACATGTAGGAACTTTCCCTTATATTTTTAAGAAGTATCTTCCAGGTACAATTGGAATATTAGGAAAGGAGAACTGAAGTGTTGCTAGAGGAGTCAGGGAAAGTTACTCGAGTTGGTGACACATGAGTTGAGATGTGAAAATAAGCAGGAGAGGGTAAGGTCGATGGAGAAAGTGAGAGCAGGAAAGACATGGCAGGTGGAGGGAAAAACGTGCAAAATCGTGATGTCAGCTGAGAACCCAAATGGCCTTAGGGAGATTATATAACTTCCTTGCTTTAGTCTTGGGGAAAAATGAGCCCCTACACTGTGCCAGGTGCTAGGAATACAGACATAATTAAGACACTATTTCTCTTGTCCTCAAGAAGTATACAGTATATTGTGAAAGTAATAATTTTATCTTTTCCCACTATTGCAACTGTTTTATTTCTATTTTTTATGATGTTCAAATGGTCCAGTATGCTTAGCTCTGCTTCCCGACTAAATGCCACATGCCTATATCTGGTTATCCGTGTTGCCAGTGGTGCTGGTATGAGAGACTACTTGTAGGTTCCTCCCAACTGCAGGATGAAGATAGATCACAGAACATGTACTACTGACGGCAGGATCTGTCCTCATATTCATAACTGAAGGACCATTTTCCAAAATATTCATTCATCACATTACATTTACATTTTATTGCCAAGACTTGAGGTCAGTATTCATGAATTCAATCCACTAACCCCCCTCCACTGGGCACCAATTAGATGCACAGCTTTGAGCCTAGGTGTTATGCAGCTGCAACCATCAACCACATGATGGTGTCGTCCGTTCAGTAGCTAAAAATTTCATTGGGATAAATATGTGTATATTACTAAAATAAAATATATCGGGGCACACATTTCCTGTAGGGAAATGAACATTAACTTTGCAGTACTCGAAGTCAATCTGCAACCTTTTGGTTTCATGATCTTGGACAAATTATTTAACATCAAGTTTCAATTTCCCCCTCCATAAAATGGAAATGATGACACCTCCTACCTTAATAGTTGCATATGTCTGTGCATATGTGTTCGTGCTGAATAAATTAAATAATATATAAATCAATCTGGCCTATAGTATGACTTCAGCATATTTCTACCTAGCCACTCCCCTCCCCACCCCAGGCCAATCATCCCAACACCCTAAATATTTTAAGTTGTTCTGAAGTTCAGAGGAACATAAAATATTTGGTGGTGTTTTACTTCTTTCATGAATGATCCAACTTCAAACAAATTTACATGGCAACCCATATATAGTTCTCTCAATACTCAAAACAACGCCTTTACTAAAATAATTTGGAGTGATGACTTACTGTGGCCTTGGATTCTGCTACAGAGAGATTTGGCATATATTATCAAGAATACCGTTTTATTTAAAAAGCTCATAAAGCTTCATCCTCAGCTATTACTGATTTAGGAGTAGCAGATATATGGAAACTTTCACACTCTACTGAACGGGATTATACATTCTTCTCTAACCCACATAACTCATATTTCCAGGCTGACTTTTAAGTTCCTCACTTTCTGATTAATGATGTGAATAGCAGGGCTCTAGGCAGCGTTCTCTTATCTGAGCATGCCACAGACTCACTTTCAGTTGACCTTCAGAAAGTATTAGACAGCATTTCTGCAAAACTTCCTTTAGTAATGAACGCTGGAAAAGAAAGTTATGATTTGTGATTCTAAAACTACATAGAAATACAAAATACACACACAGTCACTGACATGGGGACTCTGTATGTATATATACAGGCTCTCTTATTTTTACTGATTGATATCAATTTTTTTTTTCAGGAGCAAAGTATCACTAATTACAAAAATAAACTAACTAGCAAAGTTCACATTAAAGATAAATGTGAACTGGGAAGAACATATGGATAAATCATCCCCTGCCTCATTCAAATTGAAAAGAAACACTGACTCTGGAGGGAACAGTGAGAAATGTGTATATTATAAAGTTATAGGTTTTAATAACTTCACCTCATTCTATTAAGCCTCTAACCCCATTGGAATCATAAAAGGTTAATACTGAAATGAACCCTAAGAGCATAAATTAGGCATTGGCCATTATATCCCCCCAAATGAGCCTTAAGCTATGTAACCCTTGATCAGCAGGATTTTCCTCTTTTATTAAAGAAATGAAGATACACTGCATTGAATGACATTATTGAGAATACCTAAAATTTCTCATTATCCTACAAGCGCTTAAAATTGCTATTACAGATTTCTGCAGGCCAAATCCCAGTTCCCAATGGACCCCTGCAGTTTATGGAGTACTAGCAGGGAATGTGTTTCAGTTGCCCACAAGTACATACTTATATAGTCATATTGGGTATTTTCAGGAGAAAATGAGATATTTTATTTTTATTCTGTCTCTAAAGAAGGGTCAATCTGAAATGGCCACAAATCAAAACTGGGGCCGGCGCGTTGGGGCTGTTTGTCGGGGGCGGCCGCGCGGCGCGAGCGGGCCACTCCGGGGCGGGCGCGCGCAGGGATGCTCGGGGGTCGGGGTGGGGATGGGGGCGGGGGCGGGGGCGGCCGTGTGGGCTGAGGCTGCAAGGGTAGCGCGGGACCCCGGGCCTTTCCTGAGCCGGCCGCTTGGGCTGCGCCGCCGCCGAGGCCCCTTCAGCCTCGGGGCCGGGCCCGCCGCCGCTTCTGAACGCGGGGGCCGGGGAGCCACTGCCCGGGCCCGGAGCCTCCCCTCGGGGTTCAGGCCCGGGCGGGGAGCCCCTAGCTGCTGCCCTCCTCGCCGGCCTCCGAGCCCCATTTCCTGCTTTTTCAGTTTCCCTGGGGAGGTGATGAATTGTTCTGGGGGTCCCCGATGAGGCGGGCCGGGGGGCCGCGCTCTCTATAGAGGGTCCCCGCGGGGCCTGGGTGGGGAAGCGGTTGTCTTTGCACGGGCGGGGGGACTTCCCGAGCCTGCCGGGACCATGAGCTGAACTGTGCGAGTGGGACATGTCCGAAGCCCGAGAGCCAGCCCCCTCCCCCGGCGGCCAGCCTGGCATCTGAAGAAGCCTCTCTCAGGGCCTTGCAAAGTCTGATGACAGAGTTTTTCCACGACTGTACAACCAATGAAAGAAAACGTGAGATAGAGGAACTTCTTGATAACTTTGCTCAGCAAATAGGAGCCTGGAGATTCTGCCTGTAATTTCTCTCCAGCACTAGGAATGACTGTGTAATGATGTACAGTTTAACGTTTTTTGAGAATCTGATCAATAAAATGCAGCTTGGGGTCCCATCTCAGGATAAGATGGAAATCCGTAGCTGCCTGTCCAAACTCCTCTTGGCTCACCACAAAACCTTACCTTACTTCATCTGGAACAAGCTCTGCAAAGTGATTGTTGACATTGGCCGTCAAGATTGGCCCATGTTCTACCATGACTTTTTTACTAACATTTTACAGTTGATCCAGTCCCCTGTGACAACTCCCCTCGGGCTGATCATGTTGAAGACAGCTTCAGAAGAGCTGGTTTGTCCCGCCGAGGACCTCAGAGTGGCTCGGAAGGAAGAGTGGCGAAAGCTGCTGCTGGACCAGGTGCAGACAGTGCTTGGGCTACCGACAGGTATCTTGGAGACTGTCTGGGACAAACACAGCGTGACTGCCACCACCCCACCACCATCTCCGACCTCAGGAGAAAGTGGTGACTTACTGAGTAACCTGTTGCAGAGTCCTAGTTCAGCCAAACTGTTGAATCAGCCAATCCCCATCCTTGATGCGGAGAGTGAGTATATCTGTTCCTTGGCCTTGGAGTGCCTGGCCCATCTCTTCAGTTGGATTCCTCTGTCTGCCAGCATCATCCTGTCCCTCCTTACCACCATCTTCCACTTTGCCTGCTTTGGCTGTGACATCCAGGCCAGAAAGGTGGCAGCGGTTAACGGCAGCAGCCAGAACTGTATGTTGGGTCAGGAGTGCAGCTGGCTTGGGGTCCTGGCCATGTCCTGCATCAATGAACTCATGTCCATGAACTGTGTGCCTATGGAGTTCGAGGAGTACTTACTGCATACGTTCCAGCAGACTTTCTACCTTCTGCAGAAAATCACCAAGGATAACAATGCCCACACGGTGAAGAGAAAGCTAGAAGAACTCGATGAGTGCTACATCGAGACGTTTACTGACCTTCTGCGGCTCTTTGTGAGTGTTCACCTAAGAATCGAGTCCTACTCCCAGTTCCCCGTGGTGGAGTTTTTGACAGTTTTGTTCAAGTACACATTTCATCAGCCTACTCATGAAGGTTACTTCTTGTTTAGATATCTGGACGCTCTTTTTGGACTATCTGACAAGGAAAATGAAAAGCCATCTGGGAGACAGGGAAGCAGTTCTCAACAGGTACGAAGACACCCTAGTCCTCTGGCTCATGGAGGTGTTGAATCAAATCCACTTCAGATACAACCAGGCCCAGTTGGAGGAGTTGGATGACAAAACTCTGGATGACGATCAGCAGACAGAGTGGCAGTGGTACTTACGGCAGAGCTTGGAGGTAGTGGCCAAAGTGATGGAGCTCCTTCCCACACACGCCTTCTCAACACTGTTCCCAGTTCTTCAGGACAATTTAGAAGTTTATCTGGGGTTACAGCAGTTTATAGTTACTTCAGGGTCAGGACACAGGTTGAACATCACAGCAGAGAACGACTGCCAGTGGCTGCACTGTTCCCTGCGAGACCTGAGCTCCCTCCTGCAGGCTGTGGGCCACCTAGCTGAATACTTCATCGGGGACGTGTTCACAGTGCGCTTCAGCGACACCCTCACGGTGGTGGAGAGGTTGGTCAAAGTCACTTTGTATGGATCTCAGATAAAATTGTACAACATTGAGACTGCCGTGCCATCAATATTGAAGCCTGATCTCATTGATGTGCCTGCTTAGTCCCTGGCTGTTCTGCAGGTTTACTCTCACTACTGGCTAGCCCAGTACTGCAGCGAGGCTCATCGGCAGAATACGCAGCAGTTTGTTACGCTCATCTCCCCCACCACGGATACAGTCACACCTCTGGTCAGCACCAAGGTCCGAGACAAATTGCTGCTATCTGTGTGCCATTTACTGGTCTCACTGGCCACCACTGTGCGACCTGTCTTTCTGATCAGCATCCCTGCAGTACAGAAAGTATTCAACAGAATCACCGATGCCTCTACCCAGCAGCTTGTTGACAAGGCTCAGGTATTGGTGTGCCAAGCCCTCTCTAACATCCTGTTGCTTCCATGGCCAAACATCCCAGAGAATGAGCAGCAGTGGCCTGTGCACTCCATCAACCATGCCAGCCTCATCTCTGTGCGCTCTCGGGATTATTGCAACCTGAAGCCCAGTGCTGTCACCCCGCAGAGGAAGATGCCCCTGGATGACACCAAAGTGATTATCCACCAGACACTTAGTGTCTTAGAAGATATCATGGAGAATATCTCTGGGGAATCCACCAAGTCCCAACAGATCTGCTACCAGTCCCTGCAGGAATCTGTTCAAGTCTCCCTGGCCCTCTTTCCAGCTTTTATCCATCAGTCAGATGTGTCTGATGAGATGCTGAGCTTCTTCCCCACTCTGTTTCAAGGCCTTAGAGTACAGATGGGCGTGCCTTTCACTGCTGATGTTGAAACTGATCTGTAGTCTACAGTAGTGGATCATCCATTGTTGCTTCACTCTGAGTGATGTGACTTAAATATGCAACTCAAATGTTCTGTAGTTGTGAGTGTTAACAGTCCACTTTTGACTCTGCCTGTAGATTAGCTGCTGTTTGTATCAAGATAGTGTTAATTTAACTTTTAATTGTGAATAGTGTTACTATGTTTTCTCAGAGTTCAGATAATGACAAAGAGATGATTACAGTGATAATACAGGCATAACCCGGACATCACTAAAAAAGAAGGCTAAATGACTGTGTGATTTAATGACTGACAGAAGGACACAAACAATAATATTAGGGAGGTAAATAACCAAAACAGAACATGCTGTGCAATATGCAGAGAATAATTGGGGATCGGGCATGGTGGAGAAGGGGAAGTGAAAGCATATATGAAGACTGAGTCTCATAAATCTTACAAGCAAATACTTGTCAGTCAATAAAAATTTTTCATCATCCAAAAAAACACCAACACACAGTCAAAAATTCAGGCCACTGAATTAGCCCGGGCACACCACATGAAGGAACACCCATTATCTTATTGTCCTTTTTTGTTGTTGTTGTTTTGTTTTTTATACAGCAGTTATATATTTTATTGTTCAAACCAAGAAATCTTATGGGTGAAGATTTTTATTACGGTATTTATTCACTGACCGAATAATCTGATCTTATTTTATTGATGGTCAACTACCATTCAAAATTTATTTTTGAAAATAAAATTATTTCTAAATGACTTAAAATAACATATATCTATGTTAATTACATATACATTGCTACAAAAGTATATCAATTAAAGCAAAAAGTGTCATTTATATTAAAAGTGAAATAGGTCTGTGTCTTGAGGGTTTGGGGAGGGGGAAGGGTAAGCTGTGACAAAGTGAGAGAGTGGCATGGACATATATACACTACCAAACTTAAAATAGATAGCTAGTGGGAAGCAGCCGCATAGCACAGGGAGATCAGCTCAGTGCTTTGTGACCACCTAGAGGGGTGGGATAGGGAGGGTGGGAGGGAGGGAGATGCAAGAGGGAAGAGATATGGGAACATGTATATGTATAACTGATCCACTTTGTTATAAAGCAGAAACTAACACACCATTGTAAAGCAATCATACTCCAATAAAGTTGTTAAAGAAAAAGTGAAATAAGCAGATTCTCTTTTCTTGTTACATATTTACACATTTCAATTCCCTAGCTGCATAGTATGCCTTGCAACTGATATTTTTCTGCAAAATGCTTTTTAAAATATAATTCTTCTCTCTTTTTTTACACACCCATAATCTCTCCCCAAATTGTTTTTTACTTAATTGAAAATGCTGATATATTTAATGGCCACTTTTCTTTATACCATAACTTTTTTTTTTTTTTTTTTTTTTTTTTTTTTTTTTTTGCGGTACACAGGCCTCTCACTGTTGTGGCCTCTCCTGTTGCGGAGCACAGGTTCCAGACGCGCAGGCTCAGCAGCCATGGCTGATGGGCCTAGACGCTTCTCGGCATGCGGGATCTTCCCAGACTGGGGCACGAACCCGTGTCCCCTGCATCGGCAGGTGGACTCTCAACCACTGTGCCACCAGGGAAGCCCTATACCATAACATTTTTAATTGAGATAATTCTCTCTCTCTCTCTCTCTCTCTCTGTGTGTGTGTGTGTGTGTGTGTGTGTGTGTGTGTCTCTCAGTACCTGGGGAAAACTAACCAAACATTTAAAAAATGATGAATAGTTTCAATTCCATTTTTTTTGCAATGACAGGTGAAGGTATTTCAGCCCCAACAGATTTATAAGTATGTCTTATTGCCTTCATTCAGAAAACTAATATTATTAATGAATATCTTACAAGACAAATTGGTTAAATTAAGTTGACTCCATATATGACTCATTTAAATATTTCTATGTATGCTTTATTTTCCCTTAATCTCTTCATTTTGGTACATCTGAATCTGCTTTTGTATACACCCAAATTCCTGGTGCTCAAGGACGCTAGAGATGATAGAATTAAAATAGCAACGTTTGAGTATTCTTAACCATGACATTATGCACGTATAATAACAAGGGCAGAGTAAAATACACACAATCTTGTGACATCTACTCTTTGACTTAGAGACACAGCAGATGAAATTAATATTGTACTGATAAATGGTTTTAAACTGTTTATGTGGAACTAAATTATCCCTCTCACTGTTTTTGTTTTTGCTTTGAATTTCACATAACTTTTTATTTTTTATTTATTTTTTATTTTTTTAACATCTTTATTGGAGTATAATTGCTTTACAATGTTGTGTTAGTTTCTGCTGCATAACAAACTGAATCAGCTCTTCGTATACATATATCACCATATCCCCTCACTCTGTGTCTCTCTCCCACCCTCCCTATCCCACCCCTCTAGGTGGTCAGAAAGCACCAAGCTGATCTCCCTGTGCTATGCAGCTGCTTCCCACTAGCTACCTATTTTATATTTGGTAGTGTATATATGTCAGTGCCACTCTCTCACTTCGTCCCAGCTACGCTTCCCCCTCCCCGTGTCCTCAGTCCATTCTCTATGTCTGTGTCTCTAACAGAAACTAATACAACATTGTAAAGCAATTATACTCCAATAAAGATTTTTTAAAAAAAGACTGAATGGCTATACTTCGCAAATATATGTGATGTTCTCTGAGTATTCTTTTTTGACTGTATTCCCTTCCTTACCTCCGATATATCCACTATTCTGAATATTATGGTAATCATCCTCATGTTTTCCTTTATAATTATCATATATATATATAGTCTTTAAACAACTTGGCATTTGATTTTTATTGTATTTGATTTTATATAATTGGAATCACACGTTTGTCTGCAGCTTGTGCTCAACGTTATGCTTTTAAGAATGCACAGTATTGATGGAAGTAGCTGTATTTCATGTATTTTCCTTGATGTATAGTATCTCATCGTAAGCCTACAACATGGTTATTTTGTTCATGAATCTGTTGATTGTTTCCTTTTTTTTTTTTCTTTTTTGGCCTCACAGCATGGCATGCAGCATCTTAGTTCCCCGACCAGGGATCGAACCCGTGCCCTCTGCAATGCAAACGTGGAGTCCTAACCACTGGACTGCCAGGGAATTCCCTCCAGTTTTTTGTTGGTACAAACAATGCTGCTGTAACTATTTTTGTACATGTCTCATGGTTAGAATTGCCAGGTAAAATGCAAAGTGCCCAGTTAAATTTGAATTTCAGGTAAATAACAGAATTTTTTTTTGGTATAAGTATGTCCCTAATAATACATGGAAGATATACATAGATGTAGATACATACTGTCTTTTGTTATTTATCTGAAATTCAAGTTTAATTGGATGTCCTGTATTATTTGTTTCCTAATTCTGGTAATTCTATTTATGGTCCAAATTTTCAAGGAGTTATCTAGAATATATATAGGATATATATAGTTATCTAGGATATGTATATCCTAGATATGTATATATCCAAAGGGTGTAATTGTTCTGTCATGGGAAATAAGCATGTTCAACTTATTTCCAAATTGATTGTATTTACATATCTGCTTGCAGTTGTATGAGAACTCTCATCATCCAGTACCTTCACTAATACATAGTGTTGTCTGACTTTTTAACTTTACCAGTTTGGTAAGGGTGAAATTATATATCCTGTGGTTTTAATTTGAATTTCTTTCATTACTAATGAATTTGAGTATCTTTTCATGTCAGCGTGAACCATTTTTTCTTTTTCAAAGTGCCCATTCATGTGTTGTGCCTCTTTTTTTCTATTGAGCTGCTTGCCATTTTGATGATTTGGAGGATTTCTTCATATATTCTGGATACCAAACTATTGTTGCTTTAATATGTTGCATAAATAGGCTTCCAGTTTGTGGCTCATCTTTTCAAATTGAAGTTAGTCCTTATTGATCATATATGTGTAAGTTGGCTTCCAGAATCTCTACTTAGTTCCATTGTTCTCGTTGTCTATCCCTGAGTCCAAAACACACTATCTTGATTATTATAGCTTTATAAAAATACTGGATTATCTGGTAGGGCATATCTCCTAATTTTTTTGAGTTTCGATTTAAGGTATGGTACGTGGTCAGTTTATATTAAATGTTCCATATGTGTTTAAAAATGTACTTTAATCCAGTTGTTGAGTGCCACGTTCTATAATTTTCCATTAGATTAAGCATGCTATTTGTGCTTTTCAAATCTTCCATATATATACTGATATTTTTCTGCTTAATCCATCAACTATTTAGAGAGGTATGTTAAAATCTTTCAATATGATAGTGAATTTGCTCATTCATTTTTTCTTATAATTCTGTCAAATTTTACTTAATAAATTTTCAAACTATTTTCAAAACTATTTTTCAGTAGATTCCATCATGTATAGAACTGCCAAATTTCCATAATGAATTGATTCTTCTATAAATATATATTGACATTCTTTATCTAAAGTAATAATTTTTACCTAGAATCTATTTTGTCTGATATTAATGTAGCTGAGCCATATGTTTTGTTTACATTTATTTGGTATAGCTTTTTTATTCTTTTAATTAAATATTTTTTGTGTCCTTATGTTTAAATGTGACTCTTGTAAATAATATATTAGTAGATTTTTTTAAACATCTAATCTGAAAATTTTTTTACTGGGGAACATAATTTGTATTGATTGTAATTGCTAATGTATTTTGATTCATTTCTATCATCTTATTTAGTATTTTCTATTTGTCTCCCTTTTACTAGAGTGTTGTTGTTTTTCTAAAATATTCCTTGCCTGTCTGCTTTCGCTTTGGCTGTGATTCTTTCCCCTGTTTACATTTTTCATAACACTGTTTGAGGGTTGTGCATTCTGTTTTAATTATCTTACTAACTCATCTAGAAAACCTAATGTATATGTGTAATGTGACAAATTATAAAATTAATCAATATCATTTTCTGTTCTCAAAGTATATAAAAATCTTAGAATGCTTGAACACCAATTAGACCATCCCAAATTATATGCTGTTTTTCAGTACTTTTAGTTTTATCTTCATTTTCTGTGAACATGTAGTCTTCCATATTGACAGAAAATGAAGCAAAATATTTTGTTATTAAATATTTTTTCCTTACATGACTTTAATTACCACATAGAATTTGATTATTTAGGAAAAAAATCATAATTTGACTAAATCACTTTTATTGGACATTCAGCTTGCTTCCACACTTTCATGATTACCAATGGTAGGCTTGGTTGACTAAAAATTATGTAGAAGTAAATCCAATAGCTCATAATATCAGTTAACATTTATACATCACCCCTGTGAAGTATAATTGTGCAAAGTGGTCTTCATAAATTATTTCATTAGTCTTAACAATGACTCTGAAGTAGGCGCTATTATTAGTGCCATTTTTGAAATCAGGGAACTGAGAATCTGAATTTATATAACGTGGTTAAGGTCATACTGCTAGTGTATTATGAAATTGGGCTTTGGGTTAATGCAGTTTATTTTTTGAGATGGAGAGCAAATAGTGGGGATTTTAAAAAACACATTTTCCAGGTTCTATTTAAAGTATCAAAAATGGTGTCAGACTACTCCAACACACACTAAAAATCATCAATTAATGGTAAAATATATGATTAGAAACATTCATTTTTGACCTATTGGTTGTCTTGACCATCTAGTTATGTTAGCCAAACTGTTATCTCTGCAGACACTTTTGGACAATTTGCTTTCAAACCTCTTTTCTCACCAAGGCAACACAAGGTGATGACTGAAATTCATATCACCTAATTCTTAAGATTTCTAGTGTGCAGGCATGTCTGCTGTAACCTTCAGGCCTCCCTAACAAAGAGATTTCCTAAATCACAAAATAGGTAGTCATGACAAAAAGATGTGCACTTAAAAAAAAAATGACTCATTTCCCAGCTTCCACTGAAATAGGATTAAATGAACATGAATATGCTTTATACCACTATTCAGAAACATTTCTTTAACATGATGATAAGAATAGCTATAATTTAATTGTAGATATAAGCCATGAAATAAAGGTGGTTACAATCTTGACTACTTTAACCTGAAGACCAAGAACTAGTCTTGGTGAGCAATTATAGATTTTGATTTAAATTTACTAAGACTGGCATCACCATATTGATTTTTCTATTTTGTGTCACAGACAGTTCAGTATGATTTCAGATTTTCATGAACAGCAATTTAAACATGCTTGAAAATATAATATGAATTTTGTAAAATTAAATGGCATTATATTCCACTTACTTAAAAAGAGATATCTATAGCCACAACACTAAAGGCAGAGATTTTTGCCTAATTTATTCACTACTATTGCCATAGTTCCTTGGTCAGAACCTGGCAGAGACTAGGCACTCAGTAAATATTTGTTAAATGAATGCAAAAGTAAATATTTACTTCACAGCAGTCACTGATGGGAGCATATCAGTTGTATACTATAAGGGGGAAAAAAAGAAACCTAGTGTCTTGCTTTGTAGCAGCAGTTTTCCACAGGTGGCCTGGCTGCTCCTGAAACTGAGCAGGACTCTTTGGGGCATTCCAGAGGACAGATCCCCCTCTCTCCCTCCCATTTCCCCCACCTCTTGTTTGTAAAAAAGTTTTAGAGTCCTAGGCCTTCCCTGAGTTCCAAAGAGCATATTTAATCAGAGTAGTGAGAAAATGCAGAAACAAAGGAAAACAATCAAGCAAGACAAAATAATAATAGTTTAGCCATAAAACAAAGCCAAGGACCTTTAGTTCCTCCTCAAGAGCTATAGGTGGTATCTTGAGCCATATCCTTGAGTTGTCTTACAGATACTAAAACCCCCACCAGGTGGAAGAAGTTAACTGAGTGCTGACCACAAGCACATAGACCCCAGACCAGTTGGAAAAAGACTGATGATTGAGACTCTCAAAATACCACCCTGTCACCTCACCACCAATCAATTAGAAGAATGTCCATGGTCAGTCTCCCTAAAACCTTCACCCCTAATGATGCTTTTCTGAATGCCATCAGGGAGTTCAAGGTCTTTGAGCATGAGCTGCGCATTCTCCTTGCTTGATCTTGCAATAAACACTGTACTTTTCCTTCACCACAGCTTGGTATCAGTACTTGCTGTACATCAGGCAAGTGGACCCAAGTTTGGTTTGGTAACACTCCTAGTATATATCTGGGGCAGGACTTGTACTTTGAAAAAGTTCCCTTGAAGATTCAGAATTATACTCATGCGTTATAACAAGTTTTTCCAGGGCCATAAGTGCAAGCTACTTATCGTGTTTCTTTCTGGGTAGATTTTTTTTCTATTAAGTAGTGACCCTCAAAGTCATTATTATAGCCTAGCATGTCTAACAGTATTTTCTCATTAAAATTCATCCTTTGTCCTTTGTTCAAAAAATATATGTCTGCCTTGTGTGCCATCAGATGAGATAAGGAGTTGGTAGGCAGTTGTACAGGGTCAGCTGGAATGAAGTGAGATAGCACACAGCATGTTAACACACAGTGGGTACAATTACCAATATCAGAAGAGCCATTTTAAGTATTCCATTTGTGCATTCACTGATTTGCAGATGTTCTGGAAAACATCCTGTAATTTCATTTTAAGCATCTGAATCAAGAGATCATTCTAATCAATTTAAAAGCTTTTCATTATAAAAAGTTTTAAAGGAAGCTGTGCATTATTAACAGCTATTGAATATACACATTTTGGAGAAAATATTTTTAAATGACTTCTCTTACAATTCTTATAGAAAACTGGTCAGCATTGTGCATTGTTCCTCAACAAGAGATGCATATTTAAATCAATACAGGTGAGCCCCAATTTGTAAAGTACAAATTTAAAAAAATATGAATTTAGAAACTCTGTTGGTTGGTTAAATTTTCTGTGCAGAGATGGTCTTTATGTTCAGGAAAATCCAGCAAGACCTAATAGAGACAGCACAGAGACAGTGATCTTGAATTCCTGCCCTGAGTTGGCCTTAGGAGACTGAACAACTCACTCTGTTACTCTGGGACTCAATTTTCTCATTTGTAAAGTAAGATAATTTTTAAAAATTCCTCTAATGTACAAGCCTCTATGAAGTAATTAATGCCTGATTAAATTTTATTCTAAATCATGGTTCCCAAATGTCCAATGCTAGGTTGACTATATAAGTATCACCTGTAGAAATACTTAAAATTAGAGATACCATGGCCTCACCTGTAGCTATTATGGAAACCTGCAGTTTTGTTAAATGTTTTGTTAAATATATTTTCTAAGTGAATCTCATGCACTCCTCCCCACAAATCCAAAATTTTGGACCTCCTTTTTAAAGCACTTCCTGAGACTGTTTAATCTATAACAGACATATATGAGTCAGATTTGAAAATACACTTTTTTATTGCATGTCTTTTCATGGAGCTGATTTGATCATTCTTTTCTGTTCCTTTATATAAAACACTGTGTTTAAGATCTACTGTGCAAGTTTTCCCCCCTTTCTCCTTATTTTATATTTCTTAGTTAGGTTCACTTTCAAGAGGTAGAATTACTAGATCAAAGGCTATGAACACTGCCAAATAGGCCAGTACTAAGTTTGAGGCTGAAGCAAATGAGGCACTCACTTTGGACACCAAATGTTAAAAATATTTTGATTCAGGGGGCTTCCCTGGTGGCACAGTGGTTGAGAGTCCGCCTGCTGATGCAGGGGACGCGGGTTCGTGCCCTGGTCCAGGAAGATCCCACATGCCGTGGAGCGGCTGGGCTCGTGAGCCATGGCCGCTGAGCCTGCGTGTCCGGAGCCTGTGCTCCACAACGGGAGAGGCCACAGCAGTGAGAGGCCCGCATACTGCAAAATATATATATATATATATATAGATGCAGTATTTAAAAAAACACAAAATTATTGCAAAAATCCATCGTGAACAAAATAACAACATTAAATAAAGACAGGATCAAATTTTCCTTTTGCCTCAGGCTCCAGTATGGCTCCTCATGACACTGCTGCCAGAATCTACTGAATATTATCTTTTCTAAAGACATTTACAAATTTTAAAAGTAGAAAATAATATCTTAGTGTTATAATTTCTCATAGGTATTTATCTACACACACCTTTATACCTCAGTGCCACAATAAACTAAGGTGACTTCCAAATAATATAAAATTTGGCAAAATTATGTGAATTAAAGGCAGATGAGAAATGATAGGAAATGCTACTTTTCCTCTGCATTTCTTTCTGTTTTCCTTTTATATTATTCACACCCATGCTATTTGGTTCATACCAGTTTACGATTATCATCTTCTTGGTGGGGTGTTCCTTTATCAGGGTGAGGTCTCTGTCTTTGTTCCCATTAGTGATTTCCAACTTCAGCTCTGCTTTGCTGAATATTAATATTGATTTGATTTCTTTTGTTAGGAATTTACTTGAATATTTTATTTAAAACCTGTCATTTTGTTTATGTATGACTCGTAAATAGAAAGTAGCAGGAATTATTTTGGTTCTGATTTGAATATATGTCTTTCAATAGACATGCTTAATTTATTTCTATTTTGGAGATCACTGGTCTATTTTTTTAACATCTTTATTCTACTATAATTGCTTTACAATGGTGTGTTAGTTTCTGCTGTATAACAAAGTGAATCAGCTATACATAAACATATATCCCCGTATCTCCTCCCTCTTGCATCTCCCTCCCACCCTCCCTATCCCACCCCTCTAGGTGGTCACAAAGCACCGAGCTGATCTCCCTGTGCTATGTGGCTGCTTTCCACTAGCTATCTATTTTACGTTTGGTAGTGTATATGTGTCCATACCACTCTCTCACTTTGTCCCAGCTTACCCTTCCCCATCCCTGTGTCCTCAAGTCCATTCTCTACATCTGAGTTTTTATTCCTGTCCTGCTCCTAGGTTCTTCAGAACCATTTTTTTTTTTAGATTCCATATATATGTGTTAGCATACGGCATTTATTTTTCTCTTTCTGACTTATTTCACTCTGTATGAGAGTCTCTAGGCCCATCCACCTCACTACAAATAACACAATTTCGTTTCTTTTTATGGCTGAGTAATATTCCATTGTATATATGTACCACTTCTTCTTTATCCATTCATCTGTCGATGGGCACTTGGGTTGCTTCTATGTCCTGGCTATTGTAAATAGACCTGCAATGAACATTGTGGTACATGATTCATTTTGAATTATGGTTTTCTCAGGGTATATGCCCAGTAGTGGGATTGCTGGGTCATATGGTAGCTATATTTTTACTTTTTTAAGGAACCTCCATACTGTTCACCATAGTGGCTGTATCAATTTACATTCCCACCAACAGTGCAAGAGGGTTCCCTTTTCTCCACACCCTCTCCAGCATTTATTGTTTGTAGATTTTTTTATTATGGCCATTCTGACCAGTGTGAGGTGACAACTCATTGTAGTTTTTATTTGCATTTCTCTAATGATTAGTGATGGTGAGCATCCTTTAATGTGTTTGTTGGCAATCTGTGTATCTTACTTGAAGAAAAGTCTATTTAAATCTTCTGCCCATTTTTGGATTGGGTTGTTTGTTTTTTGATATTGAGCTGCATGAGCTGCCTGTATGTTTTGGAGATTAATCCTTTGATAGTTTCTTCATTTGCAAATATTTTCTCCCATTCTGAGGGTTGTCCTTTTGTTCTTGGTTATGGTTTCCTTTGCTGTACAAAAGCTTTTAAGTTTCATTACGTTCCATTTCTTTATTTTTGTTATCATTTCCATTTCTCTAGGAGGGGGGTCAAAAAGGATCTTGTGATTTATGTCATAGAGTATTCTGCCTATATTTTCCTTTCAGACTTTGATAGTGTCTGGCCTTACACTTAGGTCTTTAATCCATTTCGAGTTTATTTTTGTGTATGGTGTTAGGGAGTGTTCTAATTTCATTCTTTTACATGTAGCTGTCCAGTTTTCCCAGCACCACTTATTGAAGAGGCTATCTTTTCTCCATTGTATATTGTTGCCTCCTTTATAAGGTGACCATATGTGCGTGGGTTTATCTCTGGGCTTTCTATCCTGTTCCATTGATCTATATTTCTGTTTTTGTGCCAGTACCATACTATCTTGATTACTGTAGCTTTGTAGTATAGTCCGAAGTCAGGGAGCCTGATTCCTCCAGCTCCGTTTTTCTTTCTCAAGATTGCTTTGGCTATTCGGGGTCTTTTGTGTTTCCATACAAATTGTGAAATTTTTTCTTCTAGTTCTGTGAAAAATGCCAGTGTTAGTTTGATAGGGATTGCATTGAATCTGTAGATTGCTTTGGGTAGTAGAGTCATTTTCACAATGTTGATTCTTCCAATCCAAGAACATGGTAGATCTCTCCCTCTGTTTGTATCAGCTTTAATTTCTTTCATCAGTGTCTTATAGTTTTCTGCATACAGGTCTTTTACCTCATTACGTAGGTTTATTTCTAGGTATTCGTTTTGTTGCAGTGGTAAATGGGAGTGTTTCCTTAATTTCTCTTTCAGATTATTCATCATTAGTGTATAGGAATGCAAGAGATTTCTGTACATTAATTTTATATCCTGCTACTTTACCAAATTCACTGATTAGCTCTCGTAGTGTTCTGGTAGCATCTTTGGGATTCTCTATGTATAGTATTATGTCACCTGCAGACAGTGACAGTTTTACTTCTTTTCTGATTTGGATTCCTTTTATTTCTTTTTCTTCTCTGATTGCTGTGGCTAAAACTTCCAAGACTATGTTGAATAATAGTGTTGAGAGTGGGCAACCTTGTCTTGTTCCTGATCTTAGTGGAACTGGTTTCAGTTTTTCACCATTGAGAACAATGTTGGCTGTGGGTTTGTCATATATGGCCTTTATTATGTGGAGGTAAGTTGCCTCTGTGCTTACTTTCTGGAGAGTTTTTATCATAAATGGGTGTTGAATTTTGTCGAAAACTTTTTCTGCATCTATTGAGATGATCATATGATTTTTCTCCTTCAATTTGTTAACATGGTTTATGACATTGATTGATTTGCATATATTGAAGAATCCTTATATTCCTGGGATAAACCCCACTTGATCATGGTGTATGATCCTTTTAATATGCTGTTGGATTCTGTTTGCTAGTATTTTGTTGAGGATTTTTGCATCTATGTTCATCAGTGATAATGCTCTGTCCTTTCTTTTTGTTACATCTTTGTCTGGTTTTGGTATCAGGATGATGTGGCCTCATAGAATGAGTTTGAGAGTGTGTGTCCCTCTGCTATATTTTGGAAGAGTTTGAGAAGGGTAGGTGATAGCTCTTCTCTAAATGTTTGATAGAATTTGGATGTGAATCCATCTGGTCCTGGGCTTTTGTTTGTTGGAAGATTTTTAATCACAGTTTCAATTTCAGTGCTTGTAATTGGTCTATTTATATTTTCTCTTTCTTCTTGGTTCAGGCTCGGGAAGTTGTGCTTTTCTAAGAATTTGTCCATTTCTTCCATTTTGTCCTTTATATTGGCATATAGTTGCATGTAGTAATGTCTCATGATCCTTTGTATTTCTGCAGTGTCAGTTGTTACTTCTCCTTTTTCATTTCTAATTCTATTGATTTGAGGCTTCTCCCGTTTTTTCTTGATGAGTGTAGCTAGTGGTTTATCAATGTTGTTTATCTTCTCAAAGAGCCAGCTTTTAGTTTTATTGATCTTTGCTATTGTGTCTTTAATTTCTTTTTCATTTATTTCTGATCTGATGTTTATGATTTCTTTCCTTCTGCTAACTTTGACGTTTTTTTGTCCTTCTTTCTCTAATTGCTTTAGGTGTACAGTTAGGTTGTTTATTTGAGGTGTTTCTAGTTTCTTGAGGTAGGATTGTATTGCTATAAACTTCCGTCTTAGAACAGCTTTTGCTGCATCCCATAAGTTTTGGGTCATCGTGTTTTCATTGTCATTTGTTCCTAGGTATTTTTTGATTTCCTCTTTCATTTCTTCAGTGATCTCTTAGTTTTTTAGTAGTATATTGTTTAGCCTCCATGTGTTTGAATTTTTACAGTTTTTTCCTGTAATTGTTATCTAATCTCATAACGTTGTGGTCAGAAAAGATACTTGATATGATTTCATTTTCTTAAATTTACCACAGCTTGATCTGTGATCCAAGATAAGATCTATCCTGGAGAATGTTCCATGAGCACTTGAGAAGAAACCGTATTCTGTTCTTTTTGGATGGAATGTCCTATAAATATCAATTAATTCTATCTTGTTTAATGTATCATTTAATGCTTGTGTTTCCTTATTTATTTTCATATCGGATGATCTGTCCATTGGTGAAAGTGGGGTGTTAAAGTCCCCTACTATGATTGTGTTACTGTCAATTTCCCCTTTTTTGGCTGTTAGCATTTGCCTTATGTATTGAGGTGCTCCTATGTTGGATGCATAAATATTTACAATTGTTATATCTTCTCCTTGGATTGATCCCTTGATCATTATATAGTGTCCTTCTTTGTCTCTTGTAATAGTCTTTATTTTAAAGCCTATTTTGTCCAATATGAGAATTGCTACTCCAGCTTTCTTCTGATTTCCATTTGCATGGAATATCTTTTTCCATCCCCTCACTTCCAGTCTGTATGTGTCCCTAGGTCTGAAGTGGGTCTCTTGTAGATAGCATATATATGGGTCTTGTTTTTGTATCCATTCAGCCAGTCTGTGTTTTTTGGTGGGAGTATTTAATCCATTTACATTTCAGGTGGTTATCGATATGTATGTTCCTATTACCATTTTCTTAATTGTTTTGGGTTTGTTATTGTAGGTCTTGTCCTTCTCTTGTATTTCCTGCCTAGAGAAGTTCCTTTCGAATTTGTTGTAAAGCTGGTTTGGTGGTGCTGAATTCTCTTAGCTTTTGATTGTCTGTAAAGTTTTAAATTTCTCTCTCAAATCTGAATGAGATCCTTGCTGGGTAGAGTAATCTTGGTTGTAGGTTTTTTTCTTTCATCACTTTAAATATGTCCTGCCACTCCCTTCTGGCCTGCAGAGTTTCTGCTGAAAGATCAGCTTTTAACCTTATGGGGATTTCCTTGTATGTTAATTGTTGCTTTTCCCTGGCTGCTTTTAATATTTTTTCTTTGCACTGAATTTCTGATAGTTTGATTAATATGGGTCTTGGTGTGTTTCTCCTTGGATTTATCCTGGAGGCTCTCTGTCTCCAGGATAAATTTATCCTGCCTGCGCCTCTCTGTGCTTCCTGGACGTGATTGACTACTTCCTTTCCCATATTAGGGAAGTTTTCTACTATAATCTCTTCAAATATTTTCTCAGTCCCTTTTTTTTCTCTTCTTCTTCTGGGACCCCTAGAATTCGAATGTTTGTGCATTTATTGTTGTCCCAGAGGTCTCTGAAAGTGTCCTCAATTCTTTTCTTTCTTTTTTCTTTATTCTTCTCTGTGGTAGTCATTTCCACTATTTTATCTTCCAGGTCACTTATCCATTTTATTCTGCTGTTGATTCTTTCTAGTGTATTTTTCATTTCAGTTATTGTGTTGTTCATCTCTGTTTCTTTGTTCTTTAATTCTTCTAGATCTTTGTTAAACATTTCTTGCATCTTCTCGATCTTTGCCTCCATTCTTTTTCCGAGGTGCTGGATCATGTTCACTATCATTATTCTGAATTCTTTTTCTGGAAGGTTGCCTATCTCCAGTTCATTTAGTTGTTTTTCTGGGGTTTTATCTTGTTCCATCATCTCGTACATAGCCCTCTGCCTTTTCATCTTGTCTATCTTTCTGTGAATGTGGTTTTTGTTCCACAGGCTTCAGGATTGTAGTTCTTCTTCCTTCTGCTGTCTGCCCTCTGGTAGATGAGGCTATCTAAGAGGCTTGTGCAAGTTTCCTGATGTGAGGGACTGGTGCTGGGTAGACCTGGCTGTTTCTCTGGTGGGCAGAGCTCAGTAAAACTTTAATCTGCCTGTCTGCTGATGGGTGGGGCTGGGTTCCCTCCCTGCTGTTTGTTTGGCCTGAGGTGGCCCAACACTGGAGCGTACCTGGGCTCTTTGGTGGGGCTAATGGCAGACTCTTGGAGGGCTCATGCCAAGGAGTACTTCCCAGAACTTCTGCTGCCAGTGTCCTTGTCCTCGCAGTGAGCCACAGCCACACCCTGCCTCTGCAGGAGACCCTCCAACACTAGCAGTTAGGTCTGGTTCAGTCTCCTATGGGGTCACTGCTCCTTCCCCTGGGTCCTGATGCGCACACTACTTTGTGTGTGCCCTCCAAGAGTGGAGTCTCTGTTTCCCCTAGTCCTGTCAAAGTCCTGCAATCAAATCCCATTAGCCTTCAAAGTCTGATTCTCTTGGAATTCCTCCTCCCGTTGGTGGACCCCCACGTTGGGAGACCTGACACAGGGCTCAGAACCTTCACTCCAGTTGGTGGACTTCTGTGGTATAATTGTTCTCCAGTTTGTGAGTCACCCACCCAGCGTTTATGGGATTTGATTTTATTGTGATTGCACCCCTCCTACCATCTCATTGCAGCTTCTCCTTTGTCTTTGGATGTGGATTATCTTTTATGGTGTGTTCCAGTATCTTCCTGTTGATGATTGTTCAGCAGTTAGTTGTGATTCCAGTGCTCTTGCAAGAGGGCTAGAGATTATATTTTTTGTTTGTTTGTTTACTGATTATCTTTTATTCTATAATTGTCCTCCTCCCCACTGATGATAATCACATCATGCAATTGCTTAAGGAAGAAAACAGGTCTTCTGTCCTAGAGAAAGGTCCACATTCTGAATTTGGTAGATTGTTTCCTCATGGTGTCATTTAATGTGTTCTTCTATCCATGGTCATTCCCAGAAACTTGTAGGTAGATCTAGAGACTTAAATGTATTTTGGCTCAATTTTTGGCAAGAATATTTAGTGGGTGGTGGAGTTTATTTCCTATTTTGCATCACATGCTCTTTGATTGTTCTACTTTCAGTAATGTAAACAAACTGTCAGTGTGCACTTAGGTGATGTTGCCTGATTCCTTTATAAGCAAGTTTTTCAACCTTTCACCTAATGATTATAGCATTAATTGATTTTTTTGCCAGAATGTATTATTCCTTTAGGGGTTATAAAGTGGAGACTTTATCATTCTATATTTCTCTTGAATTTATCACTGGTAACTCTTCTTTAAAGAAGCACCCTTCTTCATTGTTTGGTTACCCTGAAATATAGTTAAGCTGGAAAAGTAGGATAAATGCTTAATTTTTCCGCATATTATTCATTGGTTTTCAGAACAGTGAATTGCTGCCTTAGCAACTTATAGTGATTTGTAATGAATTTTTTATCATTATGAATTTTTGTATTTTTCTTCATCTTACGTGTTTTAGTTCACTGCAGTCATTATTGCTCAAATTGTTCCATTTTATTGGTCAGTAAGATTTCCCTCAAGTTAACTTCTATATTCAGATTTTACTTAACTTGAAATTGGGCTCCCTCTTTGAATTTTACTCACTTCTGACGTTTACCCCCCTTTAGATACTGTATTTCGCTACTAGGCTGCTGGAATACTACATGAACATCCTTGAATGCTCTAGGCACAGCCACACATTTGGTAGTATTCACTGACTAACGTTCCAAGCTATTGCCAATTGACTGTGGTTCAGTTCTATGTTGTACATGACACTTAACTGAGATTTGTTTTTCAGTAGCTCTACACTGCCTATAAATTCAGTCTGTACTCATTGGTATGGAACTTAGAGTCCTCCATGATTTACCTTCAAAGTCATTTCTCATTTCTACTTTTCCCTCCCTCACTGTTGCTCATTTGTCTTTTTCACGTTCTGAAAAGATAGCTCTGTGTTGGATACCACCTGCAAATCTAGGTTTGTGGTAGTCTCTGAGCTAATTTGCGGGAAGCTTAATAGAGTTTGAAATCAAAGCAGTAGGAGATGTGCTTGAAGTTTTTGTAAATTCGTCTAACTCGCTTTGTCCTGGTTCTAGGCTCACCAAGAGAGTACAGACAATTACTGGTTTTCCTAGGTAGGTCTTACTTTCAAGAATAGACTGCTCTCACCAGAGTAATTTATGCCCTATTCCTTTTTCAATTATATTTCTCATTATAATTAGGCTCCTGGCATTGTAACTATATGTGGCTTTCCATATTACATCCTTTATATAACCTATAGGGAAAATCTACAGGGAAAAGACAGCTTAACTACAGTATCCAATTACTATCACAGTCCTAATTCTCACTGTAAATAGTCAACTGTCTTTCTGATCAGTCTTGTGAGCCAGGTGATGTGAATCTACCCCTTAAGTAACAAGTCCACTCTAGATATGGTGACAACTCAGATTTCTGAGTTGACAAGGCTGAGGGCTACCGTGATCCCAGACCTTGACATCATGGTAATGCCTCACTGTGAGGCAGTCAGCAGCCTTTCACCTGGCGACAGAAGTCTTTGTGTTGGCTTCATCCCCATTTGTCTGGTTTGAGCTTCTACAGATACAGTTTGCAAGGCATCACAGATTAGACTATCATGTAATGCTATTATTTTACTTTACAGATGAGTAAACTGAAGCCAGAGAAGGGAGGAACATGTCATGGAAAAGCCATGATTCATTCCAGGTCTCTTGATGCTCAGTTGAGCATTCTTTCCATTGTTTAATGATTCTCGATGTATAAAAAGGATTTTTCTGTTCTCATTTGAATTACATGTATATATTCAGGGATTATAAAACTCTAGTGATTGCTGAGACCTTAGAGATCATGTAGTCTGCTGTTTCTCAACAGGGATCTATGAAAATAGATATACCAGCATTCTCCTTGGAGATTTTCATTCTATGGAACTGGGGTGGAGATAAAAGACTATTTTTTTTTAATTTCCCAGGAGATTCTCCTACACAGAAAGACTTGGAAACTCGTGATCTAACACAACTTACTTGTACAGATGAAATAACAGAGACCTAAAACAGAGAAGGAATCTTGCCTTTGTAGATAATTTCTTACTCAGGGGCTCACACTTGACTTTTCAGCTGTTATTTACAACTCCAGCACTATGTACTGTGTGTACAGATTGGAGCTTTTCAGTGTGGAAAATCTATGTTAGGGAAGTAAGGAAAGCAGCACAGTATCCTAGAGTAAATCCTAGAGCAGATTGTGAACTCAGTCCCAAATGTCATTTGGACACAAGTGTTTTCTGCTTCTATTGCTGCTACTTATATAAGTTATGCTGTTGGACATATTCAAAAAGGCAAAAAAAAAACCCTCCAATTAGAAGAGGGCAGTGGCAAACATTGCCATCACTGAATTTAGAGAAATAAGCATGGATGAGGTCATTAAGTCAAAGTTGAATTTTGAAATATAATCAGATTCTGAAGGGCCCCAGGGCAGATTATTCAGGTATTTGTGGATTGTTCTCAGCTACATACCAGTATTAGGAATATAGAATGTACTTTAATATTCATGGACAGTTCTGGGGCTGTAACTTAAACTCATTTTAGAGGTTCATATACGTATTTCAGTTGCCTGTGCCCATACCTACTTAGATGTATATCTGCACATTAATTTTCTTAATGATGTTGTGCACTTCTATGTACTTGGCACAACCATAAAGCATTTCATAGTCATATAAGGAAATAAAACAACTCATAACAACTCATAAATAAAAGATAAATTTCACTAACTGCTATATGTGTTCAGAGATAGAAACTATCACAGTCAGTTTGTGGGAGATGATGGCAAAGGTTGATGGCATATGAGGTGAACCTTGGAGAATGAGTAGTGGAGAGAGGGAGGGAAGGAGGGCGGGGTGGGGGGAGAGAGAGAGAGAGAGAGAGAGAGAGAATGAATGAATGAATAGAGAGAACAAGAACATCCATTCCAGGCACAGGGAGCTGTATGAACAATGCCATGGATATATTGGAGAATAAAATATATTAGGTCAGAGTAACTCAGAGAATTATACTTTGCATACCTTCTCTGAAAGATGTTTCTACCCTCTTAGTTCCCTTGAGAAATTTTCTAATGAAAACTCTTTTCTTCTATGTATTAATAAATTGTAATGGCTTTAATAGATAGTTGATAAGCAGAGAGGTGTACTTGAACATTACCGGTAGGCCACATGTGGTATTAACAAAAGCCTAGAGCTCTGACAATGATATGGTGGCATGAAGGGTAGGACAGTAGTGTTGAGGAAAAAGGAGAAATAGATTTGAAATTAGAGGGGCAGGATATGAGCCTCTTATCTGCTACTAATTAACAGGATGATATTTGGTTTTTATTCAGTGTCTTTTGGACCTCAATTCATTTATAAAAAGAGTATGAAAATGCCGACCCTTTCTAGCTTTCCAGGTTGCTGTGAGCATCAAATAAGTGCAAAATTAGGTGTTAACATGGACTATAATTATTGCTAGCTGTAATAATGGTAATTTTATATCATTTAAAGATTTTTGTACCTATTCCAAATGAGGATTTTTTTTCATTCTTTTTAAAAGCATTAATCTTGTAATGTCACAAATAAATTTCTAAGATGAATCACTGGTATAAGGATAGAAGTCTGATTCATAAGTCCTTTCTGGATGGCTTAGAGACATTTAACTGTTCATATAAGTATGAAAGGCTAGGAGGCTGAATCACTGATGGGGAAAAAGAATCAGTTTAGGGGCATCGATTAGACTTCAGTAGCTCATATCATCTGCCCACAGGAGCTGGGCACAATTACTCTCCTTGCATCCTTTGATTTCAAGTGTTTTCCTATTATCATCTAATCCCTGAAGCTGAGTTTGGAAAGGTGACATTTGTTACTCAAGATCACTGCAAATAAACTCCCGTTTCTAAAGCTTCAAGCTGGAAGGGTAGCCATGAGGCCATCGTTCTGTTTTATCTGCCAGATATGCTACAAATATGTTTTCTCAGTAATTTGCTTTTGGTTTTGCTTATGTTTTTTTTTTTACAGAGAGAAGATACTGTCTTTAATAAAATTAGACATAGAACATTCTCAAGTAACCAACAAAAGAAGAAATGATACTAGCTAACAAATATTTGGAATCATGTTCACTCTCACTAATAGTCAAAGGAATGAAAAGTAAATCTCTGAGATAGTGTTTCAGCCTATCAAACTGGAAATATTTAAAAGAAAAGTAAATGGGCAATGTAGGAATATAGGAATACTTAAATGAAGTATGGTAGAGTAATTAAAATATGTTCTAAAGAATAGATGGCAATGAATAAATTATCACTATAAAATACATGAGAAATGTTAGACACATAATTGGTGATGTGGAAGGAAATGCAGTGGGGAGTTAATAGCAGTCATTTCTGGAAGGTTGTATTATAATCCTTTATTTTTTAATCTAAGTTTCCAAATTTTCACCAAAGAGTATTACTGATGTTATTAGTAAAAAATTTTAAAATGTGCACATGCACTCATGCATACTTAAGAATCATCTTCTATAGTTGCTTCTTTCTGTTACATTAAATGTGTAATCTACCCAATATGACAACCACATTCTTTTTTAAAAATTTGTATCTTATTGTGGTAAGAACACTTAACAAAAGACCTACCCTCTTAACAGATTTTAAGTGTACAATACATTAGTGTTGACTATAGGTACCGTGTCATACAGCAGGTCTTTAAAGCTTATTTGCCTTACTTAATTGAAACTTTATGCCTGTTGATTAATATATTGCCCATTCTCCCCGTTCCCACCCATTGCAGTCTTTGATTTTTATGAATTTAACTATTTTAGATACCTCACATAAGTGAAATCATGCAGTATTTATCTTTCTGTGTCTGGCTTGTCTCTCATCACATAATGTCCTCAACGTCCGTCCATGTTGTGGCATATTGCAGAATTCCCTTCTCTTTTAAGGTTGAACTGTACTCTATTGTATGTATATAGTCACCCCTCCTTATCTGTGGGTTCCATGTCTGCAGATTCAATCATCCAATAGAGGTTGGTTGAATCTGGGGAATGTGGAACCCATGGATATGGAGGACCAATTGTACTACAACATTTATATAAGGGACTTAAACATTGGAAGATTTTGATATCTGTGTGGAGTTCTGGAACCAATCCCCTGTGGAAGGACTGTACTACATTTTCTTTATCCATTCATCTATCAATGGACATTTAGGTTGTTTTATATCTTAGCTATTGTGAATAATGCTGCAATGAACAAGGGAATGCTAATATCTCTTCAAGATACTGATTTCAGTTCTTTTGGATATAGGCCCAGAATTGGGATTGCTGGATAATATGGTAGTTCCTTTTTAAATTTTTTTGAGGAATATCCATACTGTTTTCCACAGCAGCTGCACCATCTTGCATTACTACCAATAGTGGCAAGGGTTCCAATTTCTCCACATCCTGCCAATATGTGTTATTTTCTGGTTTGAATAATTTTCTTTTTATAATGGCCGTCCTAACAAGTGTGAGGTGATACCTCGTAGTTTTGATTTGCGTTTCTCTGATGATTAGTGTCAATGAGCATTTTTTTCATATAACTGTTGCCTATTTGCCTATCTTACTTGGAGAGATGTCTATTCAAGTCTTTAGCCCATTTTCTTAAATCGAGGTATTAAGTTTTTTAATGAGTTGTATGAGTTCCTTATATATGTTTGAGATTAACCTCTCATCAGATATATGGTTTGCAAATATTTTCTCCCATTCTGTAGGTTGCCTTTTCACTCTGTGGATTGTATCCTTTGCTGTGAAGAAGCTTTTTAGTCTGATATAGTCCCACAGTTTTGGTTTTTGTGGCCTGTGCTTTTGGTGTCATATCCGTGAAATTATTGCCAAGACCAGTGTCATGAAATGGCATTCTTCAATGAGCTGCCACTATGCATATGGTTCTTCTTTCTTTGTTGTATACCTATTCTTGTTTGGTCTTCTGTTTTAGACATAGTTGATGTTATAGACATAGATATTATATATATTTGCTGACTAGATGTTTTCAGTTACCTATTTGCAAATTTCAGTGGGGATATATGCAAATTGAATGTCTACTACAATCATTTGGAATATATACTTACATAATAAAAAGGCTACTATTTTTGTTATTTAAATATATAGGTATTTTTTTCCCTAGAGTAGCAAGCAGAAAAGAAGATTCAAACTGGCATTTACACTGTAGACCTGAGAGTGACATTTTATCCAAGGAAACATCACTTCATTATTACCTAGTGAATAATATCTCTGACAAGTGTGTATTGCATGACTACTTGCTGAGTCATGACTACCACCAAGTAAATATCTCATTTATGAATTTTAATGCAATTTTATTTTTGAATTGAGTCAATCTTATAATGTCTTTGATAGAACACACCTAAAAGGCTTAAAGTGCACAGAAACGAGCAATTTTCTTTTATGTAATGTTGCAAAGTATATGCATAGTAATGTGGTCATCTGAGTCAGCTGAGGGGGCAGTGTTCAGAGACAGGAGGCTTGTGCTTTGAGCTTTGAATATGACCTTGTTATGTGTTGTGACTTCAGAGGGACTATTTACTCTGAGTCTTTTTGTCCTTATCTGTAAAATGGGACTAATAGCACCTGCTTTGCTTACTTTTCAGGTTTGTTTAGAGACTGGAAAAGTGATAATGCATGGAAATTCACTAATACCTAGTATGCCAGTTTGACCACATACTCAGCTATCTGGTAATTAACTCAAAGTGAACCAAAGGGGCACAAGTTGCTGGCTTAATTTCTAGTTAAACTAATTGGCTTCACACTGTGCTGTACCCTCATTTAGTCCAGTCACTTGGTAAATATGTGTCTATGTAAGTGATTAGCTGAGGGTGGGTGATAGTTCAATGTTGGATCTATCTTAGCTGTAGGAAAGCAATTCCTATGTGTACCCTATTTGTACTTATGAGCCAAGAGCAGGAGTTTGTATAAAAAACAGCACGTTGATGTTTACGAGAGTTAAAAGATAGGTATAACTCATAAACACCTCAAATAATCCTTCCTTCCTGAAAGCTTTCCTCCTCTGGCTAACTCCTCTCTAATATTGAATTTAGCATCCATTCTCCTTGTTATATGGCAAACTCTATGAGGGCAAAGTATCTGTCAGTGTGTCAGTTTTCCTTACTACTGAATCTGCTGTGTCTATTACAGTGCTTGACACATAGCAGATGCTCAATAATTATTATATTAAGTATGATATATATATGATATTATATTAAGTATGATATTACTATATGTATTATTATATGTTATCTTATTGTCTGTATATCTAATATGTATGTACGTAAAACTGCTGACTTACTCATTAATCCCACCAGCCACCTCTCAGCTCCTACCTCAGATACTTTTTAGGTGCACAGTAAGCAGTGACTGTATATTCTTTATATTATTTAGGATGAAGCAATAGGAGTACAGCAACCTATTGCCTTACAGTAAATCCAAATGTTAATCCTTATATAACACACAAATGCATATCTTATTGTGTCTAAGTAAGATAGTGCCCTCAGTAATTTGTAAATACACGCACCAAAATTTATTTTCCATTCATTGAAAACTACCAGTCCGGAGATGAATAGAAAGACAGTGATTAAAGTTTTGGAGCAACCCAATCTAACCTAGGGCTGGAGGCTCATTTGAATTTCCTAATTATCACTGGTCCAGATCTTCAGGCTTATAATTTTCCCTGAGGCTCCTGGTTATTTTTCCTAATAGATGTCCCAGTCTTGTTAATAAAACAAGTCCTTAATATTAAATATAAAACTCATCATAAGATTGAAGTTTCATTGAATTTATTTTAGCAGAGGTCTGAAGCTACTTTCCACTAATGACTAACTTCAGGGAATAATTTGCTTAGGCTTTAGCAGTGTGCTAGGCCCACACCTTCTGAGTTATAATGTTTTTACCTACCATATTTAGTGGTAAAAGGAAAAAATGATGGATCCTTTCATTTAGGCTAACAGCATTAACAAAAAATTCTATAATTTAGTGAAGTTTGTATAAAAAGTATGTGTGTGAATATATATATATATATATATATATATATATCCATGCATACATATATATGGTATGTGTTCACATCTAAATTAGAATGTCAGTAAGTTATATTTCATCTATTTCATCTCTGATTTAACTGTTTTTGTAAAATAACAAGATTATGAAAAGCTCCAGTCCAGACATGAAAAACATTTTTCAAATCTATAATGCCTAAAGGGCATACTTTTGAATAACTTCCAGGTTTTATGTTCATAAATTTATTCCAAATGTTAGATGATTGACATTTCATTTTTTAATCTCTTTCAGAACTGACAATCTGGATTGTAAATTGTAAGCCAATCTCTCCAAATTTATTTTTGGTCTTATATGTTTCAAAAATCCTCCCTTTTTTGATTGTGTGTGTGTGTGTGTGTGTGTGTGTGTGTGTGTGTGTGTAGAGGAGAGAAATTGAGATATCCAATTTTTTTTTCATTAAACAAAACTTATAAACGAAAAAATTATGCCTTACTGGTGGGATATTTTTCTTTTTGTTATAGTTCCTTCATAATACTTTTGATTTATTATTTGGCAAAGAAAACTAAACACATCCACTGTGTACCATTCCTGGTGAGATTAATGTTTAATATGTATGCAACAACAATACTTGAACATTTTCTTGTTTACCAACCACAAAAGTGCCCCTGGGCATCAAAATAGTTCTCTTCCAAGTTTGGGGGAAATTAAGTAGTGTATTTGAAGTGCTTTGCCAGCACCGTGCTGTCAAATGTTTACCTGTGTGGCAGTTAAATGGGTCTCAGGTGAATTAACTTTTACCCCCTCCAGAAGCAGGACAATTGTAGGCATTTTCACTGCAGGCTTCACAACATGCAACAGAACTGTCACTCCGGAGTGAGTTTGAAGAGCAGTCAAATGAAAGTTAAGTTGTTTTGCCTGCAACTTGCTCAGTTAACTTTGGAGAATATTCTCATATTTGCATTTGATATCATAAGTCCTCTTCAGCACTCAGTCCTGAGGGGAAGTCATTCCCTGGTCTGTTTTCACCAGGGGCATGCTTACTTCATGCCAGCCTCACGTCTGAACTGGATTTTCATCCCATGTGACTAAGTGGAAAAATCTTTATGCTCACAATGGTAACTTTTTTTTATTAATTTATTTTTTGGCTGTGTTGGGTCTTAGTTGCGGCACATGGGATCTTTTGTTGCAGCATGTGGGCTTCTCTCTAGTTGCAGCGTGCAGGCTTCTCTCTAGTTGCGGCCCGCGGGCTCCAGAGTGCGTGGGCTCTGTATTTGCAGCACACGGGCTCTCTAGTTGAAGCGCGTGGGCTTAGTTGCCACGCAGCATGTGGGATCTTAATTCCCCGACCAGGGGTTGAACCGGCATTCCCTGCATTGCAAGACAGATTCTTAACCACTGGGCCACCAGGGAAGTCCCTACAATGGTAACTTTTTTTTAAATTAGTTTCTGCTTTATAACAAAGTGAATCAGTCATACATATAATGGTAACTTTTAACCAAAGTAAAATTCTGGGATGATTTCTACCTTTGATACTTGGATTCACTTAATCCATCATTCATTCGTAATTTATTTCTTAAAAACACATTTACTAAGTGCCTATTATAATCTAGATTCTAGGCAAGATATGGAAGATATGACAAAGAAAACAGAATAAATCCTGCCATTAGTGAGCTCAGAATCTAGGGAAGGAAATGAAACATAAATAACACTTACTTACACAAAGTTATAACTATAGTATCATTAATAATAAAAAAAACTTAAAACAACAAACAAATAGCCAGAGTTGCAGCATCAAAGTCTTCTACAGATAAAGTACCTCCTGGAAGTGCAACCTCAGTGTTGCTTATATAAAGGAAGTTTATATAAAGGAGAGGTTGGTCATACTTGGGTGTTGAAGTAGAATCTCCAGCAGCTGGACCTTCTATGAGAAGATGGGTTTACACAAATGACGAAGTGGAGAGGAAGACAACAAAGGCATTAAAGTAGGAAGATCAGATTTGTTTTAACTCAGATAAAGGTCATGCTGTAAAATGATGTGAGTCCTCCTTCCCTTGGTGAGTGTAGACATTAAAGCATTCCCTTGGTCTCTTTCATAGATCAACAAGGATACTTTCCAGAGTGACTGTCATCTGCATATGCCGAGTCAATATTAACACCACCATGTGTAGAGCTATTGAGAACAAGCTCCCTGGTTAGATATTTCCATTTTGTTCTGTGGTCATGGGAAGTACCACTAACGTTGCCCAGGAGCTTCTCCAAATTTTCCCACTGGTCACCAAGGAGCCCATGAAGAGAAGGAGTCATCAAACCTTCTACTAAGTAACTTAAATCTCTCAAAAACATGGACGGTGTGAGTGCAGTGTAGTATCATACTCACATACAAAGGACATGATATTTCATCTTAGGCTGTGACACAGGCCAATGAATTGACTGTCTATAGGTCCATTTATTTTAGCCTTCTGCAATGACACAAAGGCAGTGGCAGTTTAATTCATCAGGAGATTGTTGTGTAAATACATTGTCTATTGTCATTAGCATTTGGTCTTGCAGATAAGTGCACATTGCACAAGCTTGCATAAGCTACTTATGACAGAGTACAATAAATTAAAATAACTTTCTTTTCTACCTTCTTCAAGGGTCATTACTTCTTACCTGTCCCTCATAGAGTTATGGAACTTTTAATCAAGAAAACATTTTAGTACATTGTTTTTCAAAATGCAGTCTGAGCACATCTGCTTCAGATGGCCTCTTCTTATGATCCAGATTCTGGGGTCACTGTCCAGCTCAACTAAAGCAATCTCTAGGTATGGGGCTGAAGGACCTGCATGTTTAACAAGCTTCTTGGGTGATCTCACGTAAATTAAAATTTGACAATCACTACCTTCAAAGATAGCTTAACTCCAACATTTCTCAAATCAATAATCTGCAGTTCAGAAAGGGGAAGTGACTTGTCCAGGGTTACAGAGCAAGTACCCACAGAACTCAGCCTTCCGCAGAACTCTGAGATCTGGGCCCAGGGTTCTTTACACCACCCCACAATGTTTATACCCCAAACCCCCCATCATATGCCTGTTGTGTGACATTTTCAGGAGGAAGAGTTTTTGGTGATCAGCTACTTTCAATGCACAAACTCTTTTTGACTTATAATGACATATTTTAAAATAACTGTTTAGGATATACTTGTGGCAATACTTCCTTCTTCCAGAAAACTGTTTAATTGAGAATGTAGTCTCAACACAGAATCTTTGCATATGGAAAGCATTAAGTAAAGATAACTGGCAAGTTTGTAATGTAGTCTCAATATAGGCTTTGGATTTGTGCCAAAACTCTGTAAGGTAGAATGGAATTTCAGAAAATGATGTTGCGAAACTAAACACCGTAGGTTGACTAGCTCACACTTGAAGACTGAAACTTCTGCCCACTTTGTATGTTCTCTTAGAACTCACTGTGTATTGTGCCTTTGTTCTTCTTAATTACTGTTACATTGGTGAAAGTGAGAAGAACATTCTGGATCCTGCTCACAAGGAGTGGCTCCAGAAGTCACTGTTTAATTGCTTTGAAAATCAATTAAAAAACATTTTATTGGGCTTCCCTGGTGGCGCAGTGGTTGAGAGTCCACCTGCTGATGCAGGGGACACGGGTTCGTGCCCCGGTCCGGGAGGATCCCACATGCCGCGGAGCGGCTGGGCCTGTGGGCCATGGCTGCTGAGCCTGTGCTCCGCAACGGGAGAGGCCACAACAGTGAGAGGCCCGCGTACCGCAAAAAATAAATAAATAAATAAATAAATAAAATATATATATATATATATATATATATTGATTAGTGGAACCAGCTGCTTTGTACAAGGACTTCTAAGTGACATCTTTTTTTATAAGGGCCCACCCCAGCGTCTTTGATGTTCTAATAGTGTAGGGCCCCTTCATTTTATTGGGCTTTTTCTGTTTCCTATTTTGTATCATTAACATGATCTAAAATGTGAAATAATCAACAAGTGTGCATGACTTGTTCATTACTCTCTTTATTTTTTTATCTTTATTTTTTTAAAATTTTTATTGGAGTATAGTTGATTTAAAATGTTTTGTTAGTTTCAGGTGTACAGCAAAGTAAACATGCACATATATCCACTCTTTATTAGATTCTTTTCCCATACAGGTCATTACAGAGTATTGAGAAGAGTTCCTTTTGCTATACAATAGGTCCTTATTAGTTGTATATTTTATATATAGTAGTGTGTATGTGTCAACCCCAATCTCCCAATTTATCCCTCCCCCCCCATTTCACCCCCAGTAACCATAAGTTTGTTTTCTACTTCCGTGATTCTACTTCTGTTTTGTACGTAAGTTCATTTGTACCTTTCTTTTAGATTCCACATACAAATGATATCATATGATATTTGTCTTTCTGTGTCTGACTTACTTCATTCAGTATGACAATCTCTAGGTCCATCCATGTTGCTGCAAATGACATTATTTTTTCTTTTTCATGGCTGATTAATATTTCATTGTATAAATGTACCATATCTTCTTTATCCATTCCTCTGTCAATGGACAGTTAGGTTGCTTGCATGTCCTGGCTGTTGTAAATAGTGCTGCAATGAACATTGAGGTGCATGTATCTTTTCGAATCATGGTTTTCTCTGGATATATGCCCAGGAATGGGATTGCAGGATCATATGGTAGCTCTATTTTTTAAAAATTTTTTAAGGAACCTCCATACTGTTCTGTACCAATTTACATTCCCACCAACAGTGCAAGAGGGTTCCCTTTTCTCCACACCCTCTCCAGCATTTACTGTTTGTAGATTTTTTGATGATGGCCATTCTGACTGGTGTGAGGTGATACCTCATTGTAGTTTTGATTTGCCTTTCTCTAATAATTAGTGATGTTAAGCATCTTTTCATGTGCCTCTTGGCCATCTGTATGTCTTCTTTGGAGAAATGTCTATTTAGATCATCTGCCCATTTTTTTTTATTGGGTTGTTTTTGTTTTTTTTTTTTATATTGAGCTGCAGCTCATTACTCTCTTTATGTCACTTTCTTTTTGGAAATAAGGTAACCATTTGTCTCTAGACTCAGTCATAGGTACTGGCCGTTTTCCTATTCTATAAAAATAACTATGTAGGATTCAATGATCTATAAGTTCTTTTCCCACTTCAACATTATGTGTTTAGAACTAAGGCACATTTTAATCTATCTTGTCTGTCTTTTTTTGGGGGGGCATGTATTTATTAAAGGGAAATAGCTAATATTTTGTGAGTTTAGAAAAGGGCTGTGTCCCTGCATTCTCAAGTGAGGAGATAGTTGATTTCAAGTTAGAATATGTCACAATAAAAAAGGCTATTGTAAAAGCCTTTTTGACAATAGGCACCACTAAATGTAATGCATTAGGAGGTATATTATATCTTTGTTTTAATATATCTATATGAACAGTGTATAAAAAGCATATAAGTGTTTCCCATTTGCAACCTCATTTGAATACCATTTTATTTTTAAGAGAAAAGTTCAGAAATATAGGTAAAAATCAAACCATACACTGTTACTATGGTTATTGACTGTTTAATGGAAGCATTTGAAGAATATTTATCCTTGACCTTTTCCAAAAGAAGTCCAGTGAATTGTGCACAGGTGAATACAAATGGGTGCATTCATCCTGACTTGAAAAAAGACTCTGGCTTTGTTAAGTACTCTTTTAAAACTTTGTATTATCAGCCAAGCATTAAAATCCAGTTTTGTGATAAAAAATAAGTTCTGTATGTAGATTTTAGGCCTAAATATGAAATTCATTATCAAAAGAAATTTAAGACATTAGGAATATATGTAATGTTTCCATTTGGGGGGAAAGCAATGGTAAATTAAGAAGCTAGCTAATGAATGCTAGCAGTAGGTTGGAGTTTTAATTTGCATTATAATATGAGGGTCATTTATCTCTTCCCCTACCATCTTCTTAATTAACAAATCTTATTAGAAACTTATGAACAGTTTACCCCTTATGCAGTGCTCTGGATTGTTGTATAATAAATTGAGGACACATCCATTTTTTACTTTTCTTTATTAGGATATTATCCTTTTGATGCTAGCTAGTCTACCAGTGAACAGTAAAGACTGCTTGCTCCAGATGGTGAGAAATTGAATACCTTGCAGGTTACCATGCACCTAATACAGCAAAGAGGAGGGATTGGATGCAGTCATTGGAATTATAGTGGTGACAAGCAATAGGGATGTCAGCATAGAAAACCTTTGACTTCCTTTTAGCAGACTGAGTGTTGATTCCTAACTCAACGTGATTAAAACTCTAATAACCCACATTCTGAATTGCTCTCTTTGTAGTTTGCTGCTTTATGCAAAGGGATAATATGTTGACAGATAAATCTTACTCCAGGGAATCTAAATGTGTATTCTTTGAATCTGTTATATTAATATAATAGCTTTATTTTTCACAACTTTAATGAGGTATGATTAATTTCACATGTTTAATATATACAATTTGATGAATTTGGACATATGCAAAAATACCTGTGATACCATCGCCACCAACAAGGTAATAGATATGTCCATCACTTCCAAAAGTTTCCTTGTGTCTGCTTTTTGTGTGTGTGTGGTAAGAACATTAAGCATGAAATCTACTCTTTTAACAAATTTTTAAGTATACAATACATTATTGCTAACTAGAGCCCATAAAGTGCAATGTGGCAAACAGCCACATAGAATGGGTGACTTAATGAAGGATGTTTAAAATGTTTTTTAAAAAAAGAGGTGAGAGAATGGAGATGATGATGTAGTAAGGAGACAAAGAATAGCCATAAGCAAAATCCAACACCAAACAGAAGATAAGGTTAAAGCAAGTCTTTTAAAGCCACTGCCTAGGGGTAAAGTCGTTTTCTTTAGTTTAATTTTTATTTTATATTGGAGTATAGTTGATTTACAATATTGTTTTAGTTTCAGGTGTAACATTTTTCAGGTAACATTTTTCTTCTAAGCCACTGTTGCTTCTGTTGGCCGTTTGGCTGATCTGTTGCTTGGCTTTAACCAAGTTTATTAATGAAAAAGTTCTAAAATAGTTTTGTAGGCTTGAGGAGCCAAATAAACAATAGCATTTATAAACTATTAGTAGGGATGTTATATTCTTTTGGCATTTAAGCATGCTGCTACATTTGGGCTGTTAAAACAAAGCAAAACAATAGTTTTAAGGTTGAATTTATTGAGTTATAATGTACATCAAGTAAAATTCACCTTTTTAAGGTGTACAGTTCTATGAATTTTAAGGATTATGCAATCCACTTTTATTAAGTTTTTATTGAGGTATAGTTGCTTTACAACGTTGTGCTAGTTTCTACTGCACAGCTAAGTGAATCAGCTATACACATACACATATCCCCTCTTTTTTGGATTTCCTTCCCATTTAGGTCACCACAGAGCATTGAGTAGAGTTCCCTGTGCTATACAGTAGGTTCTCATTAGTTATCTATTTTATACATAATATCAATAGTGTATATATGTCAGTCCTCATCTCCCAATTCACCCCACTCCTCCTTCCCCCCTTGGTGTCCATATGTTTGTTCTCTACATCTGTGTCTCTATTTCTGCTTTGCCAGTAAGTTTATCTATACCATTTTTCTGGATTCCACATATATGCATTAATATATGATATTTGTTTTCCTCTTTCTGACTTACTTCACTCTGTATGATCGACTATATGTCTATCCACATCTCTACAAATGACCCAATTTCGTTCCTTTTTTATGGCTGAGTAATATTCACTATGGAGAACAGTATGGAGGTTCCTGAAAAAACTAAAAATAGAACTACTGGGCATATACCCAGAGAAAACCATAATTCAAAAAGACACATGCTCCCCAATGTTCATTGAAGCGCTGTTTACAATAGCCAGGACATGAAATCAACCTAAATGTCCATCAACAGAGGAATGGATAAAGAAGATGTAGTACATATATACAGTGGAATATTAGCCATAAAAAGGAACAATCCACTTTTAGAACATTCCCATCACATCAAAAACTTTCTCCATATCTCTTTGTTGTCAATCCTTTCTCTCCACACCCAGTCCCTGGCAGTCACTGATAGGTCTGTGTCCCTAATAAGTTCAACTTTTCCAGAATGTCATATGAATGGAATCCTGCAACATAGAGTGTTTCATATTTGGCTTTTTTTCATTTTGCATAATGCATTTACATTGTATGCATCAATTGGTTTTTAGGATAAAATAATATATGTGCCTTGTTAGTAAGTTGCAGAAGGCAAAAAAATATATATGAAGAAAAATTACCAATAATTCTACTGCAAAGATAATCATCACATTAACTGCTTTTTAAACATTTATTTCCAGGTTTTTCTTTATGCATATATTATTACACACACATACACAACTGTTGACCTTCTAATATATATATATTATATTTAATATATATATTATAATATATATAGTTATATACTTACATAGTTTTGTGATTTTTCAGATAACATTATATTAAATTATTTCTCATGTCAGTAAAGTCTTCATGAGTCTAATTTGATGGGCTGCAAATGCCATATTGTATGTCAGTTATTTAGCCATACCTATAGTTTTAGATATTTTGTGGTTGTTTCCAGTTTCTTCCTATCATAACACAACAGTAGACATTTTGGGGTATAATGCTTTTGAGAAGTAGAAACCTCAGATGCCAGCTGATCACAGATTTTGCTGTCTGAATATGAAAGGGGGAATGTGATGTAAGTGTGATGAGTGCAACAGAAGGAGGATTGTATTACTCAGATAAAGCAGTCTGATAGGAATAAATGCATATAAGAGAAGTAGTACTATAGTACAAAGCACAGACTCCAAAAACTGCAAAATACAAAAAAAAAGCAGTGTACAGCAATAGCTTCCCTTCATTGAATACCTTGTATTAAGCATTTAATCTATGTTATCTCATTTAACTCCTACAACAATCTTATGAGGTAGTGCGGTAGGCAGAATGCCTCCCTAAGCCATGGAATCTATAAATATGTTACCATATGTGGCACAAGAGATTTTACAGATGCAGTTATGGTAAGATTCATTAAAATAGGGAGATTAGTCTGGGTTATTCTTGCGGACTCAGTCTAACCAGCATTAGCAGTTAAAAGCAGAAAACTTTTTCTCTGGCTAGAGTAAAATATGGCAGACAGAAACGTCAGAGGTATCTAAGGTGTGAGGAGGACTCAATGCTCTATTGCTGGCTTTAAGAATGGAAGGGGTAATGTGATAAGGAATACAAGTGGTGATAAGGAGCTGAGAGGATTCCAGCTGACAGCAATTAGGAAGCAGGAACGTCAGTCCTACAACCACACAGAACTGAATACTGCCCATAACTTACACAGAGTCTACACCATTTTGCATTCCCATAGAAGTGCATAAGAGTTCCAATTTCTCCACATATATTTTCTGTTTTTTTTTATAGTAGCCATCATAATGTGTATGAGATGGTACCAACTATTGAATTGATAGTAATGGCCTTAGTTTCATTTCTAATTTGAGTTATTTGAGTATTTTCTGTTTTTTCCTAGTCCACCTAAGCTAAAGATTTGTCAATTTTCTTGATCTTTTAAAAGAACCAACTCTTCGTTTCACTTATTGTCTCTATTTTTTACTATCCTCTATTTTGTTTACCTCTGCTCTAATCTTTATTATTTCCTGCATTCTCTGAGTTTTGGGTTTAGTTTATTCTTATATTTGCAGCTCCTTAAGTTGTAAATTTAGGATGTTGATATGAGATCTTTCTTATTTTTTAATGTAAGCATTTATAACTATAAATTTCCACCTTAACACTGCTTTCACTACACCACATAAGTTTTGGTATGCTGTGTTTCATTTTCATTCATCTCTAAGTACTTCCTAATTTTCTTTGTGATTTCTTCTTTTGGTATATTGGTTATTTAAGAGTATGGTTTTTAATTTTCACAAATGTGTTAATTTTCCAGTTTTACTTCTGCTGTTAATTTTTAACTGCATCAGAAATTTTCTGTAGTCAGAAAATGTACTTTGTTTGATATTTATCTTTTAAAATCTATTGAGATTAAACTTGTGGCCGAACATATGGTCTATCCTGGAAAATGTCCCATGTGTACTTGAGAAGAGTGTGTATGCTGTTGTTGTTGGGTAGAGTGTGCTTTATATGTCTGTTACATTTTGTGGGCTTATTGTGCTAAGCCTCTATTTTGTTATTTATTTTCTGTCTGGTTGTTCTATCTGTTATGGAGAGTGGTGTATTGAAGTCTCCAACCATTATTTTAAAACTATTTCTTCCTTCATTTATACCAGTTTTTGCTTCATATACTTTGCTGATCAGTGAAAAGGTGTGTAAATGTTTATAATTGTTATATCTTCTTCCTGTATTGAAACTTTTATTAATATATAATGTCGGGCCTCCCTGGTGGCGCAGTGGTTGAGAGTCCGCCTGCCAATGCAGGGGATACGGGTTCGTGCCCCGGTCCGGGAGGATCCCATATGCCGCGGAGCGGCTGGGCCCGTGAGCCATGGCCGCTGAGCCTGCGCATCCGGAGCCTGCGCATCCGGAGCCTGTGCTCCACAACGGGAGAGGCCACAACAGTGAGAGGCCCGCGTACCGGAAAAAAAAAAAAAAAAAAAATATATATATATAATGTCATTCTTTGTCTTTTGTAAACTTTCTGATCTAAAGTCTATTTTGTTTGATATTAATATAGATACACCTGCTCTCTTTTGATTACTATTTGCATAGAATATCTTTTCCCGTTCTTTCACTTCCATCTATTTGTGTCTTCGGATCTAAAGTGAGTCTCTTGTAGACAGCATATAGTTGGATAATATGTCATTATCCATTTTGCCAATCTCTGTCTTTTGACTGGAGAGTTCAATCCATTTACATTTAAAATAATTACTGATAACATGGGACTTACTTCTATCATTTTGTTATTTGTTTTCTATATGCCTTATAACTTTTTAGTCCCTCATTTCCTGCACTGCTGTCTTATTTTGTGTTTAATTTTTTTGTAGTTTTGTAGTGAAATCTTTAAGTTCCATTATCATTTACTTTTGTTTATTTTCTACAGCTATTTTTGTAGTTATAATAGGAATTACATTTAACATCCTAAAGTTATATCACTCATATAAATTTATGCCAGCTTAACTTAAATAACATACAAAAACTCTGGTGCTTTACAACTCTGTCCTCCCACATTTTAGTTCTTGATGTCACAAAATTACATCTTCATGCATAAACTAGTAATTCTTTTAAAGGCATTAGTTTCTTAAATTATGTAGAAAACAAAAGGTGGATTTACAAATCAAAGTTACAAAAATAACTTTTTGATTAATAATTTAAAAATATATCAATCTCTTAAATCATGTAGAAAACAAAAAGGGCAGTTATGAACCACTGTTACAGTAATACTGGTATTTATAATACCCAAGTATTTACCTTTATTAAAATCTTTATTTCTTCATATGGCTCAAGTTACTGTCTGGTATCCTTTCATTTTACCCTGCAAGACTTGAGTATTTCTAGTAGGACAGGTCTAGTGCTAATGGACTTCTTCAGCTTTTGTTTATCTGGGAAAGTATTATTTTCTCTCTCACTCGGACATTTTTGACAGATATAGGCATCTTGGTTGACAGGTTTTTTTTCTTTTAGCACTTTGTATATATTGGTACACAGCCTTCTGGCCTCCAAAGTTTCTAATGACAAAGCTGCTGCTAAACTTATTGAGGATAACTTGTATATCAGAAGTCCCCAACCCCCGGGCCGCAGGCTGGTACCGGTCCATGGCCTGTTAGGAACTGGGCTGCACAGCAGGAGGTGAGTGGCGGGCAAGCAAACAAAGCCTCATCTGCCGCTCCCCATCACTCATGTTACCACCTGAACCATTGCTGGCATTACTGCCTGAACCATTGCTTGCATTACCACCTTAACCATCCCCCCCATTGCTTGCATTACTGCCTGAACCATTGCTCACATTACCACCTGAACCATGGCTCACATTACTGCCTGAACCATCGCTTGCATTACCACCTGAACCATCCACCCCCATCACTCACATTACCACCTGAACCATTCCCCTGCGGTCTTCCACGAAACTGGTCCCTAGTGCCAAAAAGTTAGGGACCACTGTTGTATATGACAAGTTGCTTCTCTCTTGCTGCTTCCAAGATTCTCTGTCTTTATCTTTTGAAAGTTTGAGTATAATGTGTTTCTGTGTGGGTCTCTTAGAATTTTGTTACTTGGAGCTCATTAAGCTTCTTGGATGTTTATATTCATGTTTCATCAAATTTGTGATGTTTTCAGCCATTATTTCTTTGATATTCTCTCTGCCCCTTTTCTCCCTCTCTTCTCCTTAAAGAACCCCCATACTGTGTATGTTAGTCCACTAGATGTTGCCCCATGGATCCCTTAGGCTCTGTTCACTTTTCTTCAATCTTTCTTCTTTTTGTTCCTCAGACTCAATAATTTCCATTGTGTTATCTTCAAGTTTGCTGACTCTTTCTTCTGTCTGCTCAAATCTTCTTTTGAATCCCTCTATTTAAAATTTCATTTCAGTTATTACACTTTTTAGCTCTGGAATTTCTTTCTGGTTTCAGTTTAGGTTTTCTGTCTCTTTATTGACATTTTAATTTTATTCATACATACTTTTCTTGACTTTCTCCACATCTTCCTTAGTTTGTTCTTTGAGCATCTTTAAGATGGTCATTTTAAAGTCTTTGTCTAGTAGATCTGACATTAGGTCTTTTTCAGGGACAGATTTTGTTGATTTATTGTTTTCCTTTGTATGGGCCATTCTTTCCTGTTTCTTTGTATGCCTCATGATTTTATGTTTTAAAAAATGGACATTCAAATCTAATAATGTGGTAAATCTGGAAATCAGATTCTCCGTTTTCCCCAGAGTTTGCTGTTTTATTGTTTTGTTTTGTTTTGTTTCTCATTGTTACAGGCTGTCTCTGTGCCAAGGCTTAGCCTCAGGTATAAACATAAATTCTTCCTAGGTCTTTTCTGAGCTTGTACCTTTCCCTGGGCATGCACAGTCACTTTCTAATTCTTCCCATTTATACAGTTGCTTTTGAATGTCCTAGTCTTTAATGTATGGCTCCCAAAAGGGAGAAAAGAGAAAAATGAAGGGGGATGGGAACAGTGTTAGCCCTTTAAACCCCCTGGAAGTCACTTCTGCCAGAGGAGGAGGAGCTTGCAATAGTCGGGAGAAGTGCAAGAACAATGGCCACCCTTCTTCTTATCTGCAGCTCTGCAACTAAAGCAGTGATCTTTGATCAGAGCACAGACTCCTGATATTTGGAGGACTGGGTCCTTTTTGTCCACCCTGGCTCCCACAAACAGGAACACGTACATAGCTGTCAGACATAGGGTTGAGGGTAGGGCATGGGTAGCTGCTACTGTGCTAAAAGCTGTTATTGATTGAAATTCACCACAATTTACCATCAAAGTCTTTCCCTGGAAGTTTTAAGACTTCACTCCAGAATTCCAAAATAGTTATATCATATTCTGCCAGTTTAATTCTTATCTAGGTGGGGAGACAGATCCCTGGTGTTTCCTATTTTGTCATCTTCTCTTAGACTGCTTTTTTAAAAACTATTTTCCAACTTGGCCTACTTGAAAGTTTAGTTGATTTATTTTCAATATGTTCTTGTTTTCTAACAAAAGCATTTAAAGCTAAGTAAGGAATCTCAACTTCTACTTTGGCCATATCTCTTCTCTTTCAGAATATTGTAGTCCCATTATTTTTCCATTTCAACTACTTTATAACTTTAATATTCATTTCTTCTTAAACTAGAGTTATTTAGGATTGCATGTCTGTAAATACATACATGTGTATTGAATTGTTGTTTATTTGATTCTTAATTTTCAAATATGTTGATTTCTCTTGGCTACCTTTCTGGTGTTATTTTATAATTTTATTTAATTGTGATCAGTGAGTATGAGAGATAATTATGGCCTAACACATGGTCAGTTTTGGTGACTGTTCCATGTTTGTTTAAAATGAATATGTAGACTCTATTTTGGGAGCACAAAATTCTTTGTCTCTGTAAGTATAAGACTATAATTATGTTTTTCAATTTCTCTATATGTTTTCAATACTTAATTGTTGGTTTCTTAGCATGGTGTATTAAAATCTGCCACCATGATTACTGCTTTCTCAACTTCTCATATTGTAGTTCTCTTAGCATTTGCTATATCTATTTCAAATCTATAATGTCATGTGGATGAAGATTTATGACTTGGCTTTTCTGTAGGTTTAAAAAATATTCAATAAATTTGAAGTGTCTTTTAAGCCCTTTAAATGATTTACCTTGAATAGTTTTGCCTAATATTAATACTGCCCCATGATTTTTTATGCTATAAAATGATAGATTAATTTAAATTTCTTCAATCTGTCTTCATATTTTAATAGAAAATATCAAGTTAAATTTAATATTAAGTTATTCTGTTTATTAATATGTGGAGATGTGTTCTTGTCAACTTGTTTGTGTTTACTTGTTCTGATGTTTTCAACTTGTTTCATTTATCCTTTTTAAAACTCTCAGTTGGTTTTATGTTTCATTGTTACTTTCCCTTTTATCCTATGGCTTAGAAATTATATTTATGTTTGTATTCTTGCAGTGGTTACCCTTAACCTTTAATGCACAAACTTAACATTTCTTCAATATCTAGATTTAAATTAATATCCGTTTCCTCCCTCTAACAATGCTAAGAACCATTACACACTTTACTTCCTTTCATTTCTTTCCCTCTCTCTGCTATGTCTGATAATTGATATTATTTAATATTTCAATTTTAGTTTGTTATTATTACTTTAAACTCAATACTTATTTAGATTTGACACAGATATATCGGTTTCTGGTTTATTTCCCACCATTCCTTCTTCAATTCTAGTTTCTTCTTCAAGTTTAATCTTTCCTTTGCTCCAGCATTTATTTCAGGGAGAACCTATGAATTGTTAAATTGAGACTTTTGCGTGTCTGTAAATATCATTATTTTAATCTAATTTTTGAATAATTGATTGGCTGAATATAGATAAACATTTTTTCAGTTTTATTTCTTTAAAGAAATGAAATGTTTTTCCCCACTCTGTTTTTGCCAGGTTGCCAATGAGAAGCATAGAGTCAAAACTAGTTTTATTATTTGTATCATTATTTTTTCTCTCTGAAAGATACTATGGTTCTCTCTTGACCTTCATGTTCTAAAATATGGGAATATTTGTGGCACATTATCATTCATCTGCTTGGTACTTTGTGGCTCTTTCATTAATCATGTCTTTCTTCCATTTAGAAAACTTTTATTCTACTATTGTTTAGAATACTTGCTTTTCTTCATCCTTATTAGTCTCAACTTACTCCAATCTCTCTTTATTGGAATCATATAATCAATTTAGAAATTCTGGATCTATATCTTATGTCTTTTTTATCTTATTCTCTGGTATATACAACTTCAAAACATAGGGCACCACTGTGGTCTTTCCTAACATTTTTCTATTTTTTGTAACAGGTCTTTTCCTACTCCTATTTTGGGCTGTGGTTTCCTTTTCAACCCAGTCCCATTTTCCTTCTCTCCATTTGCTATTCTTTACTTCTCAGAAGTGAAATAAGGCACAAAGAATTAAGTATCTTATTCAAAGTCACACAGGTAGTGAATAGAATTGGGTTTTGAACCTAGGCTGTCTGGCTCCAGAATCATGCTTTTCAGCTTTAAGCCATATAGCCGTGCTTTTCGGTCTTTACTGACTTTTTTCATTAAATTCCCCATTTAAATAATTTGTTACCACCCTTAGAAATAGTATTAATTTTCATTATAATAAAAAGAGAAACATGGTAATACAGTAAAAGATGAATATCTAGTTCTCTTCTCTCTGGGGTGTTACTGCCTACTGAAAAATATTTGTGTTTTTGTTTAAATTATTCTTTTTTTTTACTAGCTTTATTGGAGTATGATCCCTTTACAGTGTTGTGTTACTTTTGCTGTATAACAAAGTGAATCAGCTATATGCATACATATATCCCCATATTCCCTCCCTCTTGCACCTCCCTCCCACCCTCCCTATCCCACCCCTCTAAGTTGTCACAAAGCGCCAAGCTGATCTCCCTGTGCTATGTGGCTGCTTCCCACTAGCTATCTATTTTATATTTGGTAGTGTATATATGTCCAGGCCACTCTTTCACTTTGTCCCAGCTTACCCTTCCCCCTCCCCATGTCCTCAAGTCCATTCTCTATGTCTGTGTCTTTATTCCTGTCCTGCCCCAGGTTCTTCAGAACCATTTTTTTTTTTTTTTATTTTTTTTTTTCTGCGGTACGCGGGCCTCTAGCTGCTGCGGCCTCTCCCGTTGCGGAGCACATGCTCCGGATGCGCAGGCTCAGCGGCCATGGCTCACGGGCCCAGCCGCTCCACGGCATGTGGGATTCTCCCGGACCGGGGCACGAACCCGCGTCCCCTGCATCGGCAGGTGGACTCTCAACCACTGCGCCACCAGGGAAGCCCTGGGAGTTCATTTTTTATTTTAGATTCCATATATATGTGTTAGCATACGGTATTTGTTTTTCTCTTTCTGACTTACTTCACTCTGTATAACAGACTCTAGGTCCACCGACCTCATTACAAATAACTCAATTTCGTTTCTTTTTATGGCTGAGTAATATTCCACTGTATGTATGTGCCACATCTTTTTTATCCATTCATCTGTCGATGGACACTTAGGTTACTTCTGTATCCTGGCTGTTGTAAATAGTGCTGCAGTGAACATTGTGCTACATGTCTCTTTTTGAATTATGGTTTTCTCAGGGTATATACGAAGTACTGGGATTGTTGGGTCATACTGTAGTTCTATTTCTGGTTTTTTAAAGAACATTCATTCTGTTCTCCATAGTGACTTTATTAATTTACACTCCCAACAACAGTGCAAGAGGGTCCTCCTTTCTCCACACCCTCTCCAGCATTTAATGTTTGTAGATTTTTTGATGATGGCCATTCTGACCTGTGTGAGGTGATACCTCATTGTAGTTTTGATTTGCATTTCTCTAATGATTAGTGATATTGAGCATCTTTTCATGTGTTTGTTGGCAATCTGTATATCATCTTTGGAGAAATGTCTATTTAGGTCTTCTGCCCATTTTTGGATTGGGTTGTTTTTTGGATATTGAGCTGCATGAGCTGCTTGTAAATTTTGGAGACTAATCCTTTGTCAGTTGCTTCGTTTGCAAATATTTTCTCCCATTCTGAGGGTTGTCTTTTCATTGTGTTTATGGTTTCCTTTGCTGTGCAAAACGTTTTAAGTTTCATTAGGTCACATTTGTTTATTTTTGTTTTGATTTCCTTTTCTCTAGGTGGTGGGTCAAAAAGGATCTTCCTGTGATTTATGCCATAGAGTGTTCTGCCTATGTTTTCCTCTAAGAGTTTTAGTGTGTCTGGCCTTACATTAAGGTCTTTAATCCATTTTGAGTTTATTTTTGTGTATGGCATTAGGGAGTGTTCTAATTTCATTCTTTTATATGTAGCTGTACAGTTTTCCCAGCACCACTTATTGAAGAGGCTGTCTTTTCTCCATTGTATATTCTAGCCTCCTTCATCAAGATAAGGTGACCACATATGCATGGGTTTATCTCTGGGTTTTCTATCCTGTTCCATTGATCTATATTTTTGTTTCTGTGCCAGTACCATCCTGTCTTGATTGCTGTAGCTTTGTAGTATAGTCTAAAGTTAGGGAGCCTGATTCCTCCAGCTCTGTTTTTCTTTCTCAAGATTGCTTTGGCTATTCAGGATCTTTTGTGTTTCCATAGAAATTGTAAAATTTTTTGTTCTCGTTCTGTGAAAAATGCCATTGGTAGATTGATAGGGATTACATTGAATCTGTAGATTGCTTTGGGTAATATTGTCATTTTCATGACGTTGATTCTTCCAATCCAAGAACTTGGTATATCACTCCGACTCTTTGTATCATCTTTAATTTCTTTCATCAGTGTGTTATAGTTTTCTGCATACAGGGCTTTTGTCTCCTTAGGTAGGTTTATTCCTAGGTATATTATTCTTTTTGTTGCAATGCTAAATGAGAGTGTTTCCTTAATTTCTCTTTCAGGTTTTTCATCTTTAGTGTATAGGAATGTAAGAGATTACTGTGCATTAATTTTGTATCCTGCTGCTTTACCAAATTCATTCATTAGCTCTAGTTGTTTTCTGGTAGCATCTTTAGGAATCTCTATGTATAGTATGTCATCTGAAAACGGTGACTGTTTTACTTTTTCTTTTGTAATTTGGATTCTTTTATTTTTTCTTCTCTTACTGCTGTGGCTAAAACTTCAAAAACTATGTTGAATAGTAGTGGTGAGAGTGGGCACCCTTGTCTTATTCCTGATCTTAGTAGAAAGGCTTCAGTTTTTCACCATTGAGAATGATGTTGGCTGTGGGTTTGTCATACATGGCCTTTATTATGTTGACATAGGTTCCCTCTATGCCTACTTTCTGGAGAGTTTTTATAATAAATGGGTGTTGAATTTTGTTGAAAGCTTTTTCTGCATCTCTTGAGATTATCATATGGTTTTTATCCTTCAGTTTGTTAATATGGTGTATCACATTGCTTTGCATATATTGAAGAATCCTTGCATTCCTGGGATAAACCCCACTTAATCATGGTGTATGATCCTTTTAATGTGCTGTTGGATTCTGTTTGCTAGTATTTTGTTGAGGATTTTTGCATCTATGTTCATCAGTGATATTGACTTGTAGTTTTCTTTTTTTGTGACATCTTTCTCTGGTTTTGGTATCAGGGTGATGGTGGCCTTATAGATTGAGTTTGGGAGTGTTCTTCCCTCTGCTATATTTTGGAAGAGTTTGAGAAGGATAGGTGTTAGCTCTTCTCTAAATGTTTGATAGAATATGCCTGTGAAGCCATCTGGTCCTGGGCTTTTGTTTGTTGGAAAAATTTTAATCACAGTTTCATTTTCAGTGCTTGTGATTGGCCTGTTTATACTTTCTATTTCTTCCTGGTTCAGTCTTTGAAGGTTGTGCTTTTCTAAGAATTTGTCCATTTCTTCCAGGTTGTCCATTTTATTGGCATAGAGTTGCTTGTAGTAATCTCTCATGATCCTTTGTATTTCTGCAGTGTCAGTTGTTACTTCTCCTTTTTCATTTCTAATTCTGTTGATTTGAGTCTTCTCCCTTTTTTTCTTGATGAGTCTGGCTAAAGGTTTTTCAATTTTGTTTATCTTCTCAAAGAACCAGCTTTTAGTTTTATTGATCTTTGCTATTCTTAACTTCATTTTTTTTCATTTATTTCTGATCTGATCTTTATAATTTTTTTACTTCGGCTGACTTCGGGTTGATTTTTTTGTTGTTGTTCTTCTTTCTCTAATTGCTTTAGTTGTAAGGTTAGATTGTTTATTTTAGATTTCCTTGATTCTTGAGGGAGGATTGTATTGCTATAAACTTTGCTCTTAGAATTGCTTTTGCTGCCTCCCTTAGGTCTTCAGTCGTGGTGTTTTCAATGTCACTTGTTTCTAGGTAATTTTTGATTTCCTCTTTGATTTCTTTGGTGATTTCTTGGTTATTTACTAGTGTATTGTCTAGCGTCCAGGTGTTTGTGTTTTTTAGTTTTTCACCTCTAACTGATAGCTAGTCTCATAAGGTTGTGGTCAGAAAAGATACTTGATACGATTTCAATTTTCTTAAATTTACCAAGGCTTTTTTTGTGACACAGGATATGATATTTCCTGGAGAATGTTCCATGAGCACTTGAGTAGAAAGTGTATTCTGTTGTTGTTGAATGGAACATCCTATAAATATCAATTAAGTCCATCTGGTCTAATGTGTCATTTAAAGCTTGTGTTTCCTTATTTATTTTAATTTTGGATGACCTTTCCATGGGTGAAAGTGGGGTGTTAAGGTCCCCTATGATTATTGTGTTACTGTTGATTTCCCCTTTATGGCTGTTAGCATTTACCTTATGTATTCAGGTGCTCCTGTGTTGCGTGTATAAATATTTACATATGTTATATCATCTTGGATTGATCCCATGATCATTATGTAGTGTCTTTCTTTGTCTATTGTAATAGTCTTTATTTTAAAGTCTATTTTGTCTGATATGAGAATTGCTCCTCCAGCTTTCTTTTGATTTCCATTTACATGGAATATCTTTTTCCATCCCTTCACTTTCAGTCTGTATGTGTCCCTAGGTCTGAAGTGGGTCTCTTGTACACAGCATATATATGGGTCTTGTTTCTCTATCCATTCATCCAGTCTGTGTCTTTTGGTTGGAGTATTTCATCCATTTACATGTAAGGTAATTATCGATATGTATGTTCCTATTACCATTTTCTTAGCTCTTTTGAGTTTGTTTTTGTAGGTCTTTTCCTTCTCTTTTGTTTCCTGCATAGAGAAGTTCCCTTAGCATTTGTTGTAAAGCTGGTTTGGTGGTGCTGAATTCTCTCAGCTTTTGCTTATTTGTAACGATTTTAATTTCTCCGTCACATCTGAATGAGATCCTTGCTGGGAAGAGTAATCTTAGTTGTAGGTTTTTCCCTTTCATCACTCTAAATGTATCTTGCCACTCCCTTCTGGCTTGCAGAGTTTCTGCTGAAAGATCAGCTGTTAACCTTATGGGGATTCCATTGTATGTTATTTGTTGTTTTTCCCTTGCTGCTTTTAATATGTTTTCTTTGTATTCAATGTTTGATAGTTTGATTAATATGTGTCTTGGCGTGTTTGTCCTTGGATTTATCCTGTATGGGACTCTCTGTGCTTCCTGGGCTTTATTGACTATTTCCTTTCCCATGTTAGGGAAGTTTTCAACTATAATCTCTTTAAATATTTTCTTAAACACTTTCTTTTTCTTATCTTCTTCTGGGACCGCTATAATTCGAATGTTGGTGTGTTTAATGTTGTCCCAGAGATCTCTGAGACTGTCCTCATTTCTTTTCATTCTTTCTTTTATTTATTCTGCTCTGCGTCAGGTATTTCCACTCTTTTATCTTCCAGGTCACTTATCCGTTCTTCTGCCTCAGTTATTCTGTTACTGATTATCTATAAAGAATTTTAAATTTCATTTATTGTGTTGTTCACCATTGTTTGTTCTTTAGTTCTTCTAGGTCCTTGTTAATCATTTCTTGTATTTTATCCATTTTATTTCCAAGATTTTTCATCATCTTTACTATATTATTCTGAATTATTTTTCAAGTAGACTGCCTATTTCCTCTTTATTTGTTTGATCTGGTGGGTTTTTACTTTGCTCCTTCATCTGCTGCATATTTCTCTGTCTTCTCATTTTGTTTAACTTACTGTGTTTGTGGTCTCCTTTTTGCAGGCTGTAGGTTCATAGTTCCCGTTGTTTTTGGTGTCTGCTCCCAGTGGGTGAGGTTGGTTCAGTTGCTTGTTTAGGCTTCCTAGTGGAGGGAACTGGTACCTGTGTTCTGGTGGGTGGGACTGGATCCTGTCTTTCTGGTGGGCAGGGCTGCATCCAGTGATGTGTTTTGGGGTGTCTGTGAACTTATGATTTTAGGCAGCCTCTCTGCTCATGGGTGTGGTTGTGTTCCTGTCTTGCTAGTTGTTTGGCATGGGGCATCAAGCCTTGGAGTTTGCTGGCTCTTGGATGGTGCTGGGTCTTAGTGTTGAGATGAAGATCTCTGGGAGATCTCTCACTGACTGATATTACGTGGGGCCAGGAGGTCTCTGGTGGTCCCATGTCCTGGACTCAGCTCTGCTGCCTCTGAGGCTCAGGCCTGACTCCCAGCCAGAGCACCAAGACCCTGTCAGCCACATGGCTCAGAAGAAAAGGAAGAAAAAAAGGAAGAAAATAGAAAGTAAAATAAAATAAAATAATAATAAAATTTAAAAAGTAATAAAAGAAAAAAAAAGAAGAGAGCAACCAAGCCAATAAACAAATTCACCAATCAAAAAAGCACATGAACTAAAGTAAGATAACCATAAAAATGAGAAACAAATCAGTCGCTGAAAGCAAACCCCAAGTCTATAGTTGCTCCCAAAATCCGTTGTCTCAATTTTGGGAACATTCCTTGTCTCTCAAGTATTCCACAGATGCAGGGTACATCAAGTTGATTGTGGGGATTTAATCCACTCCTCCTGAGGCTGCTGGGAGAAATTTCCCTTTCTCTTTTTTTGCACAGCTCCTGAGGTTCAGCTTTTGCTTTTGCCCTGCCTCTGCATGTAGGTCACCCTCACGCCTTTGTTCCCCACCCAGACAGCAGAGGGTTAAAGCAGCAACTGATTAGGGCTCTCTTTCTCTCTCAGGCTGTGTAAAAGGAAGGGTATGGTAGTCATAATCGGAATGCAGGTCAGCCTGTGGCAGTAGGAGTCAGCATGTCATTGCAACAGCCTAAGGCACACCGTGTTTTCTCCTGGGGAAGTTGTCCCTGGATCATGAGACCCTGGCAATGGCGTGCTGCACAGGCTCCCGGGGGTGTGTGTGGGTAGTGACACACACAGGATTCTTGGTCTCAGCGGCAGTAGCCTTAGCATTTCATGACTGTCTCTGGCATCCGAGCTGATAGCCGTGGCTCATGCTTATCTCTGGAGCTCACTTAGGCGGTGCTCTGCCTTCTGTGGGCACACAGGGAAGGAATCCCCTCTCCTCCTACACCCTGAAACAATGGTCTCTTGCCTCTTTGGCAGATCCAGACTTTTCCCAGACTCCCTCCCAGCTAGCTGTGGCGCACTAGCCCCCTTTAGGCTGTTTTCACACAGCCAACCCTAGTCCTCTCCCTGGGATCTGACCTCCAAAGCCTTAGCCTCAGCTCCCAGCCCCCACCCGCCTTGGCAGGTGAGCAGACAAGCCTCTCAGGCTGGTGAGTGCTGGTTGGTACTGATCTTTTGTGTGGGAATCTCTCCACTTCGCCCTCTGCACCCCTGTTGCTGCACTCTCCTCCATGGGTCCAAAGCTTCCCCCTGCCCAACCCCCATCTCCACCAGTGAAGGTGCTTCCTAGTGTGTGGAAACTTCTCCTCCTTCACAGCTCCCTCCCAGAGGTGCAGGTCCCGTCCCTATTCTTTTGTTTCTGTTTTTTTCTTTTTACTTTTCCCTACCCAGGTACATGGAGAGTTTCTTGCCTTTTGAGAAGTGCGAGGTCTTCTTCCAGCATTCAGTAGGTGTTCTGTAGGAGTTGTTCCTCATGTGATGTATTTGTGGGGAGGAAGGTTATCTCCACATCTTACTTCTCCACCATCTTGAAGGTCCCCCCCTGAATTATTCTTGTTACTGCAAATTCTTGCCTTGAGTCTTTTTCTTCTCATAAACCATAATAAAAAAAACCCAGAAATCTCATCTCAATTAGATACCTATAAAACAAGATCAGCATATGTGGCCCTTCAATATTTTTGGAGATGAAAATAGACTAACCAGTTTCAATATATAATCCTTTAAATTGAGTTAACCTAAGGTTGATTACATCTAAGGTAAGCAAAGGACTTGCCTCAAATTTTAATATTTGTGAGGACTAAAGTATATACATTAGAAAAGTGTTAGAAATCAAAGACAAACTCACTCTGTTTCCCATGATTGATTTTTCTCCCACTGAGTCTCACTGTCACAGATATGTCAGAAGTGTTCATGCCTAAAGAAAGAGATTGCAGAGCAAATGAATTCCAGAGTCCTTTCACATGAAAACTTTGAAAAATACCTGCAAAATCACCAACAAGTTAGTTGACTTTAGGCATTTATTTCTGTGCTTCCCATAGAATTCAGTATACATTGCCAGTTCCTCTTTTAAAAGAGAAAGGTATTGAAGGACCACATTTTTTATTCTGTGCAGTCTTCTCATCCAAGTGTATTCTGGACAATAAGATATAGTAGGGACATTCTATAAGGCATTACAGGAAAATAAAAATGCTAATTTTGAACCCAATTCTTCCATTTAAACCTCTGACCTCATTCGCTATGTCCTTTTACCTCTGGAGAGGGGATTTTGCTCAATGCCTTCCACATCTCATATGCTCAAAAAATGTTTTCCAGCCCTTGGCATTTCATTGAGGAATTCTTCCTAGGGTATGAAATCCAACTCATAATTTCATTATTGCATAATATGTAGTGATTGGGAAGCCCAGAGATACTGTCTAATCCTTAAAACAAAAGGCAGATCTGCTACTATCCTCCTCTAGTCCTTCTCTTGAGACAGTCGTGTAGGCAGGAAAGGTAATACTGGCCTGTAATTCTACTGGCTTAATGTGACCAGCATTTTCCCTTGTGATCCTGACTACCTTTGACCTAAGTTATTTAACCACTTGGTCTTAAGGTATTCTTTGTTTTCAAGGGAAAGTAGAATTTTAGGTACTTGAAGGGCTTCTGGAGAGCTAGAAAGTGACTAGGAAGAACAGATCCCAGTTTTGTCTTTAGGACTGTCCCTTTAACACTGCATTTCAGATCTCCATTAAAAAAACTTTTTTTAATGATGAAGAAATTATAAATAACAGGAAATAAGACACTCTAAAATAAAATATGTAGAAAGACAGATCCACTATGTAGAACTCTAGTTAAACCCAGCAAGGCTTTCTTTTATCAAAAAGTTAGGTAAATTCTCCTAAGGGACAAGATTTAATAAGTAAGCTCTTCAGTCAGTGGAGTTTAACTGGCTAGACAAGGCTGAGCATCTTTCCAGTCAAACTTCAGGCTAGAGGAAGATGTGCTAGATGTCTGTAGGGTAGAAGCTGCCAGTGATTGGGCAGAGAATCTTATTCAACAGAGTGCTCCCCAGTCTTTGCCTTCTTTATTGTGAACCCATGTACCTCTTCTAGATTAATCTCCAGACTGCTGGTTCATCACCTCTTTCCCATTTGTTTTTTCAAATCTTTGCATGCAGCCCAGGACTGAAGGTAAAGAATTGACTTCTTGGAGTGGATCTAATTGGTTTGGGCCATTGTCCATATACCCTAACAATGTATTTTGTGTATCTGCTCAGCAATGCCTCGCTTTTCTGGACCTCCAAATAGTCTACAGATTTACCCATGTTCTTCATTTTATCCTGATATCTGGAACCCTGACCTATACATTTTTTTCATATTCAGAGTAATTTACCTTCACAAATCGAATTTTGAGTCTTGATCTCTAACCTTGCACACTGCTAAATCCATGTCACTTAGGTATGTGCCTCTCCCATCCTGCCCCTCTGTCACCCCTTAGCAGCCATGTCTCATGTCTGTTTATAAACCTGTACTGAACTTGGATAGTTTTTAAAAATCCCTTTTTATTTATGACAAATAATATTATTTTATGGGAAATAAAAATAAGAACTTAAAATTTTCTACCTGCCAAAAAGTTGTTAGCAAGTTCATAGTCATACAGTGGTTAAATTTTTAGAATTTCATGCAATGTCAGGACTCATCAATTTCAGCTTTACATCTAAAGTTAAACAACTTTCTACATTATCCCTAATAAATAGCTGTTTAATATTTGGTTGCAAGTGAAAGACATCCAGCTAAAACTGGCATAAGAAAATAGGGAAATTTATTACAAGAATAGTGTAGAATTTCATGGGAGTCAAAGCAGGGTTATAACTGGTACTAAGGAAGAAATTGTCTCAAATACCACCAGGGTTCAATAACTTTGTCTCTGATTTTCACTGCTTGTTGTCTTCATTCTTTCTCCACATGGCAAAACACATAGCTTCTTACAGTTCCTGAGTTTTATAGGACCTGGCTCAAGAGAGACTGCCTTGCTTCTGGGGCTTCCAAATCCAGTTATCACACAAAGGACTCATCTTGGGTCAGTTACCCATCCTGGATCAATCATTTATGGCCATTGGGGGTAGGGTTTTGTCATGTAAAATGATTGCTCTTTCAGTCTTCCTTGTTTATAGGTAGGAAGGTCCTAGGAAAGCTGGTATAGGTTAGAGAGCTGAAAATACAAACATGTTTTATATATACATATATATGTATATATAGATACACATATATACACACATATATGTACATATAATTTATATAAATGCTATAAAATTAGTGTATCTATATATACATATATATGTTTTGCATTCTGCTTAAATATTTTCAGTGATAAAATGCTTGCTACTTTGTGAAATACTTAATTCTCTGAAGAGTATAGTTGTCAGATTTTTTGATTTGAAAGACCATTAAAATGAGATGAACAAAATAGTAGTGACATAGAGACTGAGTATTAAACACAATTCTAAGTAAATATTGGCATAATGACACAAATTAGAAGCTGCGTTCCTCTCTTTCTCAGACCCTGTGAATAGTACAGTAACATTTTCTATAGTTGTTGAGATGAGTTATTGACATAGGTAGCTATAAGAAATAGTGATTGCAGGGTACTGAACAGCAATTAATTGATGATATTACTTTAAAGTATTAAAATTAAGATGAAAATAAGTAGGATATGAGGGTAATGATAAATTTAAAATAGTTTGATGTTTAAGTCATTTACATCATCTTTCTTTTTTATAGAAGTTATTAAACATACATTTGAAATGTTCCTCCTTTTGATATATAATCAAAATGTTTTAAATATGGACTCACAATTCACAAACACTTTTAGACAACTTCTTCATATAGGACTTTTTGGATGGTGCTTATTTCATCTCCATTCTGACTTTCTTCTTGCTTAATGTTTAAATGTGCTCTATCATTTTAAACAAAGTAAGGATTGTGTATCTATTTTGTGTTTGTGAAATAGTTCTGCTATTTCATAATAATTATTTTTTTCATAATAACTTTTTAGTGTCAAGGGTGGAGGGTTGTAATAAATAGACTTGAACATTGCTTTTGTATTTTAATCTATAGATTGCACTAAATACCTAATAAACTCTACAGTTTGCACAACCAACCAAATTTTTCATAAAATATGTCCAAGTATCTCAGAATTGGAACAGATTAAACTGAGTTAACTGTAATAATATGTAACTATGGTTTCTCTATCATAGAATTAAATTTTAGCCTACAAATCTTCTAAATGTTTTTCCCTTAATCAAAATTTTGAGACCTCAGTTTAACACTGAGCGAATCCAAGAGTTGGAGATATGTGGACTATTTTTTATAATGTTGACAGTTCTGTTATAAGGTTATTAAGATGAGCTATCATGTCAAGTATCACTGACATTCTAAAGTTTCTAAACCAGAAATTAATTTGTAAATCTTAATCCCAATATGGACTTCAATATTTTTTAAAAATTTTTCATAAAATTAATGAATAGGAATATGAATAAGAATGTGAAGATTATCGATGTAACAAAACAAATTTATAAATCAGCAAAAAAGCTAATTTAAAATGTGGCCTTTTTAAAAATCATATGATAGCTTTATGTAACATACAGGAAATGATGATGAACCATGTCAAATGTGTTCCCCTGACCATCTCTCACTACCTCCATCCTTGTGATTCTCAGTCTGTCCATATTCCACAATCCAAATTCAGCTTGGAACACCATATTGGTTTTCACTGATTTTGGAATCAGCCAATCATCATTTTGAATTTGAAAAAACATCTTTGATCTATGTGTTTTGGCAATGATACAATACATAAGTGAAGCCCTTACATGCTTATGGACAACTTTCACAAACCTTTTCATTCTAACCTCATAATTCCACCAAATAGCCAGGATAGACAGTCACATGAGGCTCAAGTTAAGTGACTGTCCAAAGTCTCACGTTGTCCTATATAATAAACTACGTGGCCTAAACACAGGGTTTGATTTTAAACCTCCTGATTCACTGATTTTGCTTTTTGTTTCTTGTGTTTTGTTTTTTTTACAACATCTATACTTTATTATATCAATGTCTCTTGCTATAAGAGTTATATAATAACATCACAATTTTGGTAATTGATTTACAAAGCAAGGAAATATATTAGCATAAGCACCAGTGATTTTTTGCTTAAGCATTGATTAGAAATTTAGCTTATGATGTACAAGGTGTGTCCACATGTGAAAACTATGGAATATAGTCCCATTTATCTCATTGTTGATTTTCATGGCTGATGTCAATTTACCTGATTGGTCAGACTGCAGTGATTAATCTTTGGTAAGAAGAGAGATGACACCAATATCCAAAGGACCATATTAGAAAGATGACCTGAGACTGATGATTCCATGTGCCTTAACTGTTTTTCTGGTCATGAGGCAAGTGATGTTTTGCAGGGATTGCATATAAAAGTCGGTCTTGTAAATGAAATGTGTGTTTTGAATCAGCAGTTCATCAATGAATCAGGAATAAGTGGTAAGGAGAAATTAAGAAACTACAGATCACTACCTAAAGTTACAGATTGTTACTCATTCTCTATTCATGTGTGTATGGAGATTTGGTTCACATCTCTACTTTTTTCTGACTCAGTTTTTCCATCAGAAAAATGAATATCACAAACCAAATAATTTTATATGAAAAAACTGAAGATCATTTAGATCATAAATATAAATCTAAATGACACCTTGAATATGCAGAATGGAACGTGGCACATTTCTTCAAAGGAAACAAATTTGCAAATACATGTGGTTACTCCTTTTGTTCAATTGCCCATTTTATGATACTATCTTATACTTATGATTGAAGCAGATCACATTTTTGCAACTCTGACAAGCCCACGAATGACCTTATACAATTTAGCTGTCTTTGTATTTTACAGTATATTATTCTCAAGCCAATACAAATCTAGTTCCAACTCACATTAACCATGTCATATTTTCCATTTTAGCTGAACACGCTTCGATTAATTTGAAACAGACTAGCAATTGTGAACAACCTCATTCTAGATGCTCAAAACATAGTTTATACTTAATTTAAACCTGATAGGAGTTATAACCTGAATGATGCCATGCATTTTCTGCTACTGGTATGTCTACATATCAGCAGTACTGGCAATTATAACAAATACATTTAAGGTGCATGAGTGTATGTGTATGTGTGTTTGTGTACATAAACTGTCATGATCTATTTTACAGGTTAGAAGTAAGTAAAAGTTAATGGATAGAAAGGGGACCTTCAAGATGGCGGAAGAGTAAGACGCGGAGATCACCTTCCTTCCCACAAATACATCTGAAATACATCTGCATGAGGAACAACTACAGAACACCTACTGAACGCTGGCAGAAGACCTCAGACCCCCCAAAAGGCAAGAAACTCCCCACGTACCTGGGTAGGGCAAAAGAAAAAAGAAAAAACAGAGACGAAAGAATAGGGACGGGACCTGCACCAGTGGGAGGGAGCCGTGAAGGAGGAAAGGTTTCCACACACTAGAAGCCCCTTCACTGGCGGAGACTGCGGGTGGTGGAGGGGGGAAAGCTTCAGAGTAGCGGAGGAGAGCGCAGCAACAGGGGTGCGGAGGGCAAAGCGGAGAGATTCCCGCACAGAGGATCGGTGCCGACCAGCACTCACCAGCCTGAGAGGCTTGTCTGCTCGGCTGCCGGGGCGGGCGGGGCTGGGAGCTGAGGCTCGGGTTTCGGTCGGAGCGCAGGGAGAGGGCTGGGGTTGGCGGCGTGAACACAGCCTGAAGGGGGCTAGTGTGCCACGGCTAGCCGGGAGGGAGTCCGGGGAAAAGTCTGGAGCTGCCGAAGAGGCAAGAGACCATTGTTTTGGGGTGCGCGAGGAGAGGGGATTCAGAGCGCCGCCTAAACAAGCTCCAGAGACGGGCGCGAGCCGCGGCTATCAGCGCGGATCCCAGAGACGGGCATGAGAAGCTAAGGCTGCTGCTGCTGCCACCAAGAAGCCTGTGTGCGAGCGCAGGTCACTCTCCACACCTCCCCTCCCGGGAGCCTGTGCAGCCCGCCACTGCCAGGGTCCCATGATCCAGGGACAACTTCCCCGGGAGAACGCACAGCGCGCTTCGGGCTGGTGCAACGTCATGCCAGTGTCTGCCACCGCAGGCTCGCTCCACTTTCCGCACCCCTCCCTACATCCCCCCGGCCTGAGCGAACCAGAGCCCTCTAATCAGCTGCTCCATTAACCCCCTCCTGTCTGGAGCTGCCAAAGAGACAAGAGACTTTTTCTTGCCTCTTTCTTTCCTGGTATGCGAGCAGATAGGATTAAGAGCGCTGCTTAAAGGAGCTCCAGAGACCTGGGCAAGCCACCATGGCTGGGTTCAGGCGCGGCCCGCCTGCCCGGGCATGATGTGGTGGAAATGGTCAGGCCATCCTCCGGTGGGGAAGGAAGGCTTACACTGCCCGCTGTGGCCCCGGGTGCCCGCCGCCGGGGCCTCATGGTCCACCCCAGTGGATGCACCTCACTGAGATACACCCTGGGGTACAAAGCTTCGGCTTTGAGGGTGGAAACCTGTCAGCCCCGCTGGGGCGCGGCACGTGGGGCTTCCCCTGTAGGTGTTGTTCCAGGTGGAGGGCCCACGTCCTCCATGCTGTTCCTCACCGCATCGTCCCTTGGCATATCGGGGCATCGGGGCCCTGAGACGCATGACTTCTTGTCCAGCGGGGATCTCCCTCATCCCCTCAGGAGGGAGCACGCAGGCTCAGTCTCTGCGAAGACGGTTTATGTGTTGAAGATGGCCAGGGTCTTGGTGTCCTTGTCCCTTGCAAGGCAGCTTCTAAGCTCAGCCCTGCCCGTGTTGGGGGCTCTGCCCTTTCCGCGCGTGAGCTCGTGTCTCTTTCTCTGACTGCGGCCGGGAGCCCCTCTGTGCGATATGCCACCTCGCTGCCTGTCTAAAGCGATCACATCCTCCGGTCCCTATGCCCTTCTCTCCTGGCACGTCTCTGCCCGGTGCCGCTGGGGGCACATTCTCTCTCTGTGTATCACACAGAACCTGAAGCAGGTCTTCCCCAGGTGACCCTGACAGGGCCCCTGGCCTGTCAGTCAGGCTCTTTGGTGTCACCTGGCCAACCCGTTACCAGGGGGTCTGCGGACCGCACCGTGTGTAAGCTGCCAGGGCCAGCTGAGCGGTAGGTTCGGCCAACACAGAGCTACCGAGAGGAACGGAAAGGTAGCCTTGTCCTTGAGGTAGTCTGTGAGGCCCCGAGTGGTCAGAGGGCCTCCCGGCGACTGAAGAGGGTGCTGCTTTCTGCACCAGGGATGGGTTGACGGTGGCCCCCGGGGCAGGCAAGATTCCCAGGGTGGCCATCAGGGTGGGGGCTCTGTGCGTGTTTAGTAGTAAACAGTAGGGCAGATGGGAAGGGAGCCCACCTCCTCTTTTCAGCCTCACCTTCAGAGCCTGATTGCTTCACCCAATTGCTGGATCCATCCGCACTTTCTTCAGGACATTGTAGCACACACGTAGCCACGATCTGGTTCCCAATGGCCTCCCACAGCTGCCTGAGGGGGAAAGAGAAACCAGCTCAGGGCAAACACCTACAGAGCAAAGGGAGCCCAGGAGCACCTCTCTAAGCAGACGGTCCGAGGACACGCGAACGAACCTGAGAGCTGCAGGAAGAGGAAAGCGTGTCCCAAGTCGGCTGGGCCCCTGGCACCTTGTCTTCCTGTATGGTGCCACACACAGGGGCATGGGGAATGGAATCGAGCCTGCGTGCTCCCCACGGTCAACCTGTTGAAGGCAACCGTGAGGAAACAGAACCCAGGTGCACGTGACTCAGCCTCCCACTGCGCCCACTTTCAACCACACCGTCCCGTAGGCAGGGCAATCCCAGGTGTTTGTATCATTCCAAGAACAACCTGTGGAGCTAAATATGCACGTGGGCTTGATCCACAGAGGGGAGCCGGGGGACAGAAAACAACTGGGACAGTAAACATGGGGGCGCTGACCAAAATCCTTTATCGTGGAAACACGTACGTGTAGAGTTCTGCACAGGTATGTGCCCGTGCCCCTGCCCGTGTGTGTGTGTGTGGGCACATGTGCACGTGCATGCTCAGGGATAGGCACGACTACTGTCATGCATGCATGGATGTTGGGATGGACGCGGGGACGTGGAAAAGCTTAAAGAGCTGATAGAACATATGTAAACCGTGGGCCAGTTGAAGCCCCCAAGTCAGGGAATCCAGCCCAGAGATACCACCCATGGAGCAAAGTGTAAGTGGCATCACACGCCAGCACCCTCGACTAGGGGCTGAGACTAGAGAGAGGAAGAAAGCACCTGTGGAAGGACAGGGAGGATGCAAAGTACATGAGAATCATAAAGGGCCCGATACCCAGGCCCAGATGAGGAAAGACCCACCCCCCAGCCCCCAGCCCCACTCTTATCCTAGCTACAGCCACCTTTGCCTTCTCCAGTGCACGGGCAACCTTTCCCCCCACCCCTGTGTAGGCCCTTGAGAAACACCTGGCCTTTTCTTCGTAAGGTTTGGCAGACCGACCCACACCGAGGCATAACCGACCGCCTCAGCTGATTTTGCTGGTTTAAGACATCACTCTTTAACTTTCTGACAACTCTTGTGGCTCAGGATTATGGCCGTGATGGCTTAGCTTGATTCTACCGCTGCTCCCCTGTCCCACAAGACTGGGGCGAAGGGCTGGGCTGGGCTGTGATCTCATTTGGAAGGTGGACAAGAACAGAACCACTTGCAAAGGGCGTCCTTAGGGTAGGCAAACTTCACATCCTCGTGTTGGCAATGGTGAAGGCATGCGTGTGTGCGTGGTGGCCCTTGACTGGGTGTGGTCCTCAGCACCTCCGTGTGTGGGCATGTGTCCAAGTAGAGTTTCTGGCGTTCCGCAGTGCCACCAAAGGGTGTCGTCCCTCTCTCGCTCTCTCAAAAGACAGGATGGCCGAGTCAACTTCGTCTTGTGCCATGTGTCAATGTCCGTTCCCGGAGGGACGCTTGTCACCTTTTGTTGGCTAGCAGAAAGGCAATTTTTGCCTGCCACTCAAGCGTTTGAAAAGCACTATGCAAACGTGTGGTCACACAAAGTCCGAGAACCCGTGGGTGCCAATCACACAGGAGGAGAGGTCTTTTGCTGCCAGGCAAGGGAGAATTTCTCTGAGAGTTTAAGTATCCAGAGGGGACAGGGATCCCAGGAGAGTGGGCCACAGAGGGAGGGAGCAGATACATACAGAAACAAGAACACACACACACACACAGAAAGGCAGAGGGGAGACAGACAGACACTCAGACGGAGCTCTTCACTGCATGGCTTTTCTGCACTTGAGCAAAGGAATTCAAGTCTAGCAAAGAGGTGGGTTTGCCAGACACTCCCCTCTCATGCCACAGAGCTTCAGGCTCTCTGTCCCCTGGAAGAAAACGATCCAGCAACTTTGTCCACCATGCATTTCCTTGTACATCTTTTGAGAGCTCCCAGTGGTTAAAGGTCCCGAGGGAAACCGGATTCTGATTTTCTGATTTCGGAGCGGTAACTCCTGGCTCCAACTGGCACAGGCCACATAGGTATCACAGGGCCCCCGGGCATGCCAGACGCAAGGCCGGAGGCCTCCCTGGAGGTGAGCTCCCTGTGGAACCTGGGCTGGGCTGCTAGGTCAGGGGGGCAGAAGCGGTGTTTTGGGGGGGCCGGCAATCCCAGAAGATGGCCTGTTTCCATGGGGCGAGGCAGCCGAGGGTGAGTCCCACTGTCCTCGCCCTGATTGGTCGTGATGGGGTCGAGTGGCCTGGGCGTGGCTTCGAGCTCCTTCCTGCCACCTGGTCACGCATGCCTGGTGTCCAAATTTCCTGCGCATGCATTTCAGGCCTCTTCACCGCGGAGGCTCCAGGGAACGATTCAGTCCGCAGCGAAGCGTGACTCTAGTCGCTGGGCTTGCGTGCTGTGCGGCCCACGTGCTGAGCTTCCAGCTGCCGCACCTTCTCTTCTGCCCCAGCTCAGAGCCAGGTCCACATGGGCAGTGAGGCAGGGCCCGGGGAAGGCGGCACTGCCCGGGGACCCGGGGTCATCCTAGGTGTGGGAGGGGGTCCTCAGGAAGCAGGGGCCCGCGGGTCCTCTGGTGTGGTTCGGGAGGTGGGTAGGGTGCTGGCACTAGCTGATGCGTGGGGCGAGGAGGCCATGATCTTTAGCGGGGACGTGGTGCAGCAAGGCGCGGCCCTGTTGGAGGGAGAGGTGGCGCGCATCGGGGGGTTGTTTTGACTGCCTGTGCAGGACATGATGGAAGAGGTGGAGGTGGTGGCGGAGGAGCAGCAGCACGAAGAGCAGGAAGAGCGGAAGCATGTTGTGGCGGAGGAGCGGAAGTAGGTGTTGGCGGAAGAGCTGGAGGAGAAGCCCCAGGAGCAGGGGCAGGAAGAGCCAGGGCCTGGACCCACGATCACCGGGTCCCTGCTGGAGGTGCTGGAGGCCGTGCAGTTACAGCTGGAGCCTCTGAATAGGCGGTGCAGTCGAACCTTCTCTCCTCTCATGCTCACAACACTTTGGAGGCGGAAGCCCTATCTAGAACACAGAAGCACCATCATCCAGAGCATCCCTGGCTTCTGGGTCAAAGTTGTATCCTTAATTTTGTATTTGAGAGACCATATTGTGGCCGGGGTAGTGCAAGAGGTACCGAACATAGCGGGCCGTTTGGGTACCAAAATGTATCCATTGGATTGTGCATTGTGGGCACACTCATGGAAATGTGATCCTGAAATTGTGGAGGCACGCTGATTTTCTGCATAGCAGGAAACAAGACTAGGGCTTTAGTTGCAGAGGTCCAAAAAGGTATTGTCATTAGTACCAGGGCCTCTGGAGACAAAAGAGTTGTCTTGTGCACAGGTTCTTCTTGGAATAACCATCAGGGAAAATGGGGGTGAGAGTGGGGAGTTATGAATGCTCATCCTAGTTAGAGCCAGGAGTGTTTGCTGTGCGGATATAAGCTTGTTCTGTCCAGATGGAGATCAGGGCCTCCCTCTCAGAATCGGAGGTTCCCTGTTTTAGTGCACAGATATGCACACCCCGAGGGGCTCATTGTGCCTTCATGCAGTCTGTATTGAAGGAATAGGACTAGATGCTAGTGGGGAGTTGAGATCAGACACTCCCAGGCTACTCTCCAGGCTCACTCTGTGCTCCCAGCCCTTTCACCTCCGGCATCTAGAGGCTCCCTGACGTAAAGCAGTTTGTGAACCACCCCCAGATGTCGGCCATGATGAGTGCCCAAGATAAAGACGTGCTTAGCTACATGACCAACTTGAAGGTCAGGCTGGGGAGGCTGAGGCTGGGGAGGAGAGGGGAAATGATTTATCCCGGAAAGCAGGAGAGAGCAGGTCTGCTGGAGAGAGATTTCACCCTCCTCCTCCACTTTGTCCCGGCAGGTGGAGGAACTCGGATATCCCAGTGATTGCCGCAAGATCATGTTGTTTTTCTGGAACAACCCCAATTTCCAGAATGAGGTGGTTGTTAAGGAGTATCTCATTCACGTCACTGGTAAGAGACAGCTCCCTGGATTGTGGGGGAGGGCAGATGGGGCGAGGTGAACTTGAAACGTGATTTAGGCCCTTCTCCCACGCTCCTTTTCCCACAGGATATAGGGCATCTCATTCCACTCCAATTCAGTGGCACCATCGTTTTGAAAAGGAGGCGTATAGCCGTAGGCACCACAACAGCAGCCTTAACTTCTTCAGCTGGTTCTCTGACCACAGCTGTGCAGGATCTAGCAGGATTGCTGAGGTGGGGTGCCTCTGGTCCCCCTCAGCAGTGGTGATGTTGGAGTCCCCCAGCTGCTTGGGGGAAGGGATGTGGGCCTGGCCTGCCCTGTCCTGACCTGGCCCCTTTCCCCTACCGGATCATCGGCGAGGACCTGTGGCCCAATCCCCTGCGCTACTACCCGAGGGAGGAAGGCCCCATCGGGACAGGTGACAGAGAGGAGAACAGGTGGGTGAGGAGCCCAGGGGCTGGGCGCTGAAACGAGTAAGCTGGGTCATTTATTTCACTTATGGAGAAATTGAGGCTCAGAGGCATACAGTGACACCAGGGCATGAGGGCATCAGGGTGCGACAGCACGTCTGGAAAACTGCAGTGCAGAACTGGTTCTGACTAGGGAAGCTTTAGGCGAGTGAAGCAGCATGAGAGTCAAAGTCTCTGAGATTCAAAGGTACACGTCTCTGAACTGTCATTCCATGGCCATCAACCCCACCCTCAGGCCTCCTGTACCGCCCCCTTAAATTTGGGCTTGCCTCAGATTCCCCCCACCACCCCCTTTCCACAAAGGTCTGTGAGTCCCCTTTGTGCAAAGCCTTACCCCGCTGTCCCATCATTTTTTTTTCTGTTTTGATCATCACCATCATCTTTTAATTTTCTTATGCATCTCCTTCACCTCCCATGGCTATTGTGAGAACAGTGGCCATTTTGCGTAGATTATGAAGAATAGTTTCTAATATGTGGTTGGAGGTCATGTAAGAGATCACAGGGGATGTGACTCTGTCTCCTGGGCAGGGCCCTAAAAAGTTAAAGCGGTCTTTAGCATCGTTCAGAGAGGATGGGTTATTATGTGTGTGCCTGTGTGTGTTTTCAAAGGAACTCCCGATTTTGAGATGCGTGTGATGGAGCATCACACTTGACCTAAGAAGCTGCTTTGGATGAAGGCGAACGGTCAGCATGGTTGTCATGCGCACGAAGAAATGAAGAGAGGTCTGGTGGTGAAACGTTCAGGGAGGGAGACACCAGTAAACCTGGAATAAAACCGGAAGATAAATAAACAGCATCAGTTGGATGTGTTTGTGTGGTGTTTGTGCAGGGGCTCAGGGTAGATACATCTGCCCCAGGCAGGCTTCTCAGTTTGCTGCCTGGGAATTACCAGTCCACGGAGAGTTGTAGAGGCGGGGGGAAATCATACTTTGGGATTGCATCAGAAGATGCAGTTCTTCCTGTGGGATGGGGGTTGGGGAAGAAGGAGAAATAAGAGAAGGACTGGTTAACTGGGGCCTGTCATTTTCCAAGGGAAATGCGGAAGTTCAAGGAAAGGGCCTGATGAGCAAGGGCCTGAGATTGAAATGCTGGAAGTTAATTTTGTTGGATAGTGGTCCTCCATGTATCCTCCCTGTTGCATATCATCAGACACTTTAATGGGATACAACGGGGGGAAGCCTTAACATTTAATTCACTGTTGGACCAGATGCCCTTCTAGTGCATATGAACACAGGGTCTTTTGCTGAGACAATTAGCCTCTCAGGGCTAGAGTTCCAGACAACATCTTAGGACATGGGGGTATAAGGTGTATGGAGGGCATGTGGGGAGGTGAGGGATACACGGGTGGGAAGGCAGTGAGGATGTTAGTTTGCTCTGGCAAAGGTGACCAGGGGAAAAGGTAAGTTTGCTGGAAAATGGATAAGCAAACAAAAACAGATTCGCTCACATCTGAGTGAGCTCATGTGAACTCTGTTCTTTCTTCGGGGGGGGGACTCAGTTTGGGTACAAAGGGCACACGGGGAGAGGGGAGAGGTGAGGGGAGTGGGGAGTTGGGGATGTTAAACGGGCAAGTGCCAGGCCACCCAGCTGTGTGCTCACTGTCCCGTGACGGCACAGTGGTTAATATCCCTATTTTCAGACAGGCTTAAGCCCTTTGCCCAAGGCCCGCTTCAGGCCAAGTCCCCAGAAAGTAAACATTTTTCTCATGAACAGTCCGGTAGAGGTGTCCCATCCTTGATGAATGGCTGGGCACACTGTGTTTCAAACACAAAGGCACTGTCCTCCTCCTGGGGCCTCGCCAGCACTCTGTGCCCCTGAGGCCAATGGGAAGACCTAGAGCATACTGAGCTCACCCAGCAAGTGGTGAGCGCTTCAGGTGCTCCTTGCCAAGTGGCTTGCTGCTTCCCAGAAGCACGTCTGTCTCTGGACCAGGCAAAGGACAGACTCTGCCACAAACGGAGCAGGGAATGTTCAGTGTTTGTCCCCCCAGTGTTCTCTCTTCCCAGATACAGCGGCTCCAACACAGGCATCCCTGAGGGTGGCGTATTGACAGTACCATTTCCGTCCCACATGGTGAGCTCTCACTCAATGACTTTTGGTAGAAGAGCCTTCTCCCAAAAGCCCCAGCTCTTTCCAGGACGAGGGTTTGACAATCAAAGTTCATGGAGTCACGGATGTCCCCTTCAAAGTGCACTGAGTTAGATTGCCTGCTCAGTGTCAGGTTTTGTATTTGAACATCTACACCCCAGCCATGCCCCTTCTACAGTGGAGACATCCGAGGGTCTAGAAGGCAAGGCTTGGCCTTTGCCCGCTGCTGTCCCCACAACCACCCCACAGACACTGTGGAAACAGGTCTTCTCAGCTTCTTGAACTGTAAACCTCAAAGAGCCCTTGGGGCTCCCACATGTTGGTCCCTGTCTTTCCTGGTGCTGGTAAAAATAAACTATGCTCTAATAACCCTGCAGTGGGAGTGGGACAGCATATTGGTGCGTGGTCTTAGGGGACCTCAGACGGGGCCTGTTCTAAGGACTCCAGGATATTTATCCACATTCAGAACATTTGGTAAGGTCTTGCAAAGGACTTGAACACCAAAGTAAAGGTTGGGACAGGGTCCCGCAACTCCTAATATCTCCTGCCAGTGCTTAGGTACCAAGGCTATGCTTAGGTCTGACCTGTCCTGGAGTGAAGCGAGGCAGACGTTCATGGATCAGGTAGCGGAACTGTAAACTCTGGACGGTTGACTTGATTGTCATTCTCTCTATGCCGAACTATTTTTGGTTAGATGGTTTTCTTTGCCGTGTGCTGTGTAGTCACTGGTGTTTCTGTTCCACTATGTGGGTGGACACAACAGATTATTACTTTTTTAAACTGCCGGGGTGCTGGGTCAGGGGGTTTGGGGAGGTAGCAAGAAAACACAAATTTCAAAAACCACTCTCCTGGTCTCTGCAGATTACCTTGGGGCTGGGTGCACAGCTTCATCACTGTATACACCATTTTCATTTTCCCAAGTTTTCCCACCCAGTACACCTGGAGACTAAAGATCAGCCAGATGTGAAAACTTAGGGTCTCCTCAAATCTTTTCTGAGCCAGTGAATGTGTGTGACCTTGTCTAGCAACACGGGGATGGGCAAATTTCTCCTTTACCCCTCTTGAGGTCCTTTTGGCTCTCCTAATAATTATGTGGACACAACACATATTAACAGGAAAAATAAACCAATTTAATTCATGTACACAGAGGTCTCATAGAAATGGGACCGCCCGAAGTGACCAAAGCAGGCTGAATGTATTGAGTTTTGGACAAATACATATTTTTGTACATTTGACAAAAAGAGGCTTGTGCTTGGGCAAGCAGCCTAATGAAGAAGTGTCAGCGTTCATTTATCCAGCTTTCTTAGCCTTGAATTTCCTAACAGTGGTGACAAGGATGCTTTCTAGCCTCCTGCCATAGGGAGGATACTGTCACATGGATTTAGTTCGCACTTTGGGGGAAGGGAGGGGGCCAGAGTGTTTTTGTTGTTGTTTTCAATCATTTCCCCTCACTGACCGTTTCCCAGGTAGCCTCCGTTCAAAATAGTCAATGTGCCGGTGAGGCATATCTTGGGCGGCCCGCTCTGAGCCCCAAGGATTCCCTCCTCTGCAACTTCCCTTGATGTTTCACAAAGAAAAGGCTAAGGTGATGGCTGTGGAGAACAAAACTGGGTGAGTAGCTCAGTGGTAAGAGATCTGCAAAGGGAGAAAAGAACATAGGTTAGAATGAGGATGAAGAAACAGAAAAGAACAAATCAAAGTACATTTCCCCAAACCCTATTGAAACAGTTCCCCAGTCCTGGGAAGACATCAGGCCAATAAAACGGCTTTGCTTCATTTATGTGACGAAAACATTTTCGTCACTTTTAATCAGTTGGACACTATTTTTCCCATTTGGTTTATGTAGAAGCAGTATTTTCCACCGATGATTGCATAAGCTCATCCTCGCTGAGGAGTCAGGGTGTCCAGAGCAAGTCCATTTTGGCGCACCGCTGATGCTAGGCTGTTAACTTCTGACTGAAGTGTTTTCACAGTTTGCATAGGGGAACTGAACTCTTGTTCCACTACCATGGAGAGTTAAGATGGCTGTTCTAATTCATAACCTCCATAGCTTGGGAATAAGATCCTGAACAGTGAAAAGAAGTTGGAGTTGTGATACCCAGTGGATTGCCTATGACTTCCCTGCTGGCACATTTATGGGACACAGTTTTATGAACAAAGGAGCCCAGGTTTGTAATGTGGCTATTTAGGGTGGAGTACTTGGTGACAGAAGGAGCCAGGTATCCAAGTCCCCATTGTCCTGACCGGTTAGGTGGACACGCTTTATATACTTTGTTGCCACCTAACGTAAAAAGACCAGTGTGTTTTGCAGACAAGGTTATAACGGAACCTGCAATCTCCAGGAACTGGAGTATTCCACGACCTTTGCCATTGGTAATGCTAGCTAGCATCCATACCCTCCACTTCCCATGTGCTCCTGTCAATCTGTCAGAGCAGAACAGGTTGCAAAAGAGTTGGTACAGGAGGCCTGTGGTCTGGTTTTGACAGCTCTAAAGCTTGGTTCTGTGGCCAAGTGAGTCCAGATTTTTATAGTGGTCCACCCGTACATAGCTTATGGTAGTAGGCAGCTTAGTCATGGGAGCAGCTGTAGTACCCCAAGTTGTACGGAGGTGGCTTACGAGTCATCCAAAACATTTGTTGATTTGGCAGACGTTTGTACCAAGAACGGTAGTGCTGGAGTCACAATCTTTTCCAGGGATTTGAAGATGCCACCTGTGGGATCAAACCACAGAGTCTGAATGTACTATTGGTCCTGGAGTGTCACTCGGGAAAGGCCGAGTATCATGTTTGTTTCAAAGCAAAGGGACAATTTTCCACCTGTTGGTCTTTATGTGGGCAAGGGACAGTTCTTGCCCTTCCATGTAGGTTATGCAAGATCCAAATAACTCACCAGAAGGAGGGACAGAGCAATGTTTTCTTAGACATGGGTGCCATACCTTGTCATTTATCTGCCTTCCATACTTGGTCCACCAGATGTTCACATGGGGAGAAACAGAGAACAGTTCACATTCTTTAGCAGGATCTAGAGGCCGCCATGACCAGCAGTCAGATCAGTTAGGCCAGGGGCTGGTAAACTGGCATAAGCAAGTGTTTGGTTGGTACTCCTTGCATTGAAAAAGTAAAGGTTAATAAGAGCCTTTACAATAGGCTGTAAAGGGGCGCATAGTGAGTATTTGGAGAGAGGCAGTAGGATAGATAGAGACCAGCTAACTCTCCAGTCAGCCTTTTAGCAAGAGATTAACAAATGTAGGAGGACCTTCAAGATGGTGGAGGAGTGAGACATGGAGATCGCTTTCTTCCCCACAGATACATCAGAAATACATCTACCTGTGGAACACCTCCTACAGAACACCTACTGAAAGCTGGCAGAAGACCTCAGACCTCCCAAAAGGCAAGAAACTCCCCACGTACCTGGGTAGGGCAAAAGAAAAAAGAAAAAACAGAGACAAAGGAATAGGGACGGGACCTGAACCTCGGGGAGGGAGCTGTGAAGGAGGAAAGGTTTCCACACACTAGGAAGCGCCTTCACTGGTGGAGACAGGGGTTGGGCAGGGGGGAAGCTTTGGGCCCACGGAGGAGAGTGCAGCAACAGGGGTGTGGAGGGCAAAGCGGAGAGATTCCCACACAGAGGATCGGTGCTGACCAGTACTCACCAGCCCAAGAGGCTTGTCTGCTCACCCGCCAGGGCGGGCGGGGGCTGGGAGCTGAGGCTCGGGCTTCGGAGGTCAGATCCCAGGGAGAGGACTGGGGTTGGCTGTGTGAACACAGCCTGAAGGGGGTTAGTGCACCACAGCTAGCCGGGAGGGAGTCCAAGAAAAAGTCTGGCAAGAGACCACTGTTTCGGGGTGCACAAGGAGAGGGGATTCCTTCCCTGTCTACCCACAGAAGGCATAGCACCGGCTAAGTGAGCTCTAGGGACTGGTGGGATCCACAGCTATCAGCTCAGACCCAAGAGATGGGCATGAAATGCTAACGCTGCTGCTGCAGCCACCAAGAATCCTGTGTGCAAGCACAGGTCACTATCCACACACTTGCCCAGGAAGCCTGTGCAGCCTGCCACTGCCAGGGTCCCGTGATCCAGGGACAACTTCCCCGGGAGAACACACGGCACACGTCATGCTGGTGCAACGTCACGCAGGCCTCTGCCGCCGCAGGCTCACCCCACATTCCGTACCCCTCCCTCCCCCTGGCCTGAGTGAGCCAGAGCCCCCAAATCAGCTGCTGCTTTAAACCCCCTGCTGTCTGGGTGGGGAACAGACGCCTGAGTGGGACCTACATGCAGAGGCGTGTTCAAATCCAAAGCTGAGCCCCAGGAGCTGTGCGAACAAAGAAGAGAAAGGGAAATTTCTCCCAGCAGCTTCAGGAGCAGTGGATTAAATCTCCACAATCAACCTGATGTACCCTGCAACTGTGGAATACCTGAATAGATAACAAATCAACCCGAAATTGAGGCAGTAGACTTTGGGAGCAACTGTAGACTTGGGATTTGCTGTCTGCAACTGACATGTCTCTGATTTTCATTTTTATCTTAGTAGAGATTTTAGCACTTGTTATCATTGGTGAATTTGTTTATTGGTTTGGTTGCTCTCTTCTCCTCTTATTTTTTATTTTTTTTATTTTAATAACTTTAACGTTTAACACGGACCTAGAAGAACTAAAGAGCAAACAAACAATGAGAAACAACACAATAAATGAAATTTAAAATTCTCTAGAAGGAATCAATAGCAGAATAACTGAAGCAGAAGAACGGAAAAGTGACCTGGAAGATAAAATAGTGGAAATAACTACCACACAGCAGAATAAAGGCAAGAGAATGAAAATAATTGAGGGCAGTCTCAGAAACCTCTGGCACAACATTAAATGCACCAACATTCGAATTATAGGGGTCCCAGAAGAAGAAGAGAAAAAGGGACTGAGAAAAATTTTTTTGAATATTTGAATTTTATTTTTTTTATTTTTGTATACAGCAGGTTCTTATTAGTTATCTATTTTATACATATTAGTGTATATATGTCAATCCCAAAATCCCAATTCATCACACCACCACCACCACCACCACCACCCACCACTGAGAAAACATTTGAAGAGATTATAGTTGAAAACTTCCCTAATGTGGGAAAGGAAATAGTTAAGTCCAGGAAGCGCAGAGAGTCCCAGGCAGGATAAATCCAAGAAGAAACAGGCCAAGACACATGTTAATCAAACTATCAAAAATTAAATACAAAGAAAGCATATTAAAATCAAGGGAAAAACAACATATAACATACAAAGGAATCCCCATAAGGTTAACAGATGATTTCTCAGCAGAAACTCTGCAAGCCAGAAGGGAGTGGCAGGACATATTTAAAGTGATGAAGGAGAAAAACCTACAACCAAGATTACTCTACCCAGCAAGGATCTTATTCAGATTTCATGGAGAAATTAAAACCTTTACAGGCAAGCAAAAGCTAAGAGAATACAGAACCACCAAACCAACTTTACAATAAATGCTAAAGGAACTTCTCTAAGTGGGAAACACAAGAGAAGAAAAGGACCTACAAAAACAAACCTAAAGAGTTAAGAAAATGGTAATAGGAGCATACATTTTGATAATTATCTTAAATGTGAAAGGATTAAAGGTTCCAACCGAAAGACATAGACTGGCTGAATGGATAAAAAAAAACGACCAGTATATATGCTATCTACAAGAGACCCACTTCCGACCTAAGGACACATACAGCCTGAAAATGAGGGGATGGAAAAAATATTCCATGCCAATGGAAATCAAAAGAAAGCTGGAATAACAATTCTCACATCAGACAAAAGAGACTTTAAAATAAAGACTATTACAAGAGACAAAGAAGGACACTACATAATGACCAAGGGATCAATCCAAGAAGAAGATATATCAACTAATTTTTAATTCTGATAGGTTTTAGTTTTACACATTTAATTATTTTAAATAGCACGTTCAATTTTAAATTTTCAAGTATCACTTTTAGATATACAAGAGTTTCTTTGAATTCTCCTCTATGAAATATTAATAGCTATAGCTGATGCCTAATGAGTCTTTTCTTAGTAAGTGCTTGGGAATTTGCATGCATCATCTTATTCTCACAACCCTATGAAACAGGCGCACTTCTCATCAAGTGATTTTGCAGGTGAAAAAGCTGAGGTTGAGAGAAGTCAGTCATTAGACCAGGGGCCCATAACTATTTCTTATTAAAGCTACATTCAAAATATGTTTTGATTGATTCTAAAGGCCAAAATCATAATATATTGAAGTGAAGAAATTATTGAACTTCTACTTCTTTCCAATCTCCATCCATTTTCACAGTTAGTGAGTCTAATTCTAAACCAGTGATCCTAACATTGGGCTTGTTTTCTTTTATATCATGCTATATATATCATGCTCATCTATTTGCCCCTGTACTGGGGAAGCTGCTCCATGTTAAGAAGGCATACACTTTGGTGTCGAGTGCCCTTCATGTTTCATTGTATTCCATCTCAGAGGAAGGAATCCATTTTCATGAAAAATGTCCAGGGTTGATGGGTTTTTTGTTTTGTGTTAATGTATGTATTTCTCCTGTCCAGAAAGCTGTTTATGGCTCTAGTTCTCAGATTACTTCTATTTTTCTCTGACATTCTACCTGGCTAGAAGGAAGAGGAACTTAAATGGGTAGGTAGGTAAGCAATCAACTCGGTTCTATGGCTTCGCATCTCCTCCAGGATTTAACTTTGCAGGGATGGTTATTTGCAGTGGTGAAATGGCCTCCACACAGTACAGTCTACATTTATTGGAGTCTGCTCAAATCTAATTTCTCTGCCTCTCCAAGCTGATATCTGAACTAAGCTGGTGATAGGGGTCATATAATGATTTCTTGAGTCTTCTTTTAACCTGGGACAAATTATTTTGTATCTGAATTATACCTCTAGAAGTATATTGAATGAGACTTGGATTTTTTCCAAGTTCAAGCACTGCTGAATTATGTCTGTTCATGTTGGTCAGTCATGGCATGAGAAGTTCTTCAAGCCTTCACTATTTCTGCTTGATTTCCTAGAAAGCCTCACGCTTACTTATTTTTGAAGGCTTTTCAGGAAAAGAAAGTTAAGCAGTATTCCTTGTTGATTGCCAAACTTCCACACTTGACATTTCATTCGAATAAAGGAAAAATCTCTACAGAAGAAAATGCTTGAGAGTAAAGGAAACCTTGTGCATTGTTAATGGGAATTTAAATTGGTACAGCCACTATGGAAAACAGTATGGAGGTACCTCAAAAATTAAAAATATAAATAGAACTAAATATTATCCAGCAATCCCACTTCTGGGTATATACTCATAGGGAGTGAAAACAGGACCTTGAAGAGATTTCTGTACTCCTGTGTTCATTGTAACACTATTCATAACAGCCGAGATATAGAAACAACCTAAGTGCCCTTCGATGGACGAATGGATAAAGAGAATGTAGTATATGAGAAGGAAGAAAATCCTGCCGTTTGCAACAACAGGGATGGACCTTAGAGCATTATGCGAAGTGACATAAATCAGACAGAGAAAGATAAATACTGTATTATAGCACCTCATGTGGAATCTAATAAAGCCAAACTCATAGAAATAGAGAGATCAGTGGTTACCAGGGGCTGGTGGATGAGGGAAATGAGGAGATGGTGGTCAAAATATACAAACTTCCAGTTATAAGATGAGTAAGTTCTGGGGATCCAATGTACATCATGATGATTATAGCTAACAATACTGTGGTATGCACATGAAAGTTGCTAAGATAGTAGATCTTGAATGTTCTCACCACAAAAGAGAAATGATAATTTTGTGAGGTGATGGAGGTGTTAGCTAACACTATGGTGGTAATCATTTTGCAATCTATAAGTGCATCAAATCAACATGCTGTATAACTTAAACTTACACAATGTTATATGTCAATTATATTTTAATAAAATTGGAGCAAAAAAGATCCATGGATCAGGAGGTCTCCTTGCTGAGGTGGGAATGGCGTCAGTTCTAGAGTCATACACTCTGGTAGTAAGCTTTTGCTCAGCTGCTTTTAGATGCTGTGATCTGGATCATATGTTTACTTTTTCTGAAACTCAGTTTTCTTTTTTAACTCTGAAAAATGGAAATAACTATCATAACTTCCTGATATTATTTTTAGAAGGATTAAACATAGCAAAAATATAAAGTACTGAGCATAATGCCTGGCACAGAATGAGCTCTTCATAATGTTAGTTTCCTTTTCCTTTCCCTTGCTTACCTATTAATGGTGAGAAACAGCTGTAGGTTTGCCAAAATATACATAATTTTATAGCTGAAAACATCCAAAATCTTTTTGGGTAGCATATTAAAGAATGATCTATAAGGTTTTTTACCTTTGTCATTATTGATATTTTGTGGTGAATAATTCTTTGTTGGGGTGAGGGCCTGTCTTGCTCAATTTAAGATGTTCAGCAGCATTTCTAGTCTGTACTCAATAGAAGTCAATAGCACCAACCACTCCCCTCCTCCACCCAGTTGCAACAACCAAAAATGCCTCCAGAAATTGGAAAATATTCCCTGGAGAGGGATGCAAAGTCAACCCCAGTTGGGAACTACTGAGCTAGAAAAACAAGAACGTTTTGGGGGGAAGTGGATAAAGACTTAAACCTCAAAGTGTTGTTTATAGCCTGGTCCAGGGCTACCTCAGCCCTTCCCACCCATTCAATGAGCTGGCCCTCTCTATGCCTAGGTCTCAATGAAGGAAAGTCAGAGTAGAAAGCAGGGGACAGAAGGGGGGTTTTCTTCATATAGGGGAAATTGAAAAAAGCCAGGGCATATTCAAAAGATTCCAGAAGATCCCTCATGAGTTAATGTAAAGCTTTTCTGTTCTTGAGACCAGAAACAAATTTTTCAGCCTAGGAGAAGAGTCAAGTCAAGATGGGTGTAGTGGTCATGGCTATCCTCCATTCTCCTAGTAGAGCTTGTTGAGGTGGCAAGACTCCAGAAAAGCAATGCTTTAGACACCTCAGGGAATTTTCAGTGCCCCTAAATGAAGATCATGAAATGGTGGCATGATTTTAGTATGCCCCAGAAGTTGAAAAAAGAGCTCCTTGGAATGAAAGAGCCTTGAGGATGGACACTAAGGGTGTCTCAGTTGCAACTGGGAGACAGGAAGTTGGCTGTCTCAAAAGATGTTAAAAATATGATTAGTAAGATACACTCAAACACACATACACGAACACAGAAACCTTGACCCTATGCCCTGGGAAAGTGGAAGAAATCTCTGAATTGGTGTTGCCACCTTAGGAGAACGATATTTATAAGGTGAACTATCGAAAATAATAAACATTATATTTCTTGTTCCCCTGAGTCTTTGAACTGAGATATAAAATGGGATGTGTAAAATAGAAAGCCTCGCACATGCCAGAGGACTCAGGCATAAAAGTACAGTTCAATTAAATAGTTCAACCATCACTTAACAACTGCCTACTAGGTATCAGACCCTATGCCAAGTACCAGAAAGTAAGACAACACCTCTGCCCTCACAGAGCCCACAGCCAAGTATATGTATAAACAGTTAAAATTCTGGGTGTTAAGATTTGTGATCGGAGAATGTGCTTAGGGTGATATGAGAGCCCAGAATAGGGACACCTGAGCAGCATGGGAGAAGGCAACAGGAAGTGTCCCTATTGCCTGAGATGAAGCTTAAACAATGTCCATTGTATCCAATGTGCACTGACCTACAGCCCTTGTTTGCTGGACCCCTCCCAAAGGCCAAGTGTTGTTGCATTTGAAAAGCACTGGAAACCTAGGCTTGTAATTTATACAGATTTGACACTTTGTTTCCAGTTTATCTGGGCAAAATATTTTAAGTGCATTAGCACATAGTTCAAGGGCTAAATCTCTGGCTTAAGGTGGATTTGTTTGTGGAGATTAGTGACAAAACTTTTTTAGAAGGATTTGGGAAAAAAACAAATTCTATATATGCAGGGTTGGCTGGATTGAACATAATGTACTTTAGGAAAAAATATTTAAGTACACCACACTTAATAAAGCCTTCTATGTACACAGTAGATACTTTGCTAAATGACCAGACATTTAGAAAAATCAGAACACAGTTGTAAAACAGAGTCAAATGCAAAAGTTAAGATTCTTGTAAACTGGTCTGGACTGGTCCACACAGCTCCCCAGGTTCCTGCATGTGTAGGACAGCCTTCTGAAGCCCCATTGGGCTGGTGTTCTGTATTTCACTGTTTCTCAAACAGCTGGCAAATCTGGTAGGGACACTATTAGTCACAAGGGATGAGGCCAGCCACAGTGACGTCTGGCAGAAATAGCTCACAGAATATGAGGTGATTATAAGTCCCTTTGTAGACTGCAAGGTCTTCACTGTTCTGAGTCCTGGCAGGCCTGGTTCCTTCTTTAAAGCAGCCCTCTGAAAACTCTTATGTTGTTAGGCTAATTAGACCTCGTCTTTGGGTAGAATGTATAATGAGTAGCTGGGGATATGTAACTAGATGTCTTTACTCAGCTGGCAAAAACACACACAATCCCTGGCCCTTGATAATTAGTAATAATTTAGTCATTCTTAGAGTAATCGGGCAGCTATATGTATCACCCGCTTCCTGAGTCCTCGAGAGCCCAGATGACTTGCTACCTGTGAATTGTTTAATGCTACCTAGCTTGCTGACTTTGTACATATTTGTGGTGATATTGATGGAGAAATCATCTGATGCTTACCTTGTGAATCTGAGTTTTCAAATCTATGGGCCTTGCAGGGCAGTCATGCACATGGCTTGGCTGGATCATTGGATAATAATGTTATTGTGGATGGAAATTAAGCTACATTGCTTATATCGCTGAGGCAGTCTGATGTGAGCATCTCAAACAGATATGATTCTTCAGTTAATAATCTGTAAATGTGTTCTATATTAAAATTTCTATTTTAAAGAGAATTTAATGAATCTGTTCCATAATTAAAGGATAGGAGTTAAGTGTTTTTTTTTCTCCTGTGGGATTAAGTATATCCATTTTCCAAGTAAAACACATATTTATTTATTATATATTCTATACATTTATTTTGTAAATATGAATTACGTGCAGTTCTAATACAACAAATACCATACTAACTTTTTAATGTCTTTAGAACTATCTCCCCTAGAGAATTAATCCATTTCTTTGACCCTGTGGTTCTCAACTTGGGAAGATTTTGTCACCTAGGGGAAGTATGGCAATGTCTAGACACATTGTTGGTTGGCATATTGGGGGATGGGGGAAGATGCTATTGGATTCTAATGAGTAGAGGTGAGGAATGTTACTAACCATCCTATAGTACAAAGGATAGCCTCCCACAACAAATAATCATGCTGCCCAAAATGTGAATAATACCAAAATTGAGAAAACTTCATTTGATCTAATGTGCTCAGAACTATAAAAATGTGCACTGTGAAAATTTGTGAAGACCGAGCAGCCAACAATCACATTTTTTTAAACATCTTTATTGTAGTATAATTGCTTTACAATGAATCACTTCATTTTCTGTGAGCTATTTCTACTAAAGCTTTTGTGTGGGGAGACCTCTTCCCCAGCTGTTAAATGATTGGCAGGGAGGTTGAGAGATTGAAGTGAACTTGGCCAAAACCCCAGTGAGGTTCAACAGTCAAGAAATACACTACCTGGCAAGTATTCATTCATAGTATCATAAACCATGGCAGGAAAATGATCTTTGACCTCTGAGAAAATTAATATATGTATTGCTAATTACTATAGACTATAGTTGTGTTTTGGCACTTGGTCTGCTATTTCAACAGAAACACAGTGATTTCAAAATGGGTCAGAAAGGGATAATGTCCATATAAAGAAATGTCCATATATGGACAAAGGTGTTCATATATAGAGGAATGGTTCATGCATGGTACCATTTTATTGAATATTATGCAGCCATTAAAATTATAAATTGTAATTATGAAGATAAGAAACTTGCAATACTTGTTATAAGTGAACAAGGCATGACACAATATTGTACATACAATATGAGTAGAGCTTTATAAAATATGTTTAACAGGGCTTCCCTGATGGCGCAGTGGTTGAGAGTCCGCCTGCCGATGCAGGGGACACGGGTTCGTGCCCCGGTCCGGGAAGATCCCACATGCTGCGGAGCGGCTGGGCCCATGAGCCGTGGCCGCTGAGCCTGCGTGTCCGGAGCCTGTGCTCCACAACGGGAGAGGCCACAACGGTGAGAGGCCCGCGTATCGCAAAAAAAAAAAAAAAAAAGTATAACAATGGATACAGTGAAAAATAAACAAAGACTGTAATAATAGCTGGGTCATTCTATGGGATTATGGATGTTTTGTTCTTACTTTTCCAAATTTCCTAGAGCACTCTAACTTATATATTTTGAAAACATTCCAAAGCTGAAAACACTAAACAACCTGTACCCCTAGTGGGGATGCATTTATGATGGAAATGTCAGAAGAGTGGTTGGCACTATTTTCAAGGAGGACATACATTCCCTGTCACTCATGGCCTTTGAGATTCCCTGTGTCTTTTACGTATTCCACACCTAGATTCTCCTTTCAAGGTATCATGCTCTGGAAATATAAATGAAGGCTTAAATTACTCCCATGAAAATGACTTCTTCCACTTCACACTGTGAATCCCTGGCAGATCTGAAAATGAAACCCCTCAATTTACACTCCTAGATTTGATAAAAATAAAAATCTCTAAAACACTTCTATTCTAGAGTGGTGGCTACATAATGAAGGGTTCTAAATTTATTAGACTAAAAGTCGTAAATTTTCCCTTTGATTGCTATTGCTCTAGGTGGCAGTGAAAGTCATTTTGACTTCACTTGTAAAAGCCAGATTGGTTTGACACATGCATTGTGGAGTTTATTAAATTACTGCCTCTTCTCTCTCACTTATAATTTTGAAAGTAAATCCACATTCATGAAATTTATTGCACCTGTGTTTGTAGAGGCATAGAGAAATGCAGCAATTGATTCATGAACAGGCTTTATCATGTAAATGAATGATAGCAGTGTCAGTCTAGTTCACAAGGTGGTTAGAGTGACAGAACACACACAAATTTCAGCCTTATACATGTGACAGTTTTTTTTTTTTTTTTCTGCTCTACGCGGGCCTCTCACTGTTGTGGCCTCTCCCGTTGCGGAGCACAGGCTCCGGACGCACAGGATCAGCGGTCATGGCTCCCGGGCCCAGCCACTCCGTGGCATGTGGGATCCTCCCGGACCGGGGCATGAACCCGCGTCCCCTGCATCTACAGGCGGACTCTCAACCACTGCGCCACCAGGGAAGCCCTACATGTGACAGTTTTTAAAGGCTATGTGCTTAGAGGAATATGGTTGGAGGAGTGATCTGAGTCTGATGCATGAATTCCCTGCCCCTGCATGCAGCCTGCCACTCCACACACTCCACAAGGGTCAGACCGTCAGCCTGGGAAGTATAAGCTGCTAAACAGGAAGACATTTTTCACCTCTGCACACCAGAAGGACTTGCCTTCAGCCAATTTAGACAGCCCAAAGACTCCTTTATTAGTGGCTGGCTACATACGTTTTGTATTATTTCATACTTAAATAAATTTATTGCCTGTATACTGTCCAATTATAGCAACACTGAGCCGAAGAAAAAGCTCATCTTCCCTGAAGAATGTCTGAGAGGCCTAGAACCTAGAAATGCCAGATAAGGACATAGGGCAAAAGGGTGATATTGGAATAAAGCCAGGATAATTAATTTAAAGTATAGGGAAAAAGAAGCTTCCCTCAACTCCATCTTACCCCATGTACAGAACTAAAACAGGCATACAACTGCAGAAGAAAAATTAGCAGTTCTCTCAAAAAATTGAATGGCTCAAGAGCAAAAACTTGAATATCATTTATAAGACCCCTAGCATTACTTCTTGCCCAATCAGTCAAAAAAAATCCCAATAATTAATAAGTGTTGCCCATACACATACAAGGAGTTGCCCCAGGAGCGTTTTGTTGTTGTTGTTAGTTTCAATTTTAAATGTACATATAAAAGAGTATTTTTAACTTATGAGTACAGTGTAAACAAATAAATGTACATCCTAAGAAGTTGTAATAAATACATTCCTGATACATTAGAAGCCTTCTGTGTGCTCTTCCGAATCACACCCCCTCATCCAGTGATCATCACCATCTTAAACTTTGTTCACTCTTTGCTCTTCTCTCTGGCTTGTGCAATGTTAGTATCTAGCAACAATATATTTTTTAATTGCCTCTGATTTTGAACATTGTACATATTGAGTCATACCATATGTATTATTCTGCCTTTTTTCCAACCAAAATTATGTTTTTGAAATGTAGTCCTCTGTCTACATGCGACTGTGTTTCATTCATTTTTACTGCTGTATAGTATTCAATTTCATGAATATACCAAAAGTTATTTATCAGTATTCATTCACTGGGCACTTATGTTATTTGGCAGCAAATTCTCTCACTTTTTGTTTGTCTAAATATATCATCATTTCACCCTCATTCTTGAAAAATATTTACACTTGTCATATGATTCTAGGTAGACAGTTCCATTGCCTTCCTGTTCCCTTTGCTAATGTTGCAAAGTCAGGTCTTAGTCTAATTGCTGTAGGTGAATTATCTTTCCTCTGGATGCTTTTAAGATCCATGTGTCTTTGGTATTCTCCTCTTACACTGATGTATCTAGGGATGGGTTTCTTTTCATTTATTCCACTTGGGATTTGTTGGTCTTTCTGGATTTAAATTTTGGTGTCTTCAAAAATTAAAGTAAAATATCAGTCATTATGTATTTCACTATTTCATTGACCCCCATTTTCTACTATCGAGATTTTAAATCATAAATATTAGGCTTTCTTACTCAATACACCATGTCTTTTCATTTCCCTTTCATATTTCAATCTCCATTTTATTAGGCAGCCTCTCAGATAATTTCTTCAGATTATTTTCTTTCTAATTCTAAATACCTGCATTGTATTTGCATTAATGAGAAACTTATTTAGAAGTAATATAAACCCATGCCAGCATGGCCCAGCATAAGAGTTCGCCTACCAGGAAACTTTGGAGAATATCCTCCTAGTATAATTGAACTTTTGTTTTTAATTTAAAATCATACTGAACATGTTTTTAAAGTGCTAATATATCCATTCATTCTAGGTCATAGTATATATTGAGTGATACAATATGTTCTTCATTGATATTTCCACTGCAAGCTCTCTGCATCAACATTTTGAGTAATATAAAATGGTAGTTTGAGGTACGTTTTCATACTTAGTTTAATTTAGCAGTGAATAATGTAAAGTGATGATTTGTAGGAAATCTTAAAAATAATTTTCCCAAATTTAACATTTAATACCAAGGAAATTTAGTAAACGTACTTATAATTTTATTTAGACAGAAATAAAGAACTAAATTAAACTGAAACTGTTCATTTTCTTTTGAGGACAAAACGTACATACAGATTTTGGTTGTGTACAACTATATTTATGGTGATAAATGAGAATAGTTTTTATGATGGATAGAAAAACAAATCTCCAAAATAAAAGCAAAACTTTTCAGAATGCTTTGGTGTGAAGTGTAGGATAATTTATCTTTGAAGTCTTATATGCCAATATTAACCTTTTGTTTTGCTGAATGGAAGTTTGCAAATTCCATCATTCCAGTCATATTTCCAAAAAGGGAATTATATATTGACAAAATCTAAGTGGTGCTTGAGGGAAAAATGTACCAAGTGAACATATCTCTGTTGATACTCATTTTCTATGAGCTAACCTTTAAAAGCTAACAGATTTGCAGGTTAGACACATGACTCTCATTAAAACGCTATGTTGTATTACTTTTGAGAAACTACTGAAATTGGTAAATGTGTCAGAGTTATTTTGTTGTTGTTGTTGTATTAAGCTTTTACAGGGATAAAAATGCTCTGGGAGGTATAATTGTTTAGTTGCAAAAGCACTTATGGGGAACCCTCCTACACTGTTGGTGGGAATGTAAATTGGTGCAACCACAATGGAGAACAGTATGGAGGCTCCTCAAAAAATTAAAAATAGAGCTACCATATGATCCAGCAATCCCACTCCTGGGCATATATCTGGAAAAAATGAGAACTCAAATTCAAAAAGATACATGCACCCCAGTGTTCATAGCAGCACTATTTACAATAGCCAAGACGTGGATGCAACCTAAGTGTCCATCAAAAGATGAATGGATAAAGAAGATGTGGTTTGTGTGTGTGTGTGTGTACATATATATATATATATATATATGTACACACACACACACAATGGAATATTACTCAGCCATAAAAAAGTGAAATAATGCCATTTGTAGCAACATGGATGGACCTAGAGATTATCATACTAAGTGAAGTAAGCCAGACAGAGAAAGACAACTATTATGTGGTATCACTTATATGTGGAACCAAAAAAAATGATACAAATGAACTAATTTATGAAAAAGAAATAGACTCGCAGATATAGAAAACAAACTTAACAATTACCAAAGGGGAAAGAGGGAGGGATAAACTGGGAATTTGGGTTTAACAGATACACACTATTCTATATAAAACAGATAAACAAAGACTGTATAGCACAGGGAACTGTATTCTTCAATATCTTTTTTTTTTTTTTTTTTTTTTTTTTTTTGCGGTACACGGGCCTCTCACTGCCGCGGCCCCTCCCGCCATGGAGCACAGGCTCCGGACGCACAGGCTCAGCGGCCATGGCTCACGGGCCTAGCCGCTCTGCAGCACGTGGGATCCTCCCAGACCGGGGCACGAACCCATGTCCCCTGCATCGGCAGGCTGACTCCCAACCACTGCACCACCAGAGAAGCCCCTTCAATATCTTATAATAAACTATAATGGAAACAAATCTGAAAAAGAATATATATATATATATATATATATATATATATATATATATATATATATATATATATAACTGAATCCCTCTGCTGTATACCTGAAACATTGTAAATCAATTATACCTCAATATAAAAAAGAAAGAAAAAGCATTTATGGTCAATCCTATTTATGATCAAATCAAATCCTGGCCCTATTGGTAACTAGCTGTTTGACCAAGAATTTTTCTGCTCTTCAGTTTCCTCATCTGTAAAGTTGTTATGATAATACATATATGATAAGGATGTAGCAAAAACTAAATTAAATGACAGATTTAAAGCCTCTGTAACTGTGCTGTAATGCCTATATTAGAAAAATAAAATAGAGATGTCAAATCAACTAACCTAAGCTTACACCTTAAGAAATTAGGAAAAGAAGAACAAACTATACATAAAGCAAGCAGAAAAAGGAATTAATAAAGATTAAGGCAGAAATTAAGAAAGAGAAAAGAGAAAATCAAAATTGGTGATGCCATAGTTTGTTTCTTTAGAAACCAATACTTGAAATCTGTTCTTTGAAAACTAATATTAAAAAAGTATACATATATATATATTTTTTTTTCAGGATTTATCTCACATGATTGTGGAGATGCAAGTCCAAAATCTGCAGGATAGGCTGGCAGACTAGAGACTCAGGGAAGAGTTGCAGTTCAAGTTCAAGGGTAGGCTGTTGTCAGAACTCCTTCTTGCTTGGGGGAGATCAGATTTTTTGCTGTTAAGGACTTCAACTGATTGGATGAGCCCCACATACATTATAGAGGGTAATCTGCTTTACTCAAAGTTCTCCAATTTCAATGTTAATGTCTTCTAAGAAAACACTTTTTCAGAAACATCCAGAATAATGTTTGACCAAATGTATGAGCACTGTGATCCAGTCAAATTGACACATAAAATTAAACATAACAGACACATATTACCAAAATCAGTGCTGAAAGAGAAGGCATCACTACTGTCCTTACAGAAATAAAAAGAATTATAAGAGAATACTGTGAAAATATTTATGACAACAAACTAGAACACTTAGGTGTAATTAGCAAATTCTTAAAAAGATATAAAAGTATTGAATCTGACTCCACAAGAAATATAAAATCTGAATAGACATATAACATAAGATAGAATTACTAATCACTAAACCACTTATAAGGAAAAGACCAGACCCAGATAACTTCAATGGTGAATTTTACCAAATATTTAAAGAAAAATTAATATCAATTCTTCACACACTCATCCAAAAAATTAGAAGAGGGAAGTAGGATTGGTGATTATAAATTGAGACTTGACATACTTGGCAAAAAGTTAATCATGATTCCAACCTATGTGGTCCTTCACTTTTCATTTCTTCATCACTTCCAATTATTGATTGGAACCCCTGTGACAGTTGACCTGTTGGATATTGGGATGAGTCTCTGTCTAAATCACTGAAGCGTATTTGTCATCATGGTGGATCAATAGATAACAAAAAAAAATTTGCCATTAGAGCTTGAATGCTGCGCTATATTTGGCACTTTCCATGTACTTTCTTTTTTTAGTTTCTATTTTTGCATCAGATCTTTGGGTTTGTGTTTCTTTTAATGACAATATTGAACTAAAAGTTTGTCTTGTATTATGTGGATTGAACTTAACAACTTTTACATGAGGCTAGTGTTTTTATTGAGATATTATTCATGTACCATAAGATTTATGATTGAAAGTGTACAATTCAGTGGGTTTTGGTATGTTCACAAGACTGTACAACCACAGCCACTACCTAACTCCAGAATGTTTTTATCACCTCAAAGGAAACTCTATACCTGTGAGCAGTCATTCTGTATTGCCTCCTCCCTTCAGACTCTGACAATCACTAATCTACTTTTTTATCCCTATGGATTTGCCTATTATAAACTGTTTTGGCATCCTTGTAGAAAAAGTAATTGACCACAGGTGTAGTGATTTATTTCTGGACTCTTACTTCTATTCCATTGATCTATATATCTTTCCTTATGCTGGTACCACACTATTTTAATTACTGTAGCTTTGTAGAAAATTTTGAAATCTGGAAGTATGCAAACTTCAACTTTGTACTTCCTTTTCAAGATTTTTCTGACTATTGTGGGTCACTTGATTTCCATATGAATTTTAAGGTCAGCCCATATATTTCCCAAAATTTAGCAGTTGGAATTTTGGTAGGGATTGCATCAAATCTGTAGATCAGTTTAGGGTGTATTAACATCTTAATATTAAATCTTCCAATCCATGAACACAGAATGTCTCTCCGTTTATTTAAAGCTTTCGTTTCTTACAGTAATTTTCATTATATGTAGTTTTCATTATATAAGTCTTGCACTTCTTGGGTTAAATTTATTTTTAAGTATTTCATTTTTGATGCTGTTGTAAATGGAATAGTTTTCTTAATTTCATTTTTCAATTTTTCCTAGGGTATATTGATCTTGTTTCATGAAATCTTGCTGAACTCATGTATTAAATCTAATAGTTTTTTTTTAGTTTTTATGTATAAAATCATTCAATCTGCAAAAAGAGATAGTTTTATTTCTTTCATTCCTATCTGGAAAACTGTTTTTTTCCTGTTCCTTGCCTAATTGCACCAGATAGAACTTTTAGAGTTGTGTTAAAGGGAAGTTGTCCTTGTTCTAAATCTCAGGGGGACTAGATTTCAGTCTTTTATCTTTGAGTATGATATTAGCTGTGAGTTTTTCATAGATACTCTTTGTCAGGTTTAGGAAGTTCCTTTCTATTAGTAGTTTGCTGAGTATTTTTATGATGAAAAGTGTTGGATGAGGTCAAATGCTTTTTCTGCATCTCTTGAGATGGCGCTATGCTTTGCTTTCTTTATTGTATTGATAATGGTGTACTGCATTAATTTGTTTTCAGATATTAAGCCAACCTTGATTTTGTAGGATAAATCCCACTTGGTCATGGTGTATTATTATTTTTATATATTGCTGGATTTTGTTTGCTAATATTTTTGAGGGTTTTTTGCATCTGTATTTATATAAGGTATTGCTCTGTAGTTTTATTTTAATGGGATATTTTTGTCTGCTCTTGGTATCTGGTAATACTACTTTCATAGAATGAGTCAGGCAGTGTTTCGCCTTTTCTATTTTTTTTGAATATTTTCTAGAAGACTGATCTTAACTTTTCTTTAAACCATTGGTAGAATTTACCAGTGAAGCCATCTGGGCATGGGCTTTTCTTCATCGTACTTTTTATTACTTAATCGATCTCTGTACTTATTATAAGTCTATTCTAATTTCCATGTATTATTTGTAACTTTAAAGGCAACCCTTGAGGTAGGTGGCATGATGACAATTTTAAAAAGGAGGAAACAATAGTTAAATTTCTTGCCCAGTTTTCCAAGATAATGAATGGCAAAGCTATGATTCTGGTCAATCTGGTTCCAGAAACCATGTCAGTTTTCATTGTATCAAACTGTCTTACATGGACACTGATTAAGGTTATATATTCCAGTTATCTTTGATGTGAACACAGAATTAAGACAGTAAAGCCATTGGAGAGATGTGGGCACCTTGAAGCAAATGTCTATTGGCAAACCAGCATTCAGCCAATATTTTTTGTGCAGATTGTGAACATCTGGTGAAAAGATTTATTTAATTCAATCCATTTTTGGTCATCTGTCCTCCACTGGAAGTAAAATTTTAGAAATGTTTTTGATGTTTCCTCTTATCTACTGAATTATTTTTGATTTTATATGGCAGGGACAACATTTGGGTTACTCTTGCTGAAGAAAATTGGTCTTCTCTGCTAAACCTCTCTCTCTCCTTTCTTCTTTCTGAGAGACTTGGCTTTGTAAGAAAGACATCTGGGCATTTTTATGAAGACTTCAGGAGATTAAGGGACACACAATAAAAATGTTGTAAGAAGAAAGGGGAAGTGAATAAGGGGAAAGAGTCGTGCAGGTTAGTGTTTTGTGAGTGTTCTGAGGTAAGAGTTTGAGAAGTAAGAGATGAGGAGAGAGAAATTAATGAGTGAAAGGGGTTATTGTGAAATGGATCCCCTTTTTATGTTTTCCAAAAATTCAAGTGAATGATTCATTTTGTTTTGTCCACTGGATTAAGTTTATTTATCCACAAGATTAGTTCAAATGTGGGACCATGAGAGCTCCAGCTTGTATTAACATCACACTCCCATCACACAATGAGGATGTTTCTCAGTTTGGTTTTGTACCCTATGTACAAAGTGATAGTGGCTTTTGGATTGGGTTTGCATGAGTCATATGATTTATTCACTCATAAACTCAAAAAACAATTATTGAAAGCTGATTCTGTTCCAAGCCCTGTGGTAGATGCTGGGTGAATAAAACAATTATGATCCCTGACGTCATGGAATTTATAGCCCAGGAAGGGAGACAGATATTTAATGATTATACACACAAGTATATGAATGATTACAATTTGTGGTAAGCCTTGTGAAGAGAAAGTACAAGGAATTATGAGGGATAAGCATTCTGGACCTAAGTTAAATGGAAGGGGTGGACAAGAAAGCCATCTCTGAGGTAGTGATTTAAAGCTAAGACCTGAAATCTGAATAGGAGTTTCCTATATAATGAAAGTTCCAGTTAGAAGATTCTGCACATGCACAAGTTCTAAATTGGGAAAGAGCTGTGATCTTTTGAGAAATTAAAAACGCCAAGGACTAGATCATGGTAAATGAGAAGGATATGTAGCTGAAGAGGTAGGCAGGGCCAAGATCACACAGATCATGTTAAAAACTTAAAAAATATTTTATCCTGTGTCCACATGGGAGTTATTTAAAGGTGTATTGGGGAGCCTGTTTCCTCCCATACCCCAGTTGAACTCTTCAGGCATACAAGAACCAAGCACCAGCATTCCAGAAGACCAGGACTAAGGAAAATCTAGATTTTGAGTGATCTCACTCTCAGGAGCATATGTACAATTTTACTAGGTGACAAAACAAGTATCATTCTGTAATCAACTGCCCCCTAATTCAACAACGTATGATTGAACCTAGCTAGACAAGGTGAGAGGTCTGTGAATATAAGACAGGATTTTGGCAGGGAGGTCAATGTGTTATCTACTGCTATGCTTTGTGCACTTTTTCCTCATTTATTTAGATGCATTGTTCTTAAGTTAAAGATATAGAAGCTGAAGGTCATGGAGATGGACTGATCTTCTCATAGTTGATGGGAGAGTTTATTTAATCCCTTTCAGTTGAGAACTCTTGTTTCCAGAACATCCTGTTAATCAGATATTGTTAATTAATGATCATTCATCCATCAATCCATTAATTTGTTCTCCACATATTAATTAAATATTTAATTAATGAAAAGCAGTTGGGAGCTGAGACTATGCTCAAGAACAACTGGACATTTTCCTAGATCCTTCAGAGCTATAGAAAAACCCTAACATGCTTTAGAAAATAAAATATAAACCGTATAAGCTGCATTACCTGTCTAAAATGAAATTTTAAAAAAACCTCTGAGGGAAAAGAGGGAAGTATTCTTTCTTTTGGGGAGATGGCTTAGTATAAGCACCATGCCTAGTGGATTCAACTTGGTCCTATTACTGAACCAAACTTGGGTCCTCTCGCCCATGCACGGTAAAGTCAATCTACTATCACCGGGTTATAGTGAGGGAAAGTGCAGCATTTATTGCAGGTACCAAGCAAGAAGTCCAGGGCAGCTAGTGCTCAAAAAGCCCAAACTCCCTGAAGGCTTTCAGGGGAATGGTATTTAAAGATATGGTGAGAGAGGGATTGTGGAGTGTGTGATCAGCTCGTGGACATTCTCCTGATTGGTTGGTGGTGAGGTAACCGGGAGTCAACATCATCAACCTTCTGGTTCCAACCAGTCTGGAGTCTACGTGCTTGTGGGCAGCATACAGTTAAATTCTTCCACCTGCTGGAGGTTTCAGTGTCTGCAAAACAGCTCAAAGGATTTGGCTCAGAAAATTATCTGAGCCCTTGAGGAGGAATTAAAGGTCCTTGACTTTGTTTAATGGCTAAACTGTTATTATTTTGTCTTGCTTGACTGTTTTCCTTTCTTTCTACATTTTCTCACTTCTCTGATTAAATTTCTTATTTGACTAAAGTCTTTCTACAGACAAAAGGCAGGCAGAGGGCCCTGCGGGGGATCTGTTCTGGGAAGGCCCCCTAGGGTCCTGCTCGGTTAGAGTCCTACTGTTCATTTAACAGCTCTTTATTACACTCATAATGTGTGTAAGGCACTATCCCTGGTGTTGAGTTCACCAATATATGTGGACTAAGACTAAATGAATTGCAAATTTCATTTTGAATTGCAAATTTCATTTTGGTGAAAGTTTGAAAAATCAATCCCTCATCTGAAAACTGGCAAAATGCCTGGTTCCTAATATATTCTGTAACTCGTAATCTCGAGGGGATTCTATGTTCAGGCATACACAGGTACAAAGTGTGACTAGCAACATGAAGCTGATGCTTTTAAGTCCCATATCAATTTCATGAACCATGTATAAAACCAGTAGATAAGTTGAAAATAGTTAATTTTAGGGTTTATTTTATCCTCTAAAATCCATGCATGAGGAAGAGAAGGCTTTGGAGTAGTATCTTTCTTTCTAGTCTCCAATTTATGGTTTGACTATTTTCTATAAGCATATGTGAAATAGAACTATGGGAGATGTTGAAAGAAATAGCAGACAGTGCATCCAAGTAAGCTACTGGAACAGTGATGGATGGCTTTCAAACCTCTGAAAGACCATCTGGACCAAAAACAGTATTGACCTGTGCTCAGTACAGCACTGTGGAGAGGTCTCTAAGGGTCCTGAATGTGATAGGTGGACATCAGGCTTGGCCCTTGGCCCAGAATTTCTGAGAGATGCACTGGTAACCTTGTGATCTTGTGGCTAGATGAATCCATTTTTGTTAGTTGGCTTTGATTTTTCAGAAATGAAAGAGGAGAAAAATAAGCCCAAGTTGTATACACACTGATATTAGACAATGTAACACATTTTTGTGAAGGAGTTGCAGTGCCTGAAGAGAGATGATCATGAGCAGAGGTGAGGCAAATTTAGTGCTGCATAATGTAGAAGTACTTGCTATAATATTTCAAAGTGTTTCTGCTACAGTTTTGAAAACCTTCTTCCCATAGAATAAATTTTAATGTCTTTGAAAAAGATATTGGAGTCCTTTCCTGTACCTTAATTCTGTATCCACTAAATACTATCAACTGAGGAAGGAGTTTTAATAAAAATTTGGCTCACATTAGTGTTACGTGTATGCCAGGGAGAGAGAATACAAGTGAATGCAAATGTAAAGACTCTGGCCCTGATAGAACTTCAGTGGATCTGTCCAGCGTCCTGAACATCTTGGGTCAGGAGTCCCTTGGAGAATCTCATAAAAGCCATCCAGGTAACCAGTAGTTCGCTCACTAAATTGATCATACAATTTCAGGGGATCACAGACCCTTGACATGTACTTAAATCAGTTCAAGGCTCCCAAGTTAAGAACTCTTGGGCTACATAGTAAAAACATTAGAATGTAGTTGTGAAAAAGTCAGGCTGGGAGATTTTGGCATTGATAAGGAAACTAGGCACCAGAACTAGAATCCACCAGAAGAGTCTCTATCTGCTTACCTGTAATCACTGGCAGGAGTCCACAGGGTGTTTGCCAACAGGTGAGAGTATATGGGTTGAACAAATGTTCTTTTTATTGTAAATTATCTTTAGAGTTCTATCCCAGGTTCCAGGACAATTGGGCCACCCCAGCTCGTCACACCACACATCTATCTAGCTTCCATATATATCCACCTCAGCTTCCCATTAATCTTTACTATTCTCCCTCCCTGAACTATATTGGGGGCTCGGCAAATATTTATAACTCCAAGAAAAGCAATTCATATACCCAAGAGTACCTCTTTGGACATGGAAATCAGGCCCACAGTCCCAGAGACAGTGTTCTCCATTCTATCTCAAAAAAGAGAGAAAGTCTAGTCACACTCATGGCTTTAAGTATGGCAAAGTAATTACATTAAAATAATATTCTGATTCAGGAATTCAGGGCTGGAGGAAGCTGTATGTTAAATGCACACCCCACATACGCCTGAAGCCAGAAATGATCTGTGGAGCAACATTTGAGAACCACTGCTCTAGCATAAGTAATAATGAAAATTAATAGCAACAAGCCTTGAGCATTTACTGTGTGTGAGATGCTTAATATATATATACTCCCATGTAAACCTCTGAACAAATCTAAGAGGTAGGCACTTTAGTGACGATGCCATCTGTTGAGCATCGAAGGAAAATGAGGTAAAGAGAGGTTAAATTGAAGTCAAGAGAAGTTGCCCAACTTCATACAGGTGGGAAGAGGAAGAGCCAGGACTGCCAGCCAGGTCTGTCTGAATAGTGAGTTTTGGGCTTCTCACCCTTTTCTATGTCATGTGGCATAGAAATGCTTGTGAGGGTCTGGTAAAACCTATGGACCCTTTCTCAGGATAAGTACTTAAAAAGGAAATTGAGGATACTTAAGTTATCAACCTATTAAAAAATGAATATGGGATATAGTAACATGTACCACATTTGTGGTGCTTTAAGTAATAAGATCTAGGGGCAAGTCTAACAGCTACTACAGTTTCAAAGTAATGATGAATGTAAATGATGTTTAACAATATTTTGAGATATCTGTAAGAGCCCTAAGGTGATGTGAAAATATCTATGATATCTATTGGTAACAAAGTCACACATACTGCTAATACAACTCTACTTTGTTGGCTACATTCATTGTGGAAGAAATGCTGGCTTTCAGATTAGTGAAAATAAAGATATCTATATTAGATATATATTAGATATACAGATATAGATATACATATACATATATAGATATAGATATCTTTTCCCTCATCCAAGTTCATGGACTCTTTGAATCCCATCCATAGACCCAAGGATAAGAACTTCTGTAGAGTTTCTTCTCTTTACCAGCATGATGCACGGACTTTCATTAGAATTACTAAAGATAAGTATCTGTTTCCTTATAGCTCTGACATTCTATGACTTTCTCTAACACATGGTGAAAATAAATAATGTGACTTTGTCAAAACATAACTGGAAAAACTGGACATTAAAGTAAGTGATACATTTCCAAAGGAATGTTCTTGGGAAGACGTATACTCATTCTAATGCTGCTTCTTTGTTTCTTTAGTTTTTGTGCCTAAAATTTTTCAGACCTCCTAAATATCAAGGGTAAATTGATGCTGTACTGTCGCTTGGGTTGTCCTTAGTTTTATCTCTTTGAGTATTTCTCCTCTGTCCTCAGCTGTGGTTGCCAAACTTCTGTCATTCTTCTGAAGTCCCTCTAAGATTCTAGTCATCAGGCCCCTCTCCTGTCTTTCTTCACCTCTCTACCTTTGAGGAATTTCCTCTCATCTCACTTTCCAAGTTTAAGTCCTGTATCTGATTTTGTCCTGTTCTTTTCTCTTTGTCCTCTCCCCCTCTACTCCCATTCTTCTTCTCTTCAGTTTTTATGTCACTAGCTTCTTCCTTCCTTCCAAAAGTAATGTTCATCTATCTCTTTTTCAAAATAATTACAAAATATCCTTTGATTTATCCACACTCCCAGGGTCAAACTCATGAAAATGTAAACTGCTTTTTTTTCTCTACCTTCTCAGTGCAGACGTCCTCATTATCCTTTAGAAATCTGACTCCTATCTACACTGCTCTACTGAAACTTCCCTATTGACGTCAACAAGTACTTTCTAATTTCCAAATCTGGCATCCTTACTCTCTCCTCATTTGCTTGGAATTGTCTGGGATATAACAGCTTTCCTCGGCTGTTTCTATTCCTCTGTCTCACTGTTCTTTCTCTACCCTTTAATGAAAACTTTTCTTTCTCTCTTTCCTATTTATGAGTCTTATAATGCAAAACCATATATATGTAAATTATATCAATATTATATATGTATATATGCATATACACAGTCTATCAATACATCATATCTTAAAAAATATGTAACTCTCAGAGGTTTCATTTGAAGATAAAATATTTGTGTATAATTAATATATGGCATATGTTATATACAAAGTTAATATATAATGCATTGCACATAAACTGTATATCTTATATGATATATGATTTATACATATGCATTCTATATGTATAGTGTGTGAGTACACATTTAATCCTCACAATAACCGCTGAGATATATACAATTATTTTCTCAATTTTACAGACACAGAAACTGAGGCACAGAGAGGCTGGTACACTTGCCCAGCAACACAGCACCTGAACTAGTATTCAAACGGGTGTATTTTAGGCAAAGGGCCATGCTCATAGCTATTCTATTATATACTGCAGGTTCAGTTTTCAGAGAGAGAACACAGCAAAGATAGTTGATGTTCTTCAATTTCATCGGAGACATTGAGTACCAAACTGAAGCCCACTTTTCCTTGAATAACACAGGCCTTCACTATAGCTCTGAGACTTCCATGATGATACAGGTTGAAATATCATCCAAGTCTAACTTTTAGTCATTTGAGAGTTTCCTTTCCCTCCTTCTGATTTGATTATCAGTGGCTGTGATATCTTTTGCCGCTTCTGCATCCTTCCCTTTCCACCTCACACCACACTAGTTCAGGCCCATGCTTCCTCGTGCCTCATCTGTAACATCAGCCTCCTATATGAGCTCTCCATGCTTTAATCCATTTCATACAGCTGGTATGTTTACCTTTCCAAGCAGCATTCCAATTGTGCCATCTTCTTACTCAAAAAGTATTCCACGGGGGGCTTCCCTGGTGGCGCAGTGGTTGAGAGTCCGCCTGCCGATGCAGGGGACACGGGTTCGTGCCCCAGTCCGGGAGGATCCCACATGCCGCGGAGCGGCTGGGCCCGTGAGCCATGGCCGCTGAGCCTGCGCTTCCGGAGCCTGTGAGAGGCCCGTGTACCGCAAAAAAAAAAAAAAAGTATTCCATGATTTCTTACTGCCTAAGAAACTAAAAATAGACTATTTGACATAATATTCAAGGGCTTTCAGAGTATGTCTCACAACTACCTTACCAACTGCATTTCTCTTCCTTTATCATTATAATTCAGTCACTGGAACTATACTTTGTCCCTTATACCAATCTTTGTGTAATTCCCATTTTCTCTTCTCAAAGTCCTTCCCTTAAAGACTTGTTTCATCATAGAAACTTTCCTGGTCCCCCTTGCTTCCCAAGGAGAGAAAGAAAGCTTCTTTCTCTTCAGAAAACGTCTAGCTACTGCTACTTCTCCTATAGCACTTGGGTTCTGACCTGTGTTTTAGGTGCTTGTGTACTTTTGTGCCTTATGTATTTTCTTTCCTGCCATGTATAATAGCACAGAGTCTGTCACTTAGAAAACATCAGTAACTATTTGTCAAAGTGACTTCAGTTGGACATTTCTGCTAGAGTTGGCTACAGTAGTCACACTAGAAAACTTTTCTCCTTGTTTTAAAGCAAAACATGTTTACCCACCAAATGGTACTATCTGGGGGGCTAGCCAACTTTATTCAGTACTGTTAACCATAGAATAAATTTTAAAAGTGAAATTCACCCTCAAAGTACAGATGTGTGTATATATATATTTTACCATTGGAAATATTATTGTGAGTGTGATGCAAGATCTGAAGGTGATCCCAAATGAGGAATTCAAAATAGAATTCTAGTTCATTTCCCCTTTCAAAGGTATCTGGTGGCTTCCTATCACCATGGGAATAAAATGCAAACTCCTTCCCTGCTCTACAAGCCCCTGCTAGTTCTGGTTCTTGCTCATCTCCAGAATCCTCTCCTCTATCTCCCTCCCCATTGCTTGCTCCTCTAGTCCTACAGAACTCTGTGCAGCCCTTGAACTTGTCAAGCCTGTTCCTGCTTCAGGGCTGTTATCCTTGCTGTTCTCTCTGCCTGAAGTGCTCTTCCCCCAGACTTCAGATGCTCTTTTCCCCATTCATTCACGTCTCTGCTGTGTCGCCCTACTTAAAACAGGCCTCACCCTCACTCCATCAGCCTCTATTTACTTACCTTGGTTTTCTTCATTATACTTACAACTCTCTGAAATTGCCTGGCCCATGTCAACAGTATCACTCTCCATTACAACATATAATCCAAAAAGCTAGAGGATTTTTCACTGCTGTGTCCTGAGCACCTAGAACAGAATCTGGCACATAGTACATTCTTAGCATATATATCATGAAAAAAATAAAGTATGATTAATAAATGAATACATGCTTAGTGACTACTGTAAGGGGGCATATTAATTTAGAAAAATTCATTCTAGTGAGAGTATTAATTATCCATGTTGAGTGACAGTTACACTTCATGCAATCAAATATTTAAGCTTTCCTGGGGAAGCATATATGCTAGTCTGGATATGCCTTGGTAATATTATTTGAGAAAAAAGAATAACAGCATTAAACTCTGTTTTCATCAGAAAATGTAAAAATGCATGCAGCTTCTTTTTTCTGTAAAAATAAAGAATCCATATTCACAGCTGAGGTGGATCATCTAATGCTCTTCCAGCAAAGGAAGGCTCAGGATTGTCTTAGGCTTGAAAACATTAGTTTATATAATTCCAGCAATCAATCTTTTGCTCAAATCCACACAGGGTTATCACAGGAAAGCTCATTTTGTTTTACTTCTGATTGAAATGAGGGAAATGGCTTATGTAAGTTGCCCTCTTATATAATCAACAATCATTAAAACCCCATTTCTTACAAGCAATCCATTTTATTTCTTAATAAATTCATTTAAATTTATTTACATATATAATTTTCATAAATGCATTATATGCAGGCATATTCACTTGTACTCTGTGCAAACATTTTTGTTCTTTCTCTTTATGTTGTTTGGCTTCCCACTCCCCCAATTCAGTTATCCCCTGCCTGGCAACCTATGTTAGCAAATGTGTGCTTACGTATTTGTGAGCTATATGTACATACACCATGGAAGCCCTTGTTTAAAATCTAACATATATTCTTGCATGTTTTTATTCATGTTCACATACACACACATATTCATATATGATACATACATAGAATAGTCAGATAGTATCTATCTATATCTACCTATCTATCACTGTGTATACATGTATTTATATCTACACACAAACTTACATACATTCACACATAAAGTTGGAGTGGTAGGTCTTATTTGGGGAGGGGTTCACTTTAAAAATCTAAGCACTGGGCTTCCCTGGTGGCGCAGTGGTTGAGAGTCCGCCTGCCGATGCAGGGGACACGGGTTCGTGCCCTGGTCCAGGAAGATCCCACGTGCCATGGAGCGGCTGGGCCCGTGAGCCATGGCCGCTGAGCCTGTGCGTCCGGAGCCTGTGCTCCGCAACGGGAGAGGGCACAACAGTGAGAGGCTCGCGTACCGCAAAAAAAAAAAAAAAAAAAAAAAAAAAAAAAAAAAATTCTAAGCACTATTCTACACACTTTCTTGCATTCATAGTTTCTCAAGTTAGAATACATTGTGGAAATTCTTTCCAGTCACCTGTGTAGCTCTGCTTCATTATTTTTAATGGCTGCATAGTATTCTGTGACACAGTTTCCTGCAATTCTTATGACCACTTCAAAATGGATGTGCATTCACTTTATGTTTTTAAACGCATTTTGAAATAAAATATTCAAGGGTATCCTAGAAAATCCTAGATCTTTTACATCTGAGTTAGATTCCAAGGAGTTAGTTTGCTAAGTGAAGGATGCATTTTTTATGTTCATAAGTACTGTCAGATAGCTTTGCAAAAATGCTTTACTGTATTATATGTCCACTGTATTATGAGCGTATCTTTTTATCTGTATTCCCACCAAGAGCAGGCATTACTGATTATTTAATTTTTGCCAATTTGATGAGTGTAAAGTGATATTCATTCTGCTTTAATTTGCATTTCCCTGAATACTAATGAATTTGAACATGTCTGCATCCCGTTTAGATTTGCTCTTCTGTAAATAGCCTATATATATCCATTGATTACATTTTTTTCTATCAGATTGCTTTTATCTTAACAAGAGGAGGTCTCCTCTCACTAAGCAGGAAGTCGTGGACATTATAGATATTAATCCCTTTGTCATCTATATTAAAAGTGCATCCCAGAACACTTCTGACTCCAACAAAATGGAGTAGCCCCATTTTTCCTAGATCCTCCACTTTATAATTTAAAAATCCTGTACATAACTAACCAAACAAGCATAGGGAGACTCTGAAAAGTGGAAACAAGAAAGCAGTCTACAAGAATTAACATCGTTAAAATGTTCATATTACCCAAAGCAATCCACAGGTTCAATGCATTCTCTATCAAAATTCAATGGCATTTTTCACAGAACTAAAACAAATAATCCTAAAATTTGTATGGAACCACAAAAAGTTCCCGAATAGCCAAAGCAATCCTGAGAAAGAGGAACAAAGTTGGACATATCATGCTTCCTGATTTCAAACTATATTACAAAGCTAAAGTAAACAAAATTGTATGATTCTGGCTTAAAAACAGATGCATAGATCAATGGAACAGAACTGAGAGCCTATAAATAAATTCACCCACATATGGTCAATTTACAACAAAGAGCTAAGAATATACAAAGGGGAAAGAATAGTCTCTTCAAAAAATAATGGTGGAAAAACTGGACAGCCACATGCAAAAAGATGAAATTCTACCCTATCTTACACTACTGACAAAAATCAACTTAAAATGGATTAAAGGCTAAATGTAAGACAGGAAGCCATAAAACTCCTAGAAGAAAAAATAGGGTGTAAACTCCTTGACATTGATTTTGGAAAAGATCTTTGGATTTGACACCAAGAGCAAAGATACCAAAAACACAAACAAATGGGATTACATCAAACTAAAAAACTTTTGCACAGCAAAGGAAGTCTTCACAATAAAAAGGCCAAGTATAGAATGGGAGAAAATATTTGCTGATCATATATCTGATGAGTGATTAATATCCAAAATATATAAAGAACTCATATCTCTCAATAGGAAAAAAAAACCCTGATTTAAAAATGGGCAAAGGAACTGAATAGACATTTTTCTGAAGAAGGCATACAATTGACTAACAGGTACATGAAAAGGTGTTCAACACCACTAATCATCAGGGAAATGCAAATCAAACCTGTGATGAAATATCACCTCACACCTGTTAAGGTGTCTATTATCCAAAAGACAAGAGATAATAAATGCTGGAGAGGGTGTGGAGAAAAGGAACCCTCCTACACTGTTGGTGGGAATGTAAATTGATGCAGCTACTATGGAAAACTGTATGGAGGTTCCTCAAAAAATTAAAAACTGAACTACCATATGATCCAACAATTCCACTTCTGAGTAAATATCTGAAATAAATGAAATTACTACCTTGAAGAGATATCTGCACCCCCATGTTCATAGCAGCATTATTCAGGATAGCCAAGATATGGAAACAACATAAGTGCCCATCAATGGATGAATGAAGAATATGTATCCATGCAATCGAGTATTATTCAGCCATTAAAAATATGGAAATCCTGCCATTTTTAACAACAAAGATGAAACTTGAGGGCACTATGCTAAGTGAAATAAGTCAGAGAAAGACAAATACTATATGATCTTGCTTATATGCAGAACCAAAAAAAACCCCACAGAAACTGAGAACAGAGTGGTGATTGCCAGACACAAGAGGTGGGTGGTTAGTGAAATGTGTGAAGGAGGTCAAAAGGTACAAACTTGCACTTATAAGGTAAATAAGTCCTGGGGCTTCAATGTACAGCAGGGTGACTGCAGTTACTAATATTGTATTGTATATGTGAAAGAGTAAATCTTAAAAGTTCTCATCACAAGAAAAAAAATTTAATTATGTGAAGTGACATATGTTAACTAACTCATTAACTTATTGTGGTGATCCATATATATATATATATATATATATATGAGATCACGTTGTACACCTTAAACTAATATAGTGTTATATGTCAATTATTTCTCAATAAAACTGGAAAAAAATCTGTATATATCACACCAAGCAAGCATAGGAAGACTCTGAATGGGGGAAAGAAGGTGGAAAGCTGAGGAAACTTGGGACTTGAGGAGCCACTGGGGAGTCAGTTCTTTGGGTTTCCTTATTGCCTCGCATATATCCTAGAGAGAGCCAATGCAGAGACCTTCAACCCACAACTGTCAACAAGAAAAGACAAATTAAAAAATCAAAACCATAACTTCCAAGAAGATCTTTTTTCCTTAGCTAAAGACTAGCAAGAAAATTTTGGTTGGCCAAACACAAAGAGAAAAACTGCAATATCTGTCCACCCTCTATCACCACCACCACCCCTGCATTGTTTGATCAGGGAGGACTGGAGATTGGATTTTCACTCCCTGCCTAGCTAAAGCTGGTGGTGCTCCAATTCCCTGCTCCTGGTAATGTTGTCAAATCTTAACAGGGAGTTAGCTTCCCATCCCCTTTCTGGCAGAAGCAGGTAACAGTTACCCTGCAGGGTGGTGTAGGTGGTCCAAGCAGAGAGCTGATCTTCCATCCCCCAGCTGCAGAAGTAAGAGGTGCTCTGATTTCCCTGCCAGGGTAGTGTCAGCAGGGTCCAGTGGCAAGCTGAGCCTCTTCCACCACAGCAATGATACTGATCTAGGTGGTTCAAAGCAAGACTTGTTGTTACTCTGCTTCCCCCTGTTCAAAATAAATGGGAAAATATCCTATGCTCATGAATGTAAAATAGGGTAGTCCCTATGGAATACAGTATGTACAGTTTCCACAAAAAGTTAAGCATGGAATTACCATATGATCGAATAATTCCACTTCTGGGTATATAACCCCAAAGAATTGAAAACAGTGACTCAAAAATATATTTGTGCACCTGTGTACAAAACTGCATTATTCCCAAAAGCAAACAGGTAGAAGCAACTCAAATATCCATCAAGAGATAAATTGGTAAACAAAATATGGTATATACATACCACAGCATATTTATTCAGCCTTAAAATGGAAGGAACTTTGGATACATGCTACAAAGTAGATGAACCTTGAAGATCTTACACTAAGTGAAATAGGTCAATCACAATAGGACAGATACTGTATGACACCTCTTATATGAGGTACCTGATATAGTCATATTCATAGAGACAGAGAGTAAAAAGGGTGGTTGCAAGGGTTAAGAGTAGGGAGGGTGGAGAGTTATTGTTTAATAGGTACAGAGTTTCAGTTTGGGGTGATGAAAAAGTTCTGGAGATGGATGGTGGTGATGCTTGCACAACAATGTGAATGTACTTAATGTCACAGAGCTGTACCTTTTTAAATGGTTTAAATGGTAAATTTTGTTAAATATACTTTAGCATAATTTTTAAAATCTTTATTTGTAAAGGCACAAAATATCTTTGAAACTTATATTTGAAGGAAGGATGTATGGATGTGATCTGGCCAGAGGGATTGGATGTTTAGGATAGATGAGATAAACAAAGCAGATCTATGGATTTTCTAAGATCGTCCAGGGTTTCTAGACACACTGAACTGAAAAGGTCTTGAAATTATTCCATTAAGGTGCTATCAAAATCTTGAAATTGTAGAGTCTGAGTAATGGGTATATGGGGATTCACTACTACTGTCTCTGTTTTGTCTGTCTTTAAAAATAAAAAGGTTTTTTTTTTTAATGTGAAAAAACAGGCTATTCTCTATCATCCCAACCATATGACACTATGGTACAGGCAAAACTCTGGAGACAGTAAAGAGATCAGTGGTTGCCAGGGCTTCAGGGGAGGGGTGGAGAAACGAATAGGCGTGATACTGCAGTGGTGGACACATGACATTATGCATTTGTCAAGTCCTAAAAACTATACAACACAAAGAGTTAACCCTGATTTACATTGTGGACTTTAGTTAATGATGATGTATCAATATTGGTTCATCAGTTTTAACATATGTATTACAATGTATTACAATATTACTAGGGGTAAATAATAGGAGAAACTGTGGGTACATGGGAACCCTTTGTATTTTTTGACCCGTTTTTTGGTAAACTTAACCAAACAATATATTAATTTAAAAAACATGTAAATGATTTTAAAAGACACTTCTAGTGGGGAGCAGCTGCATAGCACAGGGAGATCAGCTCAGTGATTTGTGTCCACCTAGAGGGGTGGGATGGGGGTGGTGGGATAGGGATGGTGGGAAGGAGACACAAGAGGGAGGAGATATGGGGATATATGTATATGTATAGCTGATTCACTTTGTTATACAGCAGAAACTAACACAACATTGTAAAGCAATTATACTCCAATAAAGATGTTAAAATAATAATAATAATAAAAAAGATACTTCCCCCCAAAAGATATAAAGATCATAAACACATTTGAAATGATGCTCAACATCATCTGTCATTAGGGAAATGCAGATTAAACTTCAATAAGATTCAACTATATACTAATGCAATGGCTAAAATACAAAAATCTGGAAATATCAAATGTAGGAGAGGATGTGGAGCAAAAGGAACTCTTATTCATTGCTGGGTGGAATGAAAAATATACAGCTAGTTTATTTTTTTTTCATGTAAGACATATTATAATAATATCTTTAAAGATGGTTTATAAAATTTTATTCTAGTAATTAAATTTATTTAACAATTCAGTATTGCATGAAGTAAATCATAAAATATGTAAGAGAAAACTATACAACTGAGAAAAAAAACCACTTACTAAACCCAGATTTGCTAGAATTTCAGGACAAAGATTGGGATTCCTGGCTGCTAAAACCATACCATTAGCATAGTCTCAAAATACAACCAATAGATAAATACAGATATAAAAAGTTTCATTAGGTCCCATTTGTTTATTTTTGTTTTTATTTCCATTTCTCTACGAGGTGGGTCAAAAAGGATCTTGCTGTGATTTATGTCATAGAGTGTTCTGCCTATGTTTTCCTCTAAGAGTTTGATAGTGTCTGGCCTTACATTTAGGTCTTTAATCCATTTTGAGCTTATTTTTGTGTATGGTGTTAGGGAGTGTTCTAATCTCATACTTTTACATGTACCTGTCCAGTTTTCCCAGCACCACTTACTGAAGAGGCTGTCTTTTCTCCACTGTATATTCTTGTCTCCTTTATCAAAGATAAGGTGACCATATGTGTGTGGGTTTATCTCTGGGCTTTCTATCCTGTTCCATTGATCTATATTTCTGTTTTTGTGCCAGTACCATACTGTCTTGATTACTGTAGCTTTGTAGTATAGTCTGAAGTCAGGGAGCCTGATTCCTCCAGCTCCATTTTTCGTTCTCAAGATTGCTTTGGCTATTCGGAGTCTTTTGTGTTAGAATAAGATTATATGACCTATGTGTAGTACAAGACAACAGTATGGATCTCTTCAGATTGCTTGATTTTACATTTTCTATTCACTTTTGGTCACTTTTGGCTGTTTTTGTTTGTTTGTTTATTTGTTTTGGTGTTTGGGGGGTTGTGTTTTGTTTTTTTGTTTTGTTTTGTTTTGATTTTGGTCATGCCACTGGGCTTGCTGGACCTTAGTTCCCTGAACCCAGGCCCTGGTAGTGAAAGCATTGAGTCCTAATCACTGCACCACCAGAGAATTCCTGTAACAGGTCACTTTTAAGGCTCTGCTCTTGGCATCCTTTGTCCAAATCTGAGCTTACACACATCAATACCCAGACACTTACTCCTCTAATCTAGTGTGTTTGTTTTAGGAAACTGGCAGCTCTGCAATACCAAATATTTCTCATGGCACACAGAGTAAGGGACTGGAGGCAAACTTGTCCCAGAGTTACCTGAAGACCAGTTCTCCATGATGCTTATTGTGTCTAACTGGTGGACATTGTAATAATTTTAGAAGTGGGACTTCTGATTCCAATGGAAAACTTTGAAAGAAATTTTGACCCATGAACACAAGGAAGGCAAAGCAGTCCAGCTAAAGGGAGGACTGTAAGCCCAGAGTCCTACAACTCAGCACCCTTTCTTTCCCACCCCCCCTCCAGGGTATTTGGCGCTCACATCCAACTGCAGAACTCTAGGCTTCCCCTGAGCACAGCTGCTAGAAAACCCTTCTCAGACATGGATTTCATCATGCTCCTGCACAGACATCTATCTGTGTGGACCCCAATGTACCCAACTCACTGAATCCCAATTTTGCTGCATGGCTTTCTGGCACTACCAAGAACTTGATTATATTACGTGTTCTTGTCATTTTTACACTTTCTGAAAGCTCTTACATGATGTGTCCCTTTCTCTATATAAACAATTTCTTATACTTTTAGCTGCATCCTACACCATTCCTTCTCAACCACCTCTTTTTGTTTTGGTTTCTCAGACAGACAGCAGATATTTTAGCTTCTCTAATCTTTTAGAAGAACCAGTTTTGTTTTCATTGATGTCATTGTTTTTCTAAATTCAATTCCATTGATTTATGCTCTTATCTATATTATTTCCATACTTCTGCCTGACTTGGATGAATTTATTTTTCTTTTTCTACTTTCTTAGGTGAAAGATTAGAATATTGATTTGAGTCTTTTCTTCATGCTAAATAAAAGCATTTAATGACATAAATTTACCTCTAAGCACAGCTGAATCCCTTAAATTCTGATGTGTCCTGTTTTCATTTTCATTCAGTTGAAAATATTTCCTAATTTCCAACAATAATTTATTTGAAATAGGATGACAAAAATATATTGTTTAATTTCCATAAATTTGGTGACATACCCATATCTCTTTAGTTCTATTCTTTGTTTTAATTCCATTATGGGTAGAGAAATATTTTATATAATCTCAATTCTTTTAAATTTGTTGGGTGTTGTTTTATGGTCTATCTGTGTGAATGTTCTGAGTGCACTTGAAAAGAATACACGTTTTACTGTTGGAGTGTTTTGTAAATGCCAATTGGATCAATTTGGATGGTATTCTTTTTCAGGTTTTATTTTCTAATTATTTGATTATTTACTCATAGAGGAACATTGATGTTTTTAAATAGAATTGCAGCTTTGACTATTTCTCCTTTCCCATTCTCTCAGGTTTTGTTTAATGTGTTTTGAAGCTCTGCTTTTAGGTGCAATCAAATTAAGGACTGCTATGTTGTCTTGGTAAATTGACTTTTTAAAGATTATATAATTAATATCCCCTATTTATCCTTGGCAGCTTTCCTTCTTATGAAGTCAAATTTTCTGACATTATTTTAATTATTCAGTTACCTTTTATTCCCATTTTCATTTTTTTCTAAATAGTAAATAATAACTTTTTTTGTTTGTTTTTGGGAACATTACCATGATTTTTATCCATCTATAGATTTGTGTAACCACCATAATTAAGATACTGAACACCTCCATAACTGCCCCTCTAAAACAAAACAAAACAAAAGCTTCCCATGTGTTATTTACACTCATAACCTCTCCCCACACCTAACCCTGACAATTACTCATCTATTCTCCACATCCATACTTATATATTTCAAAGAATGTCATATAACTGAAGTAATACAGTATATAACTTATTGATACTGACTTGTTTCACTCAGCAGGCTTTGAGATTCTTCCAGCTCACTGTGTGTCAATAGTTTATTCCTTTTTGTTGCTGAGTAGTATTCCATTGTATGAATGTACCTAGGTTTGTTTATCCATTCACGCATGCAAGGATATAAGATTGTTTCCAGCTATGAATATGAATAGAGCTATTACAGAAATCACATATAGATTTTTGTGTGAATGTAAGTTTTTATTTCTCCCAGCCATGAGATTGTTGAGTCAAATGATAAGTGCATATGTATATAAGAAATTATGAAGTCATATCCCACAGTGACTGCTCAACTTTATATTCACAGGGGCAATGCATGAGAGTTCAAGTTATTCTTCACCCTTGCTAGTACTTAATAATGTCAGTATTAGTTTTCAATCTGGTCCTAAAAGTAGTTGTATCTTACTGTGCTTTTAATTTGCTTGTCTCTAATGGTTAATGACATAGAATTTTTTTCATGGGCTTATTTAACATGCATATGTTAATTTTAGTGAAGTATATTTTGCCCATTTTTTAAATTGGGTTTTCCCCTGAATTTTAAATCCTGAGATTCCTTTATGTCTTCTAGATACAGATCCTTAGTTGATTTATAAAGATTTTTTCTGGTCTGTAGCTTGACTTTGCTCTTAAGCATGTCTTTTTCAGAGAAATACTTCTTTATTTTTAAAACATTGGATATATTTGATTTATTTTTTTTTCTTTTTGAAGAATTTTTGGTGTCATTTTTTCATATCTCTTTGCCTAATTCCAGGTCATTAAATTTTTCTCTATGTTTTTGTATTTGAGCTTTATACTTTTCAATTTGCAAGTCATCAGGGAAGGACATTAAGGAAGGACTGAGGGGACCTGCAACCTCAGATGAAGGAGCCCCAGCCCCACCTGACCCTGGTGTTAATCCAGAGAAGCTCTGGGCAGGGTTCCCAGGTGTGAAGTTTCCTGATCCCATCAAAGGAGTCTGAGGGAAGGTCGGGATCATCTGAGGGGACTTGACTCAGGTCAGGACAGGGAGGAGTCCCAGGCCCTCCTAGGCTTCAAGCTGGCGCCTCTGAGGAAGAACAGAAGGGCCCTCCCACCACAGATACAGGGAACCTCAGTCCCACCCTGCCCCTGATGTCAACCTCCAAAAGCCCCAGGTGGTGTCCTCAAATGTGTTGTTTCCAGACTTCCATCTTGGGAGCTTGAGGGACTGGATGTGAGACTTCCTCTGCGGGCTGTGGCTTTGGGTCGGCAGATGGGAGTTCTCACCAGTCAGACTTCTATTTGAGGACACTAAGGAAGGACTGAGGAGACCTCTCACCACTGATAGAGGAGGCTCCAGCCCTGCCCCACCCTTGCTGTCTTCCCTGAGAAGTCTCAGCAGTTTTCCCCAGGTGTGCTGTATCTGGACTTACATCTTGGAAGCCTGAGGGAGGTGAGGCTTTTTCTGAGGGATTCAGCCTTGGTTCGATAGAGGGAACAGTCCCAGGCCCTGCCACACATCAAGGTGAGGATATAGAAGGAGGACACAGAGGACCTCTCACTGCATACAGACAGAGTCTCACAGAAACCCTCCCCTGGTGTTAGCCCTGAGAGGTCCCATGCATGGACATCAGGTAAAGACAAACCTCGACATCTCCTTGACTTTTTCTTTTGGCATGTCAGGGAGATGGTGGCCTTGAGCTGAGGGACCAACCTCAGGTAAGTAGATGAGAGGGGTGCAAGCCCTGTCAAGAGTAAACATGAGGATTTTGAGGAGGACTGAGGGAACTTCACAGAATCCTGCCTTTCTCTGCTGTCAATCCTGGGAAAGAAATATTTTTTAATGTTGAGGAAGTCCGATGCCATTTTTTTGTTTGAATCATGAATTTAATTTTTATTCCTCTAATGGTTAATGATGTAAATGAATTTTTATGTGCTTACTTAATATCCATATGTCAACTCTCCTGAAGTACATATTGATTTATTTTGCAGATTTAAAAAATTAGGTTGTGTTGACTTAAAAAAAAAAAAGCACAATGTGGGAGCTGTGAGTTAAGTTTTATTGGGGGCAAAATGAGGACTGCAACCCGGGGGGAACAGCGTTTCAGATAACTCTGAGAAACTGCTCCAATAAGGTGAGGGGAAGGGCCAGGATATATAGGAGTTTTGCAACAAAAGGGCAGGTAGTCAGAACGCCAAAAGATTATTGTTAGTTAAAGAAAACTAGACATCTCAAGTTAAGGAATTTAGCGCTTTTCTATATATGGGAAGATGCAAGAATCTGGACTCACTGAAATCATTCCTTTGATATGCACCTCAGTTATCTGGGGCCCTTATCCTGTATTTTCACATCCTGAGTTTCCTCAGAGTGCAGGGAGTGGCTGCTGTCTGATGGCTGCTAGATGACAGGTATTCTTTTCAGCCCTGAGTTTCCTCAGGGCTCAAAGGCTCACGCTGGAATGTTGCAATATTTGATGACTGTGACATCCTTTGTTTATTGATATGGTAGGAAATATTCCATTCCATTTATAAATATTCCATATAACAGTTGTTTTAAATTTTTTTCAATTTTGAGGATTCTTTTTGTACTCTGGATACAGGTCTTCTGTTGTATATTTGATTTGCAAATATTGTCTTCCAGTCTGTAGCTTTGGTACACATTTGTGAAGACACTCAGCATCATATGTCACTAGGGAATTGCAAATTACAACAATATTGTTTTATAAAACACACCTATTCAAATGGCTAAAATCCCAAAACCAAATGCTGACAAGGATGTAGAGCAAAAAGAACTCTCAGTAATTGCTGGTGGAAAGGCAAATTAGTACAGCTACTTTGGAAGAGAGCTCAGTTTCTTACAAAACTAGGCATAATCAAAAATTGGTTTGTGACGTCATTAACTTCTATGAAAAATAAAATAAGTATAACTTTACCCCTGAGATGAGAATCTTTAACCTAAACAGTAGCTTGAATATGTAAATGCCCATTATCTGTGCATTGTATTTTAATTTGGGGACAAAAATGAGTTTAAGGCTATTTTAAAACTTGTGTGGTTGGAAGATTTCACCTAAGTTTTATGGCTCCAAATGCACTCCTCAGAGTATTAAGAATGTTGTTGCTTATCTGACTTTCATATGATAGAGGAAAAACAGAGCTGGTGATTTACCTGGGTTTTTCCAAACCAATAAAGCCATGACAAGAACCTCAAAGCCCCTGGCAATCATTCTTATGAGCAACAACTCCCTGAATAAACAAAACATACATCACACTAGGCCTACAGGTGCCTTTTGGGTGAATACAACATTCAAAAATGTAAAGAACTTCCTGAGTTTCAGCACTGAGGATGCAGGAGAGAAAAGAAATGAGGTTTTCAATAAACTGTAGGTTCAGCAAAAATAAACTTGATAAAATGATGCATTGCCATTTTTGCAGCAGAAATAACTAGTAGAGTTGAGACTGCACAGAAGTACAGTGTTCATCTTACATTAAACATTTTTCAAATAAAAACATATGCAAATCAGTTCAGTGCAGTTTAAAATTATGATTAAATGTATAATTTAGATGCTTAATTGAACTTTTTACTGGATTTTTCACAATAATTCTGTGTGATGTATAGGTATAATTAACTTATTGAAACTATCTTTCCAAAATAAATTTATACATTTTATAAAGATTGTTTATGTTGCTAACAGTGTACTTCATATAGTAATAATAAAATGATATTTATTTAGGCTTTTTAAATGGAAGTTTCACAAGAGTTGAGTCTTCTGGTATTTTCATATATATATGTATATATATATATATACATATATATATATATACATATATATTTAGTTTTTGTTCTGGTAATGGAAAAGTAGTTTATATATATATATATATATATATATATATATATATATATTTCTTATGTACATATAGTTAGTTCTGGTTCTGGTAATGGCTGAGTAGTTTTTTTCAGAATAATCCTCCCACAGATAATACTTATAAACTGAGGCCAAATTTTAAAAAATATAACTACTTGAAGGCACTAGAATAAGACTGAAAGCAGACAGAAACTGGAGGGGATTGAACCTTTGAAAGAGGGAGCCTGCACTGGGTGAGAGTCATGATTATAGGACTTGTCCCCTATGGCATTCCTCAGTCTTCATAAAAGAGGAATGCAAGCAGTTAAGCAGAAAATCACCATCATATTGGCTTAAAGTGTCAGAAAAGGGAGCATGTAATTGCCAGAGTTGGTAGAAGTTGAGGAGGAATATCCCAGCAAGGAGGAAGTCAAAGTGAGGGTTCCCCTAAAATAAGCATATGAATTCCCTTCAAATGTTTAGTTGAACCATGAACTGTGTTTGCATAGGAAAAAGGTCCAAAAAGCCCAAGTGGAAAACTATAGTTGGAGGGCTGAGAAACACAAGCAGAAATTTCAGTGTTTGGTTGCTGCAAGCATGACCGAGTTAGGAGTTCAAGTCCAAAAATTTAGAATGCCTTGGTAAAACCTTGAGTTTTCACAAGCCAACCCAAAGAAAGTATAAAACAAAGCTTCTACAAAGTGAAGGCGATCAGTCAGTAATTTAACTACCTGAAAGAACAAAGAGCAACAATCTTCAAAAGAACACAATAGTATTTGTTTTTCTCTTTCTGGCTTACTTCACTCTGTATGACAGACTCTAGGTCCATCCACTTCACTACAAATAACTCAATTTCATTTCTTTTTATACTGTACGCTAGCATATATATATGGAATCTAAAAAACAAACAAACAAACAAATGCTCTGAAGAACCTAGGGGAAGGGCAGGAATAAAGATGCAGATGTAGAGAATGGACTCGAGGGCACGGGGAGGGGGAAGGGTAAGCTGGGAAAAAGTGAGAGAGTGGCATGGACATATATACGCTACCAAATGTAAAATAGATAGCTAGTGGGAAGCAGCCGCATAGCACAGGGGATCAGCTCAGTGCTTTGTGACCACCTAGAGGGGTGGGATAGGGAGGGTGGTAGGGAGATGCAAGAGGGAGGGGATATGGGGATATATGTATATATATAGCTGATTCACTTTGTTATACAGCAGCAACTAACACACCATTGTAAAGCAATTATACCTAAATAAAGATGTTAAAAAAGAAGACAACGGAATTCAGAGTGTCTATACTGTGTAAACCATAATGCCTAGTATACAGTAACAATTAGTAGGCATGCAGTGAAGCATTAATATTGTGATGCTGCAGATTTGGGAATTAATTGACACATTGTTTTCAGGTATAGATAAAGTGTTGCTACAGATAGACTGTATAAGAGTCCATAAATTAAGTATTTAATATTAAAGAATGCCAAAAACTTGAATTCCTATAGACTATGTCCCCTAAGCAAAATATAATTATATTAGAAAAAGTAATAAAAAGAAATTATAAATGAAATTATAAAAATGTGAATTGCATAAAATATAGCATGCCAACTCAGGGGGGCTTGCAGGTAAAGTACTTGTAGAGAAACATTCTTGCTTTAAATTCATATATTACAAAAGCAGAAAGTTCTCAAATCAATAATCAACATTTTTACCTCAAGAAACTAGAAAAAAGAGCAAAATAAACCCAAGTTAAGTAGAAGGAAAGAAATAATAAGGATAAGAGCAGAAATCAACGATATAGAACACAATTAATGGACTAAATTAACAAAACTAAAAAGTTGCTTCTTTGAAAATATGAACACACTTCATATAGGTAGGAAGATAATAAAAATGATAGAGATACAGATGGTAGAGAGAGACAGACATACAGACAGCCAGAGACAGCCAGAGTGAGAGAGGGGGAGAGAGAACAAACAAATGCCAACATCAGAAATGAAAGCAGGATATCATGACAGATCCTGCAGATTTTAAAAACACAGTAAAGAAACAATATGAAAAATATGTCAGTAAATTTGACACCTTAGATCAAATTGAAAATAACTTGAAGAAGAAAACTTAGGACTGTCTCAAAAAATAAAATAGAAAAGCTAAAGTACCCTATATCTATTAAGGATGTTAAGTTCATTATCAAAAACTTTTGCCCCACCATCACAAAAAATTCCGGGCCCAGATAATTTAACTGGTGATTTTTATCAAACATTTATTGAAGTAGGGATAATGATATATTACACAATCTTTTGGAAAATTGAGGAGGGAGCACTTCCCAACTAATTTTATAATGCAAGTGCAAACATACCAGAAGTTGACCCTGAATAAAACTTAAACTCACAACTCTTATGTTGTGCGTTTTTCCTCTGACAGCAAGTACAAACTTTTGCCAAAAGATGACAAATATTGGGCTTCCCTGGTGGCACAGTGGTTGAGAGCCCGCCTGCTGATGCAGGGGACATGGGTTTGTGCCCCGGTCCAGGAAGATCCCACATGCTGTGGAGCGGCTGGGACCGTGAGCCATGGCCGCTGAGCCTGTGCGTTCAGAGCCTGTGCTCCACAACGGGAGAGGCCACAGCAATGAGAGGCCCGCGTACCGCAAAAAAAAAAAAAGAAAAAAAGATGACAAATATTTTATAAGAAAGAAACTGTTGACCAGTATTGCTGATAAATGTAGAAACATAAAACCTTAATAAAATATTAGCATATCAAAGCTGACAATATGTTAAATGGGTTAAACATAATCAAATGGGAATGTAAGAGTGCAAGTTTGGTTTAAAATTTTAAGACCATTTACTATAATTTACCACGTTAACTGAAAAATGGGTAAAATCATCTCAATAATTGTGTTAAAAAGACTCAATGCATGTCGTTATGCATTTATGGTTTTAAAAAATACTCTCAGCTAACTAGGAATAAAGGGATGTTTCCTCACTCTGAAAAATGAGTCTCTATTAAAACACTTGCATCTAACATAGTCAACTATGTCAACTGTGCCTCTAAGTTCAGAAACAAGGAAAATATGCCTACTTTCACTTTTATTCAATAACCCATGGGTCAAAGGAAAAATCACAGGAGCAATTAGAAAATAATTTGCGGTAAAGGAAAATAAAACAGAGCATAGCAAAACTTATAGGATACAGCAAAAACCATGCTCAATGGAAATTTATGGTGGTGAATACCTACATTAAAAAAGAAGAAAGATCTCAAAAAGTAACCAAACTGTACACCTTAAGGAACTAAGAAATGAAGAGCAAGCTAATCCCAAAGATAGTAAAAGGAAGGAAATAATAAAGATTAGAGTGGAAATAAATGACATGGAGAATAGAAAAGAGAAAAGAACCACAAAATCTACAAACCTTTCGTTAGACTGACCAGGAAAAAAAAAATAGAGAAGACTCAATAAAATCAGAAATAAAAGTGAGGAACTCACTGCCGATATTGCAGAAATAAAAGAATTGTAAGAAGGTACATGAACAGTTGTACATCAAAAAATTAGATAATGTAGATGAAGTGGAAAAATTCCTAGAAATACACAAACTTCCAAAACTAACCAAAGAAGAAATGAAAAATCTGTACAAACTTAAAACAAGTAAAGAGATCATATCAGTAATCTAAAACCTCCCAACAAACACAAACCCAGTACCAGATGGTTCAATGATGATTTCCACCAAATATTTCAGGAAGAATTAACACAAACCCTTCTGAAACTCTTACAAAACACAGAACAGTAAACTATTATAGCAACATTGTCCTGACACCAAAGCCAAACGAAAACATCACAAGGAAACAAAGTTACATACCAATTATTTCTTATGAATATAATGCAAAAAAGTCCTCAACAAAATCCTAGGAAACAAAATCTGGGAGTATATTAAAAGGCTTATACACCATGACCAAGCAGGATTTAGCCCACTTGTAAGAGTGGCTCAACATAAAATAATGAATGAATGTAATACATGACATTCATAAAGTGAACAATCCACATAACCATTGATTGATTCAATTGATTCAATTGATTCATGGTTAAAAATAAATAAACTTAACAAAAAAACCCTCTCAGAATAGAAGAAGTCTTCTTAAACATGATAAAAGGTATGTCTTAGTTTGACTGCTATAAAAAAAATCATAGATATTTGCCTTTAACAACAAACTTTTACTTCACACTTCTTCTGTAGGCTGGGAAGTCTAGGATCAAGGTGCTGGCAGATTCGGTGTCTGGTAAAAACTAGCTTCCTTGTTCATGGACAGCCATAGACAGGCATCTTGCTATGTCTTCGCATAGTGCCAAGAAGGCTAGAGAGGTTTCTAGGGTCTTTTTAAATAATGGCACCAATCCCATGCTATTATTGGTCATTATTGATCACCATTATGACCAATTACCTCCAAAACGCCCCACTTCCCAGCTCCATAAGCTTGGAAGTTAGAATTCTGTCTTTCACAATTGAGTATGATATTCTCTATGGGTTTTTCATAAATACCTTGTTATGGACTGGATATTTGTGGACTGAATTCATATGTTGAGGGCACAAATATTCAGTGCATAACAAGGTATTTATGGAAAAACCCATTGGTAATATCATACTCAGTTGTGGAAAAACTAAAAGCTTCCCTTCTAAAATCAGGAACAAGACAAGGGTGACTGCTGTTGCCATTTCTATTCAACACTGTACTGGACATTCTAGCCTGAACAATTAGAAAAGAAAAAGAAATTATAGGCTCCAGATTAGAAAGTAGGAAGTAAAAGTATGTCCATTTACATATGACATTTTCTTATATAAAGTCCTAAAGAATCCACAAAAAATACAGCTAATAATCAAATTCAGCAAATTTGAGGAATATAGATCAATACATAAAAATCAGATCAATACATAAAAATCAGTTGTCTCGGGCTTCCCTGGTGGTGCAGTGGTTGAAAGTCCGCCTGCCGATGCAGGGGACACGTGTTCGTGCCCCGGTCTGGGAAGATTCCACATGCCGCGGAGCAGCTGGGCCTGTGAGCCATGGCCGCCGAGCCTGTGCATCCAGAGCCTGTGCTTCGCAACGGGAGAGGCCACAACAGTGAGAGGACACAACAGTGAGAGGCCCGCATACTGCACAAAAAAAAAAAATCTGTTGTCTATCTATATATGAACAATGAACAATCTCAAAAGGAAATTTTTTAAATTTAATTTACAATAGCATCAAAAAGAATAAAATATTGAGGAATAAATTTAACAAGAGATAAAGACTTGTATACTGAAAATTATTAACATTGCTTAAAGAAATTAAAGAAGACATAAATAAATAGAAAGACACACCATGTTCATGGATTAGAATACTTAATGTTGTTAGTATGGAAATACTCCTCAAAGTGACCTATAGAATCAATGCAATTCTTATCAAAATTGCAATTGCCAAAATTTGCAGAAATTGAAAAATTCATGTGGAATTGCAAGGACCCTCAAGTAGCCAAAATAATCTTGAGAAAGAAGAACAAAAGTGGAGGACACACAATTTCCAATTTCAAAACTGACTACAGCACTGCAGAAATCAAGAGTGTGTCAATGGCATAAGGATGGGCATATAAATCAATGGAACAGAGTTAAAAGTCTGAAGTACATCCATAAACCTATGGTCATTTAATTTTTTTTAAATGGGTGACTAGTATTTTATTTAATTAATGTCTCACTAGAAGCTGACAAAAAAATGGAACTCATCACATTTCCTTTTTTTGTAGTTTTATTGAGATATAATTGACATACAGCACTGTATAAGTTTAAGATGTACAGCATAATGATATGTTACATACAACATAAAATGATTATCACAGTAAGTTTAGTGAATATCCATCATCTCATATAGATACAAAATTAAAGAAATAGAAAAAAATTTTGTGATGAGAACTCTGAGGATTTACTGTTTAACAGCTTTCATACATAACATACAACAGTGTTAATTATATTTATCATGGTGTACATTACAACCCTAATACTTATTTGTCTTATAACTGCAAGTTTGTACCTTTTGACTGCCTTCATCCAGTTCCCCTTCCCCCCAACCCCTGCCTCTGGTAACCACAAATCTGATCTATTTTTCTATGAGTTTGGTTTTTTAAATTTTATTTATTTATTTTTGGCTGTGTTGGGTCTTCATTCCTGTGCGTGGGCTTTCTCTAGTTGCAGTGAGTGGGGGTTACTCTTTGTTGTGGTGCGTGAACTTCTCATTGCAGTGGCTTCTCTTCTTGCAGAGCACGGGCTCTAGGTGCATGGGCTTCAGTAGTTTCAGCACATGGGCTCAGTAGTTGTGGCCTGTGGGCTCTAGAGCACAGGCTCAGTAGTTGTGGCACACAGGCTTAGTTGCTCCGGGGCCTGTGGGATCTTTCCGGACCCGGGCTCGAACCTGTGTCCCCTGCATTGGCAGGCAGATTCTTAACCACTGTGCCACCAGGGAAGTCCCAGTTTGTTTGTATTTGAAGTATAATTGACCTACAATGTTATTTTAGTTCCTGTTATACAATATAGTATTTTGGTATTTCTATACATTTCAAAATGATCACCATGATAAGTCTAGTTGTGATATACAAACATATTACATGTTTATTGGCTATATTCCTCCAAGCTGTATATTTCTTACACATGACTCACTTATTTTGAAACTGGAAGTTTATACTTCTTAATCTCCCTCACCTATTTCTCCACACCCCCTCCCCTCTGGCAACCACTTGTTTGTTCTCTGTATCTATAACTGTTTCTGTTTTGTTATGTTTGTTCATTTGTTTTCTTTTTTAGATTCCACGTATAAGTGAAATCACACTGTCTTCCTCTGAGTTATTTCACTTAGCACAATGCCCTCTAGGTCCATTCATGTAGTCATAAATGGCAAGATTGCATTTTTTTGTCGCTAAGTAATATTCTATTGTATATATGTACCACATCTTCTTTATCCATTCATCTACTGATGGACACTTGGGTTGTTTCCATATCTTACCTATTGTAAATAATGCTGCAATGAACATAGGGGTGCATATATCTTTTCTAATTAGTGTTTTCATTTTCTTCAGATAAATACCCAGGAGTCAGATTGCTGGATCATATGGTAGTTCTATTTTTAATTTTTTGAGGAATCTCCCTACTGTTTTCCATAGTAGCTGTACCAATTTACTTTCCCACCAACAGTGCACGAGGGTTCTCTTTTCTCCACATCCATACCAACATTTGTTATTTGTTGCCTTTTTGATAATAGCCATTCTGCAAGTATGAAGTGATATCTTATTGCACAATCATTTAATTTTTATCAAGGAGTAAATAATAGTTTTCTCAACAAATGGTTCTGGGAAAATTGTGTAACTACTTGCAAAGGGATAAATTTAGACATTTACCTCACACCATTTAAAAACACTAACTTAAAATGTAGCAAAGACCTAAATAAAAGAGGTAAAACTCTAAGAGCCTTAGAAGAAACATAGAAATATATCTTCATAACTTTGGGTTTGGCAATAGATTTTTAGATATGACACCAAAAGCAAGAGCAACAACAACAAGAAGAGATAAATTGAACTTCAGCAAAATTAAAAACTTGTGCATCAAGTGACAAGAGAATCATGAAATGGGACAAAATATTTGCAAATTACATATGAAATAAGTTTCTTGTGTCCAGAATATATAATGAGCTCTTACAACTCAACAACAAAAGACAAACAACCCAATTAAAAAGTGGGCAGAGGATTTAAATAGACATTTTATCAAAGAATGTATACAAGTGGACAACAAGAACATGAAAAGATGCTCAACATCCTTAGTCATTAGGGAAATTCAAATCAAAACCACAATGAAATACCACTTCACAATAGACCATAACAAGTATTAGAAATGATGTGGCATAATTAGAAGTTTCATATAATGTTGGTGGAAATATAAAATGGTGCAACTACTATGGAAAAAGGTCTAGCTTGTCCTCCAAAGATAAAATATAGCATTGTCATATAGCCTAACAATTTTACTCTTAGGTACATACCCAAGAGAAATAAAACATAAGTCTAAACTAAAACTTGGACACAAATGTTCATAGCATTGTTATTCATAATAGCCAAATAATGGAAACAACCCACATGTTTATGAACTGATGAACAGATAAAATGTGGCATACACATACAGTGGAATATTTTTCAGCAGTAGAAAGGAACAAAATAATGATACTTTCTACAATATGGATGAACCTTGAAAACATTGTGCTAAATAAGCAAAGGCACACCACAAAGGACACATACTGTAGGATTCAAATTAAAAATAATATCCAGTACTGACAAATCCATAGAGACCAAAAATAGATTATTGGTTGCCAAGGTTGGATAGAGGACAGGGGGAGTGGGAATGATTATTGACAGATAATGTTTCAACATTTCTTTTTAGGGTTTTGAAAACGTTTAAAAAATTAGATTGTGGCAATAGTTGCACAATTCTATGAATATACTATATACTATGGAGCTGTACTCTTTAATTGGGTGGGTGAATGTAATGGCCTATAAAATATATCTCAATAGATTGGGATTGACATATATACACTAATATGTATAAAATAGATAACTAATAAGAACCTGCTGTATAAAAAATAAATAAAATTCAAAAAATATATCTCAGTAAAACCATAAAAATTGGGAATCTCTTAAAATTAATACAGTATTGTTACAATTAAGAAAAAAAGGAGAAATAAGAAACCCCATTAGTCATATATGTATACGAACTTTGTAATTAAAAATCTTCCAACAAGGAAAACTCCTGTCCCAGAAGAATTTGTTGGCGAATTGTATGAAACATTTAAGGAAAAATTAATCTCAGCTATATATAAACTTGTTCAGAAAGCAGAAGAGGAGGAAATACTTCCCAAGTTATATTATGATATTAACCACAATAAAAAAGGCAGAAAAACATATAAGAATAGCAATAACAACAAAACTACAGACTAAGAATTCATGAATACAGACACAAAGTCTTTTAGTAAGATATTAGCAAATAATTTAATAACATATAAAAAGCAGGGCTTCCCTGGTGGCGCAGTGGTTGAGAGTCCGCCTGCCGATGCAGGGGACACGGGTTCGTGCCCCGGTCTGGGAGGATCCCACATGCCGCGGAGCGGCTGGGCCCGTGAGCCATGGCCACTGAGCCTGTGCTCCGGAGCCTGTGCTCCGCAAGGGGAGAGGCCACAACAGTGAGAGGCCCGCCTACCGCAAAAAAAAAAAAAAAAAAAAAAAAAAAAGCATACCACATCATGACCAATTGGTGTTGATCAAATTAGAAATAGCTGAGGATGACTATCAATTAGTAAAAGAGCATGTATGAGCAACTTACAGCTAATAATGATCAAGGTGATTCATACATTCCTCCTAAAATCAGAAACAAGGTCGAGATGGCCACTAGTCACCAATTCTACTATTTTTTACTTTTATTGAATTGAAAATCTCATTCTAAAATTCATATAGAAATTCAAAGTACTCAAAGTACTGCAAATATATATATATATTTTAAGAAAATTAACATACTCGCTTTGGCAGCACACATACTAAAAAAAAAAAAAAGAAAAAAATTAACAAAGCAGGATTACACTATTGAAATGTAAGTCTTACCCTAAATCTATATCAAATTGTTTCAGCAGTGATCAAAACAATGTGGAATGGCAAAAATGAAGAGCCTAGAAATTGACTCACACAAATGTGGTCAATTGATTTTTGGCAGTGGCACCAAAACATTTGATATAGAAAAGAAAGTAGTTTTAGCAAAAGACTCTGAAATAGCTATATATACATATAAAAAATGAACCTTGACCCCTATCTCCTACCACACACAAAATTTAATTCTAAATCTCTCATATATCTAAATGTAAAAGTTAAAATTGTAAAGCTTTTAGAACAAAGTATAGAAGAAAATACTTATGACCTAGGGTTGATAAAGACTTATTAGACAGGATAAGGAAATCAATAAGCATAGGAAATAAAAAGATCAATTAGCCTTTTCAAACTCAAAAACTTCTGTTCATCAAAATATATCATTTAAAAAATGAAAAGTCAGGCCACAGGCTAGGAGAAAATAGTCACAAATCATGTTTGACCAAGGATTTGTGTTCAGAATATATAAACAAATCTTACAATTCAATAATAAAAGCCAAAAATAATCAAAATTAGGCAAAATATTTGAAGAGGTACTTCACAAAGAATGACATGTGAATGCCTAATAAGCACATGAAAAAAATGACCAACATCATTAATCATCACAGAAATACAAATTAAAACTACAATGAAACACTATTATATACTCAGTAAAATAGCATGAATGCAAAAGATGACAACAACGAGTGTGGACAGGAATGCAGATCAACTGAAATTATCTCACATTGTTAATGAGAATGTAAAATCATAAACAAAGTTTGGGAAAAGTTTTGGCATTTCTTATAAAGTTAAAGCTACACCTGTCCTTCAACCCAGCACTTTTACTTTATCCAGGAGAAATTAGAAGGCTCAAGAAAAAATTCAGTAAAAAAATAAAGTTCATGAGTTTTATTAACAATAGCCAAAAACTAGAAACAACTTAAATGTATATCAACAGAAAATGGATAAACAATGTAATATATCTAGACAATAGAATAGTACTTAGCAATAAAAAGAAATAGACTACTCTTTCATTCAACACCATGGATAAACCTCACATTCATAACCCTGAGTGGAAAAAGCTAAATTCAAAAGCATAATATTTTAAATGGATTTATGCACAATTTGAGGAAATACAACACTAGTCTAAGGTGAAATTTTTTAGAACAGTGTTTTTTCTTGTGACTGGAAGAATTGACTGGAAAAGAACAAGGGGACATTTGGGAGAAGGTGGACATTTTCTATATACTGAGAGAGGTGTGTGTTGTATGAGTGTATCCACTTAAATTTTTATTTAAATTTTATAAATTTCAATATATGTAAATTTCACATATAAAATTACTGTCAAAAATAAGCAAGTAGGGGGTGTGGAGTCCATGGGTTTACAGATAAAGCAAGAACAACAGTATGTAGATAATTATTGAAGTGTGGTGATAAGTTTATAGAGTTATGTTTTTTTAATGACGGCTTATTCTGTATATTTAGTGTAGGTTTGAAAATTTACATAATCAATAGTTTTAAAAAGTTTTTAAACAGTGGAATACACATTCTTTTCAAGTGCAAATGGAACATTCACCAAGATTGTGTCACCAAAAAACTCAACTAATTTAAAAGAATAAAATTCATACAAAGTCTATTATCTGAGCAGAATGGAATAAGACTAGAGATCAGTAACAGAAAAATAATAGGAAAAATGTCAAATAACTTGAAAGTAACGCATTTCTAAATAATACATGGGGAAAAGACAGAGTCTTAAGATTTCAAAAAATATTTTGTACTAAATGAAAATAAAAATATAACATAAAATTTTGTGAGATACAGCTAAGAAAAGCTTTAAAAAGATCTAAAGCATTATATTCTGCATTAGAAAAAGAGAGAGGGCTCAAACCAATAATTTGTTTCTGCCTTTAGAAATTAGAAAAAGAAGAAAATAAATATCAATACAATTGATAAACCTCTAGGAAGAATGACAAAGGAAAAAAGACATGAATTACCAATATGAAGAATAAAAGAGGAAGTACAACTACAGACCCTGCAGACATTAATAAGACTAAAAGGGAATATTAAACTCCACACAGATGAGTTCAACAAATTTGATGAAATGCATGAAATCCTTGAAAACCACTAACTATGAAAAATCACTCAATTTAAAACAGATAAACTGAATAGTTCACAACTATCAAATAAATTCATAGTTAAAACCCTCTCAAAAAAGATATCTCACAGTACCAATGGTCTCACTGGGGAATTCCAGGAAACACTTAAGAAATGTATAATAACAATTCTATAGTATCTATTCAAAATATAATAGAAAAGAGAATACTTTCTAACTTACATGAAGCCAGTATTACTCTGCTAACCAAAAACAAACAAATACAGTACAAGAAAATTAAGTTCAGTACTGCTCATGAACTAAGATGCAAAATCCTCAAAAATATTAACAGATCAATACAGCAATTTATATAAGAATAAAACACCAAAAATACTTAGAACTAGTTAGTGTGTTAAAATGGTTACCCATATTCAAGCACTAAATCTTATTAAAAATTCAAAAGCAAAACAAAACTTATGAAACTCAAATCCACCACGGGATTCCAAAGTACCTTGGGGATAGGAAACAAACAAACTCCCATACTATGATTTGTCAAGTGCTGTGTATCTTTCCCTAATTATGTTCTTTTCAGCTACATGCTGAGTATTATGAACACAAGATCTGTGACTTTAAGAGTCAGAGTTGTAGGTTAAAAAATAAGTGGTTTTAATAAAACAATATCTTTGGGATTATATTTCATAACATTCCCAATAATGCTGTATCAAGCACTAGTCCATCAGTTTTATGAAAATCATGATGTTTTTCAGTTCCCACAGTGTTCATGATGTTATAAAATGGCTCAATACAGGTTAGCATATTGTTTGGTAACACACTTTCCAGATGCATGAAAATGAAAATTGAACTACAATTTTAAAATATTTTTAAAACATGATGTGTTATGAATAAATTTTGTCTCTCTCTCTCTCTAAAGTCCCACTTTTCTCCTATTCTCTCTGTACACACCATTGTTTGCTTTTTAGTAATTGTGCTTAAGTAATAATGATATAGATTGAACCTGATTTTCTATATTAACACAATCATATATATTATCAATATACCTGACCAAGGATCTAATACCCACAATTGTATAAAAATAATAACAAAACTGTATTTAATAACCTATTACACAAAGGATGTGCTAGAAGAATGAAAACTTTCTAACAGTGAAATAGGGAAAAAATAACTGATAGAGAAATGAAATAACTCACTGTAATATTACATATATTAATTAGTAATGATATACTTTTTGTCTGATGACTTCCCAATTTTTTCCTTTTTTAAACAACTCACATGAAAAAAATGAAGAAATGCTGTTGCTGAAATCACAGGATTCAAAGGTTTTCCTTAGTCTTTGACAGAAATTTTTGAGGCAATTCCAGGAAAAAAAAAAGAAAAGCACAAGCAATGATCTTTTGAGAACCAGGTCAGAAATACTTGCCTTAGAGGTCTTTTTCTATTATTGCAATTTTTGTCTAGAAGCAGGTACAGGCATTAATGTTCAGATTGGTGGTCATTCTCTTACTTTTAAATGATATTGTTTTCCTGAGACTTCTTTCTTTAAAATTAGCTGTGTAAAACTTAGCTTGGTTTAGTCGATGGTATAATATTTGGTGCTGAGGTAGGAGGATGTCTACAAATAAGATTTCAGTAGTAGACAAGGTCTAGATTATGCAGTTTGCCACATTATAATTCATTCTGTAGGCAGTTGGGGACTGTTGAAGGCTCTTAAACCATGGCTTAAAGTAGAAAAACAATAGATCCTAGGAAGACCGATAATTCAAAATTCATGTGTTATTTAGCAAGTAAAATCAAAAGGCCTTGGTGAAAGAAAATGGAGAAAGAAGAGTCACAGTGGATCTCAAAGTTTCTGACCCAAGCATCTTTGGACATGATGGTGGCATTCACTGAGATAAAGCATAGGCAGAGGAACAAGATTTTTATAGCGTGATGATGATTTCACTTTGGAAGTTTTCACAATGATCTGCCTATGAGACATACACAAAGAGTTGTCTAGTAGACACTCACATTTCTGTGTTTTGGGTTGTTGCTTCACAAACTCAGAGAGGCAACATGGAATAAAGAAAGAACAAAAAAGAGATAAAGGAAAATGCAACTGACCTTAGGAGAAGCAGTAGATAAGAGCCCTGTGTTCACATAGTACTTTCTCCCTTGGCAGACCTATTTATCTTTACTGTATAAATAGTGACCTGATTGAAAGAGCCTCAAGCCCTAAGTGCAACTTTCAGTCAAGATTGTTCTGTATAGTACATTCAGTAAACACCCAACTTGGCACCAAATATAACAATGTTCAATTTTTTTAAAGCAAGATCACAGCTTAAATACAAGATATACATTTCCATTAGCCAGATATGGAACAGAACATGCAGCCCTTTTGGCTTCAGATACAAAATTTTGCAAACCTACCCTCCTGCCTGCCTCATAATCACTATTCCATCATTAAAGAAGCTGAAAAAAAAAGTGTAAACACAACCTAGGGTTACAAGTGTGTATCTTAGTGGCTAAAGGAAACAGAGACAGCTGCAGTACCAGGAAGTAGGGTAAACCCCTGTTCCACAAGCTAAGGAATTGGACTTGTGACATCAGCTTCTTTAGTGATAGAAAAGTGATTATGAGGCATGGGACCACATGTCTCGAAGTGGGTGTGATATTTGCAGTTCAAGGGTCCTGTCCTGCCTGAGGCAACCACAAAACTACTAGACACAGAGAAAGAGCAGAAGAAAGGATATATTTCAACCAGAGGGAAGGAGTAAGATATGAGAAACAGCAAGGCACAAATAAAATGGTTAAATACATAGGTAACAATTACTACTGCTTATAAAATATAATAGCTAATTTTTGTGCTAAAATGAAAAGTTGAACAGAAACCCAGATAAAAATAACAAAGAAGGTGACAGAGAAGGGGGTGCAGGAATGGAATTCAGTGAATGATTAAAGTGTGCTATTTGTCTAATTTTTATTCTTTACAATGTGTCTTGTCAAGTCATAAGAGACTTCAGCAGAAAAAGATATAAATATATATTTAATATAATATATATCATATTTAGGTAGTAAAAGTATTTACAAAAGGATCTTCATGGCAGTGTTTGCTTTTGGAAAGTGAGGGAAAGAAATGACAATACTGAGGGGAACATTTAGTTTTATCTATAATGTTTATTTCTCTAAGGACAAAGATTTGAAGCTGATATAAAAACAAAGAAACAAAAGAAAAGACAAGTATGGAAAAGAAAGTAAAAGAAAAGAACGAGAAACCAAAAAAGAAGTCACCAACCAACAAAATGCCAACAAAATGCCTTTAGGCAATCAGAAATGCATATGAAACATAGAATCTATCATTTTTTTTCCAGTATAATAGCAGCGTCACCACATGGCACAAAGGTAATGCAATGTGATCAGTTCTGAATAAGAGTGAAGAGCTCTGGGCAGTACAGTCATGCCCTAACCAACCTAAACCATTCAGAAAGTAATAGAGCACAAACCAATGTCTGGAGAAAGGCACCAAGAGATTTCTGTAATTAACCAAAAGTGAGGAAAATCCAAGAGGGACTTTGAACATTTAAGGAGAGCATTAGACTTGACAGTGCACAGTTTTGGAAATTTCTTTTAATTCTCCATGGCAAAGAGACAGTGGCAGACCAAGGGCATATAACATCTAGAGAAGATCATTTTTGTTAACACTTCCTCTTCTATATGACAAAATTATTTTTAGTAATAATCATGCACAAATCAGTAATACCTATTATTTTCTTGATTTGTCCTTTAGTTTTAAAACAAACTATTATCAACTTTTAAAAGAAGAAATTTTAATCTTAAAGATGCTATTCTAATCCAGTAAAATACATATATAACCTAGAATTTGAACTATTAAACAACAACAAAAAATTGCACTTCTCAGTTCACACTGTGTTTGAAAACTTCAATACTAATAAAAATGCCAAGAAGTCAAATATAATAACAGTACTGAAGTAACTCAAGGTCATTTCTTCTCTCCACAATCTCTGTGCTATTATTATTTACAATCTATTCTTTAAACCTAAGAATATGTAGTACCACAGGAGTTAGAAACAGGAACTATATCTGAAAGAGCTTGAACCATCCTAAATTGCTATTTGTCACAACTGGATGTAAGGTGCAGAGGGTAAAAAAAATCCACTTTAAACGTCCTAGGTAAAAAAGATGATTTCTTGATTGATATAACTGAAAAGTCCAGGAATGCTTCTGGCTGCATACATAGACATAGCTGGATCTAGATCCTCAATAATGTCATCAGGACCAGTGCTCCCCACCAAACTACCTTCTCTCTCTACATCTTTCCCTCCTTCCCTCCTCCAACCGTTAGCTCAAGTTTCCTCTACATTGCCAATATCTTAGGCATACTCGGCTCATCTTGGGGATGCCCAATAGAACCAGTCCTTCAAAGTTATAGCTCCACATGTATTTGAAAAGTATAAAGTATATCTAGTTTCCTTCATCAATTGTCCTGATATTAGCACGGATTAGATAAGAAGGCCACACTTGAATTAGTCATTATAGTTGGGTTATGTAAGGATCTGATTGCCTAGGCTTAGCAGCTACCTCATCGCTAGGATTTCCCATACAAGCCACATAGACTAAGCATGGGGGATTAGTTCTATAAAGGAAATTTAGGTCACTTACCAGAAGAATGGTGAACAGATAATGAGCTTATAAACCATGGCCAACTGTGCTAATACTAACGCAAATGGGCTGTGCCATATTTTACTTTTGAATAATCATTTCCATAATTTAGCAGAGAATGGATTAAAGCCCATGGTTGACACTACTCCATATTTTTCATTAAATGAGGAATAGAGGTCAGGTTCAGAAGAACTGTATAGTCAACATCATAAATATAGGGTAAAATTGATCAGGATCAATTGCTTCAGCTTCTATGGGCTCCATGCAATGTGGTTAAAAATATATGGCTAAAAGCATTTGGCACAAAGTAGGATGTTGAACATCGCAGTTTGGTAAAAACATTGATTTGATCAGAATTAGGGTCCCATAGACACTACCATTAGATTATTATAAACCTTAGTAAATAGCAGAGAATTTTTGTAAATTTCTGTGTATTTTGTCTGGTTTTGAGAACTTTTTAAGATTGTTTAAATGTTTATTTTAAAAATTCTAATCCATATTCATTCAATTATCCTTGTTTGTCCAAGTTGTAATATTGCAAAGCTAAAATACCTAAACATCTAACAGCAAGGGATTAGTTAGAACTAATTAAATTCCCCTCACCAAAATGCATACATACATAAATAGTTTTAAAAATATATTCCAAGGCCAGTGTGATTATGACATTTTTATGATATTTTGCTTTTTATATTTTCTATATTGAGCATGGATTTTTGGTGATAAAAAAGAAATGAAACATAAAAAAATGTAATACTTAGGTATAAATCTACAAAAACATGTACAAGATCTATATGAGGGAAAACTACAAAACTCTGATGGAACAAATCAAAAATCTAAGTAAATGGAGAAGTATATTATGTACATGGACAGGAAGACTCAATATTGTCAAGATACCAGTTCTTTCCAACTTGATCTATAGATCCAATGCAATCTAACCAAATTTCCAAAAATTATTAGTGGATATGGACAAACAGATTTTAAAGTTCATATGGAAGGGTAAAAGGCTCAGAATAGCCAGCACAGCACTGAAGTTAGAATAAAGTCAAAGGACAGATATTACCCAACTTTGAGACTTATTATAAAGCTACAGGGTTCAAGATTGTATGACACTTGTGAAATAATAAGCAAACAGGTTAATAGACCAGATTAGTGAGCCCAGAAATCAACCCACAAGAATAATCAACTGATCTTTGACAAAAGAACAAAGGCAATTTAATGGAGAAAAGATAGTCTTTTCAACAAATGGTACTGGAAATACTGGAGTTCCACATCTAAATATAATGAGTCTAGATACAGACCATACACATCTAAATATAATGAGTCTAGATACAGACCATACACCTATCACAAAAATTAAGTTACAATGAGTCATAGGTCTAAATATAAAACAAAACAAAACAAAACTACAACAGTTCTAGAAGATAACATAGGAGAAAACTTAGGTGACTTTGGTGATGACTCTTTAGAAATGACACTAAAAACACTATCCATAAAAGAAAACATTTGACAAATTGGACTTACTTAAAATTAAAACTTTGGCTATGTGAAAGACACTGTTAAGAAAATGAGAAGACAAGTCACAGAATGAGAGAACATCTTTGCGAAACAAATATCTGAGAAAGTACTGGTATCCAAAATATACCAAGAACTCTTAAAATTCAACAATAAGAAAACAAATGAGCTGATTAAAAACAGACAAAAATCTAAACGGACCCCTCACCAAAGAAGATATACAGATGGCAAAGAATCATATAAAAATGTTCAACATCATATGCCGTTATGGAAATGCAAATTAAAACAACAGTGAGACCACTGCACATCATAGAATGGCCAAAATCCAAAACACGGATATTGCTGAATGCCAGTGAGGATGTGGAGCAACAGGAACTGTCATCCATTGCTAGTGGGAATACAAATAGTACAGCCACTTTGGAAGACAGTTTGGTAATTTCTTACAAAACCAAACATACTCCTAACATATGACCCAGCAGTCACATTCCTAGGTATTTACTCAAATGAATTATGTCCACACAAAAACGTGCACATGAATCTTTACACCATCTTTATTCATAATTGCCTAAACTGGAAGGAACCAAGTTGTCTTTTGATAGGTAGATGGATAAAGAGTTGTATATTCATGCAATGGCATATTATTCATGAATAAAAGAAAGAATGCTCAAGGTCACAAAAGACATAGAAGCATTTTAAAGCATATTGCTAAGTGAAAGAAGCCAATCTGAAAAGGCTATATAGTTTATGATTCCAACTATATGAAATTCTGGAAAAGGCAAGACTTTGGAGACAGTAAAAAATCAGTAGTTGCTAGGGGTCCAGGTGCATAGGGTGAGGAGAAAATTGATGACTAGGTGGAGCATATGGGATTTTTTAAGGCAGTGAAACTATTCTGTATGATACTGTAATTATGGATTTATGTAATTATTCATTTGTCTAAACCCACTGAATGTACCATACAAGTGAACCCAGATGTAAACTATGGACTTTTGTTAAAATTAATGTATCAATATTGGTTAATCAATTGAAGCAAATGTACCATATCATAGCCTAATGCTTATAATAGAGGAAACAGTGGGGAGGGAAGTGAGGGGGTGTATTGGAACTCTTTGTACTTTCCACTCAATCATTCTGTAAAGCTAAAACTGCTCAAAACACATAGCCAATTAAATTTTAAAAAATAAATTACATCACTAATTTACATGTTAATTCGTTGAATACAGATTTTTGAGCAAATGCTATGTGCCAGAAACCATACCTAGCTCTGGGGGCTATACAGGAAAAAAAAACCCATGGTTCCTGCTTTCAAGCAGCTTATATTTTATCTCAGATATTGTCAAGTAAGCATGTACTCACACTGCAGTCTTCTAAGTGCTACATAGGGATGAGTACTGAGTGCTATGAGACCACATAGAAGAGGCTGCTGATTTATTCTTTGACAATAAGGGAAGGCTTCCTGGATGGAGTAACTTCAGGAACTAACCATTTCTAAACTAAATCGATATATTTCTTTCCCCATCCACACCGCCTAGTAGCTAACATGTTTCTTTGGGGTTCTTGGACATAGTCTAATGCAATGTAGGAGATGCATGTGAATGCCTCTTATCTGCAGCTGCAAGTGAGTAGGCCCAGATATTTCCCACATTATATCTAACAAACAGTGCTTAGAACCTAAGCTTGTTAAAAATGGAGCCCCACAGGACAGGAATAAAGACGCAGACGTAGAGAATGGACTTGAGGACACGGGGAGGGGGAAGGGTAAGCTGGGATGAAGTGAGAGAGTGGCATGGACTTATATACACTACCAAATGTAAAATAGATAGCTAGTGGGAAGCAGCCACATAGCACAGGGAGATCAGCTCGGTGCTTTGTGACCACCTAGAGGGGTGGGATAGGGAGGGTGGGAGGGAGACGCAAGAGGGAGGGGATATGGGGATATATGTATACGTATAGCTGATTCACTTTGTTATACAGCAGCAACTAACACACCATTGTAAAGCAGTTATACTCCAATAAAGATGTTAAAAAAAATGGAACATCAAAATAAGTACTGGCAGAGCTACTGGAAGTTGGGTACAGGACAGAGATCAGAGATCAATGGAAAACAAAAGTGAGAAAGGGTGAATCATAACAGGACAGTGGATAATTGGGGCAAATACTACTGACATAACATTACTACTGCCTATGGCTGATCTTCATGGGATTCCTAATGAGGGACTTGTGCTGGTGGGCCTGATATATTTATAGGGAACAGGCAGCATTATAAAATATCAGAACTAGCCCTAAAGATCCTTCAGTTCATCCAATATCTGTGTCATTTCTATGCCAGTAATATCTTACTGTGCAGGACCCAGTGCAAAATGAAAAGTTGAGGCTCTTTGTACAAAAATTATAACAAATTTCAAGATGGTGATGGAGAACATTAAACCAAGTGCAGGCCCCTTCTAATCTTGGGGCCCAGTACAACTATACCAGTCACACACCTATGAAGCTGACTCTGTCCTCCTCTCTCTTTATACAAACAGCTTGCAAATGCTTGAACTCTGCTAATGAACACCTTAAAATCTGTAATATCTCTGAATTTTTAACAAAACCAGAGGGAAATCAAAATTCATTCAATCCAGATGGCAAATATTCACCCCCCAGTCTCCTCATTAAGGTGGGACATGGCCAGTGGGATCATCTGTTATTGCTGGTCCTTGATATTTTCATCTCCTGAATTCTGGAGCCCCATCTAGTCTATCTATATAGATATACTTAGAGGGAGCAAAATTTTTCCTCCAGCTTGGAAATAAATAATAACAGGCAGTGACCGGTATTCAATTAAAGCTTTCTTGAATTAATGGATGGGTTGTTCATATCTTACAAACTCCATACCTTACAGTCCAGTATGTCCACTGCTAGGTATATTTCTTTAAAAATATGTCAAAATGAAGACAAATTATTTTTTATGAAGATACGTATCACACTATTTATAATTACACAAATTTGGATACAACCTAAAAATTCACTAGTTTTAAGCAACATGGGAAATAATTTGTGTATCATACTAACTGAAAACAAAGATACAAAACTAAATAAGAATAGAGTATAAATATCAAATACAAGGAAATATGCCAAAGTGACAACAGTAGTTTCTACTGAATGATGGATTATAGGTGTCTTTCCCCGCAGAATGTTTATATGTTGCTATATATGGGCTTTTCTTTGTATATATTTGTTTTCCTTTTCCCCACAACCCAAGCAGGTAGCTAGGTACTTTGTAATTTCTTGCTTCAAGTATTGTTTGCAGGACCCAACACAAAAGCAGCTTACAGTTACAGATATGTCTAATATGTTCATAAAAGTCTAAATCCACCGCATAACTATGACTAGGTTTACATAAATATAGTCAGAGAGAGAGAGGTAAAAGGGCCTTTGAGAGTAGAAAAGGGAGAGGAGGAAGATCTCTCCAGTCTGGGAAAGACACAGATCTATGGATCTGAGGTAGTAGAGACCTGCACCACCTCTTAGTAAGGGAGCTTTGCATAGGTGGCAAGATCCCACACGTGGACCAGCAACCTCCATGACCATGATGAGCCAGAGGAGAGGCTAGAGGTCAATCCTTCATTTCGTTTTTCAACAACTCCTTAAATCCTCATACTATCCTGGGAGGGGAAATGGAACCCATAAATTATGGGATTTTATGCCAACATAGAAGGGTTTTCCTTTGTGGAAGTGGGGATAAAATTATGTTAATTGAAGGGAAATAAAGTGATATTTTGATCCATTCTTATATAATTTCCAAATTTTATGCAATGATTATGCATTCATTTATCATCAGAAACAGGCAGGTAGTAATACAAAACCAAATAAAACACTTCCACACTAATCTCAGATTTCAAACTAAGGTTGGCCCTCTGAATGACCAAGACCAAGAAACATATTTTATGGAAATAAAAGTTCAAAAACTCACATCTGTGACCACATTCATAATCATCTCTGATTGTCACAATAATGTTGACAGAACTGCTATTATTATCACTATTTTCAGATGAGAAAATGAGGTCTTGAAAAGATTAAGTACCTTGTGCATAGTTACAAAAATAGTTACAAAGCCAAGATTCAAACCCAGGTTAAGAGTTTACATTGTATGGTGGTGAGAAGAGCATAAGATACAGAGTTGAAGAGACTTTGGAGCATATCTTGGTTCCACTATTCCCAGCTGTGTGACCTAGTTTCCAATCTGTAAAATGGGGATAACAGTTCCTCCAGAAAATGAAAATGTAAAGATGAAATGTGATCATATTCTTAGTACACCTGGTGCACACTAAATGTTTAGTAAATTGTATTGCTTCTTCCATTTCCCCGGTATTCTGATTCAATGTTCTGACTTGGTTGGGTTTTAGCACTTCTCCAAACAAGGTTGCAAGCAATCAACTGGAGACCTTGATGAAATCTTTCTGGTCCTGTTTCAGTCTTCCTGAGTCAGAACTTCTAAGGGTGAGGCCCTGTAATCTGGATTTTATTATGCTTCTTAAATGGTTCATATGCAGAGTAAAGCTTGAGAACTACTGCAATTCTCCATAACATCTAATGATAAAGAACACAGCTAGATTTTATAAGGCTTACCTCACTGAGAAATAACTTTTGTCAAATTCATCTCCTGTGACTCTTTCTTACTGTATAGGAACATTTATATGCCAGAGCTTATCTTTGGTAAATACTCATTTATATTTATTAAATATTCAGAAAAAAATTTTAACAGATGAAATCCCTAACCAAACACTGAAATCCAAGTCTATTATGCTAGTTCAAGGAAGAATTCTCCTCCACTGGTTTCTCTTTTAAGGTTGACAAGAGACTGAAATATGACACGTGTATTTTGTTGGGCACCCAAAATCCAAAACTCACTTCCTGATTTTATTGGTCCATAGCTTCGTCTAGGCAAGTAAGATAATTTTGGATTTTAAATTCCTTGCACAATGAAATGAACAAGATGAGATCAACACCAAGTACAGTGCTCACAAAGCTCACAAAGAGTCAAGCGAGTCCTTAGAACGGCTAAGAAGTGGCCATAAGTATGCATGAAGCATTAATCTTTTTGTGGGCAATCTTAATGACATGAGGTCTGTCTCTCTGTAAAAGTGTTTCTCAAGTTTTAATGTGCAAAGAATTTATCTAGGGGTCTGATAATATGTAGATTCTGATTCAGAAGATCTGAGATGGGTCCCAGGATGCTGTACAAGCTCCCAAGAGATACAAATGCTTGTCCATGGATCACACTTTGAGTAGCAAGGCACTATAGTGCACTAGTGACCCTACTTCTTAATTTTCCCACTTTTCTTCAATGTACATTCTTAATTTGTGCTCCCAAACCATGTTAGTTGCATGGTCATTTTGCATTTTAGTTCATTTCGCCTTAAATAAGAATAACTGTTCATGTATATGATAGTATGATCAGTTTGTAGTATCCTTGAGGACAAAAACCATAACCATGTGGTTTGAATTAATGTTTACTGAGCATTTATTGTATACTGGGAACTGTAATAAATATTTTCACTTAAATTCTCTCATGATTATTATAATCTTTTTTAAATAGGTACTATTATCTCTGTTTTGCAGCTAAGGAAACTGAGGCTCAGAGATATTCAATGATTTGTCCATGGTCACATAGCTATTAAATGGAAGACAAAGAATAAAAATACATCATTTGACTCCAAGTCCAGATGCTTTTAATCATAGCAATGCTTAATTATCATTGTATAACCAGTGGCTCTTATCTCCTCTGGCACAAGGCACAGAGACAAGAAAAAGTATACATTTGATGAGTTTGTTGAATAGATGTTGAATAAAAGGAAGACCCTATTGTTTTGTCCTTTGGTTGAATTCTGTGTTAAAGTTGTGGTACAGATGGTAAAATTCTAGCAAAAACATGTTTTCTGTGGATTGTTTATTTTTTCCTCAGCTTGTGTCATTGAGTATATTTACATTGATCACTGCATTCATACAAACAGCATTATTGAAAACCCATTCTATACAGGGAACAATATGGGGTTATAAGCATCACTAATGTAGAGTTCTGGTCTTCAAGAAGCTCATAATCTTGTGGGGAAGAGGGAGAATGAAGTGGAAAGAGGCTATTGTGATAGGAGAATACAGGTGATAGCAATGTGCAGAACATACTACGAAGCACAGAGGACGAAAGCTCTAAATGGGAGGAATTTAAGGAAGGATTTGAGATGGAACTGGCGTTGGAATTACATCTCAAAGGATGATGAGATCAGTGATGATATTAACAAATGTGAATTTTTGATGTCTGTAATGAAATGTGCCAACATTTGAAAAATCTACATAAGTTAGTGAACCAAAATGTTTGAAATGATCAGTGCTTGATGTGACAAAATCATGCATGGAAAACATCTATGCAAAGTGCAAGACAGATCTGAGAATTTTAATTAAACAGAGTAGAAAAAGTGCATTGATATGACCTGAGAGTCCATCTTGCAACTAGCCTTTAAGAAACTACCATTTGTTTACTTTTTGTGTAGTATCAAAGAAGAATAACCAAAAATATCTGAAGACGCTAGTAAAATAACTTTCCCTTTTCCAACTTCATATCTGTGGGAGGCTGGATTTTTTTATTTTTTGTACTTCAACCAAAACAATATATTGCAACAGAATGAAAGCAAGAGAAGATATGAAAATCCAGCTGCCGTCTATTGAGCCAGACATTACAGAAAATTGTAAAAAATATAAAACAACATCACTCTTCTTGATCATTTTGTGTTTGCTTTGAAAAATAGTTAATTTTCATAAAATATTTAACTTATAATGGATTTATTATAGTTATTTTAATTTCTAATATGGTAAATATAAATGGATACAACCCACATAAACAAAAGTTCTTTCTTGTCCTCAATAATTATTAAGAAGAATGTAAAGGGATCCTAAAATGAAAAGGTTTGAAAGCTGCTGTACAGATGATAGACAGCTACTGAAGGGTTTAAAGTGAAGGAGGACTATGGTCAAATTTGAAGTTTGGATATATCACTCTGGCTGTGTTCTCCATGACTGTTCACAAAGATTGAGTGTGCAGGTTATCTTACTTTTATATTCTTATACTTGGAAGGACACCATTTTACATGTTACAAACTTTAAACATGTCCAGGCCAGAACAAGATTCGTAGTGGGCAGGTCATTTTTCCAGTAGGAAACAACTTGACTTTGATCTACAAAAGTTAAGTAACTTGCCTTTGGTCACTCAAAATATTCATGCAAGAATTTGAACATAGGTGTGTCTGACTCCAAAAATTATAATTTTTTTTCTAATACACTGTACCGTTTTACCCTTCGATTCTTCATTACAAAGTATAAGCACTTCCTTCACTCTGAGTATGAAAGAAGTCACTCTTAATGAAAAGAGCTTCGAAAATTCCTCCTCTTGTCCTTGTTCCATATTTGCGTTCTGGGTGCTGTAGAGGCCAGAAGAACAGCTTGCTTCCAAGGGAACCACACAATCAGTCCCTGAAACAAAATTACTTGGAAAAGTGACATTTTCCTATAGCATGGGCCATCATGAGAAAAAGAAGGTAAAACTGCCCCCATGTGCTTCTCTAACACACATAGACATGGGCAGGCATAGAACACACATAGCTACAAAGGGGTAATTGTGCTAGTTTCCTGTTGTGTCTGTAAAAATAACCACAAACATAGTAACTTAAACAGCATAAATTTATTATCTTACAGTTCTGTAGGTCAAAAGTCCAGCACAGTTCTTACAGGGCTACAATAAGTTGTCAGTGGTCTATATTCCTTCTAGAAGCTGTAAGAGATAATCCATTTCCCTGCCTTTTCCAGGCTCTAGAGGTTGCCCACATTCCTTTGCTAAAGGCCCTCTTCGATCTTGGGTAATCCAGCACAATCTCCCCATTTTAAGGTCAGCTGATTAGCTGTCTTAATTCTATCTGAAACTTTAATTCTTCCTTGCCATGTAATATAGCATATTCTAAGTTCCAGCTATTAGTATGAGGACATGTTTAAGGCCCTATTATGCCCACTACTATGTTTTTGCATTGTTTATATTCAATTTAAGAATACAGAAAATATAATACCATCATCACTTTAGCACACACACACACACACACATACACACACACACTATACTGAGCAGTTTTCAGTTAGGGCATCTTTATTTTCCAATACTATAACGATATCATTACAAATTATCTTGCTGGGTTTATTTTTCCTTTCTGACTTAGTATTATCTAGGAGTGTAGACTTGGATGACAAGAAATTGATTGTCTTAAATCCTGCTGAAGATGAGTTACTGCTAATTGGTTCTTTGAACAGACTGAATGAGGTGAGCTTCTTTCAGTTTGCAATTGACGGGAATAAATTTCACATCAGCAAAACCCATAAAGATTCTTGGGGTGTTTACCTTGGTTTGGTATATTGTCTTCTCACTAAATCAGCAAGTTTTCTCAGACCAGATATCATAATAGGAAAGAAGATGACCCTGAAGCATTTGCCCTAAACAGATAAGTCTGATCTCCTCGGAACAGTTTATGGTATTATCTGAATAAGAGACTAATTTTTTTAAATTAAAGTATAATTGACCTATAACATTGTATTAGTTTCACGTGTACAACAAAATGATTCAGTGTCTGTAAACATTGTGAAATTATCCCAATAACTCTATTTACCATCTGTAACCATACAAAGTTACAAATTTTTTTTTCTCTTCTGATGAGAACTTTTAAGATTTACGTTTTTTAGCAGCTTTCAAACTTGCAATACAATATTATTGACTGTAGTTACGATGCTATACATTACATCCTCATGACTTACTTATTTTATAACTGGAAGTTTGTACCTCCTGATTCCCTTCACCCATTTTGGCCAGCCTCCCAAACCCCTCCCTTTCAGCAACCAACAATCTGTTCTCAGTATCTGTGAGTTTGGTTTTGTTTTACTCTGTTTCTTCATTTGTTTGTTTGTTTTACATTCCACAAATAAGTGATATCATATAGTATTTATCTTTGTCTGACTTACTTCACTTAGCAGAACACCCTCAAAGTCTATCCATTTTGTTGCAAAAGACAAAATTCATTCTTTTATTTGGCTGAGTGATATTCCATTGTCTATATACACCACACCTTCTTCATCCATGCATCTGTTGATGGAAACTTGGGTTGCTTCCATATCTTGGCTATTGTAAATAATGCTTTGTTCTTCTTAATTAAGATTTCTGTGGCTTTTAGGGGTCTTTTGTGATTCCATTTTGGGATTATTTGTTCTGGTTTTGTGAAAAATGCTATTGGTATTTTGATAGGGATTGCGTTGATTCTGTACATTGTTTCGGGTAGTATGGATATTTCTACGACATTAAGTCTTCCAATCCATGAGCATGGGATATCCTTACATTTATTTGTGTCTTTCCATTTATGTTGTGTCTCATCATAACACTCGCTACTGGCCTGCAAAGTTTCTGCTATGAAATCTGCTGATAGTTTTATGGGGGTTTCCTTGTACTGACATATTATTTTTCTCTTGATGCTTTTAAGATTCTCTCTTTATCTAACTTCTGACATTTTAATTATAATGTGTCTTGGTGTGGGTCTTTTTAGGTTTATCTTGTTTAGAACTCCTCTCTGGGCTCCCTGGATCTGGATGTCTGTTTCCTTCGCCAGTTCAGAGAAGTTTTCAGCCATTATTTCATCAGATAAGTTTTCTTCCCTTTTCTCTCTCTTTTCTCCTTTGGGGACACCTATAATGTGAATGTTATTCCACTTGATGTTGTCCCATGGGTCCCCTCTCTTTTTAAATTTCTTTTCTTCTTTTAGTTTCTCTGGGTTAGTTCCACTGCCCTGTCTTCCAGATTCTTTCTCCTGATTCATTTGTCCATTTCTTCTCCTACTTTTTTATCCTTTGTTGGGGAGGAGCTCTTCAGCTAGTTTTCAGTTCTTTTTTTTTTTTACTAGGGAATTATTCCATATGTAGCTGTAAATTTGTTGTGTTTATGAGAGGAGGTGATTTTAGAATTCTCCTTTGCTGACATCTTGAACGACATCCCAAGAGACTGACATTTTTTTCAACAAATCTAACATATGACAATGAACTCCTGTAAATAATCCACTCATATTCCTCATTGATTGGACTAGATTTTTTGGTTCTAAAATTTTAAATGTCTACATAATAGTATATCAAGTGGATGGATGCACCTTGATATCCTAAACTTCTATGTCTGGTGGGGGGGCGGAATCTAAGTTGTTTTCAGTATGTCACAAATTATACATAATTCTGCAATGCTCTCCTTAGAGCAAGGCTTCCAACTTTGTCACTAGTGACAGTAATTTGCTGTAAGAGGCTATCCTGTGCATTGTAGTATGTTGAGCAACATCCCTGGCCTCTACTCACCAGATGCCAGTAGCATTCTCACAGTTGTGACAAACAAAAATAGCTCCAGATATTGTCAAATGTTTCCTTGGGGGACAAAATTGTCGTTGGTTGAGAACCACTGTCCTAGAATATATTTGTTTCTTCAGTTAGATTATTTCTTTGTGACAGATTTCCAGAATCATAATTTATAGGTCAAATAAAAGTATTTGTATGGTTCTTGATGTATTGTTAAATTACTTTCCAAATGATGTACCCTTTTTCCCTACCCACCAGTAAAATCAATCTAAATACCCAATTCTGTGTTAACTGCCAGAGTCTCAGTTAATATTATTTATTTTTGTTAATTTGCTGATGCATATGGTACTTTACTATTGTTGTTGTTGTTATTATTATGATTTTATTTCGGTTGGTTTTTTTCTTGATTACCAGTAAGAATAAAATACTACACATGTTTGTTTATTATTTGTTTTGTTTTGTTTTGTGTGTGAAATATTATTATTATTTTTTTAACATCTTTATTGGAGTATAATTGCTTTACAATGGTGTGTTAGTTTCTGCTTTATAACAAAGTGAATCAGCTATACATATACATATATTCCCATATCTCTTCCCCCTTGCATCTCCCTCCCTCTCACTCTCCCTATCCCACTCCTCTCGGTGGTCACAAAGCACCCAGCTGATCTCCCTGTGCTATGCGGCTGCTTCCCACTAGCTGTCTATTTTATATTTGGTAGTGTATATATGTCAACGCTACTCTCTCACTTCCTCCCAGCTTACCCTTCCCCCTCCCCGTGTCCTCAAGTCCATTCACTACGTCTGCGTCTTTATACTTGAACTCTTAGTTTTTGAGCTTAGAGGCAAGACATTTGGGCTCCTTTGTTTCTCTGGGCCAATATGTCAACTTCCTCCTGGGTTCATTTTAGCTCCATTTCTCACAGCTGAAATAGAAGAGGTGACATGGAAGAAGAAAAAGACTTATCAGTTAAAGACACAAATAATTATTTGGCCAGCCATGGTATCTTACCTGGGGGATGGAAGAATTGTTAGGGTTAGGGTTCTTCTAAGCAGGCCTGTGGTTTAATAGCCAGAACAGATACAAGAGGATGTTACAGTCTAGGATGAGAGTAGCTTGCAGACTTACTGGAACCAAGGCCAATGGCTTCTCTAAATGTGGCTGATTTCTATTCTTTCTTGAGCTCTCCATTTAAATGTCACTTCATTGAGAATGTTTTCTCTGATCTCTCAGGCCAGGCAAGGCCTCCCTATTACATACTCTCAAAGTAATCTCGTTTCTCTATTAGCATGAATCTCATTTTACATTTTGGTTTAATATTTACCTTAACCAGTAGACTGTGAGCTCCGTGGGTGCCGGGACCTTGCTCCTCTTCTTCATAGCTCTCTCTCCAGTGCTATATTTGGCACTGAGCAGCTGCTCAAAAAATACTGGATGAATGGATCATCGTTTTAAATTATTTTGGTTAATGAAATACAGTAAACATTAACAAGAGGCTAGGCTCCAAAAGCTTGGCATCTCTTGAATGCATGAGCTTGGGCAGTGGGGCTTCTGGTCACCACACTGGATTCTTGGACTTGCTGACCAGCTTTAATTTTCACCAAGTTCTTTAAAGGTCATGGAATATAAGTAAAAGAAATGAGCTTCGTGCCTTTAGAGCCATATAACAGCTTCATAAACACAAGTCCCCACAAACATGATCACCAAGCTCAGAAGCTTAAAAGAAACTGCAAGGAGATGAAGGAGACAGAGAAAATGTGAGAAGAGGTTTTAAATCTGAATGTTGGCTGAATTATTCATTTGTATTAACTAAGACATCACAGCTTTGGACTGAGTTTACCTGGAAATAACTAGATTAAGATTTTTATTGTTGTTATGGTTGTGGTTTTTGTCTTCTACTGCTATAAAGTAGACTAGGCACCTGAGAAAGAAAACAAATTCACTAACAGAAAAATTAAGTAAGTTATGTTTCTATATATTTGAGCCTGTGACTATGAAACTCACACATCTATATCTCCTCTCTAGCTGCTCAAATCTTAGGAGGCTACCAGGCATCAGACAGGAGAGATGAATTGGCAGATGAATATGCTTACAGAAGATATCAATCACCCTACATTGAATTAACACATATATTGATTTCCTGCTATATGTCCAGCTCTGCTCAAGCTTGCTATTTCTAATTTAAGTACCCTCTAATATTTAAAGTAATCAGTTGACTTTGCAAGCTTGGGTGATACAAACCACAAAAGCTGAGCATGAATGTGAACTAGAGGCTTCCCAAGCTGAAAACTCTGAAGAGAACTCAAGCACTGGTCTAAAAAGAAGATGAAAAACATATGTTCTCCTTCCTCTCTTTTCCATTGCTGGAATTGTAAACGTTTTACCTCTTTCCATATTGATCTTGACCATGATTTCTTAAATGCCTGAAGAGAAGATTAAATGTTGAAATGTTGTCTTTTTTCATGATCCAGCTGAACCCAGTGAACTTTTCTGCCTATGTTCTGTGATACACTCTTGGAATATAAGAAAAGCACTATGGATAGAAAAGGTATTTCAGGTGTTGTGGGATGGGAAGCATGAGAAGCCAACTCAGCCAAACCTGATTTACCAAAAGGGAGAGGAAGATGGAAGTGCAACAAAGCCTTATTGTTTTTAAGTTTGGTTAAAAGGAAACTATCTAATTTAATCATCATCATCAATACCATCAACTAAGAAAGGAAGCATGAAAGCTTATCTATCGATTTTTGCATTGGCTTTACAAGTAAATTGCACACTCTTATTCATCTAAGCATTTCCAAAACTACAGAATAAGCAAAATGGAATATAAACCATTTCACATTTGGATTCAGTTCATTCATTAACTTTGATAAAAGCACATTGCATTTTCATTTCTGCCAGAAATTTATTCAAGAGCAGGTCAATAAAGAGAGCAGATGGAGCAATGAATAGATGCAGATCACTGTAAATATAAACAAAATGGCTATTTCCAGTTGTTGCCAAGCACTTTATACAGTCTGACATTAGTTAAGTCACATTTCAATCATGAATCGAATTGAGTGTCTCCTTACCAGACATCACTTCTGAGCTAAGCTGCTCAACTTTTGCAGGGGCTCACTCCACTCCATCCATGCTTCCTATCCACTCCCCAATTAACAGATGTTGTACTTTCTCTTCTGTAGGAATGGAAGTTGCCTTGCCTTCCACTGCACAGCCTCATATACGCATCAAACTAATTTTCAGTCAAGCCACATCAACAACTCCTTGACGTGACTGTCAGTACCTGTAAGTCCTCAGCAGAGAGATGTGCCCTCTGGGGAAAAAATCTTTTTAAGAAACAGCACCTTTCAACCCACTTGTAATAATTTTCCCTACATCATGTTTATTTTCAAACCACTCTTCAATATTTTAAAGTACATATAAAATATATGGCAAAACTTATCTTTTACTCTATCTTAAGGAATAAAAGGGATAAAGTGGTAAAGCCTTACTGATATTAAATATACATTTGGTATATAGATGGAAATATAGATGTATTTCACATAATATATGTATCTATATACATATATAGAGATAAACTGAGTAAAATGAATAACTAAAATACATGTCTGTAGTACTTTATATCTTATAAACATCTTTCATATGTAGTATTCATTCATTTATTCAAAAATATGTATTGATAACCTACCATGTCAGGCACCGTTGCTGGCACATTAAATAAATAAGCAAACAACAAAACATTCAAAGATCCCTATCTTTGTGAAGCCCAGCAGTCCCAGTTTGTACCTGCTATCCTGGTGTCATTTAATAGCATTCAATTCTACTCTCAAAAATTTCCCATTTGGTACAAAATTATATGGTACTGTATAAACAAGTAAAGTATGTATTATATTACACAATAAGTAGTTCTATGGAAAAGAAAAAGGACAGAGTAGAGCAGAATAATGGGGTCTGAGATGTGAGGAAGGTGGTTGCCATTTTAAATAGGATGCTCATAGTAGGCTTCATTGAGAAGGTAGCATTTGGGCAGAGACTTGAGGGAAGTATGAATGTTAGCCATGTAGCTCTCTGCCCAAATAGTGTTCCTGGAAGAGGCAAGAGCAAGCAAAAACCTCTGAGTTGAGATCATGCTTGAGGAATAACAAGAAAACCAGAGAGGTTGGAGCAGAGTGAATGAGAGCACTAGATGAGGAGGTGAGGCCAGAGTGTAACATAGGTGGCAGATCATGAATGGACATGTAGGCCAGTATTAGGAGTTAGGTTTTAATTACAAGTGAATTAATGAGCCCCTGGAAGATTTGGAACAGAATAGTAAGTCCCACTAAGATGTGCCTTGCTTTTAGCAGGATCACCCTTGTTGCTCCATTCAGAATTGAGTTGGCAGGTGGGGTTGACAAGGATGGAACTGGAAGACCTGTTGGGCTGCTATTGCAACAATCCAGGAAAGAAGTATTCATGGTTGGACCAGTGAAAATAGTGAGAAATACATGGATTCTGAGTATTTTGAAGGTAGGGACATTTTAACGGGATATTCACAACAACTCTTGAGAGGTAGACAAGAAAGATAGAATTATGCCATTTTACACATGAAGAAACTGGAACTCAGAGAGGTTGTAGCTTGCCTAAGTTTACACAACTAATTGAATGGAAGAAGGAGCATAGAACCTAAGTCTCCTATTATTCTCGGACTTTGTGTATGTTATACAACCTTTTCCAAGCATACTGCAAACTATACAGTAAGCACATGCTTTCCTCATACCAGGCCCCAAAGGAGTATTCTCCAGCAAAAAAAAAAGGTGAGAATGGCTTTATCAGCATCAGCCTGGGGCTCTATCCAGGATACTTGTTAAGGTGTATGTCCACTCTCAGATGTGACAATTTTGACTGAAATGATTAAATGACTCATGCATGTATGGAATGGCTTAATACCCTCTCAGGGAACAGTATCACATAATGGGAAGAGGAAAGGAGTAGATAGATGGGTTTAAATCCTACCCTGACATGTATAAGCTGTTCATTTAGCAAAAGTTACCTAGTATACGCATCTTGAGGTTGTTGGGAACATTAAATAAAATAGTCTAAAAGACACACCAGGTGATCTCACTGCCTAAAATTCTCCCCCAGATACTAATCTGACTGAATTCTATTTGTTCAAATGTCATCTCCTCAGAGAGGCTTCCCTGACCACCCAGTTTCATCTTCTTCTGAGCATTTATTACTATAGGAAATTAAATTAATATAGAGTCATGCATTTATAATCTCTCTTACCAACTAGAAAGTAAGTTCCACGAGGGCAGGAATTTTATTTTTCATGATTATATCCCCAGTACCTACCACAGTGCCTGTACACAGTGGTTCCCCCAGAATTGTTGATGAAGAAGTGAGTCTTGTGTCCCTCTCCTACTCGCTTCCTCAGTCATTGAGAGACATTGGTCTACTTTCAAGGCTCTGGGCTCTTTCCCATTTCAAGGGCTTTGCATCTAGAGTTCTCTGCCTGACATGCTCTTCCTCCCACTCTTTGTCTAGTGAACCTCTACTCGTTTCTCCAATCTCGGCCCAAATGGACACTTCCTTAGAGTAGGCTTCCCTGATCCTGGACTAGGTCATTTCTCCCTATTATAAGCTCTAAGAGCACAGTGTACTTTTCCTTCATAGCACTTACCATAGTTCTTAATTATTTATTTACTTGGGTGATTATTTATTGAAGATCTGTCCCCTCCACTGGAAAGTAAGCTCTGTGAGTTCACTGCTACTTCTATGCAGCACCTAACACATAAGTGACACTCAATAAGTGTATGCTAAACGGGTTAAGGAAGAAATGCATGCATGTGCAGAAAACTCAGCATGTACTATTAGAGCCTTTGCATGTTTCTTAAAAACCAAAAATAAATGGGTTTGGAGGAAAAAAGGATCTATTTCAGTAAAAATATAAATTGTGGCCACGCTTCCCCTTGCACAAGCAGGCAGGATTAAGAAGGCAACAGTGTTCCAGTCACTTGAGTAAGTAGATAATCCAAAATTCATTTTCAAATATTGTCCAATGGGCACACAAGCAATTTCCCCTGAAATTGTTTTTCCTGTTGATCCTATTCTCTTTCAAAAAATTCACCAAGAGGGCTTACACTCTCTATGTAACTCCTTATAAACAAGTATGTGGTTCATCGACTCCAGCTCTGAAAACTGCTCCAATTTCACTGTGAGGCTGCAGAGTGAATATAATAGCTGGCTAGATAGCTGTGCCTCCAGCACAAGAACAAACTCCATTAAGAACTGGAATCCTTGAGTCATGGGTCTTCCGTATGGTGCCTTCTACCCTTCAGTAGGAGAGGAGATGAGGAACTACATAGTTCACTTGACATTTATATGTGCAGTTGACTTTATAAGTATACTTGATATTTAAGATTAAAACCAGGCCCTTGGCACTAAATTGAGTTAAAAATGAGAGATACTGAGAGAGGGGAGCACTTTTCCTCAGTAAGAGAGAGTCAACATACTCAAACTTCATAATCTAAACGCTTGCTTTCTTTAGCAGAAAAAGAACAGAACTGAGTGCTTGCTGGAGTCTGGCCTCCATGGCCAATAGTGATAGAGACAACATACATCCATTTTGTCTTGATTAGGTAATTTGTTGTCCTTTGTTAGAGAGTAAAAAGTAAAACTATTGGATAAATCATACCTATGTACATAAGTCAAGTTACACCAAATCATCCTATTTTCTTCAAGCATTCCATGCCCCCTAATCTATGACCACCCAATCCCCAATTGTTTTCCTCTCTTCCACAGGATCCTATGGCATCTTAGCACAGTAGAGAACATCAGGGAGACAAAACAAAGACATTAAGAAGTCAGGATCATTGAAAATGTAGAGGAGACAATGGTTTGGACAGCTATAACCGTCTCACCAGATTGGATGACTGATCTTTATTACTCTGATTTTTACAGCATATTTACAAAATTGAGCTAATCAATTGAGTTTATTTCTTGTCCCTTAGATTAGGGGTGAACAAACTACAACCTACTCACAGGCCAAATCTAACCCTCCAGCTGTTTTTGTCAATAAAATTTATTGGAACACAGCCATACCCATTCATTTACTCAGTGTCTATGGCTGCTTTTATGATACAATGGCAGAGTAGAGTAGTTGCAACATAGACCATCTGTCCCACAAAGCCTAAAATACTTGCTATCTGGCTCTTTACAGAAAAGCTTTACTGACGCTTGTCTAGACTATGATTATCTGACAATTGAAAAAAATCTCGACAACTTAAAGTAGTAAATTGAGTTAATAAATGGCATACAGTAATGTCTTCTCTATGTTGTTTGGTCTTTCAACAACAAAGGCCTTTACATTTAAGCAATAAGTTGTTTTTATTATTGCTTTAAATCATAATATTTAGCCAGATTGTCCTTACTCCATTCTAAAATATATTATACATTAAACAGAAGATACTGAGCATAATTTAATAATGTAGTATAATAGAATAAGCTTGGGCTTTGGAGTGCTACCAGAGACTTGACAGGACTTGTGCTAATTCCATTAACAAACAGCCCAGTGGGCATTTAGATAAGAATTTATGACTTCCAAGTCCTGTCAGATATTTCTTTTTTGTATTCCTCTATCTTGAACAACTGCTATGTTCACAAGAACTTGTCAGCCATGGGTCCTTCCTGCAAAAGGAAAAGTTGAGGTCACATCCTCCATTTGGTGGCAATTTGCTCACCTAACCTGCTGACCTTTCTTCATATTCTCCATGTTCACCAGCACAGTTTTAATCTAGATCAAACTTTCTGGCTGCTAATAAAAGCCAATCAACATCAAACCAGAAGTATTGCCTGTGCTTTGAGCAATAGTAGGCCAGAAACAGAAGTTGCAGGAGACACTACAAAGAACTAAATAGTGATTATAAACTGACAGTAATACTTTTACCAATTTACCTAAGAATCTTTGGTAATTACTCTTTACAACAATGAAACGTCTAGAGTGTGGCCATTTACCGTAGGAATTGGAAGGATCAAAAGACAGAGTTTTTTCTCACTGGGCTTTTGCAAATGATGATAAGTGAGACTCTTCACTTCAGCCACAAAAGACGGATCCTTTCCTCCTAGATTCCCTGAAACTGTTTGTATGAATGGCCCTGGCACATTTGAAAAGACTTTCTGATTTTTCCCTCCTGTGTGTGTGTTTTTTTTTTTTTTTCCTTAGCTTCCTTTGGGGAGATAGGAACAGAGCAAATTTCCGTAAGGGTGCATTTTTCTGCTAACTTGAGTATTCAGAAGATATTTGGTTTTTCTGTCATCTGTGCAAAAACCAATAAAAATATAAGATACCCTAGCAATTTCTTGGTTCTCCTGAAAAATGCTCCTCTGCAGAAAGTTGCTGTAGATCCAATGGCTTCATAGCTATTGAGATTATACCCATTACCCACTCAACTACACCAGACCCAAGAATTCCCTGCCTCAGAGGCTGAATGGGGAGCAGTTCCTCTGAAACCTCACACCAGGTTTCCCATAATCAGGAATGCAGCTTCCTCCTCTTCCCTTCCACAAAATGCCCGAAGATTTATCAGGAGGAGGAAATCCTGTTTGAGTTATAAAAGCCTACTAGAGACCCTCCTGGCTTGGTCCTGAGGAAGACTTGGAATTGAAAACCTAACAGGAATTCCCTGGTGGTCCAGTGGTTAGGTCTCTGCACTTCCATTGCAGGGGATGCTGATTCGATCCCTGGTCAGGGAATTAAGATCCTACAAGCCACACAGCATGGCCCAAATACAAAAAACAAAACAAAACAAAAACCCTAACAACTGCTCCTATAGGCTGCAGGGTGATACTTTCCTAGGAACCCTGGCCCTCTCTCAGTTCCTGTGGAACTAGCTGATATATTAATGTAGAAGCCATCACCACCTTGTTTTCCAGAAGCTGATCCTGGAAAAAAGTTTTACTATACTCTCTCCCTGGTAGACAAATGTGCAATGGCTGTCTTTCGGCAGGTGGGCTCTGGAACAGGACCTCCACATTGCATCACTGTTCAAACTGCAATCTACATGAGCCACGTCCCCTTGGAATTATGTTATGCACAACTTGCACAACCACACTGTGGTAGGCAGAACAATGATCCCAAAGCTATCTGTGTCCTAATCCCTGGAAATGACAATATGTCAGGTTTTGTGACAAGGGAAAATTAAGATTGAAGATGGAAAAAGGCTGCTAGTGCACTGATCTTGAGAGAGGGAGATTATCCTGTGTGATGGTTAATTTTATGTGTCAATCTGGCTGGGTCATGGTGCCTAGTTATTTGATCAAACATTATTCTGGACGTTTCTGCAAGGGTACTTTTGGATGAGATGAACATTTAAATGGACTGACTTTGAGTGAGGCAGATTGCCCTCCATGATGTGGGTGGGCCTCATCCAATCAGTTGAAGGTCTTAATAGAACAAAATACTGACCTCTCCCAAGCAAGAAGGAATTCTTTAGCAGATGGCCTTCAGACTTGAACTGCAACATTGGTGTTTCTCTGGTCTACAGCTTGTTGGTCCACCCTGCATATTTTGGACTTGCCAGCCTCTGTATTTGCATGTGCCAATCCCTTAAATCAATGTCTCTCTCTGTCTCTCTCTCTGTCTCTGTATCTCTCTTTCTCTTGGAATTGACTCATGCAACTATAGAAGCTGGCAAGGGAAGCATCAAGGTACACACACAGACACACACACATAAATCCTATGGGTTTGGTTTCTCTGGTGAACCCTGGCTATGACACCCTGGTTTATCTGGTTGGACCCAATGTAATCACAAGGGCCCTTTAAATATGGAAAAGAGTACAGAAGAGGAGGTCAAAGTGATGTAATGTAAGAAGAACTTAACCTGATATTGCTGACTTTAAAGATGAAGGAGGGGGCTATGAGCCAAGGAATATGAGCAGCCTCTATAGCTGGAAAAGACAAGGAAACAGATTATCTCCTGGCCTCCAGAAGAAACACATCCCTACTGATACCTTGATTTTAGCCAAGGGAGATGCATTTTGGACTTCTGATCCACAGAACTGTAAGATAAAACATTCACATTGCTAAGCTGCTAAATTTGCAGTGCCTTGTTCAGTAACAACTTGGAATTGATATAGCAAGCAAGTGGCCCTTCCCTGGAGTCTGACACATCTGGGTTCTTACTAGTCTCCACTACCTACCACAGACCTGCAACCCCTTATCTGAAATTCCATAATCTAAAAAGCTTTGAACAGTAAAGATGTTTTGTAGCTTATTTGGCAGCAATATGTGACTTGATCTGGACTAATATGGATCTACTTATAGTCTTTATCTCACCAGGTGTGAATATTCATATTTTTCAATGCATAATGATAAATGCATTTGATTATGTGGTGTTACCACCGATCCTGCTGATGATGTTATGTAATACATGGTACACATATAATATATCTTTCTAAAAATCCAGCAATTTCTGAATTATAAAGCATATCTGACTTCAGACAAAAGACTGTGGATCTATCTGAGTATGACTTTGAGTAACTTACTTCTTTAAGCCTCAGTTTCCTCATCTGCATGTACTAAACATTCAATAATTGTAATAAGTGTTAGCTACTATTACCCCCTTCTCTCTTTGCCTCATTCCTTTTCCCTTTTGTGTATGCTTGCATCCCACCTGCACCTAATATATTCTACAAATATTTGGGTGTCCATGGTGTACTGGCTTCCTCTCTCCTCTTCCTCAGTGCTTATACTGAAATAACTCCCCCACAGATAACTGTAAAAACTCTGGTGAAAATTGTCTGCAACAGACAATCTCTGAACCTGACAGACAAATGTCATTGAGGAAAATACTGGTCAAAGGATCAGAGGATAAGGAGGAAGAAGAAATTTGTTCTTGTTTGCTGAGCAGAGGCAAGCAAAAATCACTTATTAATAACCCTGTGCATATTGTAGAGCTGAGAACCAAGAATCACAGGAACTTAGCCACTGGTCTTAGGAGCTAATAAAACAAGTCCATCTACAATAGAGCAGAGACATCACAATGACCTTAGAATGTCATTGAGAAGACAAACTTTTTAAAACACTTGTTGTCTCAAATTATTTGACAGATGTTTCTTAATCACCCATTAAGTGCCAGGACTTTCACATACATTACTTCATTTAACGCTCATATCAATATGACATGCTTTTCTATGCAAGTATTTCATAAGAAACTCTGATGAAGAGAGATAAAGTGACTTGCTCAAGGTGATTCAGAGGCAGAGTCAGGATTTGAAACTTGTCTATACAAGCCAGCTTCCGCTCTTCACATTGCCTATGCTATCCTGCTGCTTATTTTTAAAAAATGCCTCTTGATTTAGATAAATTGGCTGAGGTAGTAGATATGAGAAAACAAAGATTTCCACAGGAGGGATTAGGGAAAAGCTCAAAATATTGTTAAATTCTTTTCATTTTCTGTGGTCTTTCTGTGGCATGCTTCACTTAGCCAAGGGTTACAGATGGTATGACTCAAATTAAAAAAAAAAAGTTTATCTTCCAATTCTTAGAAAGAAAATCCTCACTATCCTTGGGCCAAAATGCACATTGTTAGAAAACATTATTTTTAACCTTTGAACGACTGAAAAACATGCAAAAGCTCCTTTTCTTTGAGGGTTTGTTTTCCTCCTCTCTTTACACATGCAGATCACACTCTTTTGAGATGCTGATCTTTTCCCATGATGCACTTGGCTGACAGAAAGGCAAGCTTACTGCACAGAAATGCCAGTTGAGTTGACAAGCAAACTCCATCAGTATGCAATGTTTACACAGTACAGTTTAGCAAAAGCAGTTCACACAGTCTGCTGTCTTGGATCAGAATTCTAATTAAGCCTTAAATCTTCTGAGTTCAAATTAATTCATATCACTGAGGTCTTAGACTTTTTGTTATAGAAATCTGAAGCTTTGTCTGCAAAGAAAACAGAATATAATGCATTACCAGCTTGGTCTGAGCACTTGTGTATAAACATCCTGGTGCACGGTTTGCAGAATGAGTGCAATTCGTTTTGGTCCATGTAGATCTTTTTCTCATTAATTATCACCTTCAGTGATTGCTGAGGATCAGAGAACTGTACTTTTCCTGAGTTGCCTATCCTCCAACTGGCACACAAAATAAGTGGGTTTGTGAAACAAGCTTCGGTTGTTGGCGGTAATGACTATTGAGCTCAAGCTACAAGCATCTCTAGACCACATCAAAAAAGGACTATATTGGTAAGCTTACAGCAAATAGTATCTAAATTCCAACAGTTTCCACCTATTAAAACTTCTGGAGTATACTTCGAAAGAGGCAGCTGGAAAGCCAAGTGCTAATTCCATTTCTTTGAGCTCTTATCTCTTCAACAAACCTCACTATCTCTGTCACAAAGGCACATATGAAACTTATGAAATACCAATTACTGTGGAGTAGCCCCACTGAAGTCTTCCCCTCCCTTAGTTCAGACTACATATCATCAACATTGTCACCTAAGATGCTTTATTGGATATTAAAAAGAAGTGATTAGCACTAACCCTTTTCTAGAATTAGAAGGGGCAGAACATAACACATTTTAAAACTTCACTCTTAAAAAGCAATTTTGTTTCCATAGCTATTCCTGAACAATGCACTCTGATGACAGTTCAAAAGGCATGGAGGGGGGCGGTGGGGGGGCGATTATCCAGCTAACAAAAGGCTTGTGATGTCTCTGAGACCAAAATGAAGGACTCCAAAGATTCAGTCATGTGCAGGGCTTGGATCCTGGTATTGCCAGAGACAGCCCACCTAAGAGGTTTTACAAGGTCAACAGGGCATTCTACAATTTGAGATCCAATTGAGTGATATTGATATCGGGTAGGAGCCCCACTGAGGTGAGGCTGAAATGCTAGCTTGGACGAGAGCATCAATCAGCAAATGGGTGAGGGAAGAGTGTTGTGCTTTAGTGTTATGCTGAGATTGTCAGACTGAGTCATAATTGCATTTCTGCAAATACTGAGTTAAGAGAAAATTTCAGAATCATTGTCATTTTGTTGGATATAGCCATGCATTTCATACCTAAGCAAAAATGAGCTTGGATTCCACAGAGTTCAAGTGTAGAGAGGATTATTCCAAAGTGATTTAAAAGGGGTTTCAAGGGTTCTGGACTTGGGGGCTAGTTGTATACCTCAGGTGAGGGGTGGGGAGAGACTAGAGAAGAGCTTCCTGTGCCACCAAACAGATAATGGGTCGTGAACCACCACTGCCCCTCCCTGCCTAGCACAGGTCATGGCTCACAACAGGAACGAAATAAATACCTGATAGATTGAAGTAAAGGTTTTGGACCAGATAAGTATAGTGATAAGTAGCTTTAGAACTCAGTAGCACTGTGTAGGATGAGCCGGATCTGGAAGGAGCTAGAGGAGAGAACAATCAGGAGGCAGAATGACACAGAATGGAAAAAATGAACTTTAAAAAAAAGCAACAGGTAAACTTCATTAGTAATCGGGAAAATGCAAATTAAAATAACAATGAAATAATTTTCTCCTGTCAAATTTGCAATAAATAAGAAGTCTAGCAATATCGAGTCTTAGCAAGATTTTTGAGGAAACAGGCCTTTTGGAGAACAACTAGACAGCATCCCTTAAGTTTTAAAATGTGAAAGTCCTTTGATCCAGGCATTTCATCAATAGAAATAATATCACTTGTACACAAAAAGATGGAGATGTAAGATATTCACTGCAGTATGGTTTATAATCAAATAAATGCAACAAAAATAACAATCAAAAACACCCTGGTAAAACAACTTAAATGTCTATCAGTAAAGGACTGGCAAAATAAATGATATCCTTATTCTGTTAACACAGTTTAAACAGCAGTTTAAAAGAGTGAGGAAGACCTATATATATTGACATGAAATGATCTTCACATACGATAATAATAATGTAATCAAAAGTGGCGTCCGGCTGCTCACCACTCAAAAGCCAATAAAGAGGCCAGGTTGGTGGAAAGGAAAGTTTGCTTTATTTTGGAAGCCAGTAACTGGGGAGGGGGAGAGGGCAGACACCTGTCCAAAGGCTGACTCCCCCCTCCTACAACCAGTGGGCAAGAGCTTTTATAGACAGAGAGAAGGGGCTACATGCAGAAACAGCACAGTCAGCTCTGACAGTCATCTTGAAATTGGTCATGCGGTGGTCTGATCAGCGTCATCTTGATTGTTTTAGGTACAGTTAATCTTCAGTTCCAGGGTCAGTTTGTTTCCATTTCTTTGAGGCCAATTCTCGGAATTTTTGTGGCAGCTTACGTCGTGGCTACAGCCTGCTTGCCATGTAGTTCACTTCTTCCACCTGGTGGGGGTGTCAGTACCTATAAGGCAGCTCACAGGATACGGCTTAGAATATTATCTGTAGCCCTTGAGGCGGAACTAAAGGTCCATGACGTTGCTAAGTGACTAAACTATTATTATTTAGTATTGTTGGCCTGTTTTCCTTTGTTTCTGCATTTTCTCACTTCTCTGATTAAACTTATTCTTTGGCTAAAGTTTTTCCACAGACAAAAAGCAGGCGGAGGACATGGGGGGAAGGATCATAGATAGGGTCCTGCTCCATTTCAACAAGGGGAAAAAACATGTTAACAAAACAATGTATATAGCATGATCCTATTTACATAAAAATAACCAAAACGAACCAAATATGCATATGTATGTATAGAAAAAGGCCTGGAAGGAAACACACCAAACTATTATTGATTGAAGCTACCCATTTTTTAAAAAATTACTGAGCTGGAAATATGCCCAACATACTCTTAAGTGAAAAAAGTGTGTCATAGTGAAATACGTATAGTATAATCCTATATATGTGTTTGAAAATCTGTATATGTATGTTTCAGTCAGTTCCAGCTGCTATAACAAGTACCATAGAGTGGGTGGCTTAAACAACAGAAAGTTATTTCTCACAGTTCTGGAGGCTGGGAAATCCAAGATCAAAGGGTTGTCAGCTTCAATGTCTGATGAGAGCCTCCTTCTTGATTTGTAGACAGCCAACTTCTCACTGTATCCTCTTGTGGCTGAGAGGGATCATCTCTTTCATGTTTCTTCTTATAAGTGCACTAATCCTATTCATGAGGGTTCTATTGACATGACCTAATTATCTCCCAAAGGCCCCATCTCCAAATACCATCACATTGGAGATTAGGGCTTCAACATGTGAATTTTGGGGGGACACAAACATTCAGTCCATAGCAATGTACCTTGCTATGCTTGTATATAAATAGAAAATGTTCTGGGAGGACACATACCATGATTCCAAGCAGGCATCAGTGATTACCTCTGGGCAAGAAGGTAGGATGTGCGGGGGCAGCATGGATAGGGTTGATGGGGCTAGTTGATGAAAGAACATGTTCACTGCTTATGATGTATGCTTTTATATTAGCTATACTTTTTATGACAAGCATGTATAAATTTGTAAATATTTGCTTATTTTGAAAAAAACATAATTATCAAAAAGAACAACACTAGGTTTGTATGCTTTCCATTCTGAACCCATTTGTAGACCACCTGGAAGTCACCCCAGAGCCAGTCAGCTGCAGATCATCACTTTGAGGACAGGTTGGCTCACTCTCCCCAGGGCCAAGTCCACCCACTGAGGCAATTAATTAAGGCCTTCTGATGTTTTCACATATGGAGATTCAGAAGGCAGATTCAGCAGGTGAGGCTCCAAGGATTGTTGCTGCCCAGACCGCCCCCTCCCCCTGCAACACACACACACACACACACACACACACACACACACACACACACACACACACTGCAACAGTTTTCTTGGACTTCTGGAAATTCTGTACAAAATCACCATGGAACCAGGCTTTGGTGCCTTGGTCTGGTGATGCTCTGGATGACTGGTTAGAGTGTAAATCGATCTGCTCTCATCCTTAGTCAATGTCTTGCTACAATACACAGTGTAGATCAAATGGCAAATTGCTTACAGATCTAGCTAAGGCACAAGGTAGGGTTTCCTTCAAACAACCGTAATTTATACCTCTTCTTCTTAAATACAGAGCCTGTGTGTTTCCTATAGACACACAATTCTTTCAAACTGGGCATACTTCTTTTGGAGCTGTCCACATTTGGGGCACTTGGTGTCTCCTGGGGATAATTGTAAGTCAGCGATTTATACTGACTGAAGATGGCTTTGGCACCACTGTTGGCTCCAGTTGTTTTATGATGTGCCACACTTTCAGACATTGCAGTTCTGGCGAATTGGTATAAACAAAGTGAAACTTATACTTAATAGAGCCCTGACTTTTTCAAAGGACACCTAGGAGGTTTCTATTAGGATTCTTCATGAAGTTTTATTTTAGTTGTTTTTAAAATTATTTTAAGCAGAAAACTGAACCCCTCATTTTATTTCTATCACATGACACTCATTTGTTCATTCAATCATTTCACTTCATTCATTCATTCAACTAATATTTTCCGAGTACCAATTATTTAACAAACATTTATTGAAACCTACTACATTCCAGGGACTGTGCCAGTCATTAAAATGCAGTGTTCTCTGTGAATGACAGTACTGGCGATAAATGCTGGGATGGTAGAAAATGGATATTTTCTGCCTTCATTGCTCTCAGAGATGTTGACACCTAACTAGCTTTTCTTAGCTTCCCTGCCATCCATTCATTCATCAACACATGTATATATTGAGTTCCATGCATTGCATTAGGTATTAGGAATGTAACTGTGAGTAAAATGAAACAAAGTCCTAACCTGGAGTGCTGCCTAATGGAGAAAACAGCTATTGATCAAATAATCACACAAGCAATACAAAATTGCAACAGTGACAAGTACATCAAGTGTCACTCACCTCTGTCCCCCACCTTCATAAAGTGCAACTAAAGCAGGTAAACTTTAATCCATTTGATGTATTGGACTTCCAGGTAAGATTTATTTAGGGGAAAATGGGATTTGATTGTTTAAAGATGGAAAATTAATTTTGCATTATTACATTGGCTACGACTTTTCTTTCTACTGAATCTTTACAACTATATGTCTCAAATCTGAGAAGTTTCTTTTTTAAATAAATTTATTTATTTTATTTATATTCATTTTTGGCTGCTTTGGGTCTTCATTGCTGTGTGCGGGCTTTCTCTAGTTGCGGCGAGCAGGGGCTACTCTTCATTGTGGTGCGCAGACTTCTCATTGCAGTGGCTTCTCTTGTTGCAGAGCACAGGCTCTAGGCACGCAGGCTTCAGTAGTTGTGGCTCAGGGGCTCTAGAGTGCAGGCTCAGTAGTTGTGGCTCACTGGCTTAGTTGCTCCACGGCATGTGGGATCTTCCTGGACCAGGGCTCGAATCCGTGTCCCCTGCGTTGGCAGGTGGATTCTTAGCCACTGCGCCACCAGGGAAGCCCCCTGAGAACTTTCTTAAAAGTTATTTCTTAATCTTGCTGACAGGTTCTTATTTCACTAGGGTCTCACATTCCCTCATTTTATAATCATTTCCTCTGAGATTCTCATCTGTTTTTACATCCCAAATGAATTCTTATCAGTGAATAAAAATTAAGCAATAAGGAATTCACCTTGCTGACTCACCTACTTCCTGTACAAGGAGCTTGTCTCTAATGCAAGCAATTCATTCTTGATAATGGATATAACCTGTTAAACTGATTTAAGAGCAGACACTAAACTTCCATGACCACCCCAACTAAGTGCAAACCTGTTTGATGTGTTGAAGAAAATGGTCCTTACCTTCTATTTAGCCAATGTTTTTGATAGTGTCCAAGTATATCACACTTGTTCCTATCTCCTTCACAAATAGCAAAGTAATTCCTTACACTAGCAGAAAATGATACAATTTATAAAGAGCTTCAAATGCACCACCTCATTTGATCCTTAAATAGCTCAGTAACTTACAAGCGGTGTTTGAAAATGGAACAGTGCAACTAACCAGCTACATTTTGTCAATGCTTTACTTTTGAGCTTTAGGAATGCCTGTTTTCTAGTGGTAGTATTCATGTTTATAAAGTTCTGAACTACTAACAAAAAAGGAGGAAGAAGCATTTATACATTTTCTATTTGATTAGATTTCAATTATGTCCTGACCTCTAATTTTCCACTTATTAAGTTGTCAAGAAATGAGATTATATTGGTTACAGGCAAATCTTACAGATGTGGAAGCTGATTGGTTAAACGTTGTATTTTGGCCAAACATGGGCTAATCAAGCTGCATCCATATCTTCATTATGCAAATAAGATATTGAGGTAAATCTATGCTTCTCCTAATTGTTTCAATGTTTCTGAGCACATAGTACAGACTGAACTCCACTGAAAGACACTGGAGTGGGTTGAATGGTGGCCTCCCAAAAGGTATGTCCACGTCCAAATACCTGGAATCTGTGCATGTTACCTTATTTGGAAAAACTGGTCTTTTAGATGAAATTAAGTTAAGGATCTTGAGATAAGATCATCTTGGATTATCCAAGTGGGCCCAAATCCAATGACAAGTATCCTTATAAGAAACAGAACAAGAGAAGACACAAACATACAGAGGAGAAGACAATGTAAAAATGGAGGCAGAGATTGGAGTGATGTTGTCACAGAAAAGGAATGTCTGGAGCCACCAGAAGCTGGAAGAGTAAAGGAACCAACTCCTATAGAGATCCAGAGGGAGTGTGGGCCTGCAGGCACCTTGATTTCAGCCTTCTGAGCTGCAGAGCTGTGAGAAAATAAATTTCTATTGTTTGAAGCCCTCCAATTTGTTACAGCAGCCACTGGAAACTAATACACCAAGCAAGTGAAATTTTCAAGTCATTACTTGTAGCCATTCTCCATATTAAAGTCTGGACATTCACTCTGTTCTTATTCAGTCAGATTCCTTGCAAGGCCAACCAGCTTTTATCACCATTGAACAAAGGTACTTTTTAGCCTTTTTAAAGTTGCAGTTCTACTTCAGAAGCCTTTTGAAAATTAATCAATATTTTTAAATTCCCGAAAAAAAAAGAGCTGAATTTCCCACTATGAAATCACCACAGGGAAATTACTTATTTCAAAGCACTCAGTTAAACCTTGTTATTTTGGTCTGTTATTGTGGAAAATGTAAAATACTGTGTCTATAAACATCTGAAGAAAAACTTCTAAAATCATTACATTAAATCTTGGTGCAATATGATTTGGGTTGGCTTCTGAGGTATTCTCTGTTTAATCTGACTAGCTTTTATTGCTCCAGTTCAGTTAGCTAGAGTGTTTTATATTTAGAGACTCTGTGTGTCTGTGTGTGTCTGTGTGTGTGTGTGTGTGTGTGTGTGTGTGTGTGGTAGTGGGGTAGGTTGTTTCAATAAACCACTAAGTTATTCAATTTATATGCTTCTGCTGTAGCTAGGTTTCACGTATGATATTATTTACTGTATTCTATGTACGTTAGGTAAAATAACAGTGGAAAGAGAAAAATAATTTTTACTGAACATTGCTAGCATAAATTAAAAAATAAACAGAAAATCTATCAAGGTTTACTAAATATTAAGCCTTTTATCCTATTTGTGCCATAAAACACTTAATCCAAGCAAAAAATAGCTTATAATTATAATCCAGATAGTAGAAAACATTTCCCTTGGGAGTAAATATGAACACAAACTTTATCTGCATAAAAAAGTTCAGATTATTATTTTACTTCAAAATTTCCACAAAACATTATGTGACAATTTTTACTTGGGTAAGATGTAGCAGATTTATTTGGACTCTTACTATTTGCTTTGATCTTTCTTAGTTTTGGCAGCCTGGAGTTGTACAAAGACCATTGGATCTGCTGTTAGAAAACCTAAGCGTTATTTCTGCTCTGACACCATGTGAGCTTAGGCTCCCGACGCCCCTGATCCTTAATCCAAAAACATAAAGATAAAAGCATCCACATCACCTACGTCAGAGTTGTTACCAGCATCTCTGTTGAAATTTCATTCATCTTTCAGCAGTAAGACCATCACACCTCCCTATAAAGCAATGGTTCCCACAGTTGCACATTGGAATCACCTGGGAAGCTGAATCCACTCCCAGAGATCCTGAATTGACTGGTTTAGGGGTTGGGCATGGATATTAGAACATTTTTAAAGCCCCCAGGGTGATTTTAATGTATAGCATTTAGAATCATTGCTGTAAAGCCTTTTTCAACCCATAGCAGCAGAATTCATCCCTATCTTGATGATACTCTTAATGTAGCAAACTTTAAGTGACTTGCCCAAACAACTGAAATGCTTCCTACCCTTTGCAGAACATTCTGTCTAGTACCCTCAGGAAATTCACACCTGATAGATTACTATCTGAAAAATAGCAATAACAGATAAAGTTTATGTAAGTTACTGTTCCAAGCATTCTGCAAGTACTCATATAGTCCTCACAATAACACTATTATTACCCCCATTTTATTGATGAGGACACTAAGGCACAGAGAAATTAAGTAAATTGCCCACAGTCACACAGTTGTGCAGGTGGCTGGGTTGAGATCTGAACCCGGGCCACTCACTAGGCAACACTGAAGAACAGTGGAGTGACTGCTCACTTTTGCTCCCACTGAATGAGTTATCTGCCTAAGAAAAATCTCTCTGGCTTGCTCCAACACCTGTTTATGCCTGGTGTATTATGGTTCCATAATTTAGTTAAAATGTTATGTAAACACCCCCCGTCCCCCCCAAAAAACGAGTACAAAAAGAAAGAGTTGCTATTTCTATGAAAACTGAAATGATTGTTTTGAAAGGGAACTCACTAAAAAAACTGCTGTCAAATGAAGTGTGGGTGAGGCAACTCTAAGTTATTTGTGAAAAATCATTAAAATCTAGGATTCTGTGCCCTGATTGCTTTCTAAATATTTTTTTATTTAATTTAATGTTACAGTTTAAAGAAACTGACACTGTAACTCATTAGTAAAGCATTATGGATGTGGTTATGTAAGAAGGAGGGAAACGTCACTCAGCTGACCCATAATCAAGGAAAAGGCCTTAGACCTATATCAAAATATGGGCAAGTGTGGAAACTTACATATTTAAATCCTAACAAAACATTTCAGGCATTTATGTAGCATTTCTTACAATTCTCCAATTTAATCAGTTTTAAATTAACTGACCAACCATTAATACACATCATGCTGGATAAAAGTCTAAAGAACTAGAATACCCTTTATAGTTTGGCATTGTGAACGTCTATTTACAATTCTGTTTCTCTCACCTCATTAGGAGTGCCTTGAGGACAAGGATACTGTCTTATTCAACATTTCATGTTCAGGCCTAAAACAGTGCCTGGCACAGAATAGAAACTCAACTAACGTAAAATTTAATGAGATTATGTGCATGAAAGTACTTGGATGCTGGAAAGTGCTGTGGAGCTACAGGTTGTGTTTTAAATGGGCACATACATCAGTGTGCCATGGTTTCTCAAGGTAGAAACTCAGGAATACAAGCACTCTCAGTATTAATCAGCAACATCGGTAGAGCTGAGTGTTTAAAAGAGTGGGTCATAGAGTCAGACAGACCTAGTTTGGATCCTGGCTTCATAACGTACTAGATGGGTGACCTTGGGCAAGATACCTAACTGATTTGCACCTCAGTTTGCCCATTTTTGAAATTGAGATCATTACAAAACTACCTACCTCAAAACATGTAAATGTCTATCAACTGAGTGTTGATACAGAATAAGCTCCAAGCTAAATTGTTAGATTAAAAAAAGTGGAGGTAGATAAAAAATACATACAGTAAGTTCTCATTACTGTGAAAAAAAGGAATATCAATACAAGCTTGTACATACACAAGTAACTTCTAGAAGAATACAAAAGAAACCATTAAAAGTGATTACATCTGTGGAGTGGCCCCAGAAAGCAGTAAAAATTTGGAGAGGTAAAGGGTTTTGCACAAGAGGGTTGATAGCAAAAAAATTCTATTGCATAAAAAAGAACAATAAGAAAATCCCACAGCAGTTAGCTTGGGTCAGCATGCTGCTAGAGTTCTAAGGTTAGAAACCAGTCCAAGCTAAGCCTTAGAGCAGGGATGTCAGATGCAGAGCACACGGCCACTTCTCCCTCCAAAGCATATGAATCAGGACGTTCTTCACCACTGAGCCTGGGAAAGGCCTCAGAAACCTTCTCAAGTCAGTGATCCAGGCAGTCACCAATAGACTAGAATTGGCCAAAGGGATAAAAGCTATTTGCCACCCAGAATTAGAGACACAAAATGGGTCGAGAAGATTCTGTAAGGAAAGGAATATTTGGCTTACAATTACTGAGGCTGAAGGGAGAATAGCTCGTAAGTAAATTAACAATGGTTTCAAAGAATATAAAAAACTCTTAAATGGAAGACGGTAGATGCTTAACACTAAAAGATTAGCTCCCAGAGTACCTTCAAGTCTGTTCTTCTAAGAAAACCAAAAGATTACAGCCCCTGTCTTTCCTATCTGAAATTAGGATCTCCACAGGAATAGCCATTATAATGAGCATTTCCACTTAATAACGTGGTGTCACTTTAACACTTATACAAGCAACACATTTTCACATAAATCATGATCTGCACTTTGGTTTCGCTTTGTCCTCACCACCTTATGAGCTAGGTAGCATGGATTATTAGACTCTACTGTGTTGATCAGCACCCTTGGTTGCTGAACAGTTAACGAGTTTGCCTGGGATCACACGACAGGCCAGTGGTAGAACTGAAGTAGGATGCAGAGTTCCTGACAATCAACCTAGGTCTCTTTCCTTGAATGTCAATTTAAGTGAAGGTGGGTTGACTGGTGAGACAAGCTAGGGGGGCAAAGAGCGAAGGGTATGTAGGTTATTACAATGAGCATCATCTTTCTTGTATGCATAGGCTGATGGATTCTGGGGATCATCTAGATCTGTTAGTAATTGATCAGGCACAAAGTACGTGCTAGGCACTGTGCTGAGCACTCTGTGTTTATTGTCGCATTGAAGCTTCCTGTTTTTCTGGCTAAAAAATGTGGAGTCTTCTCAGCTCTACTCTTTCTCTAATATCCCGCATCTAGTCTATCAGAAAATCCTGTCACCCCTGCCATCAAAATGTATCCAGTTATATGCCCACTTTTCATTCCCTTCGATAATATTCCCCATCATCTCTCACTTAAATTATGGCAATCACCTCCTCACTAGCCTCCCTCCTTCCACCCTTTCCCTACCCCAGTTTATTCTCAACACAGCAGCCACAGTGATCCTCTGAAAACCCAAATCACACTATGTCACTACCCTGCTCAAAACCCTGCTATGGCTCCCAATTTCACTTTCCCTCAGAATAAAACCCAAAGTCTTGACAGTAGCCTATAAGGCCTACATGAACTACCAAACTGCCCTCTGTGTGGTTTCCTTCCTCCTCCTGGCCTTTGCACTTGCTGTGCTGTCTCCTTGGAATGCTTTTTTCCGAGAATCTGCATGGCTTTTCCCCTCACATTCTTTAGATCTCTGCTCAAATACTATCTAATCGGAGAAGCCTTCCCTGACCACCCTACTTTAATTTATTTATTTTATTTATTTATTTTTGGTTGCATTGGGCCTTTGTTGCTGCATGCTGGCTTTCTCTAGTTTCGGTGAGTGGGGGCTACTCTTCCTTGCAGTGCACGGGCTTCTCATTGCGGTGGCTTCTCTTGTTGCGGAGCACGGGCTCTAGGCATGCGGGCTTCAGTAGTTGTGGAGCATGGGCTCAGTAGTTGTCGATTCTGGGCTCTAGAACGCGCAAGCTCAGTAGTTGTGGCGCACGGGCTTAGTTGCTCCGTGGCATGTGGGATCTTCCCAGACTAGGACTCGAACCCGTGTCCTCTGCATTGGCAGGCAGATTCTCAACCACTGCGCCACCGGGGAAGCCCCACCCTAGTTTAAATGGCCTTCTTCTCCCTACCCCAGTCCTCCCTAACCCTTCCTGCTTCTTTTCCATAGCATGTATCCCCCATGATACAGTAAACCTTTTCTTATGAATTTTGTTCATTTTGTGTGTTTCCTTGCAAGAATGAAGCTCCATGAGGGAACTACTCTTGTATCTCCAACACCTGGAACAGTGACAGACACAGAGTAGGTTCTCACGAAGTACTGATTAATACAAAAAAAGAGTTGTGTAAAATGGGTACCAGAATTATTCCCATTTTACAGAAAAGAAAACATAGGGTCACAGAGTTTAAGTGATTTCTTGGGGTCACTCACTTAGTAAGAGAGGAGTCAGAAGTTGAATGCAAGCCTGCCTACCCTTGTAAAGATAGCATTCTCTCTCTCTGTGTCTCTGTCTCTGACTCTCCTTTTGTATGAAGAGTTAAATCTTTTTAGAAAAATTTTTCCATGAGAATCATCAGCTCTAGATACACTAAAATGTATATGTGGAAATAATTTATTACAATTTTATCCCAATGTTGTCACTGCCTATAAAATACTCTTAACAGCTCCAGTAACTGTTGTATCAGCTGAAAATTCACTCTCAAAATCAAAAATTATCAAAATAAATTTGTGATCTTGCATCTGCCAAGAGCAACTGATGGTCCTTTCAGTTATATAAATTGAAAATAAACTTGTTAAAAGTATAAATTTTGGACTTCCCTGGTGGCGCAGTGGTTAAGAATCCACCTGCCAGTGCAGGGGACACGGGTTCGAGCCCTGGTGCGGGAAGATCCCACATGCCACAGAGCAACTAAACCCGCCCCACAACTACTGAGCCTGTGCTCTAGAGCCCACGTGCCACAACTACTGAAGCCCGTGCACCTAGAGCCTGTGCTCCACAGCAAGAGAAGCCACTGCAGTGAGAAACCCGCAGACCACAATGAAGAGTAGCCCCGGCTCGCAGCAACTAGAGAAAACCCACACACAGCAACGAAGACCCAAAGCAGACAAAAGTTAATTAATTAATTAATTAATTTAAAAATAAATAAATAAATAAATTTTGATAATATAACAAATGAGTTTGCAGAAAAGTGAAACAGAAGGCTTGTGACCCATCAAGACATTACATTAATAAAATATAAACATTATCATTTACTTTATAAAATTATGACATAAAAGTATTATTCTTTGCATTTTGTAAGATTATGTTCTTACTCATGTATCACTATTACTCCCATTATGTTTTATAAGTAATAAAATATTTTTAAAGGGAAAAGCTTTATAATTTTTGTACCTGTAACATCACTTTTTCCTGCTTTTGAACAAAAAGCCCTGCATTTTCATTTTGCACTGGGTCTTGCAAAAGAAATACACGGAGATAATACCTTTGAAAGCTAATTCCCTCTTCCAACTTTGATAGGAAGCCTGCCCAACTTTAAGACTATACCATCCCCCCTGCCTCCTACTCTATCCCCCCTGCCATATACACACAGCTAATAAAGTAAACTTATCCTTGTCTTATATATCATTTGATTAGGCCTAGCATTAGCCAGGATCTAATTACCTGATTCATGTTGAAACGCTCTAAATTGATAGTAAACACATTCTCCATCCCACATAATACATGGGTTTTAATAGGGATCTCCACTGATAACTCTCAAGGGAATTATTCATCTGGATCTCCAGTTCCTACCGCAGGTCCTGACACAGAACCGACACTTGATAAATATCTGCTGAACTAAGTATATAATAGGGAACTTTGGGACTCCCTAGCAGGCTGTTAGTGGTGCTATTCTTAGTCAAGGGCACCTTTCTTGGTGTTTCTTTGCCAGTCCCTCTCAAACAATGATATGTAGGTCAAAGTAAAATTGCTTACTATTGTCTATGAAGACAGGGACTGCCTGTCTCATTTTTCAGTATCCCTTGAACCTAGAAGAGTACCTGGCACTCAACCAACAATTGTTGTGTGATAAATGAGCAAGTGGAGTGTATGTAGATCCCTGCTCCACTTTGACCCCACAGGGTATGTGAGGTCTAACCTGCACTTTTCTGTGCAGACTGGAGCTTTGTATAGGAGATAACTTGGGCTCCTAGTCCAAGAACACCTTACTACAAGTAAGGGGTGGCTTTCCTTTTTAAACAAAGCATAGAGATGTCCCTGAATTTCAAAGCAAGAGGCCCCAGAGAATTCCCATGATGAAAGGGTTGACTCAGCTGTTAGCTCTGAACTCCATCATTCTTGTTTTATTTTCCCAACAAGCGTCTCTCATTCTGGTTCTTACCATCACTGCTTCCAGACTCCGTCATTAAAACATCGGTCTGAGTTTAGACAAGAATCCATTTTGGAGAGCTGAGCAGCGTAGCCGATTATTACTCAGGAGTTTTACTAAATGCCAAGAAAATATAAAAATTAAATTGACATTAAAAGAAGTACAGAATACAAATAGGGAAAACAAGATTTCCTAAGTAAAGATACTTAATTCTGAGAATGTCAGTAAATGAGTCAGTTTGACTAGGTCTCAAATCACCTATTGAAAATGTATCCTCCTCCTCACCTCTGCAATGAACCTCTTTCCCTCCCAGCACCATGCCTATCTCTCAGCTTTTATGCACCACATTGTGAATAAAACCTAACACCCTCACACCAACTTCCACCACCAAAGACTTGCCAAATCCTTGGATGGTCCCCAGTCCTTTCTAGAGCTAGAGATTAACTAGATTATTGACTTGGATGCAAAACATTACTACTTTGCAAATCTTTGCTGGATTGGGTGTTTGCCCTAGTTTTAAAGTCCATTCTGTCACTCAGAAACAATTAATTTTACTAAAGCCCATTAGCTTTTTGCAAAATTCTATAACATCACTTTAAATATATAGCACTTGAAGTATAAATATGGCACTTATACAGAAGTATAAATATAGCATTTATACAGAATATAGCACATGTATAGAAGTGGGTAGGGATGTCAGAAATAAGATGATTTGGATCATGGTACTCAAGAAGTACCAAGATATGATGAAACAAATCACTGTAATGAATCTCTTCTAATACCCATAGAAAGAGATTTGTGTCTGTGATATTCCACGGCTCACACTTTGTTGCATCTCTCATAGAACCCAGCACCTAGCATGTTGTCTTCAACAATGGAATGCTCTATAAAGGTCTGATAAGTGATTCACTGGTTGCTGGTCTTTCTACAGAGAAAAAGAATCATTTTCTGGTGAGCTTTGTATTTAAGATCCAAACCAAACAAGCTAGATTATTTTTCTTCAAAAATCGTGATTATTTTCTCTGTTGTAAATAAATATAGAATGTCATGTCATAAAGGAAACATTTTTGGATCTAGTGGTGCATAGTCAAAAGAAATACATTGAAAAAATACCCTAAGAAAATATACCCGTCTCCAAGTTTGAAAAATGACTATTTTAACAAAATCTTATGAAATGAAATTGCTGTATGAATGAGACATTTTATGTCAAGTTCCAACCAGTAGCCGACAACATTTTCAGTGCAATGTTAACAATTTGAAATATATTGGAATAGTTTTATAAATTAATACTGTAGCTTTGAAAAGCTCAACCCCATAATCATTCTCCTCTGGAAACACTCCATTCCATCTTATTTTTATAAGCACTTTATATGGAAATATGATACGTTTTTCCTGTTAAGAAAACTACTTTAGGAGGCAATAAATGGATTTATTAAATAATTAGCATGCAGACAGAGAAAAGCTATGTGCCTTGCAGAAGATCTAAAATTGTTATTGGGAGCAAAGTGATATTCATATTTTTTAAACTATATCAGAAATTGAAGATGTCAAGCACATTCACATTAACAGTACAATTCAGTCATGGATTAGGTATGGTGCCAGCATTTTAGTGTGAGAATAATTTCAGTAATAGAAATGTGAGCAAACCTATGAGGATTTAGAAAGGCCAGATAAGGCGTAAAATATATCCTGGCTGTGGCAGGGTAACAGAGTCATTCTAGGAAAAGGTTATATAATGTAGATTATTTATGACCTAAGAGAAGACATAGTGACACACAGAAGACTCTTACTAATAAAAATGGAGATGATGATACACACATGTATTAAATGCCCAGAGAGCAGCAAGTATGATACTGGACATATAAAAAGGCCAAGTGCTTCTCTCTCAGCACTATGAAAGAAATATCAGAATGTCCCTAAAGATAGATAAAGCATAAGCCAGTGAGTTTTGTTTTAATAAAAGGTGTGGTTGGCAAAGACAATGGAAATTCATGGCCAAGTAAGTTAGTGACCAAATTTGCTCCTCTGCTATAAGCAGAGCCAAACAATTTCTCTGTCAAAGAAAAGCAAACAAACAAACAAAAAGGAAACCCTGTAGATTTGGGATGACAGCCAAGTTATTCTTTGCTTATATTCTCCTTCAGAATAGCCATGATGGAGGAAACATGAAAATATGACAGTAAATTGAAGTTTTAGAGATGAAGGAGATAATTACCTGAAAGTGCTTTATAGGTAGTAAAGAATTATATGAAAGATAGTTATGATTACAATACAGCCTTTTGACTTCCCATAAGTGTTCAGATTCCTGCTTTGATTTGAACCATGTGTTTTTGCATATCTACTATTTCCTTTCATACTCAAAATGTTAATCATTCCCAGGGTAAACACAGATTCCAAAAGAATAAGTGACTTGCTGCTGGTTAGGTGGATCTGGGGGTCAAATTCAGATACCCTGATTCCTAGTCCAGAAACACAGCTATTAGAGTTCTGCATGGTTCTTAATCAATCTCTTCCTCTTCTCTCTGAGTGTACCCATTTGCTCAAGATAGAAGCTACCTCATGTTAATATTCTACCCAGGATGTAAACGCTGGCTTGAGGCATTGTTTTCTTCATGTTCCTCTCACTAGTCATTCTTTCCCATTTAATTAATTTTTTGCCCTTATTCCAAACAGTCCAAATCCCTTTTATCCTTTTCTCACAATAACAGTCACTCAAGAACTTTGATTAAAATGCTGGCTTGAAGATCCAGCATCATTTCAGCCAATACAACAAACAAACTAGTTGACTTACTGAGATGATGTGTAGCTCCTAATGTTTCTTCCCTGAGGATTCAGAGCTGCTTGAGGTAGAAACCAATGCAAATAAAAATGCCTCTAAGAAAAGGAGATGCTTGACTTTATTAAGCATATGCCATATTAAATAAAACTGCAATTTGAATGACAACAACTGTTAATCAGATCATTCCTTCAAGTAATTTAAATGCATCTAATTCTTCAACTTAAATTTTGCTACTGCGTGATTTTCCAGTTTCCACATTTCATGCTCAACTTAGTATGAAATATTTCCTATATGCAAATAGGAACAGAGGTAAATTATTATTTCAAGGCTTTTGGGTATGCCATTAAAGTTTGGAAATATGCTGATTAACATAAACGACAATGCCCCGAGTAGCTGAAAGAAGTATCAGGTATATAGAAATATATCTCCTAGCACTGCTGAGAATGAGAGCTAGTAAAACTTCAAGATTTCCCACAGGCTGGCCTTGGCATTCAGAAATAGCCTGGGGATGAGCAAGTGACAAGTAGGCCAAAAGGGGAATTCTTTCTCCTCCTCCACTGAGAGACAGGAAACTGAACTTCTTGAAAGTTTGTTTATGTTAATAACTTAAATGTCTATAATAACAAATCTGAATCATTGACCCTTACTCCTCCTCCTTGTTATTCTTACAAAACAACTCCACAAAAGACAGCATAGAGAAATGAGAGGCAAGCATAGGCATAGCTTTATCAGATCTTCTAGGGGAAAGTAAAAAAAGGAACAGAAGATAAAAGAGATAGACAATAAGTCTGAACAACGTCTTGTGGTGTAAACTACAACATTATAACAAACACTCCAAAATGCTTGTGTCATAGCTTGAAGGGTCATTCAAATGTTTCCTTGTGCTGCTCAAGGTGAAAGTCCTGGTTTCTGTCTCCACATGGGCCAATTAGCTTTTACTCACCTCCCAGATCTCTAACTGTGCCTCTAACCACAGATGACCCTCTTGCAAAGGTGTACCTGTGGCCAAAGAGGCTGAGTGATACTGTGAAGCCAACACTCGCCATGAGAAAAGCAATCAGAAGCACAAGTTACCATCCATTTAACCAAATCACTATGGTGGAGCAGAGCCTACAGAAAATTGATAGACACAAAGTTTGTCCCTAAGATCTCTTAGAAAGATGCTGAAGGAGATAACATAGATTTGAAGCAATAAGAGTGGAAATTCATAAAGACTCTTGGTGTTATTGGATTTCAGAGAAGAAAAAGATCAGGGCGTACCAGACTCATCAAGAAAGTCCACATGGAGAACTGGGTACTGAGGTGTATCTTAAAGACTGGGTAGGACTTGACTTGGAAGAGAATAACAGTATCCATGGCTTGAACACGTATCCATGGCTTGAACACTTATTCTGTGCTGGGCACTGGGTTAGGTCCATTACATACATCATCTCATTGAGTTTTTCTTTCTTTTTTTTTTTTTTTTTTGGCTGCGTTGGGTCTTTGTTGCTGTGAGTGGGCTTTCTCTAGTTGTGGCGAGCGGGGGCTACTCTTCGTTGCGGTGCACAGGCTTCTCATTGCAGTGGCTTCTCTTGCTGCGGAGCACAGGCTCTAGGTGCATGGGCTTAGTAGTTGTGGCACGTGGGCTCAGTAATTGTGGCTCGTGAGCTCAGTCATTGTGGCTCGCAGGCTCTAGAGTGCTGGCTCAGTAGTTGTGGCACATGTGCTCAGTAGTTGTGGCTCACGGGTTCTAGAGCACAGGCTCAGTAGTTGTGGCGCACGGGCTTCATTGATCTGCGGCATGTGGGATCTTCCCGGACCAGGGCTTGAACCCATGTCCCCCGCATTGGCAGGCGGATTCTTAACCACTGTGCCACCAGGGAAGTCCCTCATTGACTTCTTACAGGGGAGGTTTTATTACCCCCGTGTACAAATCAGAAAACAGAGGCTCAGGAAGGTTAAGTGACTTTCCCAAGGTCAGACTGCTAGGAAGTGCCTTCACGAGAATGTCATAGACATAACTTACGAGGTTTTGCATAGTTGGCCCCTGCTTGCCTCTCCAGCCTCATTTGACACCACTCACCTGCTTGTTCAACACACTCCAACCATAAATTAACCAATCTCTTTCATCTAGGATGTTCACATTTTGGGTTCCCTCTGCTTGCACAAATCTGCCTCCTTTGCCTGCAAAACTTTTATGCATCTAGCAGATCTTTTTTTAAAGTTACTTCTTTAAAAAGGTATTCTCTGAATGCTGATCTAAATTAGGTTCCTGATTAGACTCACTTATAGACATACTATTCATAGCACTTATCATAGTTTATATCTAAGTAATTACACACATGTTGTGTTAGTTAAGAGTTCTCCAGGTTGGCAGGCTGAAAATTCAGGTAAGAGTTGATATTGGGGTCTCGAGTCTAAATTCTGCAGTCTGGAAACACAGACAAGATGTCTATGTTGTGGTCTTGAAGATAATTCCTTCTTCTTAGGGAAACATCCATCTTTGCTCTCAACTGATTGGGTGAGCAATGCAGGGCATTCTGCTTTCCTCAAAGTGTACTCAGTGAAATATTAATCACATCTTTTAAAAAGTTTTCATAGCAACATCTTGACTGGTGTTTAACCAAACAATGATGCACCATAGCCCAGCTAAGCTCACATAATTAACCATCACACATGTCTATTTAAGGACTATTTCCCCTACTTGACTATAAACTCTAAGAGGATAGAGACTCAGTCCATTTTTTCACAGCTGTATCCACAATGCATAGAACAGCATCTGCCATAAAATAGTTGCTCGAAATTTATTTACTGCTGAATGAAAGGAATATCTGCCAGGTCTTGATGACTGGTTGATCTAGCACTGGCAGAAAATGTAAAATAGAAAACAGTAACTAACTACAGGACAGTAAGCATTTCTAGCCAGCAAGCTTTAATTCAATTTAACCAACAGTTATGGACTGGCTTCCATCAACTCAAAACTATCCTAGGTATACAGAGGATACCAAAATGAATATAATAGGAGTCATACAAAGATCACAATACACAGGTGTTTACTGCAGCAGTATTTATAGCATCAAAAATTGAAAACAATCTATATGTCCAACAGCAGGTATGTGAATGGACAATTATTGGTGTTGGAGTGAGCTCTGAAAGCTAGCTTTCAAGAGTTTATGTACAGTGTTCATTTTCCACTATGGACTGATAATAACCCATTCATTTATATACAAAACTGTTATATTAAAAAACAGGTGTCATGAGGGAGCACTGGATGGCAGTTCTAGTAGACCATAATACTACTATTCTTTGTGAGCCTGGACTCACTTACAGAGACAAGAATGTTCCAACAGGGTGGTCCCACCTTCAGATATTGAGTATCTACTATATGCCTGTCACTGTTCTAGGTCTCAGAGATAGAGTGATGAACAAAATAGACAAATATCCATGCACTCATGGAGCTTGCATTCTTGTAGGGAAAGATAGACAAATAAAATAAAAGACATACTATGTTATTTATCAACACTAATAAGAAAAATAAAGCAGGAAAAAGAAAAACAAAATGTCTGGAATGGGCATTAACATATTAGATGGGAACACCAGGGAAGACTTCACAGAAGGTGACAATTAAGTAAAAACTTTAAAGAAGTGAGGGAGGGAGCTATTTGTACATCTGGAGGAAGAGAGTTCCATGCAGAAGAAACAGCACACACAAAGACCTGTTGTCCTGGCATGTTTCAGTTTGGAGCAGAGTGAAAAATAGGGAGAGCAGTAGGGAATGAGATCAGAGATGTAATGGTAAGGGTGAGGGAGAGATGAGAGGGAGACACAGTATCATGTGTGAATGTGAGAAAAGACATAAATTTGGAACTGACTGGAGCATGTTTTTTTGAGCACAAGATGATAGAGAATGTTAAATCCATATGTAATTTCTATACCCACTAAATACAAAGGAAGACCTTGTCCACTGAAAACAGTGTATCTAAAGCCTATTCAAACCAGCAAACCCTTGTAATTATCTTATATAGCATTTTAAACCAGATTATAAAAACTTGGACATTCCTTGTAGTGAGACATCATTTTAATATCCATGACTAAACACATCCCACCAAAGACCAGAATGTCTTTCTTCCTGCTCAGGTGTTGTGGAAGAAATTTATCTTATCCTTATAGGTTCCATAAGTGGATCCATTCAAATTGAGAAAGAATATTAATTTGGGGTTTCTGGATGAAGTGCTTTAAATAGCCAAAATCAAGGAGTCCACAAAGTAATCTTACTTCCCATAAAGAGACTCCAATTAAGCCTAATGAGAACACTGGGAATGCAGCAAAAGGGACAATAGAGCCAATACATGGCCTTCCTGACGCATATATGCTCTGAATGTCACCAGAACTATATCACCAGATTTACTCTCCATTTTATGATGTTCTAGCAAGATCTTTAGCTGCCCATCAACCTATGCTTCCCATTAGATAATGGGAGTGAAGAAGAGGCCAGTCTTGCACATATATAACTGGGCTGAAAGATCACCTCCAAGAAGTTTATTCAGATTGACTGCTTCCAGAAGTCCAAAATCATATAGAGAGTCCACTACACTGCCAATCAGGATGTGGTCCTGTTGCACAATTTGGGAATTCCAAATAGTTAAGATAGCCTTCTGACCAAAGGAAAAACATATTACATTTGATATTACAGCAAGTAGAATTAATACCAGCCTAAACATTGAGAGCAGTATGAAATTCAGGATGGTAGCTACTTTGGTAGAGTGGCGTATTGACAGGGAAGGACTGTGAAGAGGGAATGAGTGGTGTTTGATATGATTGATGTATAAATAGGTATATTTCTGTTGTATAAATGTATTGAATTACATGTTTATGATTTGTGCACATTCATTTATCCATGCCTACTTCAATAAGAAGTATACTTAAGTAAATGTCAGAGTGGAAACCAGGGGTAGAGCTGTCAAGGTAAAGGAACGATCACAATCAGCAAATGGCTGTTCAGCAGCTGGTAGAGACAGATCCAATCCTGCCCTAGGAAAACTGGCAGAGTTCAAGGAAAGCACCTTTAACATGGCCCAAAAAGGAAGCCCTTCCCAGTTTTAGGGGAAGAATGTGAGGCTAAGAGAAGGATGGGAGCATAAGTAGAGAGGAGAAGAAGTAGAGAGGAAGGATTGTTGGCACCCTAGAATGGGAGGTAGGAACCCTCTCACTATGAAGGGTGGTGTGACAACTGCCATCCAACCATGATGGTGGAGGGTAAGAAGCAACCTTCCTTTCTTGTAATCCTACAGCAACACTTACATGTCCTTGCCGTATACTTCTGAACCAGCAATGATAACTCTACCTGAGAAGGGTCTGGCTCTATTTCTAAAGGAATAGAGTCAGTGCCTGAAGGCAGAACATTTACCTGATATCTCTCTGGCTTAGGATGGATCATATGTTTCTCAGCAGAAAACACATCCAAGTGGTCAGAAACTGCACATTATGTAGAGCTCAGTGGCACTAAATTAGACACCGCCATTTCTCCATACTCATAAGCACAAAGAGAAATCTGCCCCACTCCCGTTTTTTTTGAGAGTTTCGAATATTTCATTAGGGGGAGATGATGTCCATCACATGGCCTCCTGCTCTGGATAACTACAACATGATAAGCTGTGGGCCTGCCTACATACCCACAAGCCGCAAGGCCATCAAATCTCTTTATACTCTTGGTGAGAACACCCCTAGACCCCCAACTTCTTGCCATTCATAGGCAAAACCACCAAATCATTGAACTAAGTATGGTATTTGGGTCTATAATTTGAATGTATTACCCACCTGCCCATACTCTTTGCCTCACTCACCTAGACTTTCCTCCCTATACTGCTCTCTATATTCCTTAATTTGACACAGTCACCTATCTATCCCTTTAAATTCTTGGGTACATGTTTCCTATTCAGTCTGTTCTCCTATTTCTTCAACCTCTTCCCAGGATATCCCTCTACCTCCTCACCTTAATCAAGACCTGCCTGTCCCATAAGGACATGAAGCTGTCAAAGGCGAATATACTTCTCTCTTAATCCTTGAATCCCAGAGTCAGAGACAGCCTTATTCCTCACTGCTACTTCAAAGTTATTTCTCCTCTTTCATTCAAAAAATCTCAAGGTCCTATAAAACTCATGCCATCAGACAAAACCACCTGTTACCTCTCCTAGTTGCTACCAACTACTGACCTCCCAGCGCCTCTTCTTCATTCATTAAAGGCTTTGGCTATGGCTCTCTGGCACCATTTCCATTTCTATTCCAGTCATAATGTTTAGTGATGTCAATAACCACATACGTGGAATGTCTAATATTCCAGATTCACAGTTTCTTCATCCAGTCTTCTCTCCCTCTACCTCGTCTAAGTCACTCACTCCCATGTGCATGTACTCAAGCTTAACATTACCAATAACTGTATCACTTCTGAGATCTTGATTTCAATCTCTCATTCTTCCTCCTGTACCCCCACTCAAACAATCTTTCAGTGAACTTGTAATCTCCAATCCATTAACCCCATCACCATTTCCATGTCCTCACTTCTTTACCCAAATTAGATCCCATTGTCCATCATTATAATCATTCTCTTTCTTATACCCTGATGCTTCTATCCCTCTGGAGCAAGGAGTAAAATCCCAACCTTGGTTGAACCCAAGTATATCATTTTCTCACATGTAAAACTTAGCAGCTGAATATTGCTTGGGGAAAATCCTATTTAAATTCATAGTCACAGACCTCACATGGGTACTTTGTAGTGCCAGGAAATCCTACATTTTCCTAATAAATTTGCTTTTACCGTATCCATTTTGTACCTTTCTGTCTTTCCTCAAACCTTCTACAGCCTCACCCACACACTCTCAGCAGATGGCCTTAGCTTATTGATTTTGAGAAATTAGAAGCAATTGACTTGAATTCTCTAACCTTCTTCAAAAGGTAACCAGTGATACCCCATGTTTCCAAATCCAGTGGACTCTGCTCCTGTCTTAAACACTCTCTCTTTGTTGAAGGGTCCCGATATTGAGAGGCACTCTTCTCTAAAAATAGTTTATCCCCCAAAAAATCTCACCGAGGGATATGGCTTTAACTATCAGCTATATACCAAATTTATAGCTTCAGCTTTGACCTCTTCTATGAACTTCAGATTGTTATATTCTCAACATCTTCATATAGTTCTCTATTAAGTTCAAACTTAATATGACCCAAGATCCTGATTTTGCACTCCACAACCAATGCTGACTCATTCCTCAGTCTTTCATGTCCCAATAAATGGCATTATCAGCTACCCAGTTGCTCAAACCAAAAATCAAGAGGCCATCTTTGATTCTTTCCATTCTCTAGTCATTCATATCCAATCCAACAACATGTTTTGTTAACTTATCTTCAAAATATATCCCCAAATCCATGCACCTCTCTCCATCCTTACTGCTATCAGGATAATCCAAGTCACTGTTATCTCTTACCAGCTTGCTAATTGGTATTTCTGCTTTCAGACTTGCCCTTTACACCTAAGAGTCTAATCTCCAAACAGCAGTTGATTCTCAAACATAAATCAGAGCCTGTCATTCTCCTACTTAAATCCCATCAGTGGCTTCCCATCACACTCAGAATACAGTTCCCAGTCCTTCTTATAGGTTATATGGTCTCCAAGGATCTGGCCCCTGCCAATTTTCCAATCTTATTTCATACCTGTCTTCTCACCTTAACTGCACTGGCCTCTTTTCTGTTCCTCAAAGAAGCAATCCTCTTTCTCACATCAGCATCTGTGCATTTGCTGATTCCTCTGCCTGGAGTATTTCTTTTCTCAGCTCCTCATGTGGCTAGCCTTTATCTGATTATGCAAATCTCAGGACAAATGTCATATCTTCAGAGAGGTCTTTCCTGAGAAGTCTTTCCAAAGCAGCCACCCCTCTTCCCTACCTCACTCTAACACACCATATTGTTCATTCCTTTCATATCAAAACAACCTGTAATTATATTTTTGTTTGTTTTCTGTGTTATTTTCTCTTTTTTAATTGGGTATTTTCTTATTATCTGTCCAGAATACAAGTTCTTTGAGGGTAGGGACTTTGTCTTTCATACTGTGAGGCATATGGAGCACCTTGACTATATGGTACAGTGAGTTGTAAGGAGCATGCCCCAACCAGAGACAACTCAACTGGAGAAACAATGACAATTCCAACTTTTTTTCTCCTTATAGGGTAGCTAGAAGCATAGCTTGGAGGTTTCTACAACCCAAGTCTCATACTATCCTCTGCTTAACTATTCAGAAAGCAAGTCTAATAATGAAAATAACCTGAAAGGATATTTTGTTGCTGCTCATATCAAGAACCAAAAAACTACTCTTCAATTCCATTAGCCAAATATTTATTCAGTGCCCAACTTGGTTCTAAGTCCTGCCTTCAACATAGGTGATACAATTATCAATAAGATAGGGACCCTGTTCTCAAGAAGCACACAGCCTGGTGGGAAAGGATAGCAGAAGCTTTGAAACATAAATATCTCTACTATAACTCTTTTATAAAGCAGTGAGGAGTACTGTCCTAAAGGTGCAAAAAGAGGTCAGAACACAAAGGAGGTGGGATTTGTGAAGGCTTTTGCCAAAAAGAGACACACTTGGACTACTATTTGAAGCCAACATCACTGGAGCAAAGACATCAGTCATACACAAACTAACCCAGAGTGCATCTGGAGGTTTCAGAAATGGAAATGGAACACACTAACTATGTCATTTTCTATACCTGTTAGCAAGATCAAGTCTAACTCTGGGGTCCCTAGACTCTTGAAAAGCCTCACGCATCAGAAGCACTTCTGTGTCCTTGAACATTCTATGCAGTCAGAACTATGGAGTGACAGGGCAGGGGAATAACTTAGTGGAAATAATTATCTGCCTAGCTATCAAAGAATCGAGTACTCACAGTGTCATTTTTAAAGGGTCAAATGTCAGAAAAAGTACAACTCCCTGATGTGCAATTGATTACATAAAAGCAAGAGGACAGTTTGTCAGAAACTTCTATTCCAGCCCTTGTACACTAGCGGGACAATATGTAAAACTACCACAAAGTATTGACTGGTCCCAGCACTTAGAGAAGAGGCCAGGGCTTCCTCAATTCATAAATCAGAATCTCTAAATAGATGAGTGATTCTTAGTGCACTGAATGAGGACTCATAAGGCCATGTAAGCTTAGGTGGAACATTCTATTTTCTGAACTCCAGTTTTCCCATATGTGAAAGAATTTAGTAATACCAACATCTGTGAGTTATCCTAAGCACCAAATGAGAAAATAGGTGTTTTGCAATATCACCTATGTATTTAGAAGAGTAATATTACATCCATTCCCCAAAATTTGCCATTTTCCTCTCTTCAATTCAGAGGACAAATTTTACTATTGACTCTTGCCTCCCTAAGAAACATCAGCAAATTTACCCTGGTTCCATCACCAACAATGGAACCTCCTCCAAGAAATGTTGGAGTCCCTTGTAATAATCAGTTTATCATCACTCAGTAACTTCTAGAAACCCTGCCCATGTATTGTTGAAAATTGATCCCAGAACCCTGAATAAAATATTAACATTTTTACTTAAAAATAAAAGTAAGACCTAGGCAGTGCAATAAGGCAAGAAAAAGAAATAAAATACATACACGTTGGAAAGGAATTAATAAAACTATCTCCATTCACAGATGACATGATTGTCTATACAGAAAATCCCAAGGAAACTTAACAAAAATCTAGAAGTAAGTGAGTTTAGCAAAGTTGTGGGATACAAAGGGGTGCGAGGACAATATACAAAAGTCATTTGCCTTTCTATATGCAAGCAATGAAATTGGAAATTAAAATTTGAAATTAAAAAAGATGTCATTTGCAGTACCACCAAAAAGTGAAGTATTTATATATAAGTCCAACAAAATCATGTGGGATTTGTATGCAGTGATCTACAAAGCACTGATGAAATAAATTTTAAAACAAAGTATATAAGTAGAAATATAGTTCATATTCATGGGTTGGAAGACTCAATATTGTTAAGATGTTGATTCTTCCTCACCTCATCTATAGATTCAATTCAAACCCAAACTCCCAGTAAAAATTTTGTAGCTCCTGACAATTTGACTATAAAATTCATGTGGAAATGCAAAGGATTTAGAGTAGCCAATCAAAATAACTTTGAAAAAGAAGAATAAAGTTATAAAATATTACCTGATATTAAGATTTATTACAAAACTACATTAAGCAATATAGCATGGTATTGGCATAATGATAGACAAATAGTCCACTGGAAGAAAATACAAAGTCCAGAAAAGAAAGGAAAAAATACCTGGATCTATACCTCATACCATATATAAAGTTTAATTCAAAATGACACATTGCCCTAAATGTAAACCTTAAAACTATGAAACTTCTAAAACTAAGCATGGAAGAAAATTTTGGGGATCCCAGGCCAGACAACAATTCATTAGATATGACACCAAAACACCAAATCCATTAAAAAAAATAATAAATTGGGACTTCCCTGGTGGTCCAGTGGATAAAACTCTGTGCTCCCAATGCAGGGGGCCCGGGTTTGATCCCTGGTAGGGGAACTAGATCTTGCATGCCTGCCGCAACTAGGAGTCCACATGCCACGACTAAGAAGTCTGCATGTCACAACTGAAGATCCTGCATGCTCCAGCGAGGATCCCATGTGCCACAACTAAGACCCAGAGCAGCCTAAATAAATAGATAAATAAATATTTTAATAAATAAATAAATAAATTGATGGTTTAATTAATATAGACATGTCTTTAGAGTCATCAGCATTAAGAAAAGAAAAATAACTAAATAAATAAACAGTTAGATTGGGCTTCAACAACAACAACAACAAAAAAAAACTTCTCTCCAAAACATTGTTAGGAGAATGAAAGGATAAGAGAAAATATTAGAAAATCATGTATTCAATCAAGGACTTGTATCCAGTGTATACAGAGAACTCTCAAAACTCAATAATAAGAAAACAAACAATCCAATAGAAATAAATTTAAAAAATTTCAACAGACACATCAGCAGATAAGATATGTGAATGGCCAATAAGCACATGAAAAGATGCTCAGCCTAGTAATCTGGAATATGTAGATTAAAACCACAATGATGTGCCAATACATACTTGCTAAATGGCTGAACTTAAAAAGGTTGACCAAACTAAGTGTTGGTAAGTATACCCTAATCTTTTCACTCTTCCATTCCCAATATCACTTTAGTTCAGATTCTTATGAACTATTGCCTTTATTGTTGAAATAGTTCCTTGAAAAGTATCCACATTTTTATTCCTGCCACCCTCCAAATGTTCTCCATGCCGTAAACAGTGTGCTATGGTCTGAATGTCTGCATCCTCCCCAAAATTCATATGTTGAAATCTTAATGCCTAATGTGATGGTATTAGTAGGTGAGGCCTTTGGGAGGTGATGAGGCCATGAGAGCACAGCCCTCATGAATGAAATTAATGATCTTATAAAAGAGACCCAAGAGAGCCCCCTTACCCTTTTTCAAGATGTGAGGATATGAGAAGTTTGTGACTCAGAAGAGGGCGCTCTGCTGAAACCCTGATCTCAGACTTCTGACTTCCAGAACTATGAGAAATAAATTTCTCCAAACATTGTTAAGTGAATGAAAGGTTAAGAGAAAATATTAGAAAATAGACAAATAAATAAATAAATTGGATGTTTATAAGCCATCCAGTCTGTGGTATTTTATTATAGCAGACAGAACAGACTAAGACAGAAAATTGGGACTGGAAGTGGGGTTGCAGCTGTAACAAATACCTAAAAATGAGGAGACAGCTTTGGAACTGAGTAACGGGCAGAGGCTGGAAGAGTCTGGAGGTGCATGCTAGAAAAAGTCTGCCTTGCCGTGAATGGACTGTTAAGGGTTATACTTGTGAGGGCTCAGAAGTAGAAGAGGAGAGCTGTAGAGAATGCCTCACTTTTACCTTGTGCCTCTCTCCTGCTTCACCAATATGCTCTACCTACACTGGCTTCTCTCGTCTTGCTTTTAAATAAATCGTATCTTATGCTTCTTCCTCTTGTGTATCTTATGCATCCTACCAGACAAAACTGCGTAATTTTTCCTGAACATGTTATTTTATTTCAGACTTTTGTGCCCTTTACAGATCTACTATTTTCTTTGTCTGGAATGTCCTCACTTCTCCTGGCCAACTTGTAACCATTTGTCAAGATTCTGCTACAGCATCATATCATCTATGACTCAGTGCTCCCAGCATCAGCTCTTCTGTGCCCATAACATTTTACATTTCATCAGTCAATAACAACTCTCTCAGTGTATTATAAGAACTAATTTATATGCCTGCCTCTCCTACTGTTAGCCCTTTAATGGTATGAATTGTGACTATACATTTAGTGCCTATACAATTTTTTATGACTATACGTTTTTTGTGTGAATTGTGACTATACATTTAGTTATGATTAGCACCTAATTCATGGTAGGTGCTCAATAAATGTTTAAGAAAGAGGAATTTAAAATAATTTAATTTACATCTACTCTAAAACATTGTTTTATGCCTAGACCATCCTTAGGGTGTGGAAATGATTTTCAATTTAGAGAGATACTTGCCTGAAGTACAAGCTTAAATCTTGTTTTTTGTTTGTTTGTTTTTTTGTCTACTAATAGGATAGGATCATTAAGTGTCATTTGGGACTTCCACACTCCCTGTGTCTTGGTACCAAGCAAGACAAGATGATTCTTTTTTTATATAAATTTATTTATTTTTGGTTGTGTTGGGTCTTCGTTGCAACACGGGCTTTCCCTAGTTGCACTGAGCGGGGGCTACTCTTTGCTGTGGTGTGCAGGCCCCTCACTGCGGTGGCCTCTCCTGCTCCAGGAGCACGGGCTTCAGTAGTTGCAGCACGTGGGCACTAAAGCACAGGCTCAGTAGCTGTGGCACACGGGCTTAGTTGTTCTGTGGCACGTGGGATCTTCCCAGACCAGGGCTCGAACCCGTGTCCCCTGCACTGGCAGGCAGACTCCTAACCACTGCACCATCAGGGAAGTCCCAGGATGATTCTTTTCAAAAATTGCAATTTAGTTAAAACAAATGAGCTCTCAGATCTGCAGAAGAGATTCCTGACTTTGAGCTCCTTTCCACAGGAGGTGAAAGACAAATCCATCAATTGTTTCAAGGTGAAGTTTTTGAATTTTTGTTTTTCCTTCTTTTTCTTCTGGTCTAAATTGTTTTTATTTTTGGTACTCCCTAGCATCATCACAGGCAGTTTCACACAGGTAAAAATGAAAGATTTAGACCATCCTTTGCCCTAATGTGTGGGTGTTCATGGAGTCCTGGCTTTCAGTTTCTCTTGCTGTCTGTTTCGAATGCCTCAGCCATTTACAAAATTTCTGAACATTTGTTTGGAGGAAGTTGCATAAGAAGGGAGGGTGGGTGCTGGAAATCCAAGAAAATTTTTCAGACACAGCATGATGTTGTGAAATATTTATATCTTCACCTGTGGCCCTGAACTGATGATTGTTTCCTCCAGGAGACTTCTGAGTTTTTTTTGTCACAGTCATATATTACCTTCAAACCACTCACTACCTTAATAGTCCTCTGAGGAGCTTCATCTTACTCTCTCTAACATATTTGTAGGGTTGTTTACAGATGTGTAATTTGTGTTTTTAACATAAATCTGGCCCCAGGACTTTCCTACCGTGATGGATGGTTCTCCCAGAAGTTTCTATTTTTAACTTAATTGTTCCAGATGCTCCTCCCAGCCCCATTGGGAGTTTCCTTTTTATTGGAAATGGTCACAAGAAGTGTGGTCTAACCTTAAATCAATTAGGCAATAATTATATGACCCATGGCTAAGCTTACCATTTCTTGCATGCCCCTCAGGGCCACTTTTAAAATTCTTCTTTGAAATACACATGGAAGTTGAACTTTAGATATGTCAGGAGCTTTGGGGGCAGGAAAATCATCTTGTTTGTTCCCAGAAGTTCTGATATGGGTAGAAAACCGGGACTACGAGCAGAGTCAAGAGTGAAGTCAACTTTGGCTCAGTGTCTGAATAGACAATCTAAGTGTCAAACTGGACTGAGATCTGATATGCTTTCTCAAGAATAATGACACTTTCACAATTTTCATCTAGGACAGATTTAGAGATGGCGCTCTAGTCACAAGTGGATTCTAAGGGATTGGATAGGAAGCTACATTTGCATAGCAATTTATGTAAGATTGTGGAAACATCATTTGTCCACACCAATGAATTGAGGAAAAGGGCTAGATACTTGGTGGAAAGCCAAACGCCCCCAAGCCACTTCTGCTGTTGCTGCTGCTCAGGGAATAGTGCAGTCTCCATAATGGAAAGTGTTTGACTTTTTGGTGCAATTATTGGAAAGGGGAATTCTTTTTTTTTGTTTTTCTTGGCTGCACCACAGCTTGTGGGATCTTAGTTTACTTCCCCGACCAGTGATTGAACCTGGGCCCTTGGCAGTGAAAGTGCACAGTCCCAACCACTGGACCGCCAGGGAATTCCCGAAAGGGGATTCTTGCTTCGAGTAGATTTTATTCTTCTATGTTACCATGAATTGACTTTTATATAAACCAACTTGATTTCTGTCACTTCATGATATAAATCCTAGATATAATTCTTAAACAATTCTGCCATTTTAAGGAGGGATAGATGTGAAATTGTACTTTCTGCCAATCGTGACTATACACAAAAACCCAAATGAAGTAGATAAGGCAGGTAGTTCTGGTCCTATTTTATATAAGGAAAAATGGAAGGTCAGTGGCCTGAAGTTATACATTTCAACATTTAACACAGATAATACTTAATAGAAGGAGAAAGCGAAGTTTAGGTGGCATTAAGGTATCACGTTTAACATACTGGTAGACCCTAGTAAGATACAGATCCATTCTTACATTCTTCTTTCCACAAGACAACTTTGTTACCATAAACAGCTGAGTTTATAGATGTAAATGGTAGATTTCCAGCATTTTAGCTATCTAAAGAATGCCTAAAGTTAAAAGCAATTTCTATTTCTACTTTTGTTAAATTTTTATCTGTTACTAGTTTATTCATCAGTTTCATACATATACATACACATACACATAAGACCATAAACCAAGCATGTTTGCATGCACACACTTACCCTCAATCCTGTATCAAAAGTTCACAGTTACCATAGGTTGGAAAAGAAACTAAAGAATGACCAGCAAAGCAGCAGGCCAGCAGAGTTTTAGGTGAGTGTACCAGATCTGCTTCTTTTTAAAGAAGTGTGGGGCTTGGGACTAAGGTTCTACCTTCTCAGAGAAGACAGCTAACCATACAGTATGACCATGCCATCCCTCTGCCAACTCCCCAAAATCAAACATTCAGCCTATAAAACACTATGAGAAATTTTTAAATTTTTATTGTGGAAAATGTCAAATATATATAAAAGTAGAGGGATTCGTATAATGAAAACCATGTACTCATCACCCAGCTTCAACTATTATTAATTCATTACCAATCTTGTTTCACCTATACTTTCCTGTATTCATTTTCTATTGCTCCAAAGCAAATTATCAACACTCTTAGAGACTTCAAACTTTATCTCACAGAAAGTCAGAATTCTGGGCATGGTGTAACTGGGTTCTCTGCTTGTGATCTTACCAAACTGCAAAGTATTTCCTGGAGCTATGATCTCATATGGAGTTTGGGGTCTTCTACCAAGCTTATACAGTTGTTGGCACAATTCAATTGCTTGTGGATGTAGGACTGAAGTCCCCATTTTCTTGCTGGCTGTCATTCAGGGACCACTCTCATCTCCTAGAGACCACTCTTAAGTCTGTGGCATGTGGCTCTCTCCATAGGCAAACATGGTTGTTTACTTCTTCAAGGACAGCAGGAAAGCATCTGCTGCTGCTTCTTGTCTCTTTTCATGGCAATCCTGATGAGGATGGGCCCAACTAAAAAAATCTCCCATTTTATTAACTCAAAGTCAGCTGAATAGGTATCTTAATTACATGTGAAAAAGGTATCATGCCATATTGTATAACATAATCATGGGAGCAATATCCTATCATATTCACAGGTCTCACCCATACTCAAGGGGAAGAGTTTATACAGTTAAATATCGGGGGTAGGATTCATGGGGGCCATGACAGAATTTCATCTACCTTATTCACCCATATTACTTTGAAACAAATCCCTGACAGAATATCATTTAATTTATAAATATTTATGTATGTATCTCTAAAATATAAAGACTGTTTTTTTGTTTTTTTTTAATTGGAGTATAGTTGCTTTACAATGTTATGTTAGTTTCTGCTGTACAGCAAAGTGAATCAGTTACACGTATACATAAATCCCCTCTTTTTTGGATTTCCTTCCCATTTAGATCACCACAGATCACTGAGTAGAGTTCCCTGTACTATGCAGTAGGTTCTCATTAGTTATATTAAAGACTGATTTTTAAACATAATCACTATGCCAGTATCACACTTAAAAATAAAAAATAATGTCATCAGATATCTAGTCAGAGTTCAAATTTTTCCTATTGTTTTATAATTTTTTAACTTATTTGTTCACAGCAGGATCCTAAATAGCTTCAAGTATTGAAGTTGGGCTATATGTTTCTTAAATCTTTTTAAATATACAGGCTCCTCCTCCATCTTTTCTTTTTTCCTTTGTAATTTTTTTGTTGAAGAAACAGGATCATTTGTCATATAAAGTTCTTAGATGAGAATTTTGTTTTACTATTAAACTTTTTATTTTGAGATAATTGTAGATTCGATTCACATTTACATTTACCCCATTTCTCCCATAGTATCATTTCGCAAAACTGTATTATAATATATAGTCAAGGTACAGAATATTCCCGTCATCACAAGAATTCCTCATGTTGCCCTTTTATATCCACATCTACTTTCTTCCTGCCCCAACCCTCCTTAATCTCTATCAACCATTAATCTGATTGCCATTTCCATAAATTTGGCATTTCAAGAATGATATATAAATGGAATCATACAATTTGTGACCATTTGAAATTGGCTGTTTCGCTCAGCAAAATTCCCTAAAGACCTATCCAAGTTGTTCATTCTTTTATATTGCCGACTAGTGGTTCATGGTATGGATATACGACAGTTTGTTTAACCAATCTAGGATATCTACATTGTTTCCTGATTTTGATTCTTTTTTATATCATCTATTTCTTTGCTGAAACTTTATATATCTTTTCTGAGGCTATTTTTTCATTTGTTTTAATCATGCCCATAATTGCTCATTGAAACATTTTTGTGATGACTGCTTTGAAGTCTTTGTTAGATAATTCTAACATTACTATTATCTTGTTGTTAGCCTCCGTGCATTGCCTTTCTCATTCAGTTTGAGGTCTTTTTAGTTCTTGGTATGATGATTTTCAGTTGAAACTTGGACATTTTGTGTATTACGTTATGAGACCCTGAATCTTGTTTAAACCTCTTGTTTTATCTGGCTTTCTCTGACACTGCTCTGGCACAGGAAGAAGGAGTGACACTACCTTGTTACTGACAGGTGGAGGTAGAAGTTCAGGCTCCCAATTTGGCTTCCATTGACATCTGAAAATTGAAGGTTCCCTCGGACTCTCTACACTGGGTGGGGTAAAATTCCAGGCCAAGAAGTTGTCTCTGTTGCCGTCCAGTGGTGATGACAGTCCCCAGTTTCCTTTTGCCCTTCTCTGACACCACTCTGGCAAGGGGGTTGGGATGCCTTATTACAGCCCTGTGAAGATAGAGGTCTATGTTCCCCACTCAGCCTTCGCTGGTGTGTGTGGGGATGAAACCACAGTTACCTGTGTGTGGTGTTTGGCTGGAGTAGAGCAGTTATTGTCTAAAAGGTTTCTGTCCTACTAAGCTGCCCCTTTCTTTGTCCTTAAGCTAGAGAAAACATGATTTTGCGAGGACTTTTTCTTTTTGTCTACATCCATTGGTATTTCCTGATTGCTGATTTCTTCAGCTCCAAGATTGGGACATGTAATGCAAGAAAAAAAGAAACTCAGGGAACTCACTACTTTGCCATTTCTTAGACTCCTAGGCCCCTAGAAGTCTGGTTTGTTCTTTTCACCCTTCAGAGTTCTTTTATATTTGTTTTGAATATAATGTCTAGGAGTTTTAGTTGTTCACAGCAGGAATAATAGGAAAAAATACATCTACTCCATGTTCTCAGAAGTAGAAGTCTCCAGACTAGATTTTGATGATTAGATAAGGTCAGTGTATTTTCCCTCCATTTTTCAGATCAGTAATTTCTATTGCTGTCTTCTCAAGTTCACTGATTCTATCCTCTGTCATCTCCACTCTATTACTGAGCCTATCCAGCAAGTTTTTTATATCAGTTATTGTATTTTTCAGTTTTATACTTTCTGTTTCTTTTTTATAATCTCCATTTCTGAGAATTTTTCTTCTGTTTACAGAGAATTTGTAGTTGCTTGTTGAACCAGTTTTATAATGGCTGCTTTAAAATCCTTGTTAGATAATTCCAACGTTTTATTCACCTTAGTGTTGGCATCTGCCAATTGTCTTTTCTCTCTCAAATTGTGATTTACTTGGTTCTGGGTATGAAAGGTATTTTCCAATTGTATCCTGCACATTTTGGACATTATATTATGAATTCTAGATCCCTTTTCTTCTTTTTAGCAGACAATTCCCCTGTTGAGATATATGGCGGGTCCATGTTCAGCTTTCCTCTGGTCCCCACCAACATCTTCCCAGCAAAAGTAAGGCGCTGACTCAGTCTTATTACAGACAGATAGAGTGGAAGTTCAGTTCCCTCTTTGACTGAGCTGGCACAGCCCTGGCAAATGTGAAGAACTAACTCACACCTCCTGCGTGCCTGCCATCCAGGATGTAAACTTGCCTTTCTGCTGGGCAACGTGGCCACCAACATGAGTGGGGAAGAGGGATAACTCAAACTGTTTTGCTGCTGTAGGGCAGGGTAGATTGTGAGCTCACCACTGCCCCCAATGATACTAGGAAAGTGGAGAGGAGGGGAGGAGTGGAGTGCCATATAGCTCGGCTTCAGACTGCATAGTCCAATGTCATGATGGGGAAGAGGCTCAGTAGCCACTGGATCCTGCTCACATTATCCTTGAAGGGGGAATCGGAGCACCTCCTACTTCTGCCATCTGGAAAATGGAAGATCAGCTCTCTGCTCTGCCCACCCACACCACCTTTGGGGGGAATCAGAGTGTTGCCTGTTTCTGCCAGGCAGGGAATGTGAATCCTAACTCTTTGCTAAGCCCTGCCAACATTAACATTTTCTATTGTTAGGCCAAACTTTTCCTGGTCTTTTGGCTAGGGACAACAGGTTTTTCTTGTAACTTTTTTTGTATCTTCCTGCTGGAAGTTCTTGGTTGGAGATCTCTGCAGCACCCTCCCACATATCCAGCATATATAGGAGTCAATATGGAAACAAAGAGAACTCACAGTGGTGTCATTAACTCAAGTCCCAAGGTCCCTCAACAGTCTGTCTTCTTTCTACATTCCAGAGTCCCCCTATGCTTGTTTGGTGTATTACGTATAGGAATTTTTATTGTAAGGCAAAGGGTCTGTGATGAATGGGTCTGAGGTAGGAGATAGAGAGGCCCCTGGGCTGGACAACTGGTGTTTGGCAAGTGGAGTAAAATTGAAGCTTTGGTCTCATCCAGACACTCCAGGGACAAAGCTAGTGGCAGAAGCTGAGCTCTGCTGAAGCAAAGAGATAAGATGCCCACTCCTGAGGTCAAGGAAAACTTCCCTGTCTGCACATGCACAGGAAGGCTCCTTGGGGGTCAAAAAGGGAGGGGGCGCCACCCCATAATATGTGTGGACATGCACCCACAGGCCTCTGTGGTGGGATCCATCTTAGCAAAAAGTTGCTCACGCATCTTGGGGAGGGTTCTAGGATCAGTCAGGTGTGAAAAAAGAAACAAGATAATAGGCCAAATGTAAAGAAAGACCTGGAAGGACTGTCCTATATAAGTGATTTAAATCACCTCTTTACTGCACTCCTCATTCAGGACACCCGCACTCCTCTCCAGGTGTGTATTTCTACCCTGCTTCTGACTTAAATAAACTGTTTCTCTGTGTGCTGTGTCTCTAATAATAAACTTTGTACCTGTTTTGAAGTTTTTGCCTCCTTGAAACATTTTTGCTTTCAAATGGGATAAGAATCAGGGAATTTTGCTGCTAGCCTCTAGCCCCTGGTGGACTGGTGGCTAGGTTCTATCCCTGGACAGGGAAATAAGATCCTGCTTCAAGACTACTGTCCCTCTGAGAACAGGTCTATTCTATCTGGGCTGGAACTGGAAGTTTACTGGTATTTTTCCATATATTCTGTGTCTCAATTTTGTGAACATATAGAATACAGTTATAATAACTATTTTAATGTTTTGTCTGCTAATTCTACAATCTGTGTCAGTTCTAGGTCAGTTTCAATTTCTTAGGATAATTTTAATTTGCATTTCTCTTACCACAGGATTGAACATCTTTGCACATTGTTAAAGGTCAGTTCTATATCTTTTTTGTGAAATGTCTGTTCATGTATTTTTCCCATTTTTGTATTAGGTTTTGACATATTAGTGATATCAGCCCTTTATCTGTGATCTATGTTGCAAATATATTTGCCAGTCTGTCAGTTCTCCATGAATTTGTTCATGGTGTGTTATATTCTGCCTTCTCGAAATTTTAAGCAAAGTGATGTAGCAATGCCTCCTTAGTAAGTAAGCAACAAGCAGACACAAGGGAGGGAGGGATTTATCCATAGAAAACTGAAAGAAGAACCATAAAGTCAAATGTGGCATGCCCAGATGAGGATTACAAGCCCACTGTACCTACTGCTTTATTAGGAACATAATGCCTGTGGCTAATTCCACCACCCCTTTCTAGGGTCAGAAAAAAATATCAGAAGACAAAGGGTTTGGGAGATATGATAATTGTTTTCAAATACCTAAACTGGTATTATTCAGAAGCAAAATAAATTTTAGGAGGATATTATAATAAAATATTTACTTTTAAAAGAAGTCTATTTGTCAACACTACATGAAGATACTAATGTTTATTTTTATCTTTTTGGAGTTTTCTATTTTTAACAGCTTTATGGAGATTTAATTTACATACCATACAATTCAACCTTTTAAAGTATATCATTCAATAGTATGTAGTATATTCACAGAGTTTTACAACCTTCACAATAATCTAATTTTAGAAAATTTTCATCACCCCTAAAATAAAGTCATATGCATTAGCAATCACCTACCATACCACATATACCAACTCAACACTAGAAGCCACTAATCTACTTTCTGTATCTATATATTTGCCCATTCTGGATATTTCATATGAATAGAATCATACAATATGTTGTCTTTTGGGACTGGCTTCTTTGCTCAGCTTGTTTTAAAGTTCATCCATGTTATAGTATGTATCAGTACTTTATTTCATTTCATTGCCAAATAATTTTCTATTGAATGGATATACCACATTTTATTTATCCATTCATCAGCTGATGCACATTTGGGTGGCTTTCACTTTTGACTATTATGAATAATGTTGCTATTAACATTCTTGTACAAATTTTATGTGGACATCTGTTTTCATTTCTCTTGTGTATATACTTAAGAGGGAAATTACTGAATCATATGGTAATATTATGTTGAACTTTCTGAGGAGGTGCCAAACTGTTTTCCATCATTTTACCTTCCCCCAAGAAATATATGAGGGTTCCAATTTCTCCTCATTCTTGTCAACACTATTATCTGACATTCTGATTATAGCCATCCTAGTGGGTATGAAGTGGTATCTCACTGTGGTTTTAATTTGCATCCCTGATGGCTAATGATGTTGGGTATCTTTTCATTTGCTTTTTGGCCACTTGTATATCTTCTTTGGAGAAATGTCATGTTAAATCCTTTCCCCATTTTTCAATTGAGTTATTTCCATTTTTATGTTGAAGTTGTAGGTCTTCTTTACATATTCTGGATATAAGTCCTTCATCAGATATATGATTTGCAAGAACTTTTTCCCATTCTGAGGGTTGTCTTTTCACTTTATTGATGGTGTCTTTTGAAGTGTATATTTTAAAATTTTGATGAAATACAATTTACCAAAAATTTTCCTTGTGTTTTTGATGTAATATACAAGAAACCATTGCCTGATCCAAGGTCACAAGGATTTACCCCTATGTTTTCTTATAAGAGTTTTATGCTTTCAGCTTTACATTAAGGTTTTTTTTTACATCTTTATTGGAGTATAATTGCTTTACAATGGTGTGTTAATTTCTGCTTTATAACAAAGTGAATCAGTTATACATATACATATGTTCCCATATCTCTTCCCTCTTGCATCTCCCTCCCTCCCACTCTCCCTATCCCACCCCTCCAGGTGGTCACAAAGCACCGAGCTGATCTCCCTGTGCTATGTGGCTGCTTCCCACTAGTTATCTACCATTAAGGTTTTGATGAATTTTGAGTTAATTTTTACATATAGTGTAAGTTAGTGTTACAATTTCATTGTTTTAAATGTGAATATCCAGTTATCCCAACACCATTTGTTGAAAAGACTACTCTTTCTACATCTTGTTTCATATCTTAAGGGGAAAGCATTCATTCTTCACAGTTAATTATGACATTAGTTGTAGTATTTCATATATGCTATTTATCATGTTCAGGAACACCTTTGTCAGCTCAGGCTACCATAACAAAATGTCATAGACTAGATAGCTTAAACTATAGAAATTTATTTTCTCAAAGTTCTGGAGGTTGTAGGTCTGAGATCAGGGTGCCAGCATGGTCAGTTTCTGGTGAGATCTCTCTTGCTGGCTTCTATTTGACAACCTTCTCACTCTGTGCTCACATGGCCTTTTCTTGGTGTTTGTGCAGGGAAAGGAAAAGAGAGAGAAAAACAGAGACAGAGAGTTCTCTTAAAGACATTAATCCTATCCAAATCAGGGCCCCACCCTTAAAATTCATTTAAGCTCAATTACCTACTTATAGACACCATCTCCAAATACAGTCACATTGGGAGTTAAGACTTCAGCATATGAATTTGGGTGGAGGGTGCACAACATAACAAGGAAACTCCCTTCTATTCCTAGTTTGTTTAAGGATTTTTATCACAAATGCATGTTGGATTTTATCAACTGCTTTTCCTGAATTTATTGAGATTATAATGTGTTTTTAATATTTTATTTTATAAATATAATGTATACATTAATAGAATTTCAGATATTAAAATAACCTCACATTCTTAGGATAAATACCACTTGGTCAAGGAGTATAAGACTTTTACATTCTTTGAATTTGGTTTGCTGATATTTTGTTGGAAGTTTTTTGTCTTAGCACCTTTAAGGAAAATCAATTGACCATAAATGTAAGGGTTTATTTCTGGACCCAGAGTTCTACTGCATTGATATATATGTCTGTCCTCATGCCAGTCCCACATTGTCTGGATTACTGCAATATTGTTATAAATTTTGAAACTGGTATGAGTTCTACAACTTTGTTCTTCTTTTTCAAGATTGCTTGGCTGTTCTGGGTCCCTTGCATTTACGCATGAATTTTAGGATCAGTTTGTCAATTTCTGCAAAATTCCAGGAGGATGTTGATAGGGATTGCACTGAATTTGCACCAATTTGCAGAGTATTGTCATTAACAATATCGACCCTTTCAAGCCATAAACATGGGATATCATTCTGTTTATTTAGATCTTTAAAAATTTCCAACTATGTGCTGTAGTTTCTCATGTACAAGCCTTCTCTTGTTAAATTTATCCCTAAGTATTTTATTCTTGTTGATGCTCTTGTGAATGGAATTGTTTTCTTGATTTCAGTTGTGGACTGTTTATTGATAGTTTGTAGACATACAGTAGTAATCCCTTATCCACAGTTTTGCTTTTCAAAGTTTCAGTTACCCATTTCTACATGGTCCAAAAATATTAAATGGAAAATTACAGAAATAAACAATTCATAAGTTTTAAATTGTGTGCTCCGAGTAGCATGATGAAATCTCACGCTGCCCCACACAGGATGCGAATCATCTGCTAGTAGTCAGTTAGTAGCCATCTCAGGTGTCAGAACCATTGTCTCAGTATCATGGTGCTTGTGCCCAAGTAACCCTAATTTTACTTAATTAAAATGGCCTCAAAGCGCGAGTAGTGATGCTGGCAATTCAGATACGCCAAAGAGAAGCTGCAAAGTGCTTTCTTTAAGTGAAAACGTCAAAGTTCTTGACTTTATAAGGAAAGAAAAAAATTGTATGCTGAGGTTACTAAGATCTACAGTAAGAATCTTCTATCAGTGACATTGTGAAGAAGAAAAAGGAAATTTGCGCTAGTTTTGCTGTCATGCCTCAAACTGCAAAAGTTATAGCCAGGGTGTGAAGTAAGTGCTTAATTAAGATGGAAAAGGCATTAAATTTGTACAATAAGGTATTTTGAGAGAGAGAGAGAGACCATATTCACATAACTTTTATTACAGTATATTGTTCTATTTATCATTAATTATTGTTGTTAGTCTCTTACTGTACCTAGTATATAAATTAAACTTTATCATAGGTATGTATGTATAGGAAAAAACATAGTATATAGGGTTTGGTACTATCCGTGGCATCTTGGAACGTATTCCCCACAGACAAGGGGGGACTACTATATATTTAGTTTTTGTATATTGAACTGTATCCTGCAAACTTGTTTTTCAGTTCTAGTATATTTTTAAAGAATTTCTTACTGATGTTCTATATACAAGATTATGTCATCTGTGAATAACAGTTTAACTCCTTTCCAATTTAGATGCCTTTTATTTATTTCTCTTTGTTGCTTAATTTTTATATCTATATTTATGTAGGCTATTGGTCTGTAGTTTTCTTTTTTCTGATTTATTTGTGTGTCTTTCGTATCAGATAAAATTGGACCTGTAGAATGAGTTGGGAAATGTTCCCTCTTCTATTTTTGGGAAAAATTTGTGGAAAATTTACATTAATTCATCTTTAACTGTTAGGTAGATTAACCATTGAATCCATCCATTCATCATGATCAAATGGGATTTATCTGGAGAATGTAAAGCTGTTTCAATATTTGTAAATCAATCAGTGTAATCCACCATATAAACAAAATAATTTCATGATTATTTCAATTGAAGCAGAAAAAGCACCTGACAAAATACAATATCCATTCATGATTTTTTTAAATCTCAGAAAACAAGAAATACAAAGGAACTTATTCAATCTGATAAACAGCATCTACAAAAATCCTACACCTAATGTCAAACTTTATAGTGTAGAACTGAATACCTTCCTCCTAAGATTAAAAACAAGGCAAGGATGTCTGCTCTCACCACTCCTATTCAGCATTGTTGTGAAATTATTACCAGTGGAATAAGGAAGAAAATTTAAAAGAGGCATACAGATTGGAATAAAATATATGTAACACTGTTCCTATTCTCAGAAGGTATGATTGACTATGTAGAAAATCCCAAGAAAACCCCAAAAGAGAAAAACGTGCTTAAACTAATACATAGGATTAGCATGGTCACAGAATGCAAGGTCAACACAAAACGATTATTTGTATTTGCATATAACAACAACAGAAAATTGGAAACCCAAAATGTTTTAAATATAATTCTCAATAGCTTGAAAAAATGGAAACTTAGGTATAAGTCAAAAAAATCATGTGTAGGATCTGTATGCTGAAAACCACAAAATACTGATGAAAGAAATTAAAAGAACTAAATAAATGTAGATACATACTATGTTCATAGACTAGAAAACTCACTTAGTGAAGATGTTAATTCTCCAAAAATTGATCTTAAGGTTCAATGCAATGCCAACCAAAATTCCAGCAGGATTTTTTTTAAACGATGACAAGCTGATTCAAAGTGCTTAACAAAGGGCAAAGAGACTAGAATGAGGATAAAACAATTTTGAATAAGCAGAAAAAGTTGGAGAAATTACACTACCCGACTTTAAGATTTAGTATAAGGATACAGTAATCAAGGCAGTTTGGTTAAGGGATAAACATATAAATCAATGGAACAGAAAGGAGTACAGACCTAGTCCCAACAAAATATGGCCCATTAAGTTTGTACAAATGTCTAAATACAATTTAATTGAGAATTTTTAGTCTTTTTAATAAATAATAATTGAAATAATTGGACATACATATGCAAAAAAGGACCTCATACTTTAAGCAAAAATTAACTCAAAATGGATCATAGATTCAACTGTTAAATGAAAAACTATAAAACTTTTAAAAGAAAACAGGGGAAAGACTTCATGACCTGAAATTAGGCAAAGAAGTCTTAAACATGACACCAAAATTATGATTCATAAGACAAATTGCCTTCTTCAAAATTAAAGATTTTTGCTCTGAGCAATTCACTTGTTAGGAGAATAAAAATCAAGCTGCAATCTGGAAGAAAATATTTTCAAATAATATACCCAACAAAGGACTTGTATCATGAATATATAAAGAGCTCTCAAAAATTAGAAAATAGCCCAATGTTTAAAACGGGCAAAAGACATCAATTGACACTTCATCAAAGTGGACATATGGATAGCAAATAAGCAAATGAAAATATGTTCTACATCATTAGCCACTACAGAAATGCAAATTAAAACTGCAATGTGGTGCCACAAAACACATTTGAGAATAACTAAACTTTTAAATATGTATGTACAATACAAGTATTATAGTGTTATCAAGTACGAAGAACAACTTAAACTTTCATACATTAATGGTAGAAATATAGAATGGTACAGCCATTGTGGAAAATGATTTGGTAATTTCTTATAAAACCACATTTATCATATGACTCAATCTCATTCTTGGGAGAAATAAAAACTTATGTTTACACAAAAACCTATAAATGAATGTTTATAGAAGCTCTATTTATGTTTTCCAAAACCTGGAAACAACCCAAATATCCATCTACAGGTGAGTGAATTAACAAACTGTGGTGCATCCATAAAATGGAATACTACTCAGCAACAACAAAAATGAACTACTGATACACACAACTTGAATGACTCTCAAAGGCATTTTGCTGAGTGGAAAGAGCTGGTCTTAACAAGTTATAATCTTTATTATTGCACTGTTTTTAGGAAATATGAATCCATATTTTAAAAGGAAAAAATAAAACTATTATAAGATTATCCCATTGAAAAGAAATAATGTGCATATCTTTTGCAACTGAATATCTATAGAAATACCTTTGAATCAAAATCATTTGACAAAACTCAGGTACTGATGAGCTTCAGAAAGAGGGCCATGGGCCAAAATATAAAGGAAGAGAAATGCTCACAGGAAGAAAGAGGATGCATGGTTCTTCTAAAATGGAAAAGAAAGAACAAATAATACAGTGGTGAGAAAATTTCTGAGGCACAAAAATTATATATCAATGTGAAAGAAAACATTAATAATTTTGTGAGGACAATGTGTGAATGAAGCTGTTAAAATGGAAGAATGATAAATGCAGAAAACAAATATATGGGATCCAAGAAGCTAAAAATCCCCCAAACAATAAAACAATGGGGGGGCGGATACTTTCATAATGCATATGTATATCAAATCATCATGATGTACCCATTAATATCTTACCATTTTATTTGTCAATTATACTTCAATAAAGCTAATCAAATTGCTTAAAACTAGTGCTAAAGAGAAAATCCTAAATGTAGCCAGAGGGGGGAATAAACAATTTACCTACAAAGGAAAAAAATATAAGGATGACAGCAGTTTTTGTGAAAACAGTGATGGCCCAGACACAAAAGATCAAGTATTGTATGATTCCATTTATGTGAAATATCCAGAATAGGAAAATCCATGGAGACAGAAAGCAGATTAGTGGTTGCCTGGGGCTGGGGAAGGAGGCAATGGGAAGTGACTGCTTAATGAGTACGAGGGTTTCTGTTTGGGGTCATTAAAAGTTCTGAAACATTTTAGTAGTGATGACTGCACTTTAAGTGCCACTGAATTATACACTTTAAAATTGTTAACATGGTCAATTTTATGTTATGTGAACTTTACCACCAAAAAAAGAGAACCAGAGAAACTGGAACAACATCTTTAAAGTAATGAAAGAAAAAATAACCCTGTCTACCTAGATTTCTCTTTATTTTTTATTTTTTTATTTTTTTGGCTGCGTTGGGTCTTCATTGCTGCACGTGGGCTTCATTGCTCTGCGGTATGTGGGATCTTCCTGGACCAGGGCTCGAACCCATGTCCCCTGCATTGGCAGGTGGATTCTTAACCACTGTGCCACCAGGGAAGTCCCTACCTAGATTTCTATACCCAGTTAAAATATATTTCAAAAACAAAGGTAAAATAAAGACTTTTTCAGAACTACAAAACCTAAAATAATTCATCACCAACACATGTACACTATGAGAAATATTAAAGAAAGTCCTCCAAGCAGACAGAAAATTATGCCAGATAATTTGGATTATGCCAGATTATCTGGATCTACAAAAGGAGTGAAGGTCAACTACATGGAAATTGGAACTCCATGGTATAATATAATTTCAACTACCTGAGTAAATATTGATTAAAAAAGGTGTTTGCCCTTTGGTGTAGTTATCTTTAAGGTATAATTGATAGTTTAAAGTAAACTGAATAGCAATGTATGGAGTGGTTTAAAACATGTGAAATATATGACAACTACAGACTAAAGACTGAGAAGGGAGAAATGGAAGTATACTGTTGGTTTTCGTGTGTCTAACTCTTCTGAGATCCAGTGAACAGAGCTGGCTGTTTTTTTTCTTTGTATATTAGGCCCTGGCACAGTGACCAGGTGAGCCCTCACACCCCAGGCATTTAAAGAACACTCATCGTTTAAAGTGTGAACACAAAGTAACTAGAGGAAATGCTGTGAACCCCAGACAAATTATGCTTCTCTGTTCCTTGAATGAAAACCTCTTATAAGAATCACTTCACATTTAGGGTATTAAACTACACATCTTTAATTGATTGGGTTTGAGATTAGGCAACCTAGATATTAGTCAAGAGGACTGTGGGCCATGTTGGGGGAGCTGAGGCAACAGATGGAAGTGTAATGAATGAAGTTCTCTGCTCTTGTTGAAGGAGCCGGAACATGAACAGAGAATAGTTTCAAAAGAAGGAAACACAGATGCAAAGTTGGAGAAGACCCTTCATGGTATTTGGTGCTGAGCAGCTACCAGGTAAAGGCGCTAGCAGGGGCTTATTTGCAGAAGAGAGTTCAAAGCAAGGCTAGGAAGGAAAGTAGAGACAAGGTTTTGGATAGACAGGCAGCAAAAGCCTGTGAAAAATCCTAACAAAATATTCAGGGGGGCAGTGAGTTGAAGGGAAAGCAGCCAAACTCAGGCTGAGAATGTGGACTAGATGCATCAGTAGGACAGTGTGTGCCTTTGTGTCTGGATCAGGGGTGGGGCAATGAGGAGTTGGGGAACAAGAAATGGGATGGTAAGGTATGCTGGGGATGCAGAGGTTGGGGGCGCACAAGTTGTTGGCAGTGCTGGAAAGCCAGGCAGCAAAACTGGGGTTCAGTGCATTGGGCAGAATGGAGTCACTGTATATATAATATGAACCACAAATGCACAGGCATATGTGTGTGTGGGTGTGTGTGTATGATACATGTGTGTTATATTACATGCGCAAGTATATATATTATGTTTATGTATGTATATATAGTTATACATATCAAGAAAAAGTACTCACCCAGAAATCCACCAGGGAAAGTTTTCCTGTGTTTCATTAAACTGGGTGAGGACTTTTTCGTGTTTTAAAGTTTTCCTTGTGGGACTTCCCTGGTGGCACAGTGGTTGGGAATCCGCCTGCCAGTGTAGGGGACACGGGTTCGAGCCCTGGTCCAGGAAGATCCCACATGCCACAGAGCAACTAAGCTCATGCGCTACTGAGCCTGCACTCTAGAGTTCGCAAGCCACAACTACTGAGCCCACGCACCAAAACTACTGAAGCCCGCACACCTAGAGCACGTGCTCCACAACAGGAGAAGCCACTGCAATGAGGAGCCCGCGCACTGCAACAAAGAGTAGCCCCTGCTCACCGCAACTAGAGAAAGCCTGTGCACAGCAACAAAGACCCAACGCAGCCAAAACTAAATTTAAAAAAAAAAGAAGTTTTCCTTGTATTCATTAAACTTTGTGTGATTTTAGCTGCTAACTGGTTTTGCAGGAGAGGGAATGATATCCTATAGCATGTAGACTACTGTCTATACAATGAATGACCTCTATTGATGTGGCCTAATTCTCCAGCCCAAAACCCTCTTCTGATAATCCAACCCATGTTTCCTACTGCCCAAGGGACAGCTTGAGGTGGATAGCACACTCCACCTCACCATCTACATGGCCCACACTGACGTCATTCACCATGCCCTTCATCATCTCTACTCCTCACTCAAATCACCACCAGCTCTTCTTCCTCCATCCACAATCTCAGGTAGGAGAAACAGCTTCTACCTAATCATCAAACCTCAGAACTCAGAATCATACACTCTAACACCATTTCACAGAATTTTCCTAAAATCTGTCTCCTATCTCTTCCCACCCACAGCTGAATTAAGTCCCTTGTCATTTTGTTTTGCTTTGTTTACTCATTGTTTTTAACTCATTATGTGTTCAATAAATATTAGTTGAATTGATAAATGAAGGAATAAATCAATCAAAATGCTGGAGGATCACATTCAATGATTTAAAATGTAGAGCCTGTCCCCTGCCTGGGCCTTCTGCCTGCATGGAGGAAACCCAAAGTGTTACAGCTGCTCACGTAACTTCAGAAATCCCATGGGAAAATCTCACTGAGAGTGTCATTTTGGACATCTCCCCATGTGCAAACACCATTTTAGAGGTGGAGATGCTCTCAACAGGATAGTACCTGTTGCTTCCTGCATTGGACTTCACACATCCCCTCACTCCCAGTCAGTTTAACAAAGAAGGGTACCATCTCCACAGGATTCCATCAACCCTGCAAATGTTTGCACCATGGGTCCAATCCTCTATCCCAGTGTCTGGTGGCAACATAGACTGGCAGTCATAGCCACAGGACACCTGCCCTCTAGTGTCCCAACAGCTCAGAATCCATGGGAGGCAGCCTGAGCTGGAGACAACACCTGGATCATTTTTCAATGCACGTTCACACCCAGCCCTTTTGCTGCAGAGTCTCTGAGGTGAGTAGTCCCAGGGATTGCCCCTCCAATTGCCCCCTCCTTGTGGCTGCACACTGCCTTCCACTCTTCATTGGTGCCCCTGGCCTGTCTCAAGTGGCAGACGTCGGTCACCACCCCACTCACTCACATAGCCCAGCTGCTATGGAGGGGTCCACTGCACACAGGGGCACATCCCAGCCTCCAGCAGGCATCAAGACAGCTCCCAGCCTGGGGACACTGGCAAGGGAGCACTGGACCACTAGAGGTGTCAAGAAATGTAGCTCACCCAAATGATGCAGGGGAGCAGCTGTGCTCTTCCTGACAGGACACAGGGGCGACTCTAAGGCAGCGGGTGGTGTCTGGCATGTGGCTGGTCCGCTCCTCCCAATGACCTACCCACTCACACCACACTGGGACTTCCAGCTGGTCATGAGGATGCCGAGATTTCCCAGCCTATTCTTGTAAGGCATCCAATACCACCCACCCAGATTCCCCACCATCTCTCCTTCTGGGTCCTGAACTCTGGACTCAGAGAGCCCTGACTGCCAGCCTGCCTGGGGCTCTCTGGACTCGGTTTTGTACGTGCTCTCTTGTGGGCTCTGGCAACTGCTCTCGCCAGGATGCTCTCAATGACCCTCACTGACTGAGAGTATCCTTCCCTGGCTCCTGGTCATTCTGGCCAAATCCTTGCTTCTCAGAGTAAAGGGGAAAGGTCCTGCTGACATTTCAGAACTTTAAGTCATGCCCAGAGGAATCCCTTTTCTCAGAACATCACTGCATAAATCCAGCTTCATATGGGTGAGCGATTAAGTTAATTTTCTGCTTAACCTAATGAGAAAATGGGAGACACAAATTAAAATAACTTTGACACAATATTTTTTCATTTGTAATTTTGACCAAAATTTAAAGTATTGGTAAAATAATACGTTCATGAGAGTGTAGGATATTTACATACAGTAATTTGTGAGAAAATATACTGGAATACAATGTTGGCAATATTTATAAAAATTTTAAATATTCATGCCCTTTGCACATTAACACAACTTCTATATCTTTATTATTAGAAAACATGTAAATTTTCCGAAAAAATTCATGTTCATAGATGCTGATTTCAGTTCTATTAATCATAGTAACCAATGGTAAACAACTTACGTGTCCATCAGGAGGAGAAGTGTTTAATTAATTATGGCACATACATACTTTAGAATTCTAGGGAGTAGGTGCTGTCATGGAAAGATCTTGCATTCATTTTATTAAGTGGCAAAGTTAAGTGGAAGGTTAATATATACATAATTACCAAGTATGTTAAAAGAAAAATGATATATATTTTAATATATCCATTTATGGAAAAGCCTAGAATAGCCTTTAAAATAATACGAAGTGAGAGAGTGGCATACACTACCAAATGTAAAATAGCTAGCTAGTGGGAAGCAGCCACATAGCACAGGGAGATTAGCTAGGTGCTTTGTGACCACCTAGAGGGGTGGGATAGGGAGGGTGGGAGGGAGACACAAGAGGGAAGAGATATGGGGATATATGTATATGTATAGCTGATTCACTCTGTTATAAAGCAGAAACTAACACACCATTGTAAAGCAATTATACTCCAATAAAGATGTTTAAAAAATAAATAAAATAAAATAATACACACCAGATTTTTAATTGTGGTTACCTCTGAGAAGGGGTCTGAATTTTGGAGGAACTTAGTAAAGGGGGGAATTGTGATTGATTTTTATTTTTAGGATTTTTTTACAAGAATATATGAACTACTAGCTTTCTAAGTAAAATATTTAAATAAGCTTAAAACCAGAAATAGGAGCTGTGTGTTAATCAGTTAAAGTAACTCCTTGCTGATGCAATAGAAAAAACCTGAAATACTAGTGACTTAACACAGTTGTTATTGTTGTTGTTCACATAAATTTTGATTTGGGTTGGCAGGGACTTTCTGCTTTCAGGCGACTCAAGGATCCAGGCTGCTTCCATCTTGTAGCACCATTATCCCAACATAGGGTCTCCATGTTTGCTGCTGAATGGCATAGGAAGCATGGAAAGGGCATACTGGCTTCTGCCTAACAACAAGCGGACCACCCAAGAAGGTGAGGAAGACAAGATGTGGACGAGCACTTGTAGTCTATTCCATAAGCCACCACACAGTCTCTCCCATAAGCTGTCACCTAGTAGGTGCTCAATAAAAAGCAGCGATTATAATTTGATATGACAAAAACTCTCTTCATTTCTTGAAGGGAGTTTCTGATAAAATCAAATTTACCTTGAGATTCACCAACTTTTCAGGAATGAACCTACCATGTGACAAGTGCTTTCAAATATAGGACCACACCTAGTTGTCAAAGGATTCTGTAAATCATAGCAGGGAGAAATCACCCTTCTTCACTCAATAGCACTTTTCTGCACTACCCTTTGCAATAATCTTTATAATCTCAACAGACCGAGAATTTTCTCCTTCCTTGTGATACATAGTCAAAGTCTTTTAATTTATGAGCCTCTGCTACCTTCTACATAACTGAACATTCCCGAACACCTGTACAGGTGCCTCTTGGCACACTGCGAACCAGGATTTTTCCTCTGTGGCAGGTACACAGACGAGGGGCAGTGGAAGGATGGTTGTTTTAGTCAGCTCAAACTGTTTTAATAAGATACCATTGACTTAGTGGTTTAAACAACAGAAATTTATTTCTCTTCTGGGGCCTATGAAGTCCAAGATCAGGCTGCTGATAGACTCGGTGTCTGGGGAGGACCTTCCTCTTGGCTTGCAGACAGCCATTTTCTCGTTTTGTTGTCACATGGACAAGAGAGATCTCTAGCCTATTTCTCTTCTTATAAAGACACTAATCTCATCATGGAGACTCCACCGTCATGACCATATCAAAACCTAATTACCTCCCAAAGGCTTTACTTCCTAATACTACTGCATTGGGGGTTATGTTTTCAACATATGAATTTGTGGGTGACACAAACATGCAGTTCCTAACACTGATGTTTTTTCATTTTTAAACAAAGCTAGCATGTCTGCTAAGGAACGATTTTCACCTCCTAGAAGGACTACAAAGATTTTAAGAATTTAGCCTCTGTAGGCTTTTGATTACACAGAGATTTCCACGGTCTTTCCTTATCTATCATTTATGAGGAAGGCTTAGGTTTTTAACCACATGGATAAGCACATCCATCTATGTATGTGTTCTGTGATCAATTTCAAAAAGACATCCCATTAAAATCCTACTGCAAATATTAGGGTGGTTTCAAAAATAATGTATCTAACTTCAGAGTTATATCCCAACAGCCAGTAGATCATGTGCCAAATCAGACTCTACTAACAAGCTTATTTGCAAAACACTTTGAGAGTTTGTTAAATACACCTAGGGGAAATGAACATGTATTCGCTTCCTAGGGCTATCTGGAGACCTTGAAGGAGAGCTCCATCTCGTGGCTCTCTTCTACCCTCCGAAGATCGCCAGCAACCCTCGGCATTCCTTGCCTTATAAATGCATCATTCTAATCTCTGCCTCATTCTTCATACCCCCTTGTGTGTGTCAAATCTCCCTTTCCTTTTTCTTATATGTACACCATTCATTGTATTTATGGCCTACCCTAAATCCAAGATAATCTCAAGATTCCTAACATAATTACATCTGCAAAGACTATTTCCAAATAAGGTCACATACACAGATACTGGAAATTAGGACTTGGATATATCTATCTGGATATATATATATATAGGGGGTCACCATTCAACTCACTACAGATCAGTATAAAAACACTATCTATCTGAGCTTTCCAATTTGAACTTTTAAGTTGAAGGGGCTGTTGCTATTAGGGCTCCAGACTGACAGATGGAACAGCCAGGGGACTTCTGCAGGGAGTAGGAATGTTCTATGTTAGGGGGAAGGCAGGTGCTTCTGGGTTGTCCACTGGGAGCAGGGTACAGCTTTCAGATGAGAAGACAGTGAGGAGCTGGCCAGCAGGCCAGGTTCCAGAGTTGGACAGGAGGGCACACTGGGGAAGATCAGGTGAAGCATGCTCTAAGTCAGGATATTGCTAGGACTGGACAGAAATGCAGCACCTGGGCAGAGTCAGCTATTAGGGTATCCTAGGTCTCTAAGCAGGAGGACCCTAGGTAAATAAAGCTCAGACAATCCCCAAATTATGTTTTATTCTCATTTCCCCTTCCTTCTCTATGCCTGCTTTTAGTACCATCACATGGTCCTTCTTTTTGTCACCTGAGAGATATTATACAGTATTGAGAAGAGAAATAGAAGACAGACCTGCCTTGGGCTAGGAGGAGCGGGAACAACGTGGGCCCTAGATGAATTCAGACCATGGTCTAGTCCCAGCCCTGTCACTTACTAGCAGTATAATCTTGGGGAAATTACTAACACTATGAGCCTTGGATGCATCCTCTGTAAAACAGGTTTGATAAGCCCTGTCTTGTAGGACTGCTGGAATGTATGCAAAGTAAGAAAAGCATCTAGCACAGTGCCTGGCATTTATTAGATCTTTAATGAATGGCAATTATTTCTAGTACTTTTTGTCCCCAGACCTTACTGCCCTCTCCTCTGGGATTTTGTTTTTATCCAGGACGTCTCAAATAATACACAGTTCAATCAAATCAGGCAAAAATGCAGCTTCACAAAACTCATTAAATTTTTCCTCTTAGAAGATAAATTAATTTGGGGTATGGGTTAGTCTTCCACAGCTGATATACCTCAAAGCTCTTAGAAATTAAGTGAAAGTCTAACTCCTTCCTTCTCTCCCAGGTATTCATCCATCTAAAATATTTTCATTCATTTCACTGCCACCAAAGCCTAGACCTTGCTTAGATTTGGCCTAATTACACTCAAGATAACCTATCTTTAATGTGATTTTAACAGAGTTGGCTCTGGCTTTCTTAGGCCAGGGAAAGGAGTGCCAGCCTAGTGGCTTCTGGGTAACAACTCAAGAGAGTATCACCCTATTCTCAAGAAATCACTGCAGATGATATGTATAGAGCACCTTCATGCACTGTATTAACTGCACTGGAACAAGAGTTCAGGGTACCTCTCATACCTGCCCCAGGTACGGATTTCCCTCTGGTTTATCCCTGATCCAAAAGTAACTACTAAGCAATTTTCCATTCCAGGCTCTTCTCTCACCTCTAAAACACAGAGTCTGAGAGTCTGGCCCTTGCCACCACCCAGAGCTTAATTTAAAATGAACTCCCAGGGCTTCCCTGGTGGAGCAGTGGTTGAGAGTCTGCCTGCTGATGCAGGGGACGCGGTTTCGTGCCCCGGTCCGGGAGGATCCCACGTGCCGCGGAGCAGCTGGGCCCGTGAGCCATGGCCACTGAGCCTGCGCGTCCGGAGCCTGTGCTCCGCGGCGGGAGAGGCCACAACAGTGAGAGGCCCGTGT